>NC_138868.1:41159239-41774594 GCF_965194805.1 Balaenoptera borealis
CTCACTGCGGTGGCTTCTCTTGTTGCGGAGCATGGGCTCTAGGCACGCGGGCTTCAGTAGTTGTGGCACATGGGCTCAGTAGTTGTGGCTCACGGGCTCTAGAGTACAGGCTCAGTAGTTGTGGTGCACGGGCTTAGTTGCTCCATGGCATGTAGGATCTTCCCGGACCAGGGCTTGAACCCGTGTCCCCTGCATTGGCAGGTGGATTCTTAACCACTGTGCTACCAGGGAAGCCACTTCTCTGACTTCTATCACTATAGATTAGTTTTGTTTGTTCTTAGCTGTCATATAAATGGTATCATACAATATGTATTCTTTATGTTTGCCTTCTTTTACACAACATAATGCTTTTGAGATTCATTTATGTTGGTTATAGCAGTAGTTTATCACATTTTGTTTTGGTTATTGTTTCTAAAATAGTTTCAGTAGTTTTGTTTGTAGATTTTCATAGTATTTTCTATGTATACAATTACTTCATGTGCAAAAAACATTTTTACCTATTCCTTTCCAAATTTCATACTTTTTATTTCATTTTCTTGCCTTATTGCACTGGCTAGTCTTACAGTACAATTTGAATTGAAGAAGTAAGAGCAGATATACTGGTAAGAGCAGATATCTAATATTAGGGCAGAAGTGGGCATACTTCATTAAAATGTTAGCTTACTTTATCAGATTGAAGAGGTTGCCTCCTCCTCTGAATTTATGTAAAATTGTTTTTTATAATTCCTTAAATATTCGATAAGATTCACCAGTAAAATCACCTGGGCTTATAGTTTTCTTTGTGAGGAGGTTTTTAATTATGAAAGCAATTTAGGGCAATTTAGATTTGTTATTTCTTCTTGTATCCATTTCTCTTTGAGTCAGTTTTTCAAGGCATTTGTTCATTTTCCCTAAGTGGTTGAATTTATTGACAAAAATTTGTTTATAACTTTTCTTATCTCTTCAATTCTCTAAGATCTGTAGTGTTGTCTCCCTTTTATTCATGAAACTAATAGTCTGTGGGGGTTTTATTTATTTATTTTTTAATTTGTCTTCTTAGGAGTTTATCAATTGTATTAATCCTTTAAAAAAAGTTTGATTTTGTTGATTTTCTCTACTGCTTGCCAATTTTCTATTTAAGCAAAATCTCTCTCATTTTTATTATTTTTCTTCTGTTTATTTTGGATTTAGTTTTCTCTGCTTTGTCTAGATTCTCAAGAAGGAAACTTAGATCACTATTTTTACATCTTTCTTCATTTTTAATATAGACTTTACTTTTTTTTCTTTTAAAACTAGCATACAGTAAAATTTACTTTTTCTGGTGTAAAGTTTTATGAGTTTTAACACATGTGCATACCCATATAACCACCACACAATCAAGATGAAAAACAGTTTCATCACTCCCCCAAATTCCCTCATGCTACCTTTTTGTGGTCACCCTCCTCCCATTCCCAACTCTTAGCAACCACTTATCTGTACTCCATCACTGTACCTTTATCTTTTTGAGATTATCATATAAGTGAAATCACACAGTATATAATCTACTGAGATTGGCTTCTTCCTCAGCATAATAACTTTAAGATTTATCTGACTTTTTTATGTAGCAATAGTGCATTTCTTTATATTGCTGAGTGAAGTACCACAGTTAGCTTATTCATTTACCTGTTGAAGGACATTTGACTTGTTTCTAGTTTTTGGTGATTATTAATAGAGCTACTATGAACATGCTCATGTAGGTTTTTGTGTGAATGTAAGTTTATACAAGGTAAATAGCTAGGAATGGGAATCATGAGTAATAAGGTAAGTGCATGTTTAACTTAATAAGAAACTGCCAAACTTTTCCAGAGTGCTATAACATTTTGGATTCCCATCTGAAATATATGACAGTTCTAATTGCTCTGAATTCTCGCAGTTCTAGTTGCTCTGAATTCTCACAAAATCTTTACATTGGCAAGATTTTTTTTTAATGTTATTCTAATAGTTTTGCAGTGCTATCTTATCATGATTTTAATTTGCATTTTCCTGACAGCTATGATGTTCAAAAGCTTTTCATGTTATTTGCAATCTGTATATCCTTTTTAGCGAAATGTCCATACATACCTTTTGCCAATTTTAAAATTCTGGGTTCTTTTTCTTTTTCTTTCTTTTTTTAAAAATTGTGTCTTAAATTCTGAGAATTCTTTACACAATCTGCATAAAATGACATTGATAGATTTGTGATTTGCTGATATTTTCTCCCAGTCTATAGCTTATACTTTCATTTTCTCAACAGTATCTTTCACAGATAAAAAGTTTTTAATTTTGATGAAATTTAATTTGTCAATGAATGTTTTATAAAATGAATGTTTAGTTTCATGTCTAAAAACTCATCATCAAAACCAAGGTCACACAGATTTTTTTCCCCTAAATTTATTCTAAAATTGTATACTTTTATTTTTTACACTTAGATCTATGATCTAATTTTAGTTGATTTTATATAAGGTGTGAGGTTTAGGTTCATTGGTTGTTTTTTTTTTTTTTGGTAAATGGACTTCAAATTGTTTCAATGCAATTTGCTGCAATTTATTGCAAATAATATCTTTTTTTTCTATTGCAGCTTTTGTACTTTTGTCAAAAATAAATTAGCCATATTTGTGTGGGTCTATCTCTGGATTCTCTATTCCATTCAATTGTGTTTATTTCTTCCCCTGTCTTGATAGTTTTATAGTAAATCTAAAAAACAGGTAATGTGATTTCTCCAATTTTATTCCTCTTCTCAAAATTATTCTGGCAGTGCTAGTTCTTTTGTGTGTACACATAAATTTTAGACTCAGCTTATTTGTACTGACAAAAATTCCCATTGGAATTTTGCTTGGAATTGCATAAAACCTATATATGGATTTTGGGACAACTGACATCTTTACTATGTCAAGTGTTCCAATCCATGAACTTGGTATGTCTATGGCTAAGACTTCCAAAACAATGTTGGACAGGGGTGGTGAAGGTGGATATCCTTCCTTTGTTCCTCATCTTAGGGGAAAAGCATTCAGTCTTTCACCATTAAGCATGATGATAGCTGTAGGTTCTTGTAAATTCCCTTTATCAGGTTGAGTTTCCTTCTACTCCTAGGCTCTAGTTTGCTGAACTTTTTTTTTTTTAATCATGATTGGATGCTGAATTTTGTCAAGTTGATGGATCTTACAGCCTTTATTTTTTAGAATATTAATAAGATGTATTATGTTGATCGGTTTTTGAATATTGAACCAGTCCTACATTCCCAGGATAAGTCATATTGATCATGGTTTTAATATTTCATTCAGATTCAATTTGCTAATTTTCTGTTTAGGATTTTTGCATCTATGTTCATGAGGGTTATTGGTTTTGAGTTTTTTCCTTATGATGTCTTTGTCTGTTTTACTGTCAGGGTAATGTGGACCTCATAAAATGAATTGAAAGTCTTCTCTCCTCTTCTACTTTCTGGAAGAGAGCATGTAGAATTTGTGCTATTTGTTCTTTAAATATTTGCTAGTCTTGCCAGTGAAATCATGTGTGCCTGAAGATTTCTTTTTCCAAAGATTTTACAGTATGAACTTAAACTTTTAAAGAGTTATAGGACTACTTAAATTATTTATGTCATCTTGGGTGAATTTATGGTTTTCAAGGAATTGCTTCATTTCATATAAATTGTCAAATGTATATGTATAGAATTGTCTGTAGAATACACTTATTAACCTTCTCATGTCTGTTGGATCTGTCATGATATTCTCTCTTTCATTCCTGATATTGGCAATTTGTAGTCTTTTATTTCTTTTCATTGTCAGTATTGCTATAAGTGTATTAATTTTTTTGATCTTTTCAAAGAACAAGGTTTTAGTTTCACTGAAATTCTCTATTTTATTTCTGGTTTCAATTTTATTGATTTCTGTTCTTCATTTTTGTTCATCTTCATGCTTTGGGTTTATTTTGCTCTTTTTTGAGTTAATGTGGAAGCTTAGCTTATTGATTTGAGGTATTTCTTCTTTGCTTATATAAACATCTACTGCTATAAATATTCCTCTAAGCAATGCTTTAGCCTAATCTCACAAATCTTGATAAGCTGTATTTTCATTTACTCAATTCAAAATATTTTCTAATTTTTCTTGAGACTTCCTTTTTGATCTATAGATAATTTAGAAGTATATTGTTTAATTTTCAAGTATTTAGAGACTTTCCTGTTATCTTTCCATTATTGATTTCAAGTTTAATTTCATTTTGGTCAAATAACTCACTTTGTATGTTTTCAATGATTTAAATTTGTGAAGTTTTGCTTAGTTATCCAGGATATGGTCTATTTTGGTAAGTGATCCTGGTGAACTTTAAAAGAATGTGTCTTCTGCTGTTAGGTGAAGTGTTTGCTAAATGTCAATTAGATCCAGCTGGTCAATGGTGTTATTCAGTTATTATATACCATTTCTGATTTTCTGCCTATTTGTTCTATCAATTATTGAGAGAGATGTGTTGAAATCTCTAACTGTAATTGTGAACTTGTTTATATTTTTCACTTAGTCCATTTTTGCTTCATATATATATTTTATAAATTTATTTATTTACTTATGGCTGCTTTTGGTCTTCATTGCTGTGCACGGGCTTTCTCTAGTTGCAGCAAGCAGGGGCTACTCTTCGTTGCGGTGCATGGGCTTCTCATTGTGGTGGCTTCTCTTGTTGTGGAGCATGGGCTCTAGGCGCTCAGGCTTCAATGGTTGTGGCATGCAGGCTCTAGAGTGCAGGCTCAGTAGTTGTGGTGCATGGGCTTACTTGCTCCGCAGCATGTGGGATCTTCCCGGACCAGGGCTCGAACCCGTGTCCCTGCATTGGCAGGCAGATTCTCAACCACTGCACCACCAGGGAAATCCCTACTTCATATATTTTGAAGCTCTATTGGTAGATGCATACACATTTAAGATTGTTACATTTTCTTAGTGAATTGATACTTTTATTATAGTGTCAGATCCTTGTATATTTTTAAAAATATATAGTGTTCTAACTATATATTTTTGTATATTTATTTTTAGTGGTTACTAAGGAATTAAAACATACATGCTTATCTCTTCACAGTCTATCTAGAATCAGTGGTTTCCATATCAAGTGGAATGTAGAAACCTTATCACCATATATGTTACTCACCCTCCCCACTTTATGTCATAGTTATCTTCAGTGTTATATCTACATCCATTGAAAACCCCTTCAAAAATGTTATGCCCTTTACTTTCAAACATCATACATATTTTAAACAATTCAAGAGAATAACAGTTTATCATATTTAGCTAGATATTTACCACTACAGTTTCTTTCCCCTTATTTGTGACATTCCAAGTTTCCCTTTAGTATCATTTTCCTTTTATCTAAAAAATTTTCTATATCAATTCTTTCAAGGCAATCTACTGGCAACAAATTTCTCTATCTCACCTTCATTCCTAAAGCATATTTTTCTTTCTAAGTTGGCAGTTCCTTTCTTTCAGCAATTTAAAAATATTCCACTTTCTTCTCCAATGACACAAATGTTGAAATTTTTGGTATTATCTCACATATCCCTGAGGCTCTCTTCATTTTTATTCATGTACTCTTTTTTATTCTGTTTTTCAAATTGGATAATTCTTATTGCTCTATATTAAAGTTCACTGACTTTTTCCTTTGTGCTATTAAGCCCATCCAGTGAGTTGTTATTTCTGGTTATTGTATTTGTTTATTGTATTGTAGTTTTGGTTATTGTATTGGGTTGGCCAAAAGTTCATTCCGGTTTTTCTGTAAGATGTTACAGAAATTTCCATTTTGTTCTTATATAAGTGTTCTATTTCCTCCCAAGGTTTTCTATATTTCCATTTGTTTCAAGACTATTCATCCTTACTTCTTGGAATGTTCTTATAATGGCTGCTTCACAGACTTCGATAATTTCAACATCTGTGTCATCTTGGTAAAGTATTGGTTGTCTGTTCCATGTCTATTCCCCTGTGAGTTTAGATTTTCTTAGTTATTCATACACTGAGCGGTTTGGGATTTTATTTTTCCCATTTTGAATATTATGTTATGCGATCAGGGGTCTTGTTTAAACTATGTAAAATTGTGTTTAGTTTAACACGCAATTGACCTTATTGGGTTCAGGTCACAAGTTCCAAACAGTCTTTTATGAGTTTCGGTGACAATATCAGTTGTTTTGTTTTGTTTTTCAAAGACCTTGTAATGCTGTTTGGATCTGTCTTGTGTGTGCACTAATCTGGTGGCTGGTCTGGACCTGGCTGGTGATCCATCCTATAGTTCAGTTCTCAAAGTTTTTCTGTTCAGAGTCAAGTCCACTGCTCCAGGAAGAATTCTGGTTAATGGGGCTTGCTCCCAGTGGGAAGTGACTGTGGAGAATACCTGTATGTTCTCCACTAGAGAATGGTGAACCAGGGTAGCCTTCATGAATCTGCAGTGATGCTACCCAGGTGGCAGTAGATCATGGAGGAGTCAGGCCAATGTGGGTACAGATTCCAGGTCCAGCATTTCATATCTGTCTAACTTAGCCTCCCTCCTCAGCTTTCTCACTTGAAAAATGCAGGTATTACTCACCTATTAGGAATGTGGAACATATGAAATGATGCAAGCGATATATAGTACCCAGTGCCTAGTGTAGTGGTTGCACATTGGAACATCTCAATTACTCCTGAGAAACTATTTGACCCAGTGGAGGAAGGCTGGTATGTCAACACTTAGAATTTAAGGCCTAGGTCTGTCTGAACTGGATTTTTCGTTGTTGTTGCCTTTTTCTATTGGTATAATTAGAATCATAAGGGGCCCCAGTCTTTCTGCTCCCTCTTCTCCCATCAGTGTGAACCATGACCAGAGCCCAGAGGCTACAAATGTTGTTCAGAGACCAAAACTGCTGTCAGATCCAGGAGGCAAACACTGCCTCATAGAGTTGGAGTGGGAGTTGTGTTGTGCAAATCGCATAGCAGGCAGCCCTCCACCTCTCTTGGTAACCACAAGATGGGCCCTTAATATATAGCTTTGAGGAGTTCTTGGGGGCATCTTTCCATTTAAATACAGAGATTATAAACTCAGCCACTGTGGTAAAGTCTCAATAAAAGTCATTCAGGTCACAAAACCAAAAAAACAATATTAACGACTCAAAGGATTTCTTAGGCTAAAGAAGAACTGCAAGGATAGGACGGGAAGAAGAAAGAGGTGCGTGTGTGGTCCCTGTCTTGACCAATGCGTTGGCAGTGCCATAGAGAAGCAACTTGATGTAGACTGAGCTCTGTTTCTCTAGTTCCTGAGTAATGATAACCATACTATATACTTAGAGACTATTAGAACTAGAAGGGTCAGAACCATCCTTATTCTGAGCCTAAGTCTGACATTACTAACCAAACATGGCACTGCCTTTTTGAGCCTGTTCATAGCCTTAGAATACTCAACATAGACATCAGAGATGGGACTGAGAAGAAACTTGTCATCCTGGATCCAGACCAATTCTCTAGCAAGAGAGAGGCAAAACTGGGACTAGAATCTAAATCTTCTGATTCCTAGTCCACTGCTTTTCCACTTGCATCACACTGTCTTTCTGTTTCTAAAAATCATAAATAATGGTGGCAAGTGTTGGTAGGCACTTTATATCTTATAAAGGAACTGAGGACAATTTCCAACTGTTTTTCTCAAAGATCTGTAAGCAAGACAAGGAAACTCTAACCCAAATGGTGAAAAACCTGTGTTTTTGGTCCCAAGAGGACTTTTGGAAGCGTTGAAGAAGATACAGATCCTGATGAGAGATGAATTTCATGTTCTGTAGTAACTCATATAACTTTCATAGCCCGGACATTGCTGGACTTAATTTTTAATGTGTCGACATATGCTTTGAAAGGTAAGTGCTTGTGTGGAGTCCATGAGCATGCATGGCTCTGTATGTGTATTGCGCCCATGACTGCTGCCCAGTGTGATATGTGCAAGTGCCATGTCAACATGCATGTTTTACATGCTGACCTATGTGCATGCTCCCAAGAGTGAATGAGAGCATATGCTGGTGTGTACTCATGTGTGTGTGTAAATGCATATGGATTTGACCCATAGTGTTTATCTCCAAAGCTGTAGGAAGTGTTACGGCAGATGCCACCACTGTGCTTCTTGGCTGACTCCCCATTCCTCATTAACAACCACAATTGCTCCATATCCCTTCTATCACTAAGCTGTCCCAGCAGCTGGGTGCCCACCAGTTAGAACCTGAAACTCCTGACGGTATCCTGGGGATCCATAGGTCTAACCCTGTCAGCCCGGGGTTCACCCCAGGACAGGAATACTCACCAGCATAAGAAAGAACAAATTCACAGAGTTCAATCAGTCCCACATCTGAAATGCCTCTCCTGCCAGGCCCCTTATTGGTGCCCTCAGGCTCCTGTATCTGCTACCTCAGCCCTCCCCTGAGCCTGTGCTAAGGACTGGCTGGGCCATGGACTTCAGCCCAGAGTGTGCCAAACTTGTCCCGGAGCGTCATCCCTGTGGCAGACAGAGATGTGACGCTGGTGAGAGACATTCCTTGCTTTGGGGAGCAGCTGAGGAAAAACTTTTTCATCCAAGAGGACTTTTCTTCCCACTATACTATCCAGTGGCTAACACATAATTAGTTCTTGATATATGTTAAATAAATTGCTAACTGACTTACTGACTGTGGATGGATAATGTAAACTGAGATAGAAAATTGGGTACTGTTTAGGAACAGGGCTGTTCTCTCTCTGATGTGCATGTTCTACTTGAGGCTGATATAGCTGGAGTTAACAATGCCCTGCTGTTCCTTTCGGGTTAGCATTTACTAAGCACCTACTATGTGTCAAGCACTGTGCCAGACACTCAAGAAAGGTTCCTTCCCTCAAAGAATGTCACAATGTTTTGGGGTGGTAACTGTATTTGTTTTCTAGGGCTGCCATAACAAAGTACCACAGACTGAATTGCTGACACAACAGAAATTTATTTTCTCATACTTCTGGAGGCTGGAAGTCTGAGATCAAGGTGTCATCAGGGTTGGTTCCTTCTGGGGGCCATAAGGAAAAGATCTCTTCTAGGCTTCGTTCCTTGGTTTGTAGATGGCCATCTTCTCCCTGTGTCTTCACCTCATCTTCCCTCTGAATGTGTTTTTGTCTAAGTTTCTTCTTCTTAGGAAGACACCAGTCATATTGAATTAGGGCCATCCCAGTAACCTCATTTAATTTAATTACTTCTTTAAAGAACGTATCTCCAAATCCAGTTACATTCTGAAATACTGGATATTAGAACTTCAACATATAAATTTGAGGGGGGAACACTGTTTAGCCCATAACATAGATTTAGATCACTTTTATTAAATATCATGTTTCCCATGAAGACTTCTTGGTCTTTCCTTGATAGAATCCGATATTCCCTCCTCTGAGCTACCGTAACAGCTGCTGTTCTGATTTTGTCCTGATCATTATGTGTTTAGATCATTATCTTCCTTACTAGTCTGAGGACTCAGGAGCCAGGCTTAGGGAGTTCAATACAGTTGGTCTTTCATATCCATGAGTTCTGCATCGATGAATTCAACTAACCACGGATTGAAAATATTCGAAAAAAATCTCAGAAAGTTCCAAAAAGTAAAACTTGAATTTGCCATGTGCAGTCAACTATTTACCTAGCATTTACATTGTATTTACAACTATCTACATAGCATTTACATTGTATTAGGTATTATAAGTTAACCTAGAGATGACTTAAAATATATGGGATGTTATGTGCAAATACTATGCCATTTTATATAAGGGACTTGAGCGTCCGTGGACTTTGGTATCCTCGGGGGTCCTGGAACGAATGCCCTGTGGATACTAAGGGACAAGTACTCTATTTCTAGTATCTGATGTAACACTTGGCACCTTGGAGTGAAGTAAATCCTTACTGTATGGATGAATGGATGGAGCTGATAAAAACCAAACAAAATTGAAGGAAGTCACTAGGAAACACTTCTGGAGGATCTCATGGTCCTGGTAAGGGAGCAGAGGGAAGTTAGGTATGCCTCTCAGTGGGGAAACACTTGCCCCAAGCTGTATCCACAAAGTTAATCCTGCTTTGCAAAGAAGGCAATAGGAAGAAAGTGCTCCCAGACAAGGATGTCCCCTCCAATCAAGACTGCTTTGTTCCAGACTTCTCTAGCTACAAGGGCAGGATTGGTCTGATGGGTCCGTGACCCCTGAGGTCACCTGCCAGAGCAAAGAGACTCTTGAGATGTCTCTGGTCCTGTCCCAGCCCTAGCCTTCATCCCCTTTCCGCTTGCCACATTCCTTTCTTGGAACCTGTACAGGGGCAGCCAGGCATTAGTTTTCAAAGAGAAAAGACAGAATTGAGGTTGAAAATAGCCACTGATGCTCCTCCCCCCAGGACAGAAGCCCTAAATATGTCAGCGTCTAGGCCCCATTCCCACACTCCTGGTCCAGCCAGCCTGCCTCCACCTGACCCCACTGCCTTCTGTTTCTAGGGCCGCTTTCTTCACTCTGCCCCCTCCTCCCAGAAGGCCCCAGGTTCTAGGGCAGCAGAAGTCCTGCCTGGACCACCCCTCCCCTCCACCCCCGTGGCAGCACACACACCTCCCAGAGCTACTTCTCCAGACTCTTGTCAGCCTTATCACCCAGGGCCTGGACTCTTTTATTCTTGTTGCCTTCTCTCTGGCAGGAACTCCTTAAGACCGGCTTTGTAAACAATGCCATTCAAAACCTTCTGCTCTACCCTTCCCAAGCTACACCTTCATCCTTCCCCATCCTTGTGGGGGGCTTCCCTCTGGGACACCTATCCCAGGATGGAAGTACAGTTGCCTCTTTCTTGTTGGGAAGTCTCATTTGACAGCCTACTCCCTGCAAAACTCCGGCTCCAGCTCTTCCTGTTCCAACTTCCCCTTGACCTGGGGCTTTCTGGGCCTGCTGGAGCCTGGGCTCAGGGGAAGAAGAGGACTGAGGTTGTGGAGTGTGACTTCAGGTAGCTCCTAAGTGTAATGACACTAAGACCACCCTGGCACCTCTGTCAGCCCTGCCCAGGAACCACACTCTGGTAAATAGAACCCTGGTCTAGACAAAAGCCATTAGACATCATGCCGACATCCAAACCCTGCCGTGTTCCCGGCATAAAGGGCCCGGCTAAATACCTTTGCAAAGCTCTTATTGTGCTGCATCCTGCACCGCCTTCCCGACCATCCCTGCACTATCAAATCTTTCTAGGGCCCTTTGTTGTCAAACCAAATATAGCGCTACATTGTCTGGCCTTCCACCCATTCTGGCTGGATAAAGGGGCTCTAAAGGGGCTCGGTCCCCAGACTGGGGGCGCGCGGCTCCGGGCGGCCTGCTCAATGCTATCTCTCCGCCACAGCCCATGCAGGCAGGCTGCAGTCCCCCCACCCACCCGCTCTGCTCCTGGGCCTGTGGTTGCGCCATTGATACGGTGTGTATTCTTTTCCATAGGTTCCCACGAGCATGTCACTAACCATTTCCTGGGCCTTATCACCGGGAAGAAAAAAAGGAGCGCCTTTGAAAAGTGGAAACAAAACATCAGGCCCCATTGTTGTGTGACTTCCCCGGCCACAATCTAAGCTCTCCATCGCTCTACACACGGAGACTACAAACACGGCCTAATACAGATACTCCAATCGGCAATTTGACCAGGACATTTATTGTTCTGTATCTGCAATCTCTGCTCCGCATGTTTGTGGCTTTTAAATCATCCTTTGTTATTTCTCTCTCTTGGCTCAGAGCAAGTCAAAAGCCTCTGATGGCCGTCAACACTGCAAGAAGAAACTGAGTCAATTTGCAAACTCGTGTGTGCCTTCTTGTTGCGGGCAGCTCCCGGCCGAGGCAGCCTTGTTCACCTTTTCCTGTCTTTTCAGTTCCACTCTGTCTTCTTGTTCCTCTTCTTTGCCTCTATTCCCTTCTTTTCCTCCCCTCGCTTCACCCTCTCTCTTTCTTCAATTCTGCCTCGGTCTCTCCCTCTCTGATTCATTTGATCTTGCCCTATACCTAAATGATCGGGTCAAAAAGGGTGCTCAGTTAATTTCTTGGGAATGAATGAAAAAAGGGTCGGGACTTTATTCAACATTGTTCCCTAGACAAGCACACAATTCTGGAGTAATAAATTTGAGGCAACTTCAGAGATGAACTAATCCAACCCCTCGGAGAATGAAGTGGCCTGTCCAATGTCACAGTGAGTTAGTGATGGCCAGACTAGGTCTTCCCAGGTCTCCCCAGCTTTCTGACACTGTCAGGAAATGCTGTGTCCTAGCTGCATCTCACAATCTGTCTGAGAATTCTGATGTTAGGTCCCTATTTTTGGTGTCTATCTGAGTTGTGGGCCTAAAATTCATTTGTCAGTCATCTTCTATTTTAGAGAGCAGCAAGAAACATTTCCTAGAATAGCATGAAGTGGCTAAGAGCACTCTCTGGATACAGAAAGCCCAGGCAAGAATCTTGGCTCTGCCACTTATTAGCTGTGTGACCTTGGGTAAGTCACTAAACCCCTCTGTGTCTCAGATTCCCCATTTTAGAAATGGACACAAAAGCAGACTCTACCTCTTAGGGTCTTGGTGAGGATGAATAGTTGATTTAGATAGAGCACCTGACACATAGTAGGCACTGTGTAAATGTTAGCTATTGAATGATTCCTAGGAAGAAGCCTGTGTCCAAAATAATCTATTTTTATATCAGTACCTTCTCATTTTTATATCTTATAAATAAATATGGACTTCTCAGAGCGTTTCTTACAGTAGGGTCCCTGTATATGCACACCTTAGTTGGTCCCTGAAGCTAGGCCCCTGTTCCCCCTGTAGCAGCAGTACCTGCCTTCCACTCAATAAACACTCCTTCATCTATTCAACAGTATATACAGAACACATGCTGTGTGCCAGACACTGTGGGTAATCTTTGACCCTGTGGAGCTTATGGTCTAGTCAAAGAGATGACATTAAAAAAATAATAAACACGTAAATAAATATACAAGTCCAAACTGAAATAAAGGAAAAGTACAGGGTGTGATTAGAAGTTATACTGGAGGACCAAATCTAGATCAGGAGTTTAGTGAAAGCATCCCTGAGAGAGTGACATATAAGTTGAATTTTAAAATAATGACAGAAGGTGGTCAGGCCAGGAGCAAGCTAGTACTCCAGGCAGAGGCAGGATGGGGCCCACCTGAGAAACTGATCAGGGATGGAAAGAAGGCTGGCACAGAGAGAAAGAGAAGAGGGCATGAGGTCAGGAGAGGGTACACAGATCACTCTGGGCTACACATGAATTTGGAATTTCCACCCCACTAAAGGCAGTTCAAAGCCTTAAATACATTCTGAGTAGATCCTTTGGCTTCTGGGCAGAGAATGAATAGAGTGGGGGCAATTAGAAGTACAGTAAAGAGGCTATTTATCTATAGCAGGTGAGAGAGAATAGGAACTTGGACCAGACGGTGGATATAGAAATGCACACAAGAACTCCAGGGATATTTGGAATAGAATCTATAGAAATAGGTGATGGTTAGACTATAGGTGAGAAGGAAGAGGAATGATTCAAGGATGCTTCTGATCTGAGCATCTGGGCTCACGGAGGCACCATTTAATGAAAAGGGGGAGCTTGGAGGAAGCTCTGGGGTTAGAGAGCTCTAGTTGTGTTTGAGAGGCCAAGAAGACAGTGGCTTACGTGGAACTGGAGTTTAGAGTAACAGTCCAAGCTGGAGAGGTGCATCTGGGTGTTGACAGCATTTTACGTACTGTGAATGCATGCGTGAATGAATGAAATGATAATGCTAAGATCTGAACCCAGATTTGTCTGACTTAAAAGTTGATATCTTACACACTCTTTAGTCACCTTCCAGTAAACTAAATTCAGTAAAATGGTGATTCTTCCAGCATCCAGAGACTGTCAAGTTCAGGGCAAAATGTGGTCAGGAGAACAGCCTGGATTCTCAGGAGAATCCTTAAAAACAGGCAGAACCCAAGAGTCTCTAGAGCCAGGAGTCTGGCATGAGATCTGGAGGTACACAGGATAAAAGGATCTTGGAGGATGTAGAAATCCCATCACCCCCCAAACTGTACTAGGTAAAAACTCTCCTGGAGCACACATTCATAAGATTGTTTTGAGAAAATCTGTAGGAAGTAACCTAGTGAAGTCCTGGGCTCATAGAAGGTGCTTGGTGTATTTGTTGGGCTAGGCTAACCCAGACAGCAAGAGCAAACAGTCCCCAAATCTCAGTGACAGAACTCAACCAAGTGCCATATGGGTCAGGCAGCATTCTTGGAGGCACTTTTCCAACAGTGATCCAGGGGTAACAACTATGCCCACTGCTCATCTCTGATACCTTGACAGTCCTCATTTCCCACACTGTGGAAGGGCAAGAAAGTGTGGAGAATTCACAAGCACTCTTAACAGCTTTGAGCTGGAAACAGCACAGATGACTCCACTCCCAGCTTACGGACCTGGCATGCAGCCCCAGCCTAACTGCAGAGGAGACCATGGTGGGGAGCATGTTAAGATTTATCAAGAATCAGTTGTCCCTGTCTCAGGCAATACTCATGCTCTCTCCCTCTTCCAATGGGAGAACTGAAGCAGGGAATACGACTGGAAGATCCAAGATGGCGGATGATTGGAGATGGTCAAGGCTGGGGGTGGTGGGGTTCAATTAACCTTTGACTCTAAGAGCTAGGCTCAGAAATCTGTGCCTAGAACCTTGTCAGTTCCTATGCCTGTGAATTCCAATTTCTCCTATTCTCTACATATGCTGCTCATTGGAAAATGCTGCTCTGCTATGTCCTGAAGGACAGGTTAAGGCGATTTACTCGGTCACAGTCTGAGGTCTGTGCCCTCTCATGCCTGCTACCACCCAGGATCTTATGAAGGGGGTGTCTGGGAGGATGGGACAAGACTGCCCTGAATGAGCAAGATCCTAAGAGTCAACATGCAGGGAATTCCCCATGGGCCCTACCTTCAGGAGCAAAACCTTCCCAAGCCAGTATCATTGTCTCTGTCTTGAGCTGGGCCTGCCAGTGAGTTTCTGTATCCTTCTAGCATAGTGATCTTATCAAAGCAGATTAAAAATGGGAATGGGCCCATAAAACATGCATTATGGTCTCTCACAGCCTCATAAAGCCAGATAAATGCCCTGCTCCAGAGGCCCCTAGATCGAATTTACACCTCTCTCCCTCCTCATAATGGAATTGTCAACAGCAGATAATTGAAGTTAAAAAACAATCAGTAACTTGTAAAGTTCAACTCAGTGGATTGATTGTTTGGCCTCATGGATTGCTTAGAATAAAAGCGATCCTGCCAGAAGAAACCTGTCTTTTCTTAACCTCAGATAGTTCCTCTATATTTTCCACGAGGCTTGGAGCAAAGGCAGCTAAAGAAATCTCCTGGGCTGCTCCCCCTTTCTGGGTGGTTCCATCTCCCTTCCCCACTTTCCCACTGTTACCTGAGTCCCCAGCCCCAAGCTGAAGTGTTTCAATTCATTCAGGTATCAGGCTTCCCATGGACCTACCTCTAGGATTTTAGACAACCTTCTGAGCATTGGCCTTAACTGGAAGGAGGAAGGGTTGGTGATCATATGTCAGGCTTTCTGTTCCTAAAGCTCCTACCACCCCAGGGGAGGGTTAGTCACCCACACACTGCAGCTCAGCCTTGCCTTCCTGTTCTCAGGCAGGGGGCACTGAAGGTGCTGGTGTCGAACAAGGAGCCCTGTTCTTGGCATGCTCCGACTCTGGCTACACTGCCACCTCCTGCCCCAGGCTTGGCAAGCGGCTCTGCTCCGGGTTCCCCTGCACCCGAATCCTTGAATTGATAGTGTGTTCTCTGAGAAGGGAGACTGTCCCAGAGCTGAGAATCCTGCTGGGGCTTAACCCAGCCCAACCGCTGGACTTCCTCCCAGTCCAACCTCCCCCCAGAATCTCACTTTCTGGGAGACTGGCCTTCTGCCTATTGTTTGAATAAATCCTTCCATCAACTTCCTTCTCTTTGCCAATGATCCTAGGTCCTGACCCGACCTGCCTCTTAGTCCACAAAGCCCAACAAGGGCCATTATGTCAGGGACAGAGAGAGAATTAAGGCACTGCCTGGGAGGGGTTGAGACCAGGTTCATGGCTTTCCTTTGGGCTAGGAAAGGAACCTAGATAGACTAGAAGACACATCCTTTCTGAACTCAGTATTTGGGCCTCTTTATTGCACCTCCGATATCCTAAATATGGAGATGGGCTGGCCTCTCTTCTCACTAAAGCCTTCATTTCCTCCCAGACCTAAAGCTTAGACAGATCTGTACAGAGTATCCTTTTCATGCCTGGACATCCAACCACAACCACAACTTCCAGCTTAGTCCTTAGTCCTATAGCACTTCATGCTGACCACTGATTTAGCCCCAGTTACTGTTTACTGTAGTTGTTTGCTTGCACATCTGCCTCCTGACTAAACCATAAGAATGCAGAGGGCAAGGGCCAGCTTTGACTTATCATTACATCTCCAAAGCCTTACACAATGCCTGGCACATAGTATGTACTCAATAAATATTTGCAGAATGAGTAAACCTGTTTAATTGTGTTTTCTTAGTCAAATTGTAAGCGGGCAAGAACTTTTGCAATGTGCTGAGACTGCCTGCCCATAAACTGCGTAGGGAGGCTCACTGATCTTGTGACCCCCTGAGATGGGCTCTAAAACACAACTGAGACAGAATAAATGTCTGGCTGCTCTGTTTTGACTGGTGACAAGAGTTGCAAGCTGATTAATACATTTAAAGTGGTGATCAATTTGTCTTATTCACATCCTCTTATCCTGATTGTAATGAGTAGATCTTTTAACATAATGAAAACTGCATATTTCACTCAAATTCACAGTTTTGCATTCCAGAGGAGATGAATTGCTGTTTTTATTTAATGTTAAAATGAGGTGTAAGCTCTTGTCTTGGGAGGCCAGGGGTGACAGTCCCCCTCTGTCCTTGAAGGCCAGAGGGGTGGCATTTCCTAAGACCTTGAATTTGACTATGCGAATCGGTTCCCAAAACTGTGGAATGGGGCAGCACCTTTCAGTCACCTGATCCATCTCTTGCCCAGTTTATGAGTGATCTTTAAATCAGCCCTGACTGCAGGTCATCTAGTTTGGGCTTGAATACTTTCCAGTGATGGAGAGCTCACCACTGTTCATTTTAATTTTCAAAGCCTCCAAGTGTAAAAATAAGTCTTATATTGGTCTAAAATCAACCTCCCTGTTGTTTCTATTTCCGTGGTCTTTCCTTTTTCTCTTGCCTTCTTTCTCCGTTCTTCCATTTCCTCTTTCTCTAACTTCTTATTAGTTTTCCCTAAAAATGTCTGATAACAGAATAATCTCTTATAATTTTACAAAGACTTAGAGCTTTCCTCGTGCTTTTCCCACAGCCTCGCAGAGTTAGATGAGTGAATGGTTTCCTGTTGATTCTCTGCCGATGCTGCTTCTCTTGGAATGACCTGTTCTCAGGGACAAGAGTGACCTCTCTGATCCACACGCCTCTCGGCCTCATTCACTGCTCAGCACCCAGAAAGTTCCTGGCACAGACTGGGCTCTTGGTCAATGGTTGTTGAATGAATGAATGAATGAGTGAATAAATAGTGGTAACTGGAAGGCGATTTAGTAAACAGTACCCTGTACTCCTGTCCATGGTTGGTTGTGTGACAGATACCTCTCCACTAAGCAGCCAGCACTACTCAGAGCTAGGTAGAAACGGGGACAAAATGGGATAGTCACACTGTCTTCTATGGCAGCACCCGGGTCGGGAAAGCTCAGGAGCTACAAGGAGGCAGCTTTTGTCATGGAGTCCGAAGAAGGGATGAGAACAGCAGGTGCATGGAGAACAGCGGAGGTGAGAGCCAGAAAGTGAGCTGAGAGGTTACCAGCCCTGGCTCCCAGGGGCTCCTGATGCCCAGCCATATCCCTGGGCAGGGCTTCAGGAGATGATCCAGCTGCTTACCCAAATTCCCCTGAATTGCTCAAGCCGACACAAAATAATTTCCTTTACTCGCAACCAAGCGTGTCCACCTAAATAAAGGTAGACATAAAGATGACTGTTTCTTAGCCTTGGAAGGGAGGCTCTGGAGGGTAAGAAATCTCCCAAGGCCACACAAACAGGAGTGGCAGTGTCGGGGCTGAGTCCTAACCTGGCGCCCTCCTACTGCACTTTGTTCTGTGCAGCCACTGAAGCGCGTCCCTGTTCCTGGCTCCAGCTCTCCCCCTGCATCTTGCTTTAACAGAAGAAAAGAGTCACTCCTGGAGCAGCTAGATGTAGCCCAGCAGTGGGAACCCAGACCAAGAGGAATTCATTCTCCATAAATTATGCTTTAATAGATGTCAATTATTAATTCCTAAATAAATATTTGTTAATATTCAAAAGAGTTTGCCTACTAAGAAAAACTCAGGCTACACAGAGTAATTACTGCTTCTCACTGTGTGATGGTTGCAGCCCATAATGATTTTTTTTCCCGTTCTGAATCTTTACTTTTTCTGAAGTGTGAATGCCTGGCTGTGTCAGTTTTCTAGGGGGTTTGGCTGGCTCTCCTGTGAGCAGTTTTGGTTGGAGGTGTGTGCATGGGAAGGATGCAAAGAGCTGAATGCTCCTACGAAGCTTCCACACTGGCCAGCGAGTCTTTCTCTTTCTTCTTCGTAGAACAAGATTTTGTAAAAAGCTGAAGCTGTCACGTGTCTAAGGAGAAGAAACTGTAGATCCAACCAAAAAGTGGGAAAATATGCAATTCAGTTTAGCAACAAGCCCACGTAATGTATCATAGCACTGAGCAGTTGTGTGAGGGCTGGGTTAGCAGGCAAGGGTAGGGGTGGATACAGAACAGGACAGATGCATCTCCAGGGTTCAAGGAGTACACCAACGAGTAAGGGAGAGCTTCCTAAGAAGTTGTTAGCATTAGGGAGAATAAAATCAGTCCATGAGAGAGGGTTTGACAAAACTCCAGGGGAAATTAGAGAAGCTGGAACTCATGTCAAATCGGGGCCAAGGGAAGGAACATATACATGAAGAAAGTAGAATTTGAGACAGACCTCAAGGAATGGGTAGGATTTTGATGGGCAAAGATTGGCTTGCATTTGAGTTTGAGTGGGCATTCGTTCATTCCTCCCCCCCATTTAAGAGACATTTATGTGGAGCGACTGGTAGGTGCCAAGCCTTGATCTGGGTACTGCAGATATAAGAAAATCATCAGATTGGGTCTGTGAAGTTAGAGTTTACAGTCCAGTGACACATAATAATGACAAATATACTGTCACCTAATAATGTCGCATATAATAAAAAATAGTTGCAATATAGTGAGATATGGATCCAACAGAATGACCACCTCCACCATGGGGGCAGAGAAAGCTTCAGGAGGGAGGAACTCTTGATCTAGATCCTGAAGGATTCATTCAATCAGTTATTTGTCCACAGCAAATATTTACTGAATGTCTGCATGTGTCAGACACTCACTGTGTATTGGGATAGTGCAATGAATGAAACAGACTGAGGCTTTTCTCATGGTATTTACATCCTAAGAGTTCAACAAATTAAGAGGGCAGGGAATTCCACCAGAGAGAATAGAATATGCAATAAGCTGTAGAGCTGAGATATCACGGGGATGTGACTATAGCTAAGTGGGCACAGGGAGGGGGATTGTTGGGAGGTGAGGCTGGAGAAGAAATCAGGGGCCACATTTGGAAGAATCTTGCAGGCTGAGCTAAACACTCTGAACTTTATCTATAGACAATGCAAAGTCAAGGAAGGCTGATAAAGCTGAGTTTGTGGAAGGAGAGGGAGTTGAGGGTTCTGTGGAAACTGAACTGGAAAAAGATGAGGCTGGAGGCAAAGAGACCAGATAGGAGGTGATTGCAATAGCCCGGGACACCCATGATGAAGGCCTGTATAAGGGGAAGAGGTGGGGGGAGTGGAGAAGAGATGTGTTTGAACTGGAAGAGAGGTTCTTAACTGTGTGTGTATGTGCATGTGTGTGTGTGTCTAAGCTCTTTCAGGATCTAATGAAAGCTTATTGTCTTATAACTCAGAAACATGCTCATAAGTTACTTACAAGTATTATTTTGCAAACAACTTCAAAGAGCATGAATTCCAGAGTAAGAACCCCTGAGTTATAAGCTGGGGTGCATGGGGGCCAGGAATTGAATACATAAACTAGGAAGCTGCAGCAAGTGGGCATGAATCTGGTGCTGTTTTAATTCCCCTTCCAGGACCCACCTTCTTGACCCTTCCTCTGACTGCCTAGTACCCCATGCCTTTGGTGGGCCCTGGCCCACAGACCCTGCAGCTGCCCCATGTACCTGCATGTCTGCCATCCCTACCAGATCAGGCCTGTGCTGTCTCTGTTACTCAGACTCCCACCTGAGCCAGGGACCAAGGGGGCAAGTTCCTTCCTGACTTTCCCACTCTGGGGGAAATTTAGACTATTTCCCTGATGGTACCAATACCTCAGGGTCCAGGTCCAAGAATACATCCTCACAGATGCCAGAGGACTAGAGCTGGGAAGGCCAGCAGACATCAGTACATCCAATTCCCTCATTGCCCAGATGTGAAAGTTCAGGGCCAGGAGGGGAACTAATTTTTCCAAGGCCACATGGAGTGAGTAGTCAAGCTGGAACCCAGAACTCCCAGCTGCTAATATCTCTCCTCCTCTGCCCCTCACGGGAGGTGCTGGCTCTCTCCTGTGTGCTCCAGCACGTGCCTTGCTAATGTAACCAAGACCACGAGACAGTGAGCTCTCTGAGTGGGTCCACATCCAACGCAAGGCCTCTGGGAATGTTGAATATAGACCATGAGAGAGGCAGGGTTTCGGCTGCCCTGAATGCTCATCAGTTTGTTCTGCCTGCTTCGCCATCCCATGCCAGGGAAAACGACAGCCCTCACAGTTAACCTCCCTGAGATTCCTCAGCGATAAGATGAGGGTAACGATACCCAATTCCCAGGGGTGTTGCGTGTATTAAAGGGAAAGAGTACATAAACGGACTCGCACGGTCCACTCAGGAAGTGCTCTTTCCTGCCTTTCTTCTTGGCACTTCTTCCCACACTCACAGGGGAACAAGAACAGTACTGTGGGAAGACCCGGGGCCAGGCAAGGTTGAGTTTGTGGTCAGAGAAGGCAGAAGCTGAGTTTGCCTTTGTTGTGGCCCACGGCTACATACTTTTCCGTATATTATAATTTCACATAAACCAACACAGATACATTTAAAGGGACACTCAGAACTGAAGTCCATAAAGAACAAAAGCATAAGAAGATGGAGCTGAGATGTCCCTGGCATAAGCCACAGGGATGCTGAGGCCCTATGGGCTGGCTGGGCCTGGCCTAACAGGCAGCAAGGGGGAAACCACATCTCTGCTGTATTGGGCAAGTGACCTCCCCAACTGCATGGCCCTGGCCCCTTCTGAGGGATCTTACAGGTTTGTGGGTAGCCATGCTGCTGGGCAGGACAAGACCAGGGACCAGTGAGAGAAGGTGGGATCCAGATAGGCAGGATCTGGACCCAAATCAAAGGGAGTTGTAAAGTTCAGTTGTCTGGGGTGATCTCCATGACTTCGATTCTGGAGTGTGGACATTAAGAGTGAGGGCTCGGGAGGAACACGGTCCTGGCATCAGATACTGGTTTCTTATAGCTGTGTGCATTTAGGCAATTTATTTAGCCCCTCCAGGCATCATTTGCCCCAGTTTCTCCATCCATCAGATAGGGCTAATAATAGGATCCAACTTGAATGTAAATTGGTGCAGCCACTATGAAAAGCAATACGAAGCTTCCTTAAAAAACTAAAAATAGAGCTGCCCTTTGACCCAGCAATCCCTCTCCTGGGCATATATCTGAAAAGACAAAAACTTTTAATTTGAAAAGATACACGCACCCCAGTGTTCATAGCAACACTACGTACAATAACCAAGACAGGGAAGCAACCTAAGTGTCCATCAACAGATGAATGGATAAAGAAGATGTGGCATATATATACAATGGAATATTACTCGGCCATAAAAAAAGAATGAAATATTGCCATTTGCAGCAACATGGATGGACCTAGAGAATATCATACCAAGTGAAGTAAGTCAGACAGAGAAGGACAAATACTGTATCAGTTATATGTGGAATCTAAAAAATAATACAAATGAATTTATTTACAAAACAGAAACAGACTCACAGACATAGAAAACAAACTTATAGTTATCAAAGGGGAAAGGGAAGTGGGGAGGAATAAATTAGGAGTATGGGACTAACAGATACAAACTGCTATATATAAGATAAACAACAAGGATTTATTGTACTATATAGCACAGGGAACTATATTCAATATCTTGTAATAACCTATAATGGAAAAGAATCTGAAAAAAATATACACATATATAATTGAATCTTTGCTGTACACCTGAAACTATCACAATATTATAAATCAATTATACTTCAACAAAAATTTTTTCAAAATAAAACAATTATAGACTCCACCGTGATGTTAAGCTGGAGTTTAAGTGAGATAAAGCCTTTGAAGCAGTTGGCACAGAGCCTGTATTAGGTAATGGTCAAAAAATCTGCTAAGGCACAAACAAGAACTGGAGGGCAGAGTACAGGCGCCCCGGGAGCCAGCTGGTGTGGTCTCTGCCCTAACAGCTGCCTGAGTCCTCTTGCAGCCTACTCATTTTTTTTAGCTAAACTTTTTAAGAAAGGAAAATGCACATATAGAAAAATGTGCCACTCATGTAGCTTGGTGAATTTTCTCAAAGTACACATGCCCATGAAACTGGTCCTCAGATCAAGAAAGCATCCCTCATTTGCCTTTTAGGTTAATACCTAGTCCCCTTTTTCTACAGTAATCCCTTTCTGACCTCTAACAACAGGGATTAGTAGTGTTTGCGCTTGAATTTTATATAAATGGAATCATACAACATATACCCTTTTGTGTTTGGCTTCTTTCAATCAGCATTGTGTTAGTGAGAGCTCTCCAAGTTGTTGTACGTAGTTGTGATTTATTTATCCTCACTACATGCACTGTTCTATGAACAAACCATAATTTACTTATCCATGCTATGGTTGATGGATTTTTCACCGTGTCCAGTGCTTGATTACTATGAATGGTGCTGCTCGACCAATCTTACACATGACTTTTGATGAACATATATATGCATCTCTGTTGGTTATATGTTAGATTGAATCAAATTAAATTGCCGTTTTTGTACATCAAAAACAGCCAAACGTTGGCAGTTTCATATGGTTCAATGCACTACTTAGGAGTAGAAAAGTTGGGTCATGTGACAACTTTAGCAGATACTGCCAATGCTTCTGCAAAGTGGCTGTGCCCACTTACACTCCCACGAGTAGTGTATAAAGTTCCAGTTTCTACAGCCCTTTAAACAAAGGCTACCCAGGTTCCTCTGCTGAGTCATAGCTACAAACATCTTCTGTTCTTATGGGTCCTTTAGTATCATGAATTCACAGTATTCTCTATGTTTACTTCCCTTGGGAAGGTCTTTTTGACGATTCTAACCCTAACTGAGCTGCATTTTAGTATGTGAAGAATGTGTCTCCACATAGTACTGGTGTGATGGCGTCAGAAGGAATCAAACTGAGAGGACAAGGAACAGAGGTCATCCTCCTCCAATGATAACCGTGGAGAACCTGAGTTTGATTGTTGTTAAAGAGGGTTTCATCTTCCTACACCAATGATTTTCAATTTGTACACAGACAGGAAATGGAAAATGAGAGGATGGGAGCTAGAGCTCCTCCCTCTTGCCCACATCCAAAGAAGTGGGGTATTTCCAGGCTGTTGAGGTTGATGTTTGCCCACCAAATGGAAGCAGAGTGGGAGGCTCTCTTCTCCTTGGGCTTCATGCCCTTGGGCCTGGCAGTGCCGATTTATCCATTAACCACAGTAGGCTCAGCGCCCAGGGCCCATGGTATGTTAGGGAGGGATTCACAAAAACATTTTAATTTCTTTTAAAATCAGAACAAAAAGTTTTAGGTTGAAAACATGTTTTATTTCAGAATATTAATATATTCCTCTTTACATTGATGGTCATAAAATATAATTTTAAGTTTTTAACTTTTTAAATGTTTATGGAGGAAGTTACCCTTGGAGGCAAAAGTGCCTACCAGGCAGGACTCATGAAAGTCATAATGCAGCCCTGGGGCCTGGATCAGAGAATGAGCTAAACTTTGCAAGGTAGATTACCCAGATTCATGATCCTCTCTGTTCTTAGTTCCCCTTGGGAATGTCTTTGGTAGTTCTATCCCTGTCTCAGTCATGCCCCAAGGATAAGGAAAAGAGAACTGTGTCCACGTGTGAAAAGGGCACACAGGGAAGGTCTTCATTTCACTCACTGGCAAAGAGTAGGGTAGGGTCTAGAGGTCCCTTAGAACTGCCTTCAAAACTGGGGTGAAATCTGAATCTTTAGGGAGCATGGACATACTCCTTTGAGGGGAAGGAGAGAGGAGCTCTGGTGAGGACAGGATTGGGTATTTTCTGGATCCCAATGTGGGCATCCCGCCCCTAGTGATGCCTCGACCTCAGGCCTGCTTTAGTTCCTGTTTGTTTCCTCTTTGTTCTTCCTCCCTGCAACATACACATACCCAGAGACTAATTTAGGGGCTGGAATCTGAGACATCCAGATCTTATTTCTTCCAAACATGTCTCTGTTGGGCTGGCCTTCAAGGAAATATCTAATGATGAATAGCTGTTTGCTGGCTAGAGGAATTTGGAAAGGACAAGCTATTTAAAGCTCTGAGAAGAACAACCAGGTTGGGAATATATCTTGTACGATATTGGGAAGGATAAAAGTGTCATTTTGCAAAATACTAATTATTCAAAATATGTCCAGCATGGACCTGATCTATTTTATTTCCGTATTTCTATTTGAATTAAAGTAGAAAGGGAGATGGGCAGGGAAACCCATTCAAGACAGTGAAAAAGAGAGCAGAGGGATGGATGCAGAGTCAGGAAGCCAGGCTTCTCCATGCACCTCTGACACACATGTGCTGCGTGATCCATGAAAAATTATCCAACCTCTCAGAACCTCAGTTCCTGGATCTGCAAAAACAGGTGGCTAGATAATCCTGAAGATCTTCTCTAACTGAAATTTGGCACATAGTAGGTGCTCCGTCAGTAAGTATGAGGGAATGAGAAAGTGAGTGTTTGTGACTGGACCTATATCTTACAGGTGTGAGATCTGGCGATGGAAGTGGTAAGTGCTATCTATCAACAATAGTGGCAAGGCTGGGAAGCTGAGCCCATCTGTAGACAGCATTTGTACTGCCGTAAAAATAGCATAACAAGATTATATTGAAATATCCCACTATTTAACTTAATAATTTAAATGTTTGCCTAATGAGGTGGACTTGATTGGATTAGGGCATTTACAATTAATTTTGATAGATCATTTTACACATTGAAGGTGCATTCTTCTAAACCAGGAGGTGGAACGGAAGTGCAAAATGTTTACGTTCAAACGAGCATGTGATTTTGCAGAAAACATTAATCCCAGATCATGCACACTAAGTCAATTTCAGAAATGGCTTCTAGATATATTATTAGAAATTGCTCTTCAAATATAAAAAGCTTGTAATAGAGTTCTGTCCATTTTTCCTTTGGCTGATGGAAGTTGTTTTATAAATATGCCTGTGATATGATGTTTTCTTCATCCAAGTCTTTTGCTAATTGCAACTTTTTAAACAGTGTAAGTAGTAGCTGTCATGAACACTTTGAACCCTATTACAAATACCTATTTCTGAACAATTTCACATTTTAGGGATGCATTCTTTCTTCAAATACTTTTAACTATGTTTTCCCCCGATTTTTTTGAAAAGCACTTGAATTGGAAACTGTGAGTCCTCCCCCCAACATTTTTTTGTTAAGGGAATGATTTTATTATGTAACAGGAAAGTGGCTCCACTCCATATCTCTACCCCCTCAAAAATCAAAGAGCCAAGAGTGGTCACATTTGCCCTTAGAGTCAGGAATGAGCAAAGGCAAATGGCTTCTGGAAAGACAGATTGAAATTAGGCCATCAATTCTGTCCCAGAGTGCCAGGAAAACACGTTCCTCAGCACCATTGCTATCAGATCAGAATTCCATCTCTGTTTTCTATCAGAAAGCTATCTTATGGAAGGTGTCCATGGCAAGATGCTTCTTGGAGAATTCTCTGGGTCTCAGTATCCTCTTCCGAAAAATGGAGATAAATTGCCCAAATGGGAGGTCTCAGCTGTGAAAACATTTGGTGAGAGAGCATGCAGTGGTAGAAGCACTGGTTTGGGACCAGCTGACCATAAATCAAATCCTGGCTCTGCTCTTATTACCTGGTCACCTTAGGAAAGCCACTGACCTTTTCTGAGACTCGAATGCATCATTTGGTAAATGGGGACAATCACACATAATTGAGAATTAAACGCCACATCGCTGATACATGCTAGCAGCTCAACTAATTTAGTTTCCTTTTCCAAATCTCCTTCTCTAGGAGAAAAGCAGTCCCAAATTCAGGGTACCATTGCCATTTTGGTTTCATGGTGTGGTCCCCAGAAGGCTATGGCATTTTACACCTGGGGCTCTGATCTCTCAGGTCACAGTGAACAGATGAGATTCACTCTGCAGGTTCCAAGCCACCTTTGTTGGCAGAAGCGCCCGAATATGCCTTCTTTCTCTGAGGTCCAAGCTCTGTCATGAGATTTCATTAAACTCATCCTTTGTAAGGTTTCAGTGACCTTCATAGTAAAGTCCAAATGCTCTTGCACAGCATTCAAGGACTTTAAAACCTGCCCTCGGCTTGCCCCCTAGCCTTCTTTCCCTCTCTCACTACGTCATTCCTTTATTCATCCACAAACCACTCCTCTCTGCAACTTTCTCCAACTATGGGCTCTTTGCTTATACTGACTGTTCCCTCATCCTGGGATGCCCTTTCCTCTGTTCTTCAACTGAAAAAGCTCTCCTATTTCAAGGTCTAGCTAAAATGCCACCTCCTCTCTTATGTCTTCTAGAATATAGCCAGCATGGCTTAATCGGGTCCTCTTTGGGTTTGTAACTTGTCCTTGGTGTAGATATTATTCTGCAGATATTAAGGTATGACAGGATCCCTTAGGAAACTGCCATGACTCTTCATCTCTGTGTCCCCAGTATCCTCAGAAACCAGGCTGAATATAAAACTCTTAAAATCTTTCCAGCAAGCTGTTGAAGTAGACACTATTATTGATTCATTTTGCACATGAGAAAAAAAAAAACCCCACAGGTTTCAGAGATACTAAGTAACTTGTCCAGAGTCACATAGCTAGTGGGTCATAGAACAGAGTGTTGAATTAGAGGCTTTCAGTTCAAAGTCCGTGCTCTTTCCACTACTCTATAAAGCTCTCCACAATCTCCTTTAATCGTGCAAACAACTCCATGAGGTGCGGGGTGGGAGGGAAGACTATGACTTCTTTACAGATGAGGAAACTGACGCTTCAGCAGGAGCAGTCACTTCCTTAGCCAACATGACTAGACATCGGAGGAGCTTCTGACTCTGAATGTGGGCCTCTGCACAGCCACAGGCTGCCCGCCTTCCCTCAGAGACTCACCACCTGCTGGTGGGAGCCGACCAGAGCTGGGAAGGTGGGGCCTGAGCTGTTACAACACCCAACAAATTCATTTCATGTGCCTCTCAGGGCCCCTCTGAGCCCCTTACCCCAGAGGTGATGAGAAAATGACAAGGGGCATCTCTGCTCTCAAGGGATTCCAGTCACGCAAACTCTGCCAATTAAGGTTGGAACGATGTCATCTCCTGAAATAGCATTTTAATGAGTGATGGCTCTGGGATAAATTGTCATCTCGTGATCCCTTGTTAAAAAGCTTAATTAGATACATCATAAAGCATATTGATCGATGGCACTGAGCGGGTCCGCAGGACACTCACCATCCTCTGGAACGTTCCTGCCCAGTGCTTGGTGGAGCCGGGGTGGGATCGGGCCCCTGGCCCTGAGAGCTACTGGAGCACAGGTCCTTCCCAAACACCTGTGCACCACTTCCCTGGTCCTTTCCTCCCTCCCTCCCTTCTTTCCTTTCACAGATATTTACTTAGCACCAACTGTATACCAGGCACTGTGCTGACCTCTAACGCTTTAACTCATTTTGTCTTCACAAAAGGCTGTTCATTCATTCCCTATTTTGCAAATGGTAAAACCAATGCTTGGAACCTGGAACTGCCGCTAGGTGCAGCCCCAGCCAACTGAGTTAGCTTTTAGGCAATTTCTGGAGGAGTGGCTGACGTAAGGACAAAAGAAAAGTTGAAGGAAAAAAATGGACTTTATTAAACTCCTAATGCATGCCTGGCACTCTGCTGTGCATGATACATGTATATAGATAGATATCTGTATCTATGTACCTAGTCTCCTTTAGCCTTCATATCAATCCCACGAGGTGAGAATTTTAATCGTCTTATAGTTGAGGAAACTGAGTCCCAGTAATGTTACTTGCTCAGAGTCATTCAGCCGGTGACTATCAGAGATGGGACTTTCAGGAACTGCAAATCCAGACAGGTGAGTGTTCAAACCCAAGCCCTATCATATATTCACTGTATAATTTGGGGCAAATTACACAAACCTTCTGAATAGCAGTCTCCACATCTATCATACTGGGAGTAATAACTGAACAATGGAGTTACTGTGAGGATTAAATGAAATAATGCCTATAAAGTGTGTAGGTAGTATCTGACCCATGGAAAATGCTCAGTAAATATTATTTTTCAATAAATATGCCAACTGTTTCCTCCTGGAAAGAGGCTACCTGTTTCCTCTTCTGTAAAATGGGTGTAGTAACCCCTGTCCCACAACAATTCATAGGGAAGCACTTTATACAAGGTAACATACTCAAACTGCACTTATCAATCACCTTTTGTATACCTGGGTGTTGGCAAAAAGCTTGAAGTAACCATCTACTTTATGGGTTTCCAGAGATACTAGGAAATGCTCTCAAGCAAATCTTATTTAAATTCTTTTAAAAATTATTATTAAGACAATGAATTAGCTGATAATGATGGTGGGGTGGGGGAGTAGATCAAGAGGAAAAGGTGGGGGGAAGTTTAATAAGATCAGAGTACTGAGACTTCAGGGGGAGGCAGGGTGGCCCAGGAAGTCTCAGCAATGGGGCAAGAGCACACTAATGCAATGCCTGGGCTCAGCAGGGTGTGTGTGCATTTGTTGTGTGTCATTGTATATGTAGTGTGTGTGTGTGTGTGTGTGTGTGTGTTTTGGGCCTAGTGCCCATAACATCATAGAGTTTTACATCAGAAAGGGCTCTGGAGACCCATCGTGGATTGTGTGTGTGTGTGTGTGTGTGTGTGTGTGTTTGTGTGCGCATGTGTACGTGCTTATGTGTGTGCTCAGGTATGTACATCTCTGCCTGTGTACTAAGGCCAGCTTCCATGAGAGGGTGACTTTCTTCACCTGTGTGCTCTTGGAGATTTTTCCTTTTTTACTACAGCAAATGTAGCTTGAAAGCTGGGCATAGCATAGCTTTCCCCCAAACACAGATCACATCACAATTTTTCTTTCAGAGAAGAATGCTGCAAAACAACCCTCAGATGGTGAGTCTACCTCTTTTTTTCTTTCTCTTTCTGTCTTGCTCTTTCTCTGTGTCTTTCTTTCTCTCCATCTGTCTCTGTGTCTCTATCTCTGCTTCAGAGTCCCTATTTATAGCTTAAAATGCTTTCATATTTTCACAGCATATAAAATGTCCCTGTGTTACATAAAATAATACGCATTTGGGTTTGTAATTCGATCAGTGTTTCATCCCAAGTTCCACACACAGTAACGCCGGACATTGTTCCTCAGCCCCTACCCACAAATATTGCCAGGCCTGAGTATCCTGCCTTAACCCTTTTCCAGGTTTTGTTTTACCAACTCCTGATGACAGTCCTTCCAGCTTGCTCCCTGCTTCTTTTTTTTTTTCTTTTTTTTTGCCGAGCCACACGGCTTGTGGGATCTCAGTTCTCCAACCAGGGAATGAAGCCAGGCCACGGCAGTGAAAGCCGGGAATCCTAACCACTAGGCCACCAGGGAACTCCCTCCCTGCTCTCTTTCTGCTCCTCTCCTGATGCCTGTGAGGTGGGTTCCTCTGCAGCAGTAGCTCAGAGCAGCCCAGACCTCCTCTCTCAACAGAGCCCGAGCAATCTCTCCGTCCGCAAGCCGTCAGAATGTCTGAACAGTGAACAGTGAAAAAATCCATTTCCCCAATCTGCCCCAATACAAACACTACCCAAAGAAAAAGGGGAGGTAGATCTCGTTTCCTGATAATGAGATACAGTTATTAAGGGAAAAAAAAAAAAAAAAAAAAAAGGACGGAGAAATTGAGATTTGTTTCTAACCGACCTGGACATGTGTTAGAGAATATTGTTGAGAACAATTAGAGATGTATGAGCGAGGGGTTTATTTCTCACTTGCTTGTCAGGTCAGAAGACAATCTGTTTATTTTCCTGCTACAATTTTATTCAATAAACTGAAAGGATGGGAGCCGGGAAAGAGGGTATGAACAGGATGTGTGCTATCAATTTGTCAAATAAATAATCGTGCTTGGAAATAACAGATTTTATTAATTAGACAGGATGGTGTATTATTACCATTAAAGTGTTATATTGCATTAATTTTTATATTTTACTCGGCTACTAATTACTGTAAAAGATTTCGGGAACGAAGCAAAATAAAATCATGCAGCATTATACATAATGTAAAGATAGCGTGAATTAATTTGTCCGCGGCTCCCGCCCGCTGCTGTCAGGAGTGGAAGAGGCAGGCGCTGAAGCGGCCTGGCCTGCAGGAGAACTCTCTCGCGCCAGCACCCCTGCTCCCGCCCGATCAGCTTGGAAGACCTGGGGTTCAAGACCCGCTGAGCCACGCACTGACTGGCAAATCACCTCTCCGAAGCCTCAGCTTTCTCTTTTGTAAATATAAACACCCCTTCTCTGCCAGTCTCACAGGGTGGCTGTAAAGACCTGAGGAATTCTCGAGAGTAAAATTGCTGTAAATGTCAGAGGCTGCGAAGGGGGCTGAGACCCGGTATTACTTATTAGAGGAGGCAGACAGAGGTGGGGCCGGCTCTGTCAGGGTCCTTGCTCAGGGACCGGATGCTGGGCAGGGGCAGGGTGTGCAGTCAGGGCTTGCGGAGCGAATTAGGGCGCTTGAAGGCCACCCAGAGGCCATCGCAGCTACTCCCCTCGCTGGACACTGCCGCAGGGCGGAATCAAAATCGGCCCGGGGCCACACCGTGGCCGAGCCAATAGTTTTAAACGCAGACCAGAGGCCACCCCACGTTATACCCAGGCGTTCTCGCAAGGGGATCCCCCACTGGGTCTTGGAACAGAAAAAAGCACCGACTCATTAGACAGGACTGGCTTGTAATTCTGCACAGCGCCAGCCGGCTCTGTGGCTACAGCAATCCCTTAACCTCTCTGAACGGCAGTTTCTTCTTCAGTTAGAAAAAAAAAAAAAAGTTATTTGCGTAGGAAATAAATTCCCACGGCGGGCACACATTTTGGCTAGGAAGGCAGTGGGCAGGGCCTTCACCAGGGTGCAGGGCCCCCCAGGGCTCCCCGTGACAGTACAGCCGCATGGGCACCGGGAGCCCCAGGGAGCCCGCCTCCCTGGTCCTCGCTGACCTCGGCGGGGGCAGAGCCTCCGGGTCCCGGGACGGCCCCCTCGCCCCACCCCGGGGGCGTTTCTCTCCCGCGCGGCCTAAGCCCAGCCACGTTTTTCTCCTGGCTGGGTCTCGGGAGCCCCGGCCCGACGAGGACCGAGATTTCTCACCACCCACTGCCACCTACTGTCCGCATCTGAGGACTGCAGGACCGGGCTCTGCAGGCCTCTGAAGCCGCCTGGGGAGGGGCCGACTCCCAGGCCGGCTCAGGACTGGGGCTGGAGCGGGAACAGCGCTGACGTCCCCCTGCCTGGAGCCTCCCTTCATACTCTGTTCCTTTTGTGTGAGTGTCGTTTTGCAGCTGTGTGGGAGCAACTTAACCAGGCCACCTGAAGCCCTGATTCTCTGGCTTGCACTGTTACCGGGGTGGCCGAGGCCCTGCCCTTCCAGAAACAGGAGTACTAGGAAAAGCCCCTTCCTCCCCATCTGACCACAGCTCCCTTTAGAGAACTGCAAATCCTGACTCTGGGTTTGGGGGGCTGTTTCTGGTCACTCAAACTGAACCATTTGTAGGTCTTCCAGAGAAAGGCCGTTGTCCCTATTTCTAGCTTCCAAAGGGTTAGAACTTCACCTGTCCTGGAAGTCTGACCTCATTCTGAGTCAGGCATGCCCTCTGCCTTCTCTATACTGTCAGGATCTCTTATGTCACCCTCCCTTAGAGCATGCATCCTGAGCCCTAGTATGGTCTTACTTGCTGTGTCATCTTAGACAAGTCATTGTACTATTGTGAACATTTTTTTTTTTAATCTGTAGAAGTAGGAGTAATAATGATATACGAGAAGCCCATCAAAGGCTGATGATGAAAGCAGCCTTGACACCTGGGGACCTGTGCACATACTTTTCTTGGGCATTCAAAAGACTGCTCATTGCTATGGTCTGAATGTTTGTGTCCCCCCAAATTCACAGGTTGAAATCCTAACCTGAAAGGGTATGGTATTAAGAGGTGGGACCTTTGGGAGTTGAGGTCATGAGGGCAGAGCCCTCATGAATGGGATGAGTGCCCTTATAAAAGAGGCCTGAGAAAACTCCCTTGCCCCCTTCCCCATGGGAGGTTACAGTGAGAAGACTGCCATTAATGAAGAAGTGGTTCCTGAATCTGCCAGCACTAGGCTCTTGGACTTCCCAGCTTCCAGAAATGTGAGAACTAAATGTTCGTTGTTTATAAGCCACCCCAGTTTATGGTATTTTGCTATAGCAGCCTGAACAGACTAAGATGCTCCCTGAACCAAGATAGTACAAACCCGTAGGGAGCAGAGGCCTATGATCTTCTGAATAGCAGTGCGTGGGTGGCGGGATGTAGGGTGGTGGGGACTGGTGTGGTGAGGATGGTAGGGGAGAATGGGGAAGGTAGGCTGTTGAGTCCTCTAGGATGTCCCCACCTGCCCAGTGCTGGTTCTCCCTCTTATAGAAAATTCTTCTTTTCCTTTGCCTCAAAGCACATGTCACCATTTATAATAATGCGTTTAAATTCTGTATGTATTTGTTCAGTGTCTGACTCTCTGCAGACGGCAAGCTCTATGAAAATCAGGACCATGTCCGTTCTTTAAACCACTGTACCCCAGTGTCTAGCTCTGTGACTGGCACATGGGAGACATTCAATAAATATTTATTGAATAAATGAATGACTAACCATTCATTTATTCCAGAGACAATTAACTATCACCTGGGCCTGTTCTAGTTCTTCCAAAAGAATTCATCCCCTTAGCGTTACCCACAGAGAGCTCATCTGCTAAACCTTTCATCTTCTTTGAGTTCTCTCCATCATCCTCATCCTAAACTCAGGCCTCCCACACAGTTTCTTTCTTTTTAAACAAACTTCTACACAAAATAAGCAGAGGAGTGTTGATGGCTATGTTTGATTTGTCTTTTGATTTTATAAACTACATAAGGTAGAATTGACTATTGTTCCCGTTCTCCAGAAGAGGAGCTATATAGTTAAAGAGGTGAATTGACTCATCATATGTCACAGCTAGTGAGTGGCAGACACACAGCTAAGTCCCTGCTCTCCTGGCTCTAAATCACATGACCATTCCCCCTTCCGGGCTGCTCTGTCCTATGTGCATTGTAGGCCTCTCTTCATGCCCTGGGGCTGATGGTCCATGGCAAATCATGTGAGGATGGTTCTTCAGAGAATAACTATGGAGAAAGATGATAAAAGACTCTCAGAAACACTGTTGTGCCTACTGTTGGCATCTACTCCCCTTCCAGTGGCCATCAGGGCAACTGGAGGACATTTCAACACAAATACCTCTGTAGCCCCCAGCAAGGTCTCCGGAGCCAGATCTGCTAGGTTTATGTATTGGCCTTGCCACCTTCCAGCTCTCTGCCTTTGAGCAATTTACTTAAGGTCTCTGTGCCATATGTGCCTCATCTGCAAAATGGGGATAATGAAAGTGACTACCTCATAAGGTTTCTGTTTGGTTTAAATAAATACATGTAATACGCTTAGAAGAGTGCCTGTCACATAGAATGTGCTCAATTAATGTTGTTTTCTCTTTCCTTCCTTCCTCTCTTTCTCCCTTCCTTCTCCCTTCTCTCTTCCTTTCTACTTCTGTTATTCCTTTCATTGTTCCTTTCTTTTTTTTTCTTTCTTGCTCCTTAACTCTTATTTATTCCTAAAGTCCTGACTCTTCCCTGAATGTAACTTATTCCACTATAGTGCCTCAGTAAACATTTGCTGAACCAATAAATAAAGGAATTTTAAAAAGAGAGAGAAGGAGAGATCTGGTGCAGGGGGAAGGATTTGAAAAGGTGAGGGTAGAGCAAAACAAGACAACCTTTTTTTTTTTTAATGTTTGTTTTTGTCTTAATGTAAGAACCATATTGTAAGAGCCAAGAAACCTTACATGGAGCCCAACCCTTTCACTCTCATGCTGTGTTACCTTGAGCAACTCAAGCAACCTCTCTGGGCCTATATGTTAGCATCTGTAAGACAGCAGAATTGAACTTGATCAACCCTTTATTCTCTAATCTCTTCTCCATCTCTAACTCTGTGAGTCTACAATCCCATCAGTAGGAAACTGTGATGTTGACTCTCCCTAGTATTTGCATAAGGTGGGGTGGGGGTAGGGAGAAGCCAAATGTACATTTCCTGGTGGAACCTGTTCCACCTATGACACCCATAAGAGGCTTCACAGTTGAGTGGTGCTTTGATCTCACACTTGTGCTCAGTTCTATCTCTAGCTCTGCCTCTTAATAACAATGGGACTTTGAGCAAGATGCTCAACATCTCTAAGTTTCCCTTTCTCATCTGTACAATGGGATTAGATGAAATAATATACATAAAATGCTTAGCACAGTGACTGACACAGAGTAAGTGCTCATTAAATTGTTATTGGGGCGCATTATTAAAGTGTGTATAGTAACACAACCCTTGACAAAACCCATAAGTCCAAATGATAATGAGTTTCCCATTAGCTGGTATTGTGGCCATTTTTTCCATCGAGCATTCATTGAAAACCTACTCTGTGTTAGAACTTGAACCAGGTATAGGGTAGCGAAAAGGGGGAACCATGAGCTCTGACTCCAAGTTCAAGAAATTATATGCACTTTTTCAGGTCCTAATATATTCTGGTACTTTGCTATATTATCCCCTTTAATCTTCCTAACAACCCTGCAGGGAGGTTTTGTTGGGCTACAGGAATGAGTTAAATAGAGGAAGCTGCAGGGGTGGAGACTGGAGGGAGTGGGGAGTGATGAGGAGTTCACAGGACTCAGTCTGGACCACACCAGTTTTATTCCCCCCTTTAAACCACAATCAGCCAATATTCATGGAGTTCCCAATGTGGGAGCAGTATTGAGTGTCTCATCAGCCCTCCAGGGTGGGAAAAAATATGCTTGCCTCCCAGGACTTTGTCAGCCCTCTCTCCTGGCTTCCTAACCCTTCTTTTACTTCTTTCAGGAAAGGCTTGGGCATAAATAATCTGCTCCTGAGCATGAATGAATATCATTGCCCTCTTCCCTCTCCCAGGGGAAGTTTTGCTTTTGCAGCTTGATCTCTCATATTTTTTGCATGCAAACACAAAGCCTTCACATTTCTATGTATTAAAATCCAGAGGCCTTAACCCAGCACTTGTGTGCCTCCATGGCCTGCCTGCCTCTCTCATTCCCACTCCAGACAGCTTAACTACCATCGTTCTTGTCCAATTCCAGACGAAAGGTCCTGGAGTACTTGTACTTGTCCTTATACTTCCCATCTGCGTGAGTCTCCTGATGCTGCTCCCTCTGCTGGAATATACTTCCTTACACCCAAACACTGCCTCTACTCTAGGGTCTCGTTCAGAAATCATCTCCTCCAGGAAGGCCTCCCTGATCTCACAGCCGGAAATAATTTTTCTCTCAGGGAAACTACTAGAGCAGCACTTCACAGACTTTACGTTGAATGTGATATTTTTCATGTGAATCAGCCCAGAGTTCTTGTGAAAATGGGGATTCAGATACAGTGGGTCTGAGGGGAGGGCTGAGATCCTGCATTTCAAACACACTCACCCACGATGCTGATGATTCTGGTCTGTGAATCGCACATTGAGTAGCAAGTGGTCCCCAACCCTCCTGGTGTATTGGAATCACATGACCAGCTTATTGAAACCCCAGATCTTGCGGCCAGAGGTTGGTCCAGGTTTTGTGGGGCCTGAGCTCATTCCATATGGAGGACACATTTTTAAAAATATAAAATTAAGAATAAGAAATTGCTGGAGCTCCCAGGACCCTGGAAGGGGCTGTGAAGGTAAAGGATCCTGAAGTTTAAGTTTCATTAGCTTCAAGGTAAATCCATCTTTTCCTGGGCCCCTCCCATGGACAGAATCTCAGAAGGGTGGAAATGTGTGTGGGTTTTCTTTTGCTTTGTTTGCAGAATTTCTCCAGGTGAGTCTTAACAGCCAATCCGTAGACCCAACCCCACCTCTGGGAACTGCTGTCCAGAATCTCTTGTTCTCTTCTTGCCTGTCTGCTTGTCCCCCTCCATCCCATTCATCACCAAAGGCCCCCGAGTCAGGCACTGGTCTAGACCCCACAGACACCAGAATCAGTGAAGGGTAGACTCTTACCTTGAGGAGCTCACGGTCTACTGGAAAGCTGGCCACAAAATGAACACTGCATCAACTGTCTGTCCAAGTTCTGTAGGAGTAAGAGGAGGGAACAAACTTCAGCCAGGACAAGAGGACAAGGTCTCCCAGAGGGGCTGACATTAGGCAGGTCTTGCCGAATTACTGGGGCTTTTCCAAGTAGCAGGGAGGGCTGAAAGAACACGGTCTCTTCAAAAACTAACCAGTCAAACCCACGTGTGGCAGAAGAGGAGGGCACGTGGTGGGGACAGGGGACAGGGCTGTGAGAGGTGGGTCTGGAGAGCGACAGGGGCCTCAGGAGACTGGGCTCAATGGCAGTGGAAGGGTAGGCAGGGCAAGGTTTTCTCTTTGCATGGCCGTGCACTGCTTTCAACTTCCAACTATAATTAGTTCTCCCTATGACTCATCCGACTATTAGATCCAGAGATCTTTCTTTTTTATCTTTAATTCTTTAACTACTATTTCTTTTAAAGTAGTCACTATATGTCAGGTAGTGTGCTAAGCATTTTAATCTCATTCGATCCTCCTATCAACTCTGGAAGGCATGAAAAATTGATGTCAATTTTACAGATAAAAAAATTGAGGATCAGAAAGTTTAAGGGACTTGCACAAGGTAAAAGAGACAGAAAATACGAACAGCCTGGAGACCCAGGGACTAGCACAGTGCCAGACACTCAGCAGGGACTAAGAATATTCGCTGAATTAATACGTGAATGCTGAGATGAAAGACCCCCGTGTGTTAAGCCAGTTTTGGAATGCATGCTTCAAGTAATTTGAGGGATATGGGACCTTCCTATTTCCCTGGAAGTCCCAGGTCCCTTCCTCCTAGGTGTTCAAGCACCTTTCCAGAATCCAGGCTCCTTCCTTATGTTCTCTGCTTCAGTTAGAGAAAAGGGACAGTGGTGGGACAGACCATGAAACTTGTGAAGATAGCTGATTCAGTGATTTTATTTGATTTGTGTTGGGGGGAGGTGAGTTTTAGTTAGGTTTTGAACCCATTCTATTCCATTCCATTCAATCCAATTCATTTATTTCAATTAAGACAAATGAACTAAATTTTAAAAATATTTAGTGAGTGCCTAATATTGCCACTGGGTGGCAAGTGATAGAGTGAGTGAGAACCCCAGGATGCTATAGGCTTCTGGAAACAGGATCTGAACCTGATATAGACCCTTGATTTCAGTTCTCTTCCTGGAATCCATTCTAATTTACAGCAAAATGTGACCCCTCCTTCATGGTTTTAACTTCTAGCTGTTTCCTCCTGTGGGTTCAGCCTCATTTCCCCATTCTCATTGTCAAAAATGATGATGGTTTCATACAGTGTGTGACAGTGCTTTCTGTATTTGAGGGGATCCTTACAACCGTACAAGGAGAAGAGCAGAGTAAGATCATGAGGATTCCTCTCTGACAACAGAAGCTCAGAGCGGGTCAAAACCTTGCCTGCGCCACACAGCTAGGAAATTGGGGCACTGGGTCCAGACCCCAATGTCTAATGCTTGGTGAGGTCCAATTCCAATATGACACTATTGATGAGTCACCTGACATGTCATTCACATTCCCTTAATGATATGTTCGCTGGCATTTTGTTCTCTCTTTTGCTCACACTGGTTAGTTTTCTCTTCCCTTATAGACTGCAGACAACATATAGGAAGGACACATCTCCTATCCTTTCACTTCCCACACCTTAGTGAACATTATGTGCCAAACACTGGGAGAGTTACTATTACGGGAGATACAAGGGATACAATTATGAATAAAATAGATATATTTCTGCCCTCTGAGGGTGTACAGTCTAATGGAATAATAATATTTTATGACTTTTTGAATTTTTACTATGCCCTAAGTTTTGTGTTCTCTATTCTGCAGATGAGTATATTGAGATGTTGAGAGTAATGAGGAACTTGCCTGAGTTGTGAGAGCTGGGATTCCCATGGATTCCCTAGAGAGGCTGGCCCAGGGCTGAACAGACGTGGTATGATATAGCAGATGAGAACAGACAGATTCCAGGACTTCCCTGGCGGTCCAGTGGTTAAGACTCCGAGCTTCCAATGCAAGGGGCATGGATTGGATCCCTGGTCAGGGAACTAAGATGCCACATGCTGCACAGTGCAGCCAAAAAAACAAAAAACAAAAAACAAACAAAAACAGACAGATTTCATATCAGCTCAGCCAAATACTAGTGTGATCTTAGGAAGATGATTTACCTTTGGTCCTCAGTGTCTACATCTACAACCAGCTCCCAGTTTTGTCCCAGGGGTCAGTAGATAAAATGAATGTAAGACCCTTGAATAAATACCTGACCCAGAGCAAGAGCTCAGTACATGGTAGCTGTTATCACTGTTAGTGTTAATAAGTGGCAGATGCAGCCTGAGTGTGCGTGCATTCATGTGCAGTGTAGTTTGGTAGCGTCGCCTGTCCCCTAAGTTTCTAAGAGGAGATCCCTTAAGTTCCCACACCCCAGCTCTGCGCACAGAGACCACTCACAACAGGCTCCATCTCTGTGACCAGTGGGTGCCAATAGCCCCTCACTGGAAACAATGAGAAGCCCAGCGCAGCACGCAGACGCCTCCAACAGGCTTCTGAACCCTGCCAAGCCCTCGTGCCCACTTGAGCACCAGGGGGAGGGGTGACTGCGGCATAAACACACGTTTGCTTTCATTTGGCTTAGCTGACTGTGTGTTTTGTTAAACACATTTAGGTTTGGGAAAGATTATTTTTGGTACACTGCTGCATAATTAGATGAATTTTCATGAGTTTATTCTTGAAATAAACTTTGAAATGGTCCATGTTTGACTGTTTTTTTAATCATCTGCAGATACTGTTTTTTGAGACTTAGCATGAAAAAAAAGCCCTTGTTACATATCAGTTTAATTTAGATTCAAATAAAATAATTTTTTGAATTTGCAGCAACAACAAGTCTGCGAAAGTGGTTGTAACTGGTGCTGAGTTGTTTAAGGATCAAGATAATTACAGTATAAAGGATAAGAGAGAATATAATATCCTGGCATCCAGTGCCTATTCAGCTAATCCCCAGCCCTTGACAGATGTTCAAACACAGTATTTTTAAAAGCTGACTTTTAAAAAAACAGGGCGAGTCACTTATTAGATATAAACAACATGATAAGAAATTCAAAGTTTGACATCCCTTAGGAAGCGTCCATGCTGAGAAGCAGGAGAGACAAGGTAAAAAGTCAAATGTGCCGCGCTCATTGCTATAATGGGGGCCCCAGGCAGGGCTGGGATTGCAGAAGCTCCAAGCGCCCTGCCTTTGCCAGGAGCACAGGTTCCATCTTTACCAGCCCCGGAGGTGCAGAGCCCCCAGAGCGGCTTCCATGATGTTGTCAGCTTGTGCAGCTGCGGCCGTACCTCTCTGGTGGCCGTTTGAAGGCTAGGATGCCAGCAGCCAGCATCAAGACAGTTTGCCGGTTTTGAACAATAGCGGCATAGTACTAGGTGGCCCAAAAAGATGGCTAGGCAGATGGAGGGGTGAGGAGCAGTGTGTCTGTTGGCTTAAGGATCAGTCTTACCATTGGCCCCTGCCACTCCTGCATTCACTCATCCCACAAACATTCTTCTGAGCCTGAGTATCTGTTGGGTATCAAGGCTGTCTACTAACCTCTAGGGTTCAGAGATAAATAAGACCTTATCCCTGCCCTGCCTCCAAAATCTCATAGTATAGCAAAGGAGAGCGGTCAAATCCACTGATAACAACAGCAAGTATGATGATGATTGAACTTTTGCCTATATGCTAAGCTTCATTCTGAACGTTCTTAACTAATTCCCACAATAACCTTACAGAGTGGGTACTATTATTATGACCATTTTACAGTTGAGGAAGCTATGGCACAGCATGAATAAGTATGGGATGAAATGATTTCTGACTGGGTGGTGGTGGTGGCAGAGGAGGGATCAGGGAGGCTTCATGGAGAAGGTGGTATTTAAGTGGGGTCTGGAAGGATGGATGGGGTTAGCAAACGTGAAGATGCTGGAGAAGGGCATTCAGGGCAGAGAGAACAGAAAAATATTATTTGGTAAACTAAGACACCAAGCTGCCCCAAGGATGGCATGGAATTATCTTTTTTCTACCTCTCTATTTAGATGGAATTCTGTACAAAAAGCCCTCAGCACACTGGGAAGCACAAGCCAGACCCTGAATACTGGTGCTTTCCTTTGTGCCAAATCTTTTATCTGGGGTCCTTGAAACTGCTTCTGCATAGCCATGGCTCCAAGGTGGCAGAGAGATTTGGAGAGAAGGCAGCCTCTGTGGGATACTCCTCTCTAGACCTGGGCCTGGAGCTGTGGGTCTGGGCCAGCAGGAGCCAGGCTTCAACAGCAGGAGATGCATAATGGAAAAGAACATGAAAAAGAATGTATATATAACTGAGTCACTTTGTTGTACAGCAGAAATTAACGTAATATTGTATATCAACTATACTTCAATAAAATAAAATTTAAAAAAGAAACAGCAGGAGGTGCTAGTGAGCTGAAGGCAGGGTAGGCCAGGACTGGGCCAGGGCTGTGGATTTTTCAGAGGGCAAGTGCATGAAAAGGTAGACCCCCTGCTCTACCTGCCTCTTTGTTTTCATCTGATGTTTCCATTGTGCATTGCACTCTGCCCCCTCTAATCTTTCTCTAGCATTGTTAAGAACTGCCTTATCAGCATTTTACTTTCAAACAACTGCAGAAAAGGATCTTCTTTTAAAAGGAATTCTGTCCTCCCCTCAACCCCTCACCCCTGCTCAGAGAGCATATCTGAGGATGAGGATCTGCATCCAGGACAAGGGAGAGAGGCTTCCAGGAGACCATGTAAAGAGCCTGATGTGGGGTGGCCGGAGTCTGATATGCTTTAGAACTAGACCTGATTAGCTGGTTTGTCCTCAGAGTGAAGGAGAAGGTGGCAAGCTTCTGGGTGTGACCTGCACTCCCAGAGTTTGCCAGGGCCAGAGTTACTTGAGTGTTTTCTGGGGACCAGATGTTGTCCACTGTGAGTGACAGCCTGTGTGGGGTTGTCTTAGGTCTTGCCCAAGAGAGCCATCCGGAGGGGCTGTGAGAGCACAGGGCTGGGGAAGAGGGTTAACTCCTCCATCTCAAGCTTACCCTGGGCACCATCTCAAGGGAGCAGAGGTCCCCACTGTAGTCTTGGTGGTACACTCTCTTGGCAAGCTTCAGAAATGTTCGATGCCTCCAAAGAAGTTCAAGGAACTTCTCAGTCACGGCTTGAGTGGTGGGAGGAGGTGAGCCTGGGGGTGGGGGTGGGGGAATGAGGGGGACATACGCCAGGCTGCACTCCTGCTCCATCACCTCCCCCTGAGGTGTCCTCCGCTTGGATGCCCTTCGCTCTCCTCAGGGTTCCTGAAACAATCACAGGATTCAAGGATCCGGGGCTCTGGTCACTGTCTCTAACCTTTTGTACATGTTTCTTTCTGACCAGCGATCTCAGATTCTCTGAGCTCATCCTCAGTTTCAAAAGCTCCCTGTCCTTTTTTCCCAAAATAATATTAGCCAGCCTTCACGGAATGATTTCTAGGTACCAGGTACCACTCAAGGGTTACATGTATTATCTAATTTCATTCTCACTAAAACCTTAAGGTGTGGAACTTGAGGTGCATATGTGTTCTGAGAATAATGGATGCCTATTCTTCTCAACACTCAACAGACATTTCACCTAGGATGAACATCAAACAAGTGACAGACTGAACAAATGAATCAATGCTGGAAGGAAAGAAGGAAAGAAAGCAGGTCACCAAGAACAGAGTGAAAGAACCCCTCAGACACTTGAGGATGACTTTGAGCAAGTATTTTTACCTCTCTGAGTTTTTTGTTCTTTCCTTTGTAAAAAGGAGTTACTGACAATAAAAGAGTATAGAAAAGTATAGGATGTGAAAGTACTTTAATCTGCTTATAGCGTATGCTCATTTGTTGTCGTTTTTGTTGAATAAACCTTTTTTCTTTTTTCTTTTTTTTTACCTAATACGAGGACTAATTCCACTTTTCTGTGTGTCCTGCCTCTGGGGCAGGCATCAGAATCCCTAGGAGCAATAAGACAATTCTGATATCCTCTCATACACATACAGTTAGAACCACAGCTTCACGTCACTTCTGAATAAATGGCTCTCTGGTCTGTGTTTGATCACCTCCCATAACAGAGCTCACTACTTCTTGAGGCAGTTTAACTGATGATCACAAAATCATGGTTGACCAGTTGCTTCCTGCATTGGGCTGAAATTTCCTGTCTACCTTGTTGGAAGAGAAAACTGAGCTTTCTTGGGCTAGGCTCCAACTATTCCCTAAGTGGAATGGCAAAGCATAGATTCACAGAATGCCAGAGCTTAAAGAGACTTAGAAACCTCCTATTCTGGGGTTCTAATTCACAGATTAAGAAAATCTATATGCAAGATCCAACCTTCCAATTGGTTGGGAAGAGAAGAACTTCATCAATCAAATGATTTCTCCAGACTTATGGACTGAATGAGTTCTCCCTGGAGTTCATTAAGAGGGAAGTCACTTTGGCCTCATCTGTTCAAGACGCCTATTTCAGAACTTCTTCTCCCGGAACGGGTTCTACTATGCTTGTGGTAGGTTGTTTAGTAATGTCTGCTGATGGGTTCATACCACCCTGCATCCATGCCCTTGGGAAGTTTCCCATATACTTACTCTGGGTTTGGCCATGTGATTTGCTTTGGCCATTGTGACACAAGGTAGAAACCTGAAAGGTGCTTATATATTGGGACTTATCCTCTCTTGCCTCTCTCGCAACCCCGTGACTGCCACCATGTAATTAAACCTGGGCTAGCCTGCTGGATAATGAGAGCCACGTAGCTCATTGCCTTCATCACCCCAACCGACAGCCAGCTAACTCCCAGAAGCAAAGCCACTAGCTGACTTGCAGTTGACTGCAGGTGTGGGAACGAACCATTTGCAACCAGCAGAAGAACTGCCCAGCTAAGCCCAGACCAAATTGGCAACCCTCGGAGTCATTAGCTAAGCAAATGGTTGTTGTTCTAAGCCAGTAAGGTTTGGCGTGGTTTACTATACTGGGTCCCCCAAATAAAATTGCATGGACCTAAACTGTCCATCAGTTCAGAGCAGCCTTGGAACTGTGCAGACCACCAGTTACAAAGTTTAAAGATCACAAGAGGAAGAGTTCTTTTATGTGCACTTTTACTCTTTAATTAGCAAACTTTCACAGGCACACATAGATATATATGTACATTCTGAGGCCCTGAGATCTCGCTTAAGGTCACAGAGCCAGCCAGTCAACAAAAGCCCAGGTTTTAAACCCAGGTTGACCTGCCTCCAAATTTTAAGCTCAGATCTTTTAACAGAAGCCTGCCAGACCTTTTGTTATAGGCTTGCTTTGGGTTTATTTCTGCACAAGTCTCCTGTCTTTCTTATGAAGTCTGCTTTGCTACCACCACACATGAGTGGAAGCCACCATGATGGGGCAGTATGAAAGGAAGGGGAGGAAGGAAACCATGCCAGACCCCGCACTAATAATTCTAGTCACTAACACTGACCAAGAATTATTGACCTCTAATTATGTACTAGATCTTCTTCTAATCCCTTACATGTATTATTTGCTTGAACCCTTACTGCAACCAAATATGGGTATAGCTCCATTTCACAGACATTTAACTAACCTGGCCAAGCAGGTGAAAAGCAAGGATTCAAACCCAAACCAACTGGTATTGGAGCCAGTGATGTTCACCACATGCTGTGCTGCCTCTTGATATGGTTCAGGGGCTAGGGGATTTGCTCAGATGGGCTTCCAAAAATCAGGTAGCCAGAGACCCTGCAAAATTATTTTGCAGCTACTAGGACCAATGCTCTCCGCTCTATGCCTGGAATATTAAGTAAGAACAACTGAGGATTTGTTGCTTTTCTCTTCTCGTTACTTTTAAAATCATCTCTGTATCTTCCCAGAGGCTGGAAGAGCGAACATGATCCCCAGCTCCAGGTCCTAGGGCCCCATAAAAGAATAAAAGCATACTCAGTGGTAGTTACCGTGCTAGGTCATCTCTGCATGGTGTATCTCACGTATTCCTTACCACCACCCTGAAACTTCAGTGCGATTATCCCCATTTTACAGATGCTAATTAATAGCAAGTCCCAATCAACAGACTTCTGAAGAAACCATGTTTTGCTGTAATTGGGTACTTTCCCAGTGCCGCAAAATAATTTGTTCTCTTTAGCTCAGTAAACATGTCTCCTCCAATTTTATTTGCTTCATTCATTTGCTTAGCAAACTCTTTTTCCACATAGGTAAAATCCTGTTAAGAGAAAACTCCAGGGATATCCAAATTGTTTTATTGGAATAAATTCTGGTAATGAATATGTGATTTCAATTCTCATTCCCAAGCCATGAGATCTGGGAATGCAAACAGGTTAAGTGTTCTGGACACAGAGTCCCAACTCCAGTTGGGTGACTGGGTCTTTTGACATTTGTGATTTACTGTATAGATGCTCTAATCCTTCACAGAGAGCGTCTTCCTCATTTTCTTGTTGCCCTTCAAGTTCTGTTGGTTTTGTTCAGATGTTTTTAATGAGTTTGTCCTGCAGCAGCCAGGGAATGGCTAACAAGTCTTCTGGGCCCTTAAAAACCCATTAGAATGTTATTTCTTACAAAGTGAAAAACTAACCTCATGCCAGATGCAAATAGGGCTCAAACCACCAGAAATAAAGTTTGATTCTGAAGAAAAATTCCACTGAGACATGAAAGTTCTTCAGCTTGGAAAAATAGTCTTTGATGTCTAGTCCAACTCGGCAGTCTAATATGCTTATTAAGAGTATGAGTGTTGGAGAAGTTGGCTTGGGCTCACACCCACTCTCTGTTACTTACTAGCTTAGTGATCTAGGGCTTAACTTCTCTGCCTTTCAGTTATCTCACCCAAAAAACCTGGGAATAAAAATAATACCTACCTTGTAGAACTGTTGGAGGAATAAATAAAATATGACAGGTGTATCAGGATTATGTTCAGCGGCAATAACAAAATAAAAATGACTTAACTTAGTAGAGGCTTATTTCTCTCTCCTTTGAAAGAAATTCAAAAATTGGCAATCCAGTATTGGCATGGCAGCTCCATTGTCATTGGGGACTGGCTTCTTCGAACTTTTTCTGCTCTGATGCATTTAGCACTGTCTTCCATTCTCAAAGTCACTTCATGAACCTTATGGTTCAAAAGGGCTGCCAAGCACCGACTCTTAGTTCACATTCTAGACAGGACGCAGAAGGAAAGAGGAGGGGATGGAAAACATGAAGTCATGTTTCTCATATAGGTCAGGATTTGATTAGGAAATTTTCTGGTAGTTCCAATTTCTTAGATCTTTTGGGCCTCCTTAGCTTCAAACGAAACTCAAAAATGATCTATAGTTGGGCATATTGCTACTCAAAGACAGGATTTGTTAGTGAAGAGGGGGAGCAGGGAATTAGATAGTTAACTAGCAGTCTTGCCTGTAATACTTAAAATATTTTAAAAAGTGCCTGTTACATACTTGGCTGTAAATTTGGTGCCTTAACTAGGAGGCAGGCTGTGTGGTGAATTGAATGTGGGGTCTTTGGAGTCCATGGACTTGAACTAAACCCTAGCTCCATCTCCTACTGGGAATGACATTTTGAGCAACTTATTGAATTTACCTATGAGCCTCAGCATTCTTGGTTGTCAAATGCAGTTATGAATATCGACCTTTTGGGATTTGGGGGCAAATAAAATGAGAATGAGTATTTAAAGGGCCTGGCACATAGTAGATGTTCAGTAAGCACGATGTTCATAAGGTGCAGTGCAAAACAGAATTCAGGGGGTCGTCACCACCCAGCAGGGCCCTGGGAAATGGTCAGAAACCTCCCCCAGACCAAGCCGCTTCTCTCCCAGGCTGCCTGCTCTCTGCCCACAAAGTGCTAAAGTGAGTGAAGCCAATCCTGTAATCAAACAATACCGGATACTTTAATTATAGTTTTTTGCCATGATCTGAATCACTGTTTTCATGTGCATTGTTGTGAATTAATCTCATAACAGTGGTGTTAATTCCTTGATGCATAAAGGAATATTTCAGCTACTGAGGTATTCCACAGGGAAGAGAATGGAGTTCACATTTAATTAGCTCCTACTCTCTGCCAGGCACTGTGCTGAGTGCTTTATAAACCTTATCTCATTTTTCTCTCACAATAACTCTGTTTGGTAGCTATTACCAACTCTTTTATAAATGAGGGCACAGAGGCTCAGAGATGTTAAGTAATGTGCCCAACGGTGCAGTTTGTACAAATCCCAGAACTGGATTTTGAACCCACATTTATCTGATTCCAAAGCTCGTGCTCTTGCCAACATATCCTGCTGCCTTGTTGCTTTCCCAGCCCCAAGAACCAACCATCTTTAGAACTGGACTGTGGAGTGAGCTGGTAGAAGAAAGAAAAGAAGACTGAGCCAGCTCACTACTTCGGAGTCCTGGTTCTGACTTCCCAGGTCTGGGATCTCTGGAAGATGTTGTCCCTAAAGGGGACAGCCCCGTTTTCCTTTCTGTAAAGACTGTGGTGGTGGTGGTGGGGGTGGTTAACAGGATGATCTGGGATCTCCCTTGCAGCTCTGAGAGTCTACCATTGGAGAGTGAAATTACACACCTTCATTTCTGTCTACTCCAATATTAAAGGCATCTATTATGAACTAAATTCACTGTGGGGAAAATAAAGAACAAATAAGATGTAGTGACTAGGAGGAAAGTTAAACTGAACTTCGGAGAAAGGGCAACAGACTTTAAATATATGGAGATACTTGGTGGAACATTCTAAAAATTGCATTTATCCAAAAGGACAATGTCAAAGGGTCGTAGGCTTCCTGTCACTGGTGGAGGTCTCACACATCTGGCTGGACCACCATATGATAATGGTATGAAAATGGTGCTATTACAGTATTGAACAATTGGGCAAAAGGGTATCTAAGACCAAATGCACACCTAATACATATAGAAAAGGATCAAAGATACAGGCAGCCAAATTGGAAGTCCCCATCTTCACTTCCCCTCTCCCAATTCCAATCCCTAAAAACAAGTGTAGTGGGTTTCCTTCCAAATTCCTTTCCAATATATTATCTTACCTATCATGTGTTCTGAAATTTCCATTACTCATGAACATACTTATATGGTGGTTCACAAATTATTGCTTTTATTCTTTTTATCAGCTGTATAATGTTCCATAAATGACAAGGATGAGGATTATCACCACACATGTATTTTACACGTACTGTCCTTTGCACATTCTTCCACCTAATCTCTACTTTGCAAAAGATAATTTTTTCCTTATTGGTTCAGATTAATTTTGTAAGCTTATTTATGGTATTGTTTTCTTAGAAATTCCTACACAGCTTTAAGAATACACATGATCAAATCTGTCAGTGTTCTACCTTTTGACTTCTGGGTTTCATATGTTGCTTTAGAAAATCTTTATCATCTTGTCTTATTTAGCTATAGTCACAATAAAGTTGTATAACAAACCACTCCAAGATGTGGTGGCTTAAAATGTAATCATTTAGATATCTGTGGATTGATTATTAGCTGACCTACACTGAGTTTGGCTTTAAAGTGTAGTTTGGGTTCAGTTCTGCTCCATATTGACTGCCATTCTCCTTGGATCAGTGGGCTAGCTGGGGCAAGTTTTTTTCATGGCAATGGCAGACATACAAAATATTTCATGCCTTTGTTCATGTCACATCCACTAATATCCTATTGGAAAGCAAGTGTCATAGCCAAGCACAATGTTGATGAGGGTGGAGAAGTATATTTAGATCATACAAGGGAAGGGAAGGGAATGAATATCACACCCCTAAATTTTTTTTTTAAATCTCATTTTTTAGTTGTTTTACAGTTTAATTTAACTGTTCAGATCTTTATTTGTATTTAATTGCGTGTATGTGGGTATGCATGTGGACATTAGAGATCTAACATTAAACAAGGGAGTGATCCTAAGGTGTGGTCAAAAGGTGGGTGACTGTGCTATAGCAGGGGTCCCCAACCCACAGACCATAGACCAGTACCAGAACCAGGCCACACAGCAGGAGGTGAGCGGCGGGCGAGTGAGTGAAGCTTCATCTGTATTTATAGCCGCTCCCCAACACTTGCATTACTGCCTGAGCCCCCTCTCCTGTGAGATCAGCAGCAGCATTAGATTTTCATAGGTGCATGAACCCTACTGTGAACTGTGCATCCGAGGAATCTAGGTTGCGTGCTCCTTATGAGAATCTAATGCCTGTTGATCTGAGGTGGAGCTGAGGCGGTGGTGTTAGCACTGGGGAGCGGCTGCAAATACAGATTATCATTAGCAGAGAGGTTTGACTGCACAGAGACCATAATCAATCAATTGCTTGCAGACTCATATCAAAACCCTATCAGTGAGTGGCAAGTGACAGTTAAGCTGCATCTTATGGAGTAGACTGGACATAAGCAACACACTTCAGGTGTCACTGTCTCCTAGCACCCCCAGATGGGACCATCTAGTTGCAGGAAAACAAGCTCAGGGCTCCCACTGATTCTGCATTATGGTGAGTTGTATAATTATTTCATTATACATTACAATGTAATAATAATAGAAATAAAGTGCACAATAAATGTAATGTGCTTGAATCATCCCGAAACCATCCTCCCCCACCCCGGTCCGTGGAAAAGCTGTCTTCCACGAAACTGGTCTCTGGTGCCAAAAAGGTTGGGGACTGCTGTGCTATAGCATGGGGAGTGCCAGTTATAGAGAATGACAGAATCACCAGACCTCCACTTTCCAAACTGGAAGGCTTATGCCTCCCAAAGGAGGGAATTTTTTTTTTTTTTTTAGAATTTTATCTTAGTAAGACTTCTATGTCTTGCTTAAAATGAGAAATTAACTGTAACTGGACTATAAAGTATGTATAAAGTATGTATAATAATTAGAGCTACCAGTAAAAAACATATAAAATAAAAGAGTTTAAAAAAAAGAATTTTATCTGAGAGAGTCAATCACAGAATATATGATGTGGGTCTAGGTCTCAGAGAGCTTGTCCAAGAGAAGAATCTGTATCAGATTGGTTTCAGGGCTTCGGTTGATGATGGAGAATTCTACGCAGGATTTAGCCCCACCAGAATACAACCATTTTCACAGAAAGCCCACGGGAGACAGTGCTAATTGACGTGGGTAGTTTCTGTTTCAAAAACTGGAAATATAAAAGCAATAAAGAGACACCTACAGACTGTGGTGCAGTTTTCCTCTTTGTGCTTGTCCTGGGAAGGGTGACTCTCTGCCCCACCTCCTCTCCCACACCAGACCTTAGGAAGTGAGGGACTGCCAAATGTCTGTGAGCAGGACAGAACTGTCATATGCAGCTCCTCAGGCAGGTAAGAATTTGGCTCTTCTTCAAACCCATAAGCGTGAAATAGTTGCTGGACACCTATTTACTGCAGAAGTTGAACACTGCCGGGATGAAGGGTGTGGGAGTGGAGACGACCAGGGCAGGGCTAGCTTCTCTTCTGCCATACTGAACTATTCTGCTTGGCCCCAAACCTGCATACTTCCCTTAGCAAGACACAAGTCCCTCAGTTAACCAAATCCACCATCCTCAGGATGCCGTTTAGCACAGGTCTTTGGGATTTTACCCTGCACTGAGAGTGATCAAGTATCCCTTTGCTTCAGACACTAAGGAAGATGACTCCGTTTTGCTGCTGTGCCCTGCAGACTGCTATCCAATTTAAGAGCTCTCCCCAGCCACTGGCCCATCACCAGAGAGTGATGGCAGCCTCAGAAGTCTAAGAAATCAACCACAGCCGCCTGCTAACTTGGATTATTGCTAGGGTTTACTCTATTTATACAACACGATAACTGTTTGTGGCAGAAACCTAACCAAATGGTAACAGGATATCCTGGCTCTTACCTCCAGGTTAGAGACTTGGTTTCCACACTTTTCGCTAGTGATTTTATGTGCCCTGTTTCTGTTCAGTGCCTCCATACCAAAGTCAGACCTAGCAATAAATCTTCCTGGGACATTACCATCTATTTCTCTTCTTTATATAGCTTATCTTTGGCGGAATTCAGGAAGATTGCAGGAATAAGACATATTGATATCTGAGATTTTGTGAGGTTGAGCTCTTCAGCCTCCAAGGCTGAAGGAGTTTAGGCAATTACTTCCAAAGGTGTGTGCCCGATCTCTTATCTGCTCTGTACAGCCCGGTACTTTCCAATCATATGCAGTATTCTCTTCCAGAAAAGTTCTCTCAAATGGAATCTCCATCTTCTTCCATATCTCTAAATCTTTTAGTGCCCCTTGGATACTGGCATCTTGGGCAACTTCCAACAGATCTAGTCCCCTCTCTGCTTGAGGTGGGAACTTGCGGCCTCATTACATAACTTCTACCCTTTCAGCATCCACCTGAAGGCTCAAAAGGAGCCATGCGATTAGGAGTGCGGTGGACAGGGAAGTTAAGACAACAATTTGTGTGAGTTTTCTCCATGCCCCTGGCTGGGACAGGAGACCCTCAGCACGGAGAGCTGAGCACATGCAGTGTACAGCACAGCACCATTGCCAATTGGTTCCCTTTTTTAAAAACAGTAAGGGATCTAATACTTTTCAGTTAGCTGTAGAAGTACTTAACTGTGACACTTCATAAACACACTAACATCAGCTGAAATAAGAGAAGCAAAGGATTATTTCTAGCTTACCAACTGGCTGTCTTTGGAATTGTGAATTTATCAATAAAGGCACTGCCTTAATATTCTGTCTTCTGGATTCCATTTAAATCATCTTTCTCCTACCCACAATCATTTGCTTGGATGGAGCATTGATCAGGATTCTTTTAGTTGCAAGTGACAGAAACCTAATCCCCTTTTCTTGAGCAGAAAAGACAATTTAAGTGGGGTTAGACTCAAGAGACTTAGGGGCTTCCCCAACATCATCAGCATTTTTCTGACCTCTCTCTGCCAAATCCTCCCTCCCCCTTGAATTGGCTCAGCCTCCCTTTGAGTCGGTCCTATTCTTTCCTATGACAACTTGGTTTCCTCCATGTGCCCAGGCATGGTGGTAGAGCGGTGGCTGACATGGCTACAGGCAGTTGCCGGCTTGTATCACCTCCACTTAACACTAGAAATAAAGAGAAAGGTTCTCTCTCCCTCGAGATTGAATACAATATCCCAGGGAAAGTTCCTAAATTGCCTTGCTTGAGATGGGCTCTTATTTTTCAAATGGATAGCTTACAGCTCTAGATGGATATCTGTCTGGGATGCTTTTACAAGTGCCAATACCTGAGTCCTACGCCCAGATATTCTGATTAAATAGGTCCAGGTGGGGTCTGGACATCAGTATTTTTAATAGCTTCCTCCAAGTGATTCTAATGAGTAGCCAAGCTTGAGAATAACTGCTTTAGATTCATTCATTTATTCCTCAAAAAGATTTTTTTTGTCAAGTACCTATTCAGTGCCAGGCAGTATATTAGGTGCTGATAGAGTAGTGAACAGGACAGATAAAGGCATTCTCATGAAGCTCACACTCTATAGGGGAAGACAGGCAAGAAAACCACAAATAAATAAATAAATGGTGCTAATAAATAAATACTATTGATAGAATAAAAACAGGACCAAAGTACGTGTGATGGGAAGGAGCCAGCCATACACAGCTCAGAGGGAAGAGCATTCAAGGAACAGGGAACAGCTAGTGCAAAGGCCAAGAGGCAGGAACAAACCTGACCTGTTCCAGAAAGAGAAAGGACAATGTGGCTGAAAAATGGTGAATGAAGAAAAGAGGGACATGGGATGAGGTCAGGGAGACTGGCAGAAGCTAGTTGTCATGGAGCTTTGTAAACTAGGCCAGAGATAAGTATTTTATTCTATAATCGATAGAATGTGAACAGATATGGAGGAATGATGGTCCCTGATCTCTATTTTCAAATTTATTCTGCCTGCTATTTAGAGAAAGGACTAGATGGGTCAAGAAAAGAAACAGGGGCTTCCCTGGTGGCGCAGTGGTCGAGAATCTGCCTGCCAATGCAGGGGACACGGGTTCGAGCCCTGGTCTGGGAAGATCCCACATGCCGCGGAGCAACTAGGCCCGTGAGCCACAACTACTGAGCCTGCGCGTCTGGAGCCTGTGCTCCGCAACAAGAGAGGCTGCGATAGTGAGAGGCCCGCGCACCGCAATGAAGAGCGGCCCCCGCTCGCTGCAACTAGAGAAAGCCCTCGCATAGAAACGAAGACCCAACACAGCCAAAAATAAATAAATAAATAAATAAAAAATAAAAATAAAGGAATTCCTTTAAAAAAAAAAAAAAGAAAAGAATCAGGTGGATCAAGTAGCAGACAAATGCAACTGTCCAGGTGAGAAATGATGTTGGCTTGGTCTACATTGGTTTTGGGGAGAAGTGAGTGAATGCAGGCTAAGGTTTTGAGACTAAATTGACAGGATACCAGAATGTAAGTCTCTTAGTTTTTCCCATCACATCCTCAGTATCTAGGGTGGGGAGTCGGGGATAATGCACTAGAGCCAATAGGTGCTTAAGAAATATTTGTTGAATTAATGAAACCAGAATCCAGAGGCAAGAAGATGGAGGAGAAGGGGTGGAAATACAACTCTGAACTTGCAGAACCAGAGAACAGACCTCTCTAATGGACCCCAGAGGCTAGCACGGTGCTTCCCGCATGAATGAGTAGTTGGGGACACAAATGTTGCTGGAGGAAAGTCAATTTAGTGACCCCAAAACCTGTGTAGGAAACAAAAATACACACTGGGTAGAGGCAGAGAGGGCTCTCAGCTCTGCTCCTGGGGAAGAAGTTTGACATGGGAAGACACTGCATTACTATCATGGTAAAGAGCGGTTTAACAGCTGAACTAGTGCTAGTATAACTAGTACAGCCCCCAAAGAGCAACTGAATATTAGCTGGTAAAATTAAGGAGGGATATATACCCTGGGACCCAGCAATCCTAGCCTTATTGTGTTTTTCAGAGAAATTCTTGCATAGGTCCACAGAAACCTAAACAAGTATTTCTGTCATGACATTGTTTAGAGTGGAGTAAAGGCAGGCTAAGAGTCCATCAGTGGAGGAGTGAACAATGAAGCAGAAGCAAACTGTGGACTAACATGCAGTTGTCAGTAGCATCAAAGCAGAACAATGTGGAAGGCCTTAAAAACATAGTGTCAAGTGAAAAATGTAAGAACAATACCGTAGATAGAACATAGAAAAATACCATATATGCCAATTAAAGACATACACACCGATGGCCCACTTAAAAGGAAACATGCAGATTTCAGGGCATGGATCAAATACATTAGCGTAGATGCTGACGAGGACAAGAAATGGGAGTAGGACTGGGAATTGTGGTAGACGGAATAATGCTCCCACCTCCACCCTCAAAGGGAGCCACGTCCTAATCCCCAGAACCTGTGAATCTGTTTCAGTACATGACAAGGGGAATTAAGGTTGCAGGTGGAATTAATGTTGCTCATCAACAGATAGGAAGATTATCCTGGATTATCCAGATGGGCCCAATGTAACCACAAAGGTCTTTAAAAGTGGAAGAGGGAGGCCGGAGAGTTAGAGGGAGATGTGACTATTTAAGATAAATGACACCATAAGAAGAACCAGGTCTGAAGTTGTTGGCTTTGAAGATGGAGAGAGGGGATCATGAGCTGAGGAAAGTGGGAGTCCTCTAGAAGCTGGAAAAGGCAAGGAAACTGCTTCTCTCCTAGAGCCTCCAGAAGGGAATGCACCCTGCCAAGACCTTCATCTTAACCCAGGGAGATCCAAATAAGACTTCGGGTCTACAGAACTCTAAAATAATAATTTGTGTTGTTTTAAGCCAGAGTTTGCAGCTATGTGTTATAGCATCATTAGGAAACTAACCAGGGATAAAGGGACTTGTGTGGACTGATGATGAGAGCCAGCGTGCTATGAACCGAGAGTCTGAATAACTCCACCCTCCTCACCCAAGGTGCAAAACAACAATGTTAAAGTTGAAGGGAAAGAAGAATAAAAGAAACCTCCTCAAAAAATAACCGCAGATGCGATGAGAAATAGCAGATCTGAGAATGAGCACTCATCATGTCCCAAAGGCTGAACTAGGACTTTACAGGCACAAACTTATCTTTGGTTCCTGGAGGATGGGGTGCTGTGACTGATCAACTGGGCTCAGGGGTGAGGGAGATTATTATTATTCCATGAAACCTGTCCATCCCCCTCCGGTGGACAGCATTGTCCACCTCTTTAAACCTTTCCAATCTCTTCTCTTCCTCCGCCCCCACCCCAGCCCCTGGCCCCTGGACCACAATCAGCAGTGGACATGGTGCTTGGGACATAGCAAATCTGGTGTGTGTGCAGCTGACCCCTGCTGAAGCTGAAGGAAGCTCTTGACTACTACGTTGCCCACTGCATCCCAAAGCTTTTACAGTAGTGGGGCCATTCATAAAAGAGCCCTGGGACTTCATGAGCTATTTATTCTAAACAACTCAGAGCAACCCTGGGGCCCCAGTGTGATGTTTGCATGTCTAATTTCCGTGAGCTATTGATAAGAGCCCACTCCAACCAGCTAGTTGTCAGCCTTGACTCCAAGGGCCTGGAAAATGTACTATTTGCAATTACTTGAAAAGAAACTAATTAACTTTAAAGAGGAAACCATAGGTAGAAATGACTGAAATCAGCTGTTCAACTGTGCTTGGCAAAAAATTAAAAGGAGTAGGCGATTGTACCTCACATTCACTTCATTTGAAGGGAGAGTAGGAGGTAGGGCATCTTGCAGAGGGGATAGAAAGTGGCATATTCTCCAGAGGGAGGGGCCTCTGAGCAGAAGCAGTGTTAGCAGACCTGCTGAGCAGCTAAGAGGTTAAGATGTGACCTTGAAAGCTACATTTGGACTTCTTTCAGTGGTAGCAAAGTATTTGAAAGAGGGAGTGATGATCAAGTCGGGACTTTAGAAATGTGTGTTGATCTTCAATCTAAGTTCTAGGTTTCTGCACGTGGTAAATAAATTCTGTGTTTTCCTTCAGAAGTGGCCATTCTGAGTCATTTCTCAAAACACAGTTAAAAACAATATATTATAGTTCCTCACAGCTCAGCACTCTGCCTGGTATATAGCAGGTAGTGGTGAAATGAAGGGACAGCACCCTGGCCATGGTCTGGAGGCCACCTTGAATGTCGGAGGAAGTGATGTCCCCATGGGAGCATATTGCAACAATTCAGAAAGACAGAGGCAACAGCAGCACGGGAAAGAAAAGATGCTTCCTGATGTGAATCAGAGCAACGACCAACATCCTCACTGTTTACAATAATCATAATAGAGTTGTACATTTATCGAGTGCTTGCTATGTCCTATACCGTACATGTGTTCACTACTGTTATTCTGAATTTGTTCTTTTTTTTTTTAATATCTTTATTGGAGTATAATTGCTTTACAATGGAGTGTTAGTTTCTGCTTTATAACAAAGTGAATCAGCTGTACATATACATATATCCCCATATGTCCTCCCTCTTGCGTCTCCCTCCCACCCTCCCTATCTCACCCCCTAGGTGGTCACAAAGCACTGAGCTGATCTCCCTGTGCTATGCGGTTGCTTTCCACTAGCTATCTATTTTACATTTGGTAGTGTATATATGTCCATGTCCCTCTCTCATTTCATCTCAGCTTACCCTTCCCACTCCCTGTGTCCTCAAGTCCATTCTCTACATCTGCATCTATATTCCTGTCCTGCCCCTAGGTTCTTCAGAACCATTTTGTTTTTTTAGATTCCATATATATGTGTTAGCATACAGTATTTGTTTTTCTCTTTCTGACTTACTTCACTCTGTATGACAGTCTCTAGGTCCATCCACCTCACTACAAATAACTCAATTTCGTTTCTTTTTATGGCTGAGTAATATTCCATTGTATATATGTGTCACATCTTCTTTATCCATTCATCTGTCAATGGACACTTAGGTTGCTTCCAGGTCCTGGCTATTGTAAATAGAGCTGCAATGAACATTGTGGTACATGACTCATTTTGAATTATGGTTTTCTCAGGGTATATGTCCAGTAGTGGGATTGCTGGGTCGTATGGTAGCTCTATTTTTCGTTTTTTAAGGAACCTCCATACTGTTCTCCATAGTGGCTATATCAATTTACATTCCCACCAACAGTGCAAGAGGGTTCCCTTTTGTCCACACCCTCGCCAGCATTTCTTGTTTGTAGATTTCTTTGATGATGGCCATTCTGACTGGTGTGAGGTGATACCTCATTGTAGTTTTGATTTGCATTTCTCTAATGATTAGTGATGTTGAGCATTCTTTCCTGTGTTTTCTGGCAATCTGTATATCTTCTTTGGAGAAATGTCTATTTAGGTCTTCTGCCCATTTTTTGATTGGGTTGTTTGTTTTTTTGATATTGAGCTGCATGAGCTGCTTGTAAATTTTGGAGATTAATCCTCTGTCAGTTGCTTCATTTGCAAATATTTGCTCTCATTCTGAGGGTTGTCTTTTCGTCTTGTTTATGGTTTCCTTTGCTGTGCAAAAGCTTTTAAGTTTCATTAGGTCCCATTTGTTTTTGTTTTTATTTCCATTTCCCTAGGAGGTGGGTCAAAAAGGATCTTGCTGTGATTTATGTCACAGAGTGTTCTGCCTATGTTTTCCTCTAAGAGTTTTATAGTGTCTGGCCTTACATTTAGGTCTTTAATCCATTCTGAGTTTATTTTTGTGTACGGTGTTAAGGAGTGTTCTAATTTCATTCTGTTACATGTTAGCTGTCCAGTTTTTCCAGCACCACTTATTGAAGAGTCTGTCTTTTCTCCATTGTATATTCTTGCTTCCCTTATCAAAAATAAGGTGACCATATGTGCATGGGTTTATCTCTGGGCTTTCTATCCTGTTCCATTGATCTATATTTCTGTTTTTGTGCCAGTACCATACAGTCTTGATTACTGTAGCTTTGTAGTATAGTCTGAAGTCTGGGAGCCTGATTCATTTTGTTCTTAAGGAAACTAAAATGTAATTCCTTGCCCAGAGTTGCACAGGTAGTTAGTGGTAAGGTGACTGTTCTGAACACAGAAAAAGTCCCTGAGGAAAGGATGTGGAGGTAAGTAATTCGTTTGGGAGGGGATTCCAGGAAATAACCAGCAAAGATGCGAAACATAACATAGGGAATAGAAAGAAGACAATACAAGTTGTTATACTTTATTTATTATGGTGGACCACTAGAGATCAGCCCTGCGGGGTAATTCTGGGTGACAGAATAGAACATTTTCAGAGTGATTATTCCAGTGAAGGGGCAAGGATGCTTGGGCAGTTATCAACAGACTCCTCATCCATCATTGTTTAATGCTGCTTTGGGGACATGAACTCTACCCTTCTTGCTTGCCTGACCTCAGGTTGGTCATGCTCTGTAGGTGCTTGCTGTAGCAGACTTCAGAGCTGGAGAGAGAACCAAGAAAGGTGAGCAGGCCAGCACCTGGGACAGTCCCAGTTTGTGCCATTTATCTGGGAATACTTATGAATATTCCCCCTTTTGCTCTCATAGTTGTCCTGCTATGGATGATTTATATGGCCACAGCTGTAAGGGAAGAAACAGATGCAAATTCTGACATGTGTGGCCCCAGAGCCTGTGCTTTTGCCTCCTTCTGTTCTCTTTAAGTGCAACTGTGGCTCTCCTTATCAAGGATGGAATGCTAGGCCCGGGTGAGATGCAGGCTCCGCCCAGCCACATTTCTGCTCCTCAGAACCTAGAGCATTTCTCCAGGTAGGTCCTGGACCACGGCACCAGAATCACATATGATGGTGCTTATTAACACCCAGGTTCTGAGTCTTGTCCCTAATCTACTGAATCAGAATCTCTGGGGCTTGGGCCTGATGGCCTGTGTGTTTAGTATTCTCCTTGTCTAATCTGCACAGTCAAGTCTGAAAACTACAGGCCTAGCAAAGGGAGACAGTGAGTTTTAACATTTTCTGAGAAACAGAAAACTGCGGTGATTAACAGCAGGGCCTCCGAGCTGGCCAGCCTGGCTCAAATCTCAGCTCCGTCACTCATGGCCAAGTGCTTCCGAGCATGTTACTGAACTCCTGTGTTCCTGGCTGGAAAAACGGGATAATAATAGCATCTACTTTATTGGGGCTATTATGAGGATTAGACAAGTTGATCCATATAAAGCCCTCAGAACAGTGCTGGGCACGTAGCAAACACTTGAAATGCTAGTTAGTGTTATTACTGACTTTTAGCGTTATGCCAGAGATCTTACCTAGGCTGTGACATTAATCCTCAGAACAACCACACAAGGAAGGTATTATTAAGGATTTGGGGCAAATAATTTTTCTGAGGCTCAGAGGTTAAAGGACAAACTAAGGGGTAGTAGGTGGTGGGATTTCATCCCAGATCTGTTACATCTGCCTCAAAAGTCCCAGCTCTCTGGGACTGACATCAAGCTGTCCTTGGTGGGCTCATCCCCCACCTCCACAGGGGCATCCTGGTTTTCACCCCAGCACTTGGGTTCACCAAGGACTGCCGGGCATGGAGAGGAGGTAGGCCAGCATATTGGTAGCATTTACCTGCTGCATCCCACCCGCTGTGGCTGGGCAGGAGCTGCTCTCTGGGATCTGGTTCGCAGCTAATGATCAGTGGGCTCCAGCTATAATGATGGGATTAGCTGCGCTTTAATCACTGTCTATTGTTTCAGCAGGGAGAGAATTTCACAGCTCATTGACTGCTCTGACTCCTAATCTACACGGAGGAAACAATGTTGCAGCTCATCAAATGCAATCAGCTGCTAATTGAAAGGAAATGGAATTTTACAATGACAGGCCACCTTTCAGTGCTCAGGATTTCTAAGCCTTCTCCCCACCCTCCTTTGCCAGCTCAGCCCTGGCAGGAGCACTTGACAACCTGCTAGAGACTTCCCTGAGAACTGCATTTAGGACCTGGCCCATTTCTCCCCAGCCCCAGAGCAGCAGAAAAGGGAAGCAGCGTCCTCGCCAATTCCTAGGCTGTCCTTCAAGGCTCAGTGCAAAGGAAAAAGGCTGGGGTTGGGCATCCACAGACCTGAGTGCGTGTCCTGGCTCACCTTCCCCCCGCCCCCTGTACGTTGTGACTGTGTGACCTTGGGCATGTCCTCATTCCTCTCCGACCCCCACTTTCCTTCTCTCCAAAATCAAGATTTGATGATTTCCAATGTTCTTATTAGCTCTGAGGATTCTGTTTGCCCTGTTCTCGCTACTGTCCCCATCCAGTGGCGAACATCTAAATCGACAGCCTCTTTCTTGCCCAGATATCTAACTGCTTTTCCAAATGCTCCAGGGTGACTGCCTTAGATCTCCCCCAAAATTTGTCTTGATGAGATTTTAATGGAACAGAAAGCAAATTTGGGAAATATCCTACTCAGTCTTATGATCAGACATCTCTCTCCCCATCCTGGATTCGTTCACTCCCTTGGACCAATATCAATCACGATTAATTCTAAAGACAGTCACATAGATTTTCCTGGGTTCTGTCTTTTTCCCATTGATATTCTGTGGAGACAAGACTTGGATGAGGGCTACCAGCCAGAAAGAGCATTGCTGCTTTTGACCCTGTCTCAAAGCTCCATTTTCAGCCAGCCTCTTCTCTGAGAACGGGACAAACTAGCATCTGCTCTGAGCTCTGGACTGTGTCATCCCACAATAACACTTGTTCTGTCCGGGAATGCGTCCGACACTCATGTAACCTCTCAGTGCCGTTTTCTCTTGGTTCCCATGGTCTGTGGGCTTGTCTGATGGGCTTATCACACAGACACTGGAATATCACCACTTTCCTTCAGGCAGATGAGTTATGGTATGTCTCAAGAAAAAAAAAAAAGGCACAATCAAAAATATTTTTTTATTTGGCCAGGGCTCATTCTCAGTCCTATTTCCCTCCGTTTCAGGGCAAGGCTGTAGCAGGGTCTTAGGGTCTTAGTCTGACCTGTTGCCTAGCAAGATGGGCTATAAACAAGGGGGAAAAAGACAGAAATGGGCTGGCTGTATCTCCCCTCCCACTACAGCAGGCTGGCAGGACACCTGGTGCAGGTGACTCCAGATGTCCTTCTGGAACCCTGGCTCCGGGGAAGGTTGGGGAGAGAAAGGACAATGGCCGGGGTCTGAGTTAGGACTGGGAAAGGGAGTGTGAAGGAAATTCTGGAGCTCAAGGGTCTGCACTGGAATGTGAATAGGACAGAGGCTGGAAGTGAGTCCAGGTTGGGGACAGAAATAGGATCACTCAGAAAGTTTCCAGCTATAGGTCCACTGGTAAAGGGTCAGAGTTCATAAAGCCAATGTAGAGAGGAGAGAGAATGCCAAAGGTAAGAGTAAAATGTCCTAAGGAGGAGATAAAGAGCATGAGAGATGTCAGAGGGCAGTGAGAAGAAACTGCTTATGCTCAGAGGGCATTTGTCACCAGCAGCCGCTCAGACGCCTGCCCATGCTGATAGAAAAGTTTTGTCTCATACAAGGCCTGGGACTGGCTGCCTACCAGGGGTAGAGTGGGCACTAGGAAAAATTCCACTTGGTGGGCAGAATGTGGCATCCAGAGAGTAGGAAAATAGGCACCCTGTAGTATCCCAGAGATGTCGCTGGCATTTGGAGTCCTAACTCAGATCTCCATGACATTTTGACAGGTAGATGGGACAAGTGATGGGGCTTCAGCAGCAGACCTTGTTCAGAGAGGCAGCCCTGGGGTGTCTAAGGATTTCTTAATAAAAGCTTTTATTTTTAAAAATGTATCAAGGGATCTTATCTTTTATAGGGCTTTTAATCTTTTCCTGTCTTGATCATAATTCTGTCAAGTGTAAAACTTAGCATTAAAACCTTGGTATTTTGACCAAGTTTGGGATGCACTGAATTTAGAACACTGTTGTTTAATCATTTTTTAAAATGTAATTGGAATATTTTGTGAGGCTACCACATTTTTTGAGATGAGATAAGGCCCATGGATAAATTTCTACATGTCTGCTTTCAGATTTGCTATGCCTTTGTTTATTCAACAAACATGGATTAAGCATCTTTTACATGCTGGGTACACATCAGTGAAAAAAAAGAGGCAAAAAATTCCCCTGCTCTCTGGAACTTACATGCTAGATCTAATAAAGTATTTATTTAAATTAGTTAATCTTCATTTTGCTTTATTTAATAAACCATTTAACATTTTTATCTTCTATTAAGAAATAAATGTATTTAAATTATGATATAAAATTTTAGATGCCAATCTAAAAAGGGTCAGGTAGGTACATAGTGCTCAAAATCTTTTAGGGAGTACATTAAAACAAGTTTGAAAATGACTGTGGTAGTTTACCTGCCAGACAGAGCAGACATTCTCTCTGTAATATTCATCTGCCAAATTGTTGCCTAACTTCTGCTCGGTCCTTCCTGATACTAAAGCATCACATTCCATTCCAAGGAGCTCTGAGCAGGTAGAAAGTTCTTTAGTTAGAACTCTTGTTCTTTAACTTCCTCCAGTGGGCTCTAGTTCTTCCCTCTGGCATCACATGGAACCTTGCTACTCAAAGTGTAGTCCTCACCTACTAGTATCAGCATCACCTGGAGGCTGGTTAGAAATGAGGAATCTCAGGTCCCACCCCATTCAAGCAGAATTAGAGTCTGAATCTCAACAAGTTTCCCAGATGATTTGTGTGTCCATTAAAGTTTGAGAAATATTCATATAGTGTATGTCTGCTCTTTATCTCATAAAGAACAGCTCTTCAGCTATTTAAATAGCTACTCAGCTATTTGAAATTAATCTTTTTCTCTCCAGACACTTGATGATGGGGTGAACCTCCAGGTGGAAATCAGCATCTACACACCTAAGGAGTTCCGGCATGAGTGAGGCTCAGACCAGGACTGGGCATCAGGTTCCCCTCTAGCCGTGTGGGCTTCATCCCTGACCATCACTGGTTAGCTCTGAGGTCAGCTGTTGAAAAGAAAGGGCTCTGGTCTTTAAAGCCCACTGCACTATTTATGGAACAATGTACTTCGTATTTTAAATGATACCCTCCCAAATAGACCGTCTAAATTTAGCAGAAAAGCATTCAGTTGTTTTGGCATAATAAACAATGCAGCTAGAATATAATGCAGAAACCAGGAAGTTGTTCAGGATCCAAGAGAGTTCTAGAGATCATCCCTCAGAGACCAGAGTGGATTACTTCTACCCTCTTACAGCTACTAACCAATTACCCTATTCTCTACTCCATGTAAATTTCATCTTTGTCTTGCTTTGTAATTTCTGTTTACGCATGGCTTCTGATGTCTCATGGTGACCAAGCTGGCCTTTTCCTTGTGTCTTCTGCCTTCTATTCCTGCTATTAACTATCTGTATCTCAAGTTCAGATAGAGAACATGGTTTGTTAGTTCATGACCAATGATAAACTTGTTTACCAGAGTTCTCCTGAAGGAGCAGTTCATGAGGTACTACCCAGTTTATAGAATGGCTGTCTTAGGTCTGCACCTTCCCTAGATTCAATCAGATCAAAGAATGGTGACTTATGAAGAAGGAGCTCCATAGACAGGGCTGTGTATGTATATTAGGTCAATTAGTGCATTCTACAATTCATTTATTTGTTTTTCAAATATTTTCTAAGCATGTATTTTATCCCAGACACAGTGCCCAGGATAAATACAAATGTGTATGTATAAGACATGGTTTCCTGTATTACAAAGTTCACAGTCTAGTGAGGGAGGTAAGCAAGCAGAGAAATACCTTTCATAGGAAAAATGTTGTAATAGATATTTATATAGGATGCTGTAGAGATGAAGAAGGAGAGATTAATTCTACTGACGGTGATGAGTGAAGACATCACCTAGGCGACAATAAATGCATTAGGGACTAAGGATGAGGAGAAGATTTTAGGCAGTGAGTTGGGCAGGATGTGTTTGGGGAAGAAGATAGCTATGCTGTCTTGGTGTGTCTAAGATAAGTTAGGGAGTGCTGGGCCAGAATGATTTAGGGTAGGGCTAAGTCACTGAGGGCGTTACAGGCCTTGCTGAGGAGTTTGGCTACATTCTGTGGAAGAAGGAGAAGACCCCTGAATGATTTTAGTAGGGGAATATGACAATTTATGTTTTGGAAAAAGACTACTTTGGTGGCAGAAGCAAGAGTGGATTGGGGCTGGATGATAACAGAAGATGGAGGCCAGTTAGGAAGCTGCTGCACTGAATGAGAAAATGAGGGTCTAGGCAAAGAATGGCAAAATAAATGCCATACATGCTGCTAGCCTCCAACCCAGGTCCATAGCAGACATCATTAATCAATCATGGCACTCCCCCACCGAGTCCAGATGAAATCTCATATCTTACTCAATGAGTATACAAGGCTGACCTTACCAGTGAACCGATTGATGGAACCCCTTCATAAATTGGGTCTAGTCCAAGTTACTGATAGTGGAGATGGGGAGCAGAGGACAGAGGCTGCAAATGTTTATGACCCCCCCCAAACCTTCAAGAGTCTTCTCTTTAAGTTCTCCCAGTTACTGTTAGCCAGATGTGTGATCACATCCTTCATTGCAAATCACTTACAATTGAGTAGTGCTTTTCAGCTTACAATATAATTTTTGTATTTTAATTCTCACTCTAACCACGCAAGAAAGGCAAGGAAAGTAAGTCCCACTTTCCTTTCTTTACAGCCTGAAAAACCGAGGCTTAGAGCATGTGCACTCCTTCAGCACTCTGTGTTCTGAGGGCACATTCATCCCTTCAACAGGCATTGACTGAGCAACTATTATCTCCAACTTGCGCCACACAGAGGATATAGGTAAATGTGACTTGGTCTTAAAATTTCTTTTTATTGCCCCATATTGGATTTATCTGAGTGTATTTATTTTATACCTTTTTCCAGATTATCAGTTCCCTGAGGGCAAAGTCTCTGGAAAACGTTACCGTTCCTAATCACAGCCTGGATGCTGCACAGGAGAACATCCCAAGAGACCAGGCGTGCGGCCTGGATTTGCCTAACCTTGGCTGGAACATCAGAGCTCAGGGATTCAGTTGCAGATCAGCCCAGAGGTCTGTTTCTGATCAGCTTGACAGCCATCTTTAATGCCTGCTAGTCATTTAACCTGGCAGAGAGTAAAGGCCTCTCCCCCAAATAGAGTGTAAAACCACAACCACAACCCACAAGACCGTGAGACGTGCAAATCCAGCGATTACCCGATGGCAACAACCAGAATGTGCTGGGGGACAGTCTTTTCCAGATCCTCAAGTCCAGATTCACTTAGATCACATCACACCAGCTCACGATGGACACAATGGGAGGGCTGACCTTCCAGCATCCGGCCCTGACAATTTCAGAACCCTGAGGATGACTTTGAACCTGAATGGTTCTTAGGTCTCAAATGATCAAATCGCTTGGGGATCTGGTAAGGTGGAGGAGCTGTGGGATTGGCTGGTGGTGATGTCACAGCCATACCGGCACAGCCTTCTAAGTGGCTGTCTGCCTCTTTGACTAGCCCTCACTCCATCTTGATTTATACATGATATTTTATAATAGCCAAAGCGACGCTCAAAGAAATTTCCTCAGCCTCAGCCTCCTACCACCACCCGGGGCATGTAATAATGTCCCAGAAATACACGGCCTGTCATGTCTTATTACTTAAATATAGGCCTGAGAAGCTTCTCGATGCGACAGCATGTGAGTGCTACCCAGGAATGGCCTCAGGGAACACGGAGACAGAACATTATCATCTCACTGTTCCTGAGCAGAATTACTATCTCCCGGCATCATTCCAATTAAAGCTGAAAAACATGGAGCCACAGTGCTCAGCACTCCTTTCTGGCATGTTGGGGTAAAAACACAGTAAGGATGCGGACCCAGAAGTCCAGCTTTGTGCCTCAGGTCCACTGCTCCCTGCCAGAGTGTCTTGAGAAAGTCACCTCGGAGGTGCAGTTTCCTTCTCTCTAGAATGAGGGGTAATGATACAACTTGCCAGCTGAGTTTTTGACAGGATCAAGTGACCCAATAGGTTTTAAAATGTAAAAATACTTTGTAAACTAGAGCTATGCAAATTTTAGTTAATAATAATTAAGATAGCAATGATAAATTTACATTCCTGTTGGGCTCAGTGAGACACCTGTTTTATAGGGAATGGTAATATCAACATTAAGTACACAACACTTTACAGTTTCACAGAGGACTTTGATATCTACTCTCTCCCATTTTGTTATCCTCCATTTATAAAAGAGGCAGGTGTGTCTCACACAGTTCTATGAACTGCCCAAGTCACACAGGCAGTGTAGGGGTAGAGTGGAGTTTTAACTCGGGGCGTCTGAGCCCAACCCCACGCTATCCCTCATGTGCTCTCCAGAAGTAAGAGTGGGAGCAACGGGGGGGTCATACCGGTGTGTGGAGGTGCAAGGAGAGGTAGGGACGAGACTGCCCATCTCCATCCTGGATAGCGTGGGCCTGCTTCTTCTGAACTGGGGAATCTCTAGGCCCATTTATATGTAGACAACTGCTCTACCTGAAGCTCCTGTCCAAAGTGATTATGTTTATTGGTCTTACTCTGCTTGGGCCCCTGGTGCCCTGTGCTACGGTAACTGTGCCATCTGAACTAATTTCACTGCAGTGATCCTGCCTGCTGGTTTTCTGGTGCTGAAAAAAATTGTATCAAGTGACCCTTTATGCTGAGGTGGTGCTGCCTTCCCGTCACTCTATGCTCAGGCAGGTGGGTCACCTTGTCCTTCTGCACTATGGTGTCTCTGGCTCTGTTCCTTTTGTTCTCAGGAATCCATGTGTTCTGGTCCTTCCAAGTCCATTTTTGGGGGGCCTGGGATTTTTCAGAGCTTAATCCTCCTGGGTATGGGTGATTCCTGAGTTCCCCTGGAAACAGAGTCTGAGGCAGAGGCAGATTTATACAAGTAGTTTATTTGGGCAGGGAGGGCACTGGAGAGGGCCCTGAGGGAGTGAAACAGCTTTGGAAGGAACGGCCATAGGAGTATGTGCTCAGGAACTGACCACTGCTGTCAGCATCTGACGCTCATCCCACTGGGGCCTTCGGAGGAGCCTTGGGAAATGTGTCTTGGAACTAAAAACTTGGAGCACAGAGGAAAAGCATATTTTTCCATCAGCTTTTCTTTTCCATTGGTGGAGGGTGGTCCTCTGGTCATTTGCTTGCCTGCGTTCCAGTGGTGTGTGCATATGGCTAGCAGGTCGCATGGCTGCCTCTCACCTCCATGTCCGAGAAGCCCCAGGGCAGGAAGAGGGAGGTGTGTGATGTGCAGAGATCAGGGAACCCCATTCGAATCTGTCACCATCCAAGTAGAATGTTGGAGGGGGGGGCGTGGCTGGGATAAGGTAACAAGTGGTGCACAAAGGGGTCCCAGCCCAGAATAGTATCATGTGGTCCTTCCGGAATTTCGAGGCAAATACTCGACCAGAGCCCCTGTGTAGGCATCTGATCTGACCAATGTGAGGCCATCAGAGGGCACTGTCCCCTTGGCTGTACAGCCTCAGAGCCCTGGCCTAGAAAGAGTTTGCCTGGATTGATGCAGACAGAGAAGGAGCTTTTGAATCCAGTGTGACCAGTTCTCTCTATGACCTGAGTCTGATACCAGGAGTAGCACAAGCCATTCAGGGTCTAATAACATGATTATGACAAGACACAGCGCGGGGAGCAGAGAGGCACTCGGCAGCCTCAACAACGTGCTCCAGGCCTTGGCGAGGGCCACTCCTTCAAATGAAGGGGGATGTTGAAAATGCAGTGCAGAAAGATTGATAATTATCTGAAACAAGCTTAAACATTTGGATTGCTCCAACCACCTTAAATCACTCTGCCATATTTATACTTGACTAGTGTTCTACATAACAACTTCCAAATCAAAGACTTTTGAAAATTTTCAATCACTGTGTTTTGAAGTGATTGAGAGCTCAGGGCGTGAGCAGTGTAGAAATAAGGCATATTAACATTATTAGTGTGACAAATTTCCTGAAGTAGTTACATTAAGAAATGATCAAGGCCTTAGCCTCTGCAAAGGAGAGGGAGGGGCATGTATCTCGGCATTTGGTTTTGAAAGGATCTTAACTCTTTTGATGCTGAGGGGAAGTCAATGGTCTAAAAACTGATAATTCCAAATGGATTGTATTGTCAGGAAGAGAACTTCTGTTCTTCCGAGGAGTGAAAGAGAGGAAGATAGGGAGGGAGAGAGGGAAGAAGGAAAGAAATCATAAAAATAGCTAACTCTTGTACAGAACTTATTATGTGCCAGGTGCTATTCTAAGCACTTTACATGTATTAATAATCTACAGCTATTCATCCCACGATTAATCAATCCCATAAGGTAAATACTATTGTTATCCCATTTTACAAGATAGAGGGGCAGTTAAGTTCCTATATTTAGATAGTAAAAAAGCTGTAACATAAACCTGACTCACTCCAGAGTGACTGCTTTTGAAAGCGGGAAGGAAATCATGTTTCTAGCTTTACAATGTTCCTGGGACATTTTCTCATTTAAACCTGTTAAGAATCTTCTGAGATTTTGCCTACTATTCCATAGATAAGGAAGCTGAGGCCCTGACATATTGGCCAGTCACATGGCTTGTGAGTGGCAAATACAAAATTTTAATTCAGATATATCTTTCTGGCCTTCTAGTTTCCATTTTGGATTATTTCTTAAGGAGTGGGTAACACTTGATGTGCAGAAAGAACTAAATAATCGTAATATTTACATGTTGAAGTTTAAAACTTCTATTCTTTCTATCCACTGATATCAGACAACCAGCAAAAGGGGCTATGAAGCCAGAGAAAGCCAGTTATAGGAGCAGATCTGAGGCTGAGGCATCCAGGAGAAAGCAGATGGGACTGGGGGTCAGATTTGATTCAGAATTGCAGATCTACTTGCTGGCTGTGTGGCCATGTACAAATAGAGCTTTCTGAGTTTCATTTGGAAAATGGGGGAAATAATGGTTCCCTTACAGGTTGATGTGAGTATAAATGAATAAAAATGTGTATATAACATGCCTAGCACAATGCCTGGTATATAGTAGGTGCTCAGTAAATATCAGATGCCAGACTGTCATGAAAATGGACACCCTGCCAACAATAATTATAATAATTTCAGGCTACCGTACAAAGAACACCCCACCAATAGTTATGGTTCTATCTCCCTGGAGAAAGTTTGAGTGAAATGTAAACTGTTGACAGACAAAATCTCAGGAGGCTCTTGCCTTAGGACTCAGATAAAGCCCCAGAAGGGTAAACTTTCCCCAGAGTTTCATAAAGTGAACACTCAGTCCCCTGCCATCAGTTCTGTCTGCTTCCGAATGCACCCCCAGAGTCACCCTCTCTCTGTTGGCGTGAGCAGGGAGAGACAGAACAGAGAGCCTGCAGCTTCCTCCTCAGTTCTGAGATGTCCATCGGGTGTAAAAAGAGGTTTCCTATCCCTGGCCTCTTTTGCTATTCTAAAAGGGTAATAGTGAGAATTTTTGACATTTGAGATCATCCACTTCTAGAAAACCCGGATTTAAAAAATACTAGATAACAACAATAAAAGAAAGAAAGAAAAAAAATACTAGATAGAAGAAATACAAGTTCTTTGTTTTCTCTACCTCATTCTTGCTCAAGGCAGCTGTAACATTAAACAAACTTAAATTTTAACAGAACTATTGTTACTTTACCTATACTTTTTAATTTAAACCTTGCATTAGTCCTAACGAGTCGGAACTTTACTATCCTTGTTTTATAGATGATAAAACTATTGGGACAATTAAGCCTCATCCACATAGTCAGACTGATTTAATTTAGGCAGATAATAGTTGCTCAATATTATTTTTGGAATGTTTTGATGATTGATAAGCAGATTAATTCCAAACTGTGTTGCAGATTCCAAATCTATAAAATGAGAAAACTTGGATTAGGTGATCTCTTGTTCTCTTCCAACTCTTGCATTCTATAATCTCTACCAAGCTTAGGAAAAGGGAAAGAAGAAAGAAAAGAAGAAACATTTTAAAAGCTTCAACTGTCTGCCAGATGGTATGTCAGGCATTTTACACTTAATCTTCACAAGAAACTTTATGAGAAGGGTATCAGTGTACCCTTTGAACAGAAGAAGGAATGAAGATTAACAAGTTGAGTTGCCCAAGACCGTGAAGCTTGCAGTCAGCAGATCTGGAGCTCCAATCCTCTGTCTGCGCACAGAGTCTGCAAACTTTTCTGTACTGTAAAGCCAAATGGGCTCTCCAATAATGCCTGTCCTGCAAAGACTATATGCTGCAGAGACTGTATCTGTCCTGCTTTTCTATGAGACCTCAGTAGCTATATTGGCTTTGGGAAACTTGAGGGCCCTCATCGGGCTCAGCAGCCTCCTCATATAAGGATAAAATCTCAAGCTTTGCCAGAGACAGTCATGTGTTGGTGAATACTGGCGTATGTGGTCAGGTTCTATAGAGTTAGTGCCGAGGACTTCCCCTCCCAGTAGTTACATTAGCCACCTCTAAAGTGAATAGTGCCTGCTGCAGTTGTTCAGTGCTACCTGCCACATCCTTCAAAAGACTTGGGAAATCTCTATTACAAGAACCATCTCCTAGGACTAATTGTATGTTGAATGTCTGTCTTCCTTGATGGGCTCTAAGCCTCTTGAGGGAAAGGACTATGTTTTATTTATTACCCATAAGTATTAGTTGTGTCAATTCACCTAACGATGGGTGAACTGACTAGCCCACCACACTTAACAACAGGTCCAGAGCTCACCGAGTTTTGCTAGTTTCTCTCTTTAGATTTTGGTGGTCTTTACTGGGTGGATCTGCAGTGGACCGTGCCAAGTTGTGGATTTATGGAGATTTCTCACAAGTTTGTGGGGTTTTTTTTACCCCAAAGATTGATATGTTTGTCTTTCGGTGCACAGTGTCCTGTGTAGGCTAGACCGAACTAGAAGAGAATGATACTGAAGTAAGCTTTGGGCAGGGTAGCTAGGTTGTGGTTGACATTAAATAAGAGGTCAGAGTTGTAAAGCACATTTTGGTGAGGGGCAGGGGAAAATCTGGGGGAGAGGAAAGAAAGGAAGAATCAGTATTGCGGTGGGTGGCCGGGATATTTGAGAGCTAGGCGTGTTGAAGAGCTTGGTTCAGTACCAAGCCTATGAGTAGATATTATGTCCCAAGGTACAGCTTTTACTTAGTATCTGCTCTGTGCAATGGGTCTGGGTGTGTCAAGGTAAGGTGGCATCAGTCTGGACACTCAGACAGTTATGAGAGGTGCTGTTCTGCCTATCTGCCATGACTTCTGCCCAATATTAGTGCAGTTGGCTGTATTCCAGTGACTGTAATGAGATTTTACATTGGTTGTAGCTGTAAGTGCCCATACTTGCAGGGTTTGCTGGACTTTGATCAAGTTGTCCTGCATATCACTTATGACCAGGATTCCTGGAGTGAAAATGGGATGAAGAGGCACCCAGCAATCAATCCAGAGCCCCCTGGAGCACACACATACCCCACCTACCCCAGGGCAAATGAGATAATGAGTGTGAAAGTGCTTTGTAAACTATAAGGTGCTAAACCGATGTGAAGGTCTTTATGCTGAATATCACATGTGATCTAGACAGAAGTGTTGGCATGGCCCATGGCACAGTAAGTCCATTCCCTGCACTGAGATTGTGTGAATCCTTAGCATTGAAAATCCAAGACCAGGCCCTTGAACTACTACTAGCCGAGTCTGGAAATGCAGATGATTATTTAAGTTCATCTTTGTTTCTTTTAAGTTTTGTGAGGAAGGCTGGCTGTGTAAGGGAGGAAATGCACAGGAGGAGCACTGCAAGGAAGGCAGCCCAAGGCCATTTGCAACCCTCTCTCCCTCTGCCTCATTTGTCATGGCTTCTGTCCTCTTCTTAGGCAAGCCTTTTCCTTGGCGAGCTTCCTGGGTTGACTTCTGTCGAACTTGGATGATTATTGGAGTATTGGATTCCTATAGCCCTGGACAGAGCCCAGAGCCTGCACTGCTGTTCTTGTTTGATCTCCCATTTAAGTTTCCGGAAGAAGCTGGCTGAACTGAGGATCAAAGATTTCTCCACTTGCTTCTTCTTTTCCCCTATGACAGCCTCAGTGCTCGCAGTTTAGCACAGCTGCAAATTAACTCCTCAGCTGATCATCTGCTCAGAATCTCTCCCATCCTTGTGGAAAGGGCAGTTCAGATGGACCCACGGTTTCACAGAAGGGGATTTTTACTTCAGTTTGAATGTACCTGCAAGTAAAGGTAATAGTTTGGGATAACAGTTTGGTTTTCTTCCATGCCAAGGGGCCTCACAGGGGAGCCTGCTTACTCTTGCCAAATGATTTTGTTTGCTGGACAGAACTCCTTATAAGGAGTTTTCCCATAAACACAAAAAACTTGGATGCTTCTCTTGGAACATCTTGATTTCTGAAATGTTCAGACTGGAGACTTAAGTTTTCAACCATAACTTTGGTCCTCCATGGAGGAATCATATTACTGCACAAGGAACACATAACCAGAGAATCTTGTCTTCTGGTACCAATACTCTACTAATTGTGCTACCTTTCTCCCCTCTGGGCCTTGGTTTCCTAAGCCAGGCCATCATTCAGGAAAGAATTAATTCTCAACTGCTTACTATGTGTCTGGTGCTGTGTTGGTCTCTGTTCCCCAAAAGTTTGAAGTCTAAAGCTTTATTCCTCAGTCTTTAAAAGTGTTGACAAGTCACCCAGGGATCATGTTAAAATGCAGACTTTGGTTCAGTTGCTCTGGGATAGCGCCTGAGCGTCTGTATTTCGAACAAGCTCCTGTGTGGCACTGATGAGGCTGGTCCTCAGAACCCACTTTGAGTAGAAAGGGTCTATAGGAGGCAGTAAGCTAATGTAGGTTGAGAGGATTTCTAACAGATTGTAGCATCAGTTTAAATGGAAGTCTACTATGTAACAGATAAATATGGACTTATTCTGGTTGAGGGAGGGCAGCATGGTGGGATCTTGAATATATCCAGCTCAGGCATCCTCCTTGGCCTCTGCCTCTAGCCTCATTCACTGATGAAGAAACACACAAGGCACCTCCACGGTACCACTGAGTCTACGCCAGGCACAGTTGGAAGCCCCGAGTGATGGGTGATCTCCCGATGTGCTTTTCACATTCTGTTGATGAGGATGATGTAGAGAGGTGTCACCTGCATTTTAAGGGCAGGAAGGAACATGGCCCCTGTGACGGTTAATTTTACACATCAACCTGGCTGGGCCACAGTACCCAGATATTTGCTCAAACACCAATGCAGATGTCGCTGTGAAGGTAATTTTTAAGATAGATGAACATTTAAATCAGCCGACGTTGGGACTTCCCTGGCGGTCCAGTGGTTAAGACTTCGCCTTCCAATGCAGGGGGTGCATGTTCAATCCCTGGTCAGGGAGCTAAGATCCCACATGCCTCGCGGCCAAAAAACCAAAACATAAAACAGAAGCAATATTGTAACAAATTCAATAAAGACTTTAAAAATGGTCCGCATCAAAAAAATCTTAAAAAAAAAAAAATCAGCAGACGTTGAGTAAAGCAGATCACCTTCCATACTTTGGGTGGACCTTAAGAGAAAACAGACTGAGGTCCCAAGGGAAAAGGAAATTCTGCCTCTGTGCTTTCAAACTCAAGCTGCGACATTGGCTCCTCCCTGGGTCCCCAGCCTGCTGGCCTGCCCTACAGATTTTGGACTTGCCAGCCTCTATAATTGCGTGAGCCAATTTTTTAAAATAAATCCCTCTCTCTCTTCCTGTTTCTCTGGAGAACCCTAATTAAAACAACCCCCTCAAGCACAAAAGAGTTTACTGAAATAATATCCTCTCTTCTAGCTTACAATACCTGTGACCATTTGAATCTCAAATGTGTGATTTATGGTCTATGAGGCTATGTGTGGCCCTCGTGGCTTGAACTTATGAAAGACTCACAACTGGCCCTCTGACTACACCTCCCTTTATTGTAGTGGAATCTGGAACATGGCCTAGGCCTGGACTCAGGACATTTGGGTTGCTGTCTTGACTCTACCATGAATACACTATGACATAGGCAAGTTACTTCTCCTGAATGAACCATGGTTTCCTGCTTTACAAAATGATATGATGATAAATGATAAATGATTTTCTGACGAATAGTAAGATCCCTTGGAAAAAGATCTTCTACCACCAAATAATTTTGGAAAATGCTGCACGCACCATCCCCTTCTTAGAGAGTTGCACTGAACATTTATTTCAAAGGCCCTGAAAAGTCCTGCAGCAAATAAATCTACTTATTTTTTTCTCAAGTTTATTTGATGCCCAAATTCTAACACTTACTAAATTTAATGGAGACATATTTAGGGACATGTAATACCGGATGGCTGTTTTTGTCCTCTTCAGTTATCAGATTATTTATTCTTTTCACGGGATTCAAAGATTCAAAGACAGAAGCCAAGAGAAAAATTGGTCAAAATCTTTTCCAGAATACTTGAAGCATGTCCTATTTTTTACATCTTTAAAAGAGGAACATGAATATAACTTACCACATTGGGTTGTTGTAAGGATTACATTAAATAATGCATACAGAGCACTTAGCACAGAGCCTAGCACCTAGTAGACAGTGAATATTTTTTTTTTTTTTACACTGAGCCAAAAATGGTCATATTTGAAGAATTTAGTTCTAAGAGGAATTCAGGCATTCAATCCTTCAAACCAAACCTAAACCATTTTATGCTTGGATTATTTCACCCTGGGTGAAGGGCGACTTCCAGGCATTTGAAAGCTCTGACGTCCCTCTGGCAATCCAGGAGCATTCTGGAGCCAAGATCCTAATGATTTAAGCATTAATAAAGCCAGAGATAGGTCATTCAATTTTCTTTTAAATGCAGATCATAAAAGAGGGAGGAATATTTGGGTCAAGATGTACTGAGGGTTTTACTGAATCTGAAGGCTTTGGAACTTGTTTGTAGCAGCTCACTCAATCCAGCCCCGCACTACATTTCCTCTACCCTAGTGCACGGAGGGGGTGGTATTTGAACCTTGGGCAATATCCTGCTTTCTTTCTGACTCTGAAGATGCTCTATGTTATGCTTGCATAGCACTTTTGGTCTACCCAGGAATTCCACATCTATTTTCTTTCTTCAACCTCTCAAAACCCACTGACTTAAGAAGGAAGGGTAGAACTTGCCTATTTAACAGATATGGAAACTGAGGTCCAGAAAGTGATATGATTTGTTCAAAGTCCCAAATAGATTTGGCCAGAGAGCCTAGACTAAAAATATTGCCTCTTGACCACAGCTGGATTTCACACCTGCATAGGTGATTCACTGTGGCAGGGACACAGCCCTGGGATCTGAGCAGCTCGCGCGTAGGATGTAGCATATTGGTATGCAAGCTTGGTGGGCTCTGGCTGATCTTGCTGAGGGAACCCTTCAATCTGAATAACAATCAACAAGATTTTAAAGAAATTTGGGCCAATTTCCTGGAAGTCTATGATTAATCTAATTGCTGGGTTTTCCTCTGTTTTTGTCTCTCACTGTTAATTTCATTTATTTTTCTCTTTCTTCCCCGACACAGACTGCCTTGTCTCTATGTGTGGTTTTGTCACTGTTGTTATTTGTCCGTACATAGTTTATCATTGGCAATGCATTCAATGGGATTGTTGTACTCTGTGTTTGGGGAAGGAGAATCTTTCAATAGAGACAACATCATGCAGCAGGAAGAAAAAGCACTGGGCTGAATTTCAGAGGCCCTTTTGCAAAGCCTCGCTTTGCAGATACCTGCTATGCCTCCCAGGCTCTTCAGATACCCGACAGTGGAAGAGACCTGGTTCTCCTGGCCCCTCCCTCTGTTAAAGAATACTTGTGATTGCATAAAAAACTTTAGGGACTGTGCTATGCTTCCAGCTGTTATGAATAAAGGAATAGATTTTGGTCCAATATAATAGAAAATGCCTCCTTTCAATAAAGGAGTCCTGTTCTCTAGAGAACAAAGCAAAGAGACAGAGCAGTAGTGATGATATTGTCGGAACCAAATGGACAAAGGCATTCCAGTACTTGGATTAAGACAGAGGTTAGGGAATGAGGTGAAAAAAGATTAGAAGAGTAAAGGAAAAAGTTACCACTGCTGGCCATGGCTGCCCATGTTAGAAGAACCAGAGGTGGTCAGAGTGGCCTGGGGGGAGATGGGGCCATTCAACCAGGTGAATGGAGAGTGAGGCCAATTTTCTGCTACCTGTTTCTGCTACCTTGGACGTACCCAGCTGGGAAGCGCAACCAGGTGCTGACTCACAGACACAGGAGAGCAGAGATGACAGATTGGTTTGGCAAAACAGCATCAGAAACGTTCAACTTGGTGGGTATAGCAGAGCGGCATTGCTGTTGAGAATGAGGCCCAAGGAGAGGAGAGTATGAACTTGGTCCTTGGGCCGCCTGTCACCCAGGAGACTCCTGGTGCCCTTCCCACAGCCTGCCACCTGTAGGCCCTATTCACACCCCATGGGGTTCCTGGAGAAATATGCCACGAGGACAACCAAGGTCTCTGGTTCTTTATTCAGCCTGACTTCTATTCGAGGATTAAAGAGGCCCTGCCCATGATTGTCTTTGAAGCCTAGAGATGTCTTTTCTCACCAACCACCTGCCAGAAAGCTGGAGATGCATGAAATACTTGGTAGGTAACCCAGGAGCTAATAATAATAATGGCCCTTAATATTAGGCCCTTAATGTATGCTAGGAACAGACCTGCCTTATTGTTCCTCACCCTCACTCTTGCAATAAATATTTATTTTATAATAAGGACTGGTTACATAATTTGCAAGGCCCAGCCTGGTTCAAAATGAAAATACAGGCTCCTTGTTAAAAAAGCATGAAGAATTTCAGGATGGCGAGAGCAGAGCATTAAAGTGAGTGCAGGGCCCTTCTGAGCATGGGGCCTTTTGTGGATTCACAGGTCACATGCTCACGAAATTGGCCCTGCTTATAATTTTAACTAAGATATAGGGATGATAAGTAATTTCTCCAAAATGAAGTTAATAAGCTGAGGGTCTATCTAACTGCAGAACCTGAACTCTTGACCGCTCTGCTAAATTATCTCAAGCTAGATAGATGGTGAATGGTGAACCCTCCAACCTTGCCGACACTCGCTGTTCTAGGCCCTTGCAGGAGGAGCTGGCTGATCCCACTCAAGGGGCCTCAGCCTGGTCGTGCTGTGAGCACGCTCGGGAGGCGCCAGGCATGGCCAGGGCTCCAGCCACTGGTGCTCATCACCCAGGCTTGCCCTCTGAGGCTCTAGAGGCAGCACCTGCTACTATACCACACTGCCTCCTTCTAGAAGCAAAAATAGCCGCAAGATCAGCAGTAACAGCCATGAGCAAACATTTCAAGCAAACACCTTGAAATGGCTTGCTCAGCTGAACCACAGCCTCCCGTCCCCCAGATCTGATGGAGAGGGGCCCTATCTCAACCAAACTCCCACATCCACACTCCACGCTGTGCACCTGCTGGCCTCATTGGTTCTAACTGCTCATTCTGTACTCGGAAAGACAATGACAGAGATTGTACAGGATTCTTCTATTTGTTTCTCTGCGACTTCTTGTCCTGGAGTCCCAATTTCTCTACTACAGTTTCTCCCAGGAGCCGACAGCTCCCTGTGCCTCCATATTTCAGAGCTGTAGAGATGTGGAAGGAGGCTGGGCTGTAAGCTATTCTCCCTCACTTCCCACCATCTAGGAGTTTGCACCTTCTCCTCAGAAGCACACAGGTGAAAGCTGTCACCAGAATCTCTGCTAACTGGACTCTGTGATGCTGCAATTTGTGACACAGCGCACAGTCACAAATTGGACCAGGTGTAAAGGCAGGAGGCCATCTGGGCTTTTATCTGGAAGGGGAGGAAGATTTGGCAGTGGTGTGAGGTCACGGGGAGGATTAACCTGGTAATATTTTGGGCACTGAAGATACAGCAATGAAAATACTGAGGTGGCTCCCCCACTCTTGGAGTTCACGGTCTACCAGGCAATATGGACAGCAAATAAATAATTTTATAAATATTTAGTTATACTTGTGAGAAGTGATGGGGAAACACAAGATGATATGAAAGAGTGCACACAAGATGATATGAAAGTGATGGGAAAACACAAGATGATATGAAAGATGATATGAAAGGGATGGCCTGCTTTAGTCAGAGGGGTCAGGAAAGGTCTGAAGAAATGACATTTAAGCAGAAGTCTCCATGAGGAATAGAAGTTGGCCAGTAAATAGGGTGAGAGAGGTGGCTGGAGAGGGATCCTACTAAGAACAAAATTATTATATGATGTTTAAGTCCCTTTGTACTTAGACTGTATTCCTCTAAGCATGCACAATAATACAACTCAGAAAAATATTGTGCTTTACAGACTCATTAAAAAAAAAACAACAACAGTGACCCTAAGTTGGGAATGTGCCTGGTCCTTGCTTCAGTGCTGCCAGAGGGGGTCACCGGGAGAAATGCTGCTTCAGAGAGTGCCAGCTCAGTTGAGAGTGAGCAAGGAAAAGAAGGCAGGAGTGTAGAAAGAACAAGGAAGGGGGACTGAATTGAATGGGGCTGGAAGGACAGCAGAGCGAGGGAGGCAGGGAAGAGACCCACGGGGAGGAATGAGAATGTTGAAGCCCCAGTTCCTGAGCCAGACCTTGGGGGCTAACACTCACCTGGGGGAGAAGCAGCTAGGTAGAGTTTTGGGACTTCACCAAAGGTACCCACACCCTCTGCAGCCTTTCCTCAGAAGCACACCCATTCCTTTTCTACGCGTATTATAACTCTGAAGGGTAGGTCAGCCATGACCAGAGTGGAGGCCACTCACTTTGAACCGTGCAGCCCTTTCAGTATTCTCACCTTGCATGAGGATAGGAGTGATTCTGCAGGAGTGGCATGGGGATTAAGGGACAGAATGCTTGCAGAGTGCCTAGCAGGGTGCTCCGCATTTAGGAACCAGTTAAGAGCATCTGCTGCTCTTGTGGAGTGGAAGAAAAACAATCTTAGGAGTTAGAATGACCTAAGTGTCAAACCTGCTTGTCTCACTAGTTTTGTGATCTCAAGCTGATTACAGAACCTTTCGTATTTTCACTTTCATCATCTATAAAATGGGGATAGTAGCACTTCGTAATGGAAAGATCTATGGCACACAGTTAATAATCATCCCTTCCTCTTTATTTCCTCTTAACTTTTTAATCTGTTTGTAAATTCAGCCCATCTCAACATTTGAGAGAATGAGGGTCTTTGTGCAAGTGGTTTGCCATCCTCTTGACATTCCTCCTAAAGGACCATGGATCCAGCCTGCAAGATGAAGAGTTCCCACGTCCACTGCCTGCAGTTTGCAAAGCCCATCCATATGCTTTGCAAACTGCAAATCTCAGAATGGTCTCATAAAGGGACTTGGAGATACGAGTTATCATCTGCATTTCACGGAGGAGAAAACAGAAGTTCTAAGAAGTCTATTTACTCCAAATTATTAAATTCTGTTTCAGACCCAATGCTGAACCCCATGCAAGAGAGCACACTCATTTACCAGTTGCAAAAAAAAAAAAAAAAAAAAAAAAAATCCACGAAGGGTCTTCTAAGAGCCTGGGGTGTATAGGCAGAAGAAAGTTAAATGAGGTTGCTTCAGATAATCTTTCGATAGGGACCAGTTTGGGGTAGATGTGGATTGCTGGAGGTGGTGAGTAAGATGAAGGGGAGGAAGGGACGGGCCAGATTAAACTAGTTCATGTTCTGTAGCCCTTGACCTTCAGGAAAAACGGGGTCCCAGAGAGGGCTAGAAGGGCTAGGAGTGCCTGTGGGGACAGGAAGATCGCAGAGTTTCCTGCCACAAGAAGTCAATGCAGGCCCTAAACACTCCTCCTGGCTCCTCCCTCCCTCCCCAACAAGAGCCTTCCTGCCAGCTAATCCCTGGGGGGCCACTGCTCACCCTCCCACCTGGGCTCCATCCACTCCTTCCCTGCTCTTGCCAGGGGTTGGAGTGCTGGTGGTCAGCTCCTCCGGCTCGCCTCTATTGGCCTGAGTGCATCCTAACCCACTCTGGATATTAGAGCATTCTCTCGTTTGAAAGGCTCCTTTATTTTTAGTGCTAAATCAACAAAGCTGTTACTGTCATTTTCCATCAGACCGTCATCTTCCACGGATTCAAAATTACACTCAGCTGCAAACTATTGACACTCCTCTTAACAAAAAAATGGTTTTAATAAATCTTTACATTAGCCTATGAGATAAAAAAAAATCTTTACCATGAAATATACAAGTGTATAAGTGTTTTATGAAAGTTTTATTAACTTGACAAAAGAAAAATTGGCAGTGGACCATGAACATCCTGTACTCCTAACACGTGGTTATAAATTACATGTTCTTTCCAATAACATCTGAAAAAGAGACTGTAATTTAAATTTCAAAACCACTTGGCATACCTACTATATAGTGCTGACATGAAGTAAAAGGAGGAACTAGAGAGGCCCAGACAAAGAAGGGAAATATAAAGACATCCTTAGCTAAAAGGCTGCTGGTGGGTACAATCCCCTCCAGCTGGACAGGGATCAAGTACTCGCTTGTCATATCATTCAATGCACTGTTCATTCTGGGATTCTTCCTTTCAACAGAAAGGGAACTTAAGTGCTAGTAATCATCGCTTGCAGAACTTTATCTCCCAGATACCTTCTTTATGTCAGGATTTCTCAATGACCGCTGCGCTGGCAGAGGGATCAAAGTTGTTATTAAACACAAATGCAATTCCCAGCCGTTGCGGGCGGTGGGAGCGGGGATGCTCCCTCCCTGGGATGTCAGCTACCACGGCCTTAGTGCTTTTTCATTTTCTCTTAGACCTGGGAAAAAAGTTCCTATAGGGTCTGTCCCATGTGGGGATTGGGGACTAGCTTTTCTTTGCAAGTGAGTGCTGGAGTGTCAGGAATACTTTGAGAAGTTAAAGCCACCCAGTGGGATGGCCTGCCTTTTGGAGAAGCCACAGGAAAGTGAGCTGATGGCAGGGGATCTGGCTGTCACCTGCCAAGTTCATTCTTTGGGGAAAGTAGCTATCCACCAGGACCCCTGCAGCACTGAGCCTGCTTTCCAGGTAGTAACAGAGCAGTGTGGCATAATCTGAAGTCATACAAACTTGGATTCAAGGTTCAGTTATGACAGTTACTAGCTTGTGTGATCCTGAGTGAGGTCCTTCCCCTATCTCTTCTCTTGGAGTCACATTGAGAATGTCTGAATGTCTGAGGCAGTTTCCCCCTGTTGCTCACCATTCACAGGCCTGAAGATGTGGCCTAGAGGTCATGGCTTCTACATCCAAGAACTTATCGTCTGTTGAAAATGGCCCATGAGAAGTGGAAGCAGGGATAGTGGGCCTCCATGGTGGTCCCTGTAGGCATGGTCTCCCAGGGCTTGAGACTTTGCAGCTCCATTCAAGGCCTTGAATCTTCCAGTTTGCCACTGACAAAAATCTCAGTCTCTAAGAATTGTCCCCAAGTTGGGGATGCCAGGCCAGACAGCCCAGCACTAGAAACTAGAAAAAAATGCTGGGAAACCCTCTTAGTTGGGTGGTAGGTGGCATTGGGAAATCCAGCAGAGCTTCTAAGTAGAGAGCCAGGGCCCAGGTCTTGGAAGGAGCCCTTCAAATCATTTATTTCTATGGTAGAAAAATATGAATGGGTTTCCAGTTAGATGAGGGACATTCTTAGAGTTCTTTCAGAAACACTGGAGATAGGAGAATCATGCTAACACACCTGCCTCTTTGCCTTTCACCTTCATTTGTGTGGTTATTTTTGAATTTTATTTTCTTAGTTGTTGGATTAGTTCATGAAATAAACTGAAGAAGAAAGTCTTACACTGGAATAACCTTGGAAAATTGACTATGTGGGGATCCAGAAGGCCCTGTGTCCCATTACAAAAGGGAAATATGTGCCCTTGATGGAAAAACACAAATTTTGACCAAGTAAATTATTTTCTTCCAGTTCAAAATAAGTGACGGTCCTTACAAAGTAGAACTTGTCCCCTTTCCAAATGTGTTGAAGGAAAATAACATGTGTCTTGGATGCAGAATTGCAAGGATATCATGTTAATCTGCTGGGGTCTCATCACCCCCCGATGAGAAGGCAGACGGGTGAGGGGGGTGCTCGCGGTGCAGTGCCTGGGAGCAGCTGTGACTGCGTGGAGGTCATACTCCAGGACCAGGCAGGAGCCGGCAGTGGCCAGCCAGGGCTGCCCAAACTTCATTAAGTGTGGAAAATGCACCCAGTGACAAGATGCAGAAGATCTGAGAATCGGTGCGAAAAGTTCATTTGGACTGACGGGAACTTGATTAGTTTTGAGCCTGGTGTGTTGCTACTGCCTCCCTGACTTAGTCTTCAGAATATTAATGAACAGTTTGAGGAAAAGGAGAAGCACAGGAGACCTACCTGGGGATGCCGCACATCCTTCTTAATGGCAAGAACAGCACCCACAGCACAAGGACAACGTCACAGCGATGTGGAAAAAGGCTCACTTTTATTGAAGTCTCACTATGCACCAGGCACTGAGGTTAATATGCAGTATCTAATTTATTCCCCTGAAGTAGTTATTGTGTTTCCTTAACTCCAGTTTGCAGATGAAAAACCTTCTGGCACAGAGAGGTAAAATGAGTTGTCCAAAGACACACAGCCTGAGGTTTGGACCCCATGTGATCTTTCATTTTCCATGGCCTGGTCAAGCTTGAACACCCAATATGTGTGCCCACATCTGGACCTTCACAGGAGTGATCTCTGGCCCTGCCTGCCTTCTCCCATTCATCTCCAGATTTAACGAGGGTTGTCTGGAAGGCAGGAGGAGGTTGAGCACTGGTCTGGGGATGCCCTGAGGGCTTGGCATGTGTTGGGGCATCTGACCGGGTAGGAGCTGACATCAGGAGCTCCCGATGTTGGGGAAATCCTGGCACAGGAGGCAGTTGCCCTCTCCTAGCTCTAATGGGAAGGCTGACCTAGCAGGTGGGTGGGACACAGAGACAGGGAAACCTAGTTGGTAATCTTAATCTGAGAGCCTGTCCAAGGGCAACACATAAGCCCTGCCACCAGACAGCCAGCAGGGCAACAGGTGGGTGTGGGGGGGGGTCAGGATTTGGAGGGAGGAGTGGAACTCCTTGGCCTGGAATAGGCCTTGCTAGGGCAAGAGAGGGCCCATGTCCTGGATGGAGGCTGGTGTCAGGACAGATAATTGTTACAGAGCCTTCGGACTAAGCTCTAAGGCTGGTTCCCAGGGTTAGACCGAGATTACATGGTGTAGGGCTGTGATGCTGTGAGCACAGGGCCGTTGATCCCCGTGGGGACAGAAAGTCAGCAATGGCAGAACTGCAGGAATGACTTGTTCCTAAATCTCCTTCTGCAAACAGGCTGTGCAGAGGGGGGGAGCATGCAAAGAAGATAACACTTATTAAGCACCTACTGTGTGCCAGGAGCTGCACAAAGAATTTGATGTATATCATTTCATTCAATCCTTTCCACAGCCCAATGTCCCAGTGTATGGTCTGGAAAATGTAGATATGGTAGCTGGATGGGGAACGGGGACTGATATTTATTCATTGGCAGCTACTTTGTACCTATTGTTTTCCATCTTATGTATTTTTAAAAATATGTATGTGTGTACATCTATGATATATACGTTCACTTAATTTTGTGAGAGCACTAGTATTCCCATTTTGTAGATGAGGAAGTGAAGACTGGAAGGAGTTAATTAAGAATTTTCTCAAGATCATGCAGCTGATTGGTGGCAGACTCAGGATTTGAACTCAGCTCTTTCTGGCTCCAAAGTCGATGTGTCTTCCACCTCACTGGGTGGCAGATGGGAAGACGAGCAACCTGGAAGAAGACTGCTCCTCTTCCCATAGTCACTTACTCATTTTCAACACTTTTCCCTGCCCTCACCTTGGCATCTTAGGCCCCACGTCCTCCCTCTCCCCCATCTCTAGCCCACATCAGCCAGTAAGACTCCATAGCTCAGGTTAGGACAGAAAACCTCCTTCAAGAACTGAAACCCAAGGACTTCCCTGGTGGCCCAGTGGTAAAGAATCCACCTTCCAATGCAGGGGACGCGGGTTCGATCCCTGGTTGGGGAACTAAGATCCCACATGCCGCGGGGCAACTAAGCCTGTGCGCCACAACTACAGAGCCCACATGCCCTGGAGCCCATGCGCCACAACTGGAGAGAGAAAACCCGCACGCCACAGAGAGAAGCCCGTGCGCCATAGTGAAGAGCCCACGTCACAACGAAAGATCCAGCATGCCTCAACTAACACCAAACGCGACAAAAAAAAAAAAAAAGAACTGAAACCCAGGCAGTAGCTCCTTTGTGTGTGTGTGAAGGGCTCAGGGCGTCAGGGCCCAGTTAGCAGCACAGACCTCCACTCATCTTTCTTCTTGTGACTGGCCTCCACGTGGCGGAGGAGGTGGGGAGGACGTGAGATCAGGACTTTCCCTGTTAAGAAGGCCACGAGGGAAGGAACATGAGCCAGAAGGCAGCCCATTTTGAGATGCAAAGCTCCAATGTTAAACTCCCTCTTACTCTCCAACAGAGGTTTTCAATTCTCTGTTTTCAACACTAGATCTCACTCTTGAAATGAAATTCTACCTGGAAGCCCAACACATAAAGCACATCAAAGAGATGCTGTTTTTGTTGACTTGGGGGGTGGTGGTGTGGCCAGCACTGAGTCCCCCACCCTTGAACCACCTCCCAGGACCTCAGGGCTTCTTTGAAACCAATTTTTAAATCAAGGATCTTTTCCAATACATAGATAATTAGTGCACAAGGATGCAAAAGCCCTAATTTTGTCAAATGCCTAGATCCCTGGGGGAGTTATGTTAACCCTGTGTATCCTGGACACAGGCCATGCCTCTTCAAAGAATAAGGAAGGAAAAGTGAACTCACATTTAGTGAGCACCTAGTAAGTACCAAGTGTTTTTTGTACACTAGTCCTCTGAGGTAGGACTTTGTCCCTACACCTCATTTCTCAGATGACTTAAAATCTAAAGTGTTAAGTGACATGGCCCAACATCATTTAATCAAGAAGTGGTCAGCACAGGAACTCCAAACCACACCCATTTATACAAAGGAATATGCTTGATGCCAAACCTGTACTAAGTGGCATTTTATCTTACACAAGGATGCAGAAGGCACCTAGCATCTGCCAGGGCCTCAGAATCCTCCTCCTAGTGCCAGGGATACAACAGGGAAGAGATATGGGAAATCCTGGTGTCACACAAAGAGCAGTGGAATGGGAGTCAAGAGACTGCCTCTGCCCTGATGTACCAGACAAGGGACCTCCCTGCTCAAGTTGCAGGGCTGGGCTAAGGACTGGGTAGGCAGGACAAGGCTTTGGAGAACTGAAGCTTCCAAATGAGGAAATTTTGTAGGGTTGATCCTAAATAAGATCATTTGCTAAATCAGTTTCTAATGACTTAATATCATTCTATCTCAAAAAGTGCAGAGTTTTCCACAGATAAACTCCGTTAATGTACACCTCCTGTCAGCTACAGAAGCCAGCAGCAGGGAAAGAGCCAGGGAGTCAGAGCCAAAAGCACTGTGACGGGTTTCTGGCCCCAGCGCTTGCTAGCTGTGAGACCTTGGGTAAATGACTCAACCCACCCTTTTTGATCCTAAGTTTCCTCCCTGTGAAAACCCTGTCTCATGGGACTGTTATGAAAATTAAAGTATGCAAATGTGTACAAAGTGTCAAATGAATGTATACAAATAGTATGTATATAGTATGTATAAGCTACCTTCCTTGGCTTCTTCCTCCCTACTCTTTAAACAGAAAAATAAATCATTAAAATTAAATAGTAGTTTCCACAAACTCTTATTCATCCTCCAAAACCCAGATTAGTTGTTACTTCTTTCAGTAAATCTTCCCTGAGCCTCCAGAACAGAGCTAGCTTCCAAGTTATCTGCAGACTTTGTACTTGCTTCTACGACTCCATGATAGAATTTTACTAACATGTTGTAATTTCCTGTTTTTACATTTGTTTTTTTCCCCAGTAGCCTAAGAACTCCCTAGTGGAAGCCTGGCACATGGGAGTCAGCTATCCATATCTGAGGAGTTGCATTTATAGTCAGTAACCCCTGAGTAACCCCTACCATCAACCCAGCCAGCATTCCACTGACTGGGAAAGTCAGAGGGCCCTCCCTCCACCGGAAACTTGACAATCCATTTGATCTGCTCTCCAGAACAGCCCCATGCCTGTGAATCCTCTTTTGTGAAAAACAAATCTGCAGGGCCCTCAGGAAAAAACTCTGAGGCTGTGTGTGTGTGTGTGTGTGTGTGTGTGTGTGTGTGTGTGTGTGTACCTGCATGTGTATGTGTGAATGAATGGAAAAAACTCTAGAGCCATTGTTTTTGGCATTGAAGTTCTTGGGCTTTTAAGAAGGAGGATTTTGCCCCTCTTGGTGACTGCCCCCAGTAGGATGTAATAAAATGTAATAAAATACCAAGACCTACTATAGGCCAGATTGTTTAAATTACAGCCCTACTAATGTAAGGAGCTGCCCCACATCAGGAATAATCAGTAGAGAATACTGGAAAGAGCAACGACTTGGTACTCACCCAGACTCAGTTCTGCGCCCTGGGGCAAGCATGCTCATCTGTAAAATGGGATTGTGGTACCACCTTGCAGGCTTGTGGTCAGGATGAACGAGGCTTGGTAGAGTGCTGGCGTGTTGCCACTCCTGACCCGAGGCTGGTTTCCAGGTTGCCTCACGGAATTCTCACAACAGGTGACTTGGGAGTGTGCAGAAGGCCCCACAGCAGGCAGGAGAACAGCTGGGATTGGAAGTCAGGTTTGTTGGACTTCAAAGCCTGTGTGAAAAGTGTCTCTCCTTTAATGGGAAGCCTGAAATTTCTCATTTTGATTTTGATCTTTAGCTTTATAATGGATTTGCAGAGTATCTCTCAGCCCATGCTCCGGGGGCCCCCTTTCAGCTCTCCTCCTACTGCCCCTGCTCCTCTAAGTTCCACGGGAGGATCCCTGGAACCAGAAGACAAACCCAGGCACTGTTTTGTCACAAGAATCTGATCTGCTCACCACAGAGCAATGGTCTCCTGAACTCTCCTTTTTCCTCCTCACGCAGTGTAGAGGGATCGAGGGGACAACAAACTAAGCAACGGTGACTGTTCTGTTGAGTAAAACATGCAACAGCAGAGACGGCAGTGCTGGGAGGCCAGGGAACTCGGGCTCCAGAGGAACAGCCTGCCTTCCTTCCTTGCCTGCCAGGCCCCTCCCCAGCGGTTTCATTCCAGCCAGTGAAATGGGTGCCAGATGCCAACTGCTGCTCAAGGACAGCCAGGCTCAGGGTGTAGTGGAGGCTGGGTGTGCTGCCCACGTCCCCCTTAAGGGCCACGTCTTCTGTCAGTGGACGTGGCTGCTGGGCTCACGGCTGGGTCCCTCTGTGGGGACTGTTCTCAGCTACAGGATACCACCACACCCAAGGTCACACCTCCCCCAGGGAGACACAAAGACTTGGCCCCTTCTTCCTAATTTGGGACAAATGTGAAGGACCCTCTCAGTCCCATGGGATCAGTGGAGACCACTGTCCCTCTGTCCACTCCTGCCTCTTCCCCCAGTGAGTACTTGCAGACTGAGCTGATACTATGAGTCTGTTTCCCAGGAACTGGACCAGGACCAAGGAGACCTCTGGTCTGGGAGACTGAAAAACTTAGTTCTGCACCCTGTTTTGTTACCATCACATTGTGTGACCTTAGATGAGTCTCAGATTCTCTGGGCCTTCAACTGCAAAATGAGCAAATTTGACATTAAAGTTCTTTTCAACCTGGACCGACCTTGAGTGCTGAAACAGGAGCTCAGAGTTACGTTGCAAGATCCAGTCTCTCCTGAGTAGGGGGACCACACATCCCTCTTTGCCTGTGACCTTTTCAGGTAATTCTATTGTTCAGGGTAGTTGTTAATAATGTCTCTGTCTCTCTCAACACTGTCCTGGTTTTTGGTTATCCTACTTATCTGATACGCCGGACATGAGGAGTGGGGATGGGGTTGGAGAAGAAAGTGTGGAGCAAAGTCAGAGGGTCCAGAATGCTGTTGCCTCTGTCTCCTTCTCTCCCTCCCTGGTCCAGTCTCTCCAAACAAGTGCCAGGTCTGCAGAGAAAGCAGCTCTGTCTGTCTCCCCTGCTGCCCCTTTTTCCCCTGGGATCCCCAGATGGACGACACTCGGTACAGCAGCCTTGATGGGGGCAGCAAAGAGTTAATGCAGCTCCCAGGGGGCCAGGCAGCAGTCTCATCAGCAGGCCTTGATTCTGATTAAGCAGCTGTGCTCACAGAGGAGCAGAATGTATGGGAGTTAGTGAGTGAAGGTGAATAAGTGTGGGGGAAGGTGTGTTTGTAAATAAGCGTGTCTGAGAAGATATGTGCCTGTGTGTGAGTGCATACAAGCGTGCAGTGTGCATCTGCGTGCTTTTGTATATGTGTGATATGTCCACGTGAAAATGTGTATTTGAATAGAAGTTAATATATTCCTATGTAGGACTGTATATAAGTGTATATACCTGCAGATGAGTATATGGCCTATGTGAGTATACAGGAGCATTTTGGAAATTACAAAGCATTCAAAAATAACAGTCATGGTTAAAATGTATTGTATGGACACAAGCAGATGGTTGTGCATATGTCTGTAAATGTGTGGATGAGAAGAGCTGGGATGGGCAGTTTCTGTGGGCATTTATGAAACATCCAGGGCAACTCTCTCATTCTACAAATGAAGGGACAGGTTCAAAGTAGTGGTCCCTCCAACGTCACAAGATTATCTGTGAAGTAGATTGGATTATTCTTAGTTCCTCATTCCCTATTCCCATGTGACTCACTGAGCAGGAGAGTGGGCGGAGTTTATTTCCCATTCCCATTGATGTTGGCCTTGACCATCTGACCCATTTTGACCAGTGGGATGTTAAGTGGGAGGCAAAGGGTGCCAGATAAAAGTCAAGATTTCAAGGGGCACTTGTACTTCTGTCATCATCTTGAAAACTTGCCCCAGGGAAGCTGCTACTTCCAGAAAGATGAGAGACGTGTGGAACCCCCAGATGCAGTGTGCAGCCAGGGGTCTACACCAGCTGACCTGAGGCCTGAAGCAGAGCTGCCACCAGCATTTATCAGCCAAATCACAGTCCGTCTGCACTTCTGCGACCATAATCATTAATGTTTGTTGTAAGCCGTGGAGGTTTTGCAGTGGTCTGTGATGGAAATTGCTGGCTAATATACCTGGTGGGACTGGACCTTAGGTGGAGGCCCTATAACTACAATAGGTTCCTGGGCTTGTCTCAGGGGACACCTGAGGAGCTGGGTCCTCTCCATGGAGATGGGATTCAGTTGGTCTAGAGTGTTGTCTGGGCTTTGGAATTTCTGAAACATCCCCAGGTGAGTTGAATGTGCAGACACACACCATAGTGGGGAAGGGGCCAAGGGATGGGATGAGAGAGGTAAGTACAGACTTCATGAAGCTTTAAATGCCAAGCCAAAGAGCTTGGACTTTATTCTGAAAGTGACACATGGGACCAGTGAAGGGTTTTAAGGAGGATGAGGATATGTTTGTAGCCATGTTATAGAAGGATCACCCAGACAGTTCCAGGGCATTTTGGATGCCAGACCCTTACCTGGCTGGGCCCCTGTGTTTCCTGGTAACCTCTGCCTGACCAGAGGTGGGATACAGACTTATACCTAGGAACTCTTTCTGCCTCAGACCCCATTTCCAGAGTGTTCAGTACACACTCAGGTGACCCCACAGCTGGGGTCTCAGAAAGGGGATAAAAAAATCAGCAACTTTTCCTAGCAACCCCATGGCTACTGCAGGAATCCAGGCTTCACCAGTGTCTTACTTGGAATATCACAACCCATCACTGTGTGCCCAACTCCACACCTCCTTCCACTGCATAAAGCACAGCTGGTTCTGCTACTGCCCTGCTGGTGAGCTGGCCCAGGCTCCCACTGCCCCTCCTATTCCAGCCTGGAGCTGCCCTTCCAGCTTCATTCCCCCACTGCAACTCTTCAGAGGCCTTAACGTCAGTTTGCACACATCTGCCATTGCCTTCCTCTGTGCTTTAGAGCACACCAGTCTCTGCCCGGGAGTGTTCGCCCCTGCCTTCTCCACCTGTTACAATCATACCAGACCACCAGACCTTCACAGCCCTGCTTAGGGGCCTTATTCTCCTTGAAATATTCCTGGACTCCCATGACCCCAGGCAGAACCCTAAGCCTGTCCTCTGTTCCCCTCTTGTTTTCCATGTGGGTTATTGACACCCACATCTTGTTCACCCTTTGTGAGCCCCTGGAGATCTGGGATCTCAGCTCTCCCATCTCCAGCACCCCTGCCCCTAGCAGTGCCAGACAGGCAGGGGATGCTAGTGCATGCTTGTCAAATTTGACTGAATTCCTTGCCTCATGTCTGGGCTGCAGGGACAGCCAGGGCAGTGGGGCTGGCTGTGCACCCTGGAGAATCTTCCAGAGGCATTCTCTCCTCCCTCCCCCCTAGCCCCCGCCCCCAGCTGCTAAAGGATGCTCAGCCTTTGCCCTACCTTTGGGCTCAGGGACAGATACATCTCCTGGAAAGTTTTTGCCCTCTGTTATCAGGACAGGGGCTGGGCCATTGACAGTTTTCTGGTCCGCAGGCCCAAGTGCCCTGGAAGTTCACAGGCTTTATCTTGTTTATGTCTGTGACCTTTCTGAGGCTCCTCGCTTCTTGACATTGTCACAGAGCAGGCCTGTTGCCTGGGATGTATCTGGATTGTGGCCCAACTCACTCCTTCAGGGGCAGGGAAGAGGACCAGTTGTTTATGCTGGTGGGAATTTCAGGCCAGCCCATGGTCAGTCTGCTTTCTAACTCGAAGGCTGGATATAAAGCTGGGGCTGAGTGTGGGCACAAGGCATAGCATTGAGGTTAAGACAGACCAGGGAAGAAGCTAAGCCACCACCCACCTTGTTTCTTCTTTGATCACTTATAATGACTCGCTCCTAAAAATTTAGGTATTTGGTAGGGGTTGGAGTGGGAATGGAAAGCAAGGAAAGGAAAGAAAGGCAACTAAGAACTAAGAGTTACTGCTATGTGCCTGACACTAGACAAAATAGCAAGTGCAAGGCCCTGAGGTAGAAACCTGCTTAGTGTGTTTTAGGAATGCAAAGAGACCTATGAGGCTGGAGTGGATTGGACAAGAGGAAGAGTAATAGGAGTTGAGGTTGGGAAGGTAGAAGAAGGTAAGTTTATGTAACCATGGTAAAGACTGTGGCTTTTAAGTTGGCAAACACATGATCTGATTGATTTTCGTAAAGGATCATCCTGGCTGCTTGAGAATCACAGGTCCTCCCTTCCTCCAAAGTGGGACCCTTTCTCTCTTGTTTTCACTTGTCTTTAGCACTTAGCATGGTGCCTCTCACAGAATAAGCACTCAATAAATATTTCTTGAAAGTCTTGGTCAGAATTCAGTTCCTCACTTTTATTTAGGTTCATTGTGAGTGTTGAGGGCATTGCTACTGTCACCCAGATGGACACTTTGCCTTAGTGCCTTGTTAGCAGTTTCTTCTCTTGTGGGCCTTGTTCCCCATATGTCATATGGGTAGAAACTGGTAGCTCCTACATCTGGCAAAAGCACAGCTGTATACAATGCTGCGCACATCTGGTACCCACATGTCTAACCGTGGACTTGATAGTTAGCCAGATATCTGTGAATGTGTTGTAGGCAAACTGGAGAAATGGGAGGCCCTAAGTACTAGCAATAGGTAGTAAGTGCAAGTGGCTTTCAGGATGGCTTGTGGCCATTTTTCCAGAGCGACCTGGATACCTATGCTATGGCCAAGAGGCAAGAGCTTCAAGCCCAAGGTTCCTTTTGTCCCGCCAAATAAGCTCAAGTGTATACAGTTGGCAGAATCCTGGACGCCTACTTTCTTCAGCCTCAACGTCCTCATCTGTAAAATGAGAGACATCCAAGGTGGAAGAAGAACTTAAAAATCATTTGGCTGAAGAACATCATTGCATAATTGGGGATTTGTATTGGATGGATCTTTTCTTTCTCTGGGCCTCTGTTCTCTGCAACATAAGGATGATTGCAAGAGGCTCTCTCCCAGGGAGCCCCTAGGCCAAAGTGGGTGAGATCCCTTCCTCTAAAACTTTGGCCAGCCCCATTCTCTGCCTAGGGACAGACTGTGTCTTGTACTTCTGTGGGTTTGGAGAAAAACTGACTTCTTTTTGTTTTCTCTTTTGCATCCTTCCCATTGTACTTATGAGGAGACCACTTTCTTAAATGAAAATGGAGACTCTTAGGCACAATTAATACTATACTTTTAAAATGCAATGTTATTGAAGTTATTGTCCCCCAAACTGCTATTCAATTCTAGGCACTGGAGAAGTTACAGGGCCTATTTTAAGCCTTGGAGTCTCCAGTACATTTTAGAGCTGTTCCTTAAAAGACATGGGCAGCATATGAAAATCCCAGATGCTTCCTCAGTGCTCTCAGCATATCGGAGCTGAGCAGGGGAAGAAACTGTCAATCAGACCCCTCTGGGGAAGTGAAATTTGGATTGAAACATCTCACACTATTTTGTCCCAGAAAGAAAGGTATTTCCCTCCTGGGGAAGGAAACTGGAAATCCAAAGATTCCTGAGGGAGGAGACTTTTTGGGAAGTAAGAGAGTGCAGTAAAGGGCTGGAAGGGAGCTTGTCTTTGACCTCAAACCTACATGGATTGAACTTCCTTTGGTCATCCCATTTAACCCTTACCCTTGGAGGGAGGTGGTATCATCCCTAGTTTGCAGATGCAGAAACTGAGGTTCCAAGGGGAAGGGTGCTCCACCACCCTGCAGCTTTCCTAGAGCTAACCTTCTCTCTCCCTTAAATTCCCCATGGCATCAGAGATTGTGGTCTCATCAGACTAGTCCCTATATGTCTATCTACTTCCTGGGGAGACCTGCTCTTGTCTATCTGTAAGTGAGCACTCGGTTTTTTCTGTGGTGCTTAAACCAACCAGGAGGTGGTTGCCTTGTCTTTTATGGCTATAGAGGTTCTGTGTCCTCAGTCTTAAAGAAATATAACTTTAGCGGGGAGGGAGTCAAAGAAAATTGAACAAATCTCTCCATTGTACTAGGGCAGCCATAGAGATCCAGAAACAAAAATTATTTCCCCAAGTCACAAAACCACAAGGAATCAGCATGGCAGAAGAGAAAGGACAGGATTTGGAACCAGAGAACAATCCTCAAGTTTGAGGTCCTCTACTGATCATTATGACTTTGCACAAGTCACTTAACCCTCTCTGGACCTTGGCTTTCACCTCTGTCAAATGGGTATAAGAAGCCTTAACTCACAGACTGCTATATTTAATGAGCTGACAGAGATTTTACAGAACATAGAGGCATAACTATTCTTATTACCCTATAAAGTTGTAGTGTATTGGATGAGCTAATTTTCCTTCCACTGCTCTTGGTTAATTTGCTTTTCCCTGAACAATTGGCTTCCAGTAAGGCACTTTGGGGTTACTGAGAGCTAATCCCCACCAGCACCCTGGTGGTCGCTCAGCACCTGAACCCCAAAGCCCAGCATCAGCCTTGTGGGGTTGAGATGTGCAGTGCAAAGACTGTGCTGGCCCCTGAGGCAGTGGTGTGTCTATACCCATATGGTTCAGTTCTCATCGTTTTCACAGAGAGGACGGGATGCTCCTGTCCAATATATTTAGTGTCTTTAAAAACAAACAAAACTACTCTTGCCCTGGATATTCTATTAATGCTAATAATAGTCACCACTCCACAGCCAGGGTGAAGTCCACGGGAAATGCTCTCTGGGAAGATTTGTTTTCCAAACTCCTTTATTGTCAGTGCTTGGCTGAAAAATCAAGCGGCTCTGGCTGAAGGGAAATGCTTATGCACAGCTTCCTTTTCTTTTCCTGGTGTGCGTAGATGTGGTGCCTCCTCACTCACCGCCTTCCTGGTCACCAAGACACACACTGGGGGGAGATGTTGACCACAGGTGTGTCTATTTGAGCAGCCTGGCACCCTTCCCTTGGCAAAGGCAGGAAAGGCCCTCTAGGTTGGCAGGCCCAAGCATCCCAGAGTCTAAATGTCCACTGAAATGTCTTTGGCAGGTTCCAGAACCTATATTTCATTCCTCCTAATCTAGGAGATGCCAAGAGAGAAATCTGGACTTGTTTTCAAACCCTTGGGCTTCAACAATATTTGTTAAAAATTAGTATCTCAGTGAAAATTTCTTAGTGGCAGCCATAAGCAAATACCCACTGGGCATAACTTATTTATTTCATAGATAGGCTAGGCCCTCTGTTGGTTATTCGTTCTGGCTCAGGAGGGAATTTATGGCTATATCAGCCAGAAGACCTTGGTTGCAAGCAACAAAACCAACTCTTGCTGATGTAAATATAAGAGGATTCATTGGAAGTATAACAGGAGCTTAATGAATCAATGGGAAAGTTGGAGACGCAAGTTTGGAAATGGGTTTGAAGCAAATAATGCAGAATGAGGAACTACGAGTATATTCTTATAGCAGGAGCAATTGGATGAGAGAGTTGAAGGGATACAGGACCACCTCTTTCATCTTTGTATTATTTACTCAGAAATCAGACACCTCTGAGAGGGCATCGATTGGCCAAGCTTGGTCACTTACTTACCCCTGGGTCTGAGAAGCCCTCAGGGGCTCCTTTGGCTCCCATGGTGGGAGAACAGGCATCCAAATTTACCATCCCATCAAAGTTGCAAATAACCAGGGGAAATTAATTTCTCCAAAAAGTCAAGTTCCTGGTTGGAATGGGGAATGGAAGCTTTACAGCCTTCCCTCTCCCAAAATTCTCTGTCTTTGTTTTCACAGTTTAGAATGGTGTGTGTGTGTGGTTTTGAACACCCAATCATTCAACAAACATTTTCTGAACATCTACACTGCCAGGCACGTGCTAACTACTGGGGATGTAGTGATGAAGAAAATAACTATATAGTGGGGGAGAGGTGAGCCTCAACAGCTAGAACACAATATGGCAATACACACATGTACACAGTGCTGTGGAAATATAGTCCTGCTCTTCCTGATAAAGTCCAGGAAAACAGTCCAGAAGAAGTGACACAAGCCAGATCTTTCAGCTCTAGAACAATGGAAATAGAGATGGTTTGTTTGTAATGCTAAGCATTCATACATCTTCCCATTCATTATAAATTCATTCAACAAACATTCACTAGGACCCTAGAGTGTGTGAGACTCTGAGTTTACTTGGCTTGTAAAGAATAACTACCACTGCACATAAAAACAACCAGTAACATCATTAGAAAAATGCAAATCAAGACTACAATGAGGTATCACCTCACACCACTCAGAATGGCCATCATCAAAAAATCTACAAACAAGAAATGCTGGAGAGGGTGTGGAGAAAAGGGAACCCTCTTGCACTGTTGGTGGGCATGTAAATTGGTACAGCCACTATGGAGAACAGTATGGAGGTTCCTTAAAAAACTAAAAATAGAACTACCATATGACCCAGCACCCCCACTACTGGGTATATATCCTGAGAAAACCATAATTTAAAAAGAGTCATGTACCACAATGTTCATTGCAGCTCTATTTACAATAGCCAGGACATGAAAGCAACCTAAGTTTCCATCGACAGATGAATAAATAAAGAAGATGTGGCACATATATACAATGGAATATTACTTAGCCATAAAAAGAAACGAAATTGAGTTATTTGTAGTGAGGTGGATGGACCTAGAGTCTGTCATACAGACTGAAGTAAGTCAGAAAGAGAAAAACAAATACTGTATGCTAACACATATATATGGAATCTTAAAAAAAAAAAAAAAAGGTTCTGAAGAACATAGGGGCAGGACAGGAATAAAGACGCAGATGTAGAGAATGGACTTGAGGACACGGGGAGGGGAAAGGGTAAGCTGAGACGAAGTGAGAGAGGAGCATGGACATATATACACTACCAAATGTAAAACAGCTAGCTAGTGGGAAGCAGCTGTATAGCACAGGGAGATCAGCTCGGTGCTTTGTGACCACCTAGAGAGGTGGGATAGGGGGAATGGGAGGGAGATGCAAGAGGGAGGGGATATAAGGATATATGTATATGTATAGCTGATTCACTTTGTTATACAGCAGAAACTAACACACCATTGTAAAGCAATTATACTCCAATAAAGATGTTAAAAAAGAAAAAAAAACCAACAACAACCAGTAAGCAAAAGGTGGCAGAGACCTTTCCTGAGTAATTTTCTCCTGACTTGTGTGCATTTCACTGGCCAAGGTCTGATCCCCTCCAACCATAGCTCTGGCTACCCACTCAGGAAGAGATGAAGCAGCCCAGAAGCTGCAGGAATTCCCTTTGTGCACCACCCCAGATTTTGGAGTACCCAGTCCTTCTTTCCATGAAACTGTTCCTTCCTCTCACCTTGCCCCAGGGCTAGGATGAGTCCTGCTGGAGTACAGGGAGGGGATGGAGGAGGGAATTGTGGGTCCTGCATCCTTCCACTTTCCTGTGATCCCAGCGTCCGAACAAATCTGTTGGCAGTGCTCTCAGGTTTGGGGCTGTCCAGATGGGTTCAGAAGATCAGAACTACCACCCAAGCTCTGGACATTACCATATCACGACAGCATGTGGCTCTGGACAAGCCCCTCCCTCTCTGGCTCCCTCTTTCCCGTCTGAGAAATGAGAGATGAGACTCCAACTGCTATGCACCTTCCATCCCTTGGATTCCTTTGGCTTTGCCTTCTCCTCCTCTCTTGTACTTTCTTGGGCCAAGTCTTCCCTGCTCTCTCCATCTCCCTGGGGATCCAATCCAGGCTTCTCTGATGTCCACTGAGTCTCACTTCTTACCCCCAGAGACTCAGCTTCAGCCCCCCATGCCCCCCCAGCCTCAGAATCCTCTACTAGCTTCAGGGAAGGAGCAGGAGCAGGCCCTGGCACCCCCAGCCCCGCCTCACCCCACACAAACGTCTCTTGTCTCCACTGGCAGCAAAAGCCTTTGGAAAGTTTCAAAACAGTTTGCTTCAAGGACAAGCAAGAAGCCACGCAAGTCAGGGGAAGGCCTGCAGAGACTGAACTGCATGCTCTGTTCCCTGGCCCCGTGCGGACCCCTCGGAGCATTCGGCCCTGCCAGGGATTTTTGAAAGAACCCGGCTCAGCCCCACCTTGGCAGAAACCCTCCCCTCTTCGTGCTCTCTCTCTCTGTTGTGACAGATGCTGCTCTGATACCTTTGGTACCCAGATCCCAAAGAAGAAAACAGATCACCCATCACTGGGTAATTATAGAGCAACTGAAAGGCCATTTAGCTACTGTGTGATAAGCAATAGACTATTTTAATAATAACCAATTACCATACATTATAGTATATCATTTGGCATTTGATGATCTACTGGGGTCTCACCTGTTCCTTCCCTTACGGAGCATTTCATGGCTGTTCACACCCTCCCCAACAGCAGTTGTGTCAGTTTCTAATTGAAACACTATTTTTAGGAAATAATTAGGAAAAGTTTGTAGAGGTGGTGCAAATTATATCATGCCAAGTAGAAGGATGTATTCCGCCAAGTGTCTTTCTGACAGCTCTGCCATTACATTGCGCTCGGCAGGATGGAGAGTGAGATTTGTTTCGTGATCTGCGTTAGCCTTTCAACGTTAAAGGAGGTGTAAACCTGAAGGCCCGCTGTCCAGGCAGACATGTGGGCAATCCAAACAGCTGCCCTCTCTCTGCTGTTGACCCCTCCGTCCTCTGCTGGGATAAGCTCTCCCTGCCGGTGGAACTGGAAGTCATGTGGCTGAGTGCCCTGCTACAGAGTCTGCCATGGATGCTAGAGCAGACACTGCCCAGGACATGGCGGTTCTTCAAGGGGCCAAGGACCTGCTCAGCCTGTTCCCCTGGCCTGGGCTCCCCTCTTTAAATTCACTCACTCAGCCACTTCCCTAGGGCACAAGCTTGCCAAAGGAATAGCCAGGCCAGTTCTGGGTCCAGTGTCCATCCCCAAGGTCATGTAGCCAGTTAATTCTTCTCGTGATCTATCCCATGCAGAGGCTTAGTTCCTTATCCTTTCTTCCCAAGAAGGCAACTGGTGTCTTCGTGAAAATTTTCATCGCTTTCACACACACACACAGGTGCGTCCAACCTCCAAAAACCAGGTATATCTCTATTTTAGCAAGTGTTAGACACCATCCTAAGGACAGCAAAAGACCCAGAGAAATATAAGTCCCTTCCTTTTAGCAGCTTGCAATCCAAAAAGAAGGGGGAAACACACATGGATGAATTATTTAAATATTATCAGTTAAGGAAATAGCTTGATATACTGGCAAGAGCTTGTGTTTGGAGTCAAACAAATCTAGATTTGGATCCTGGACCTCCTACTTGTGAAGTTTACCTTAGGTAAATTCTTAAACCCTCCAAGCTTTAGTTTCCTCATCTTAAAAATGAGAATAATATTGACTACCCCTCTGTGGCTGGCACATAGTAGGTATACAATAAATGTTGGTTCTTTTATTATAATGCAAGGTCATATGTGACTGATTGCCAAAAAAAGGAATATATATATATATTTCTTTATGTATATGCAAACATATACATATTCCTGTATATATATATATATATATATATATATATATGTATACACACACACACACACACACACACATATAAACATATCTATCTACACACATATATACATATATCTAGATATCTCCTATTGCTGCTTCTATTTCTCTGAAAAACCCTAGTACACCATGCTTGGGGGGGGGGGTTAGGTTTGGATAGATGTGGAGGGAGGGCAAGGGTGAGAGCAAGGAAAATGAATGGAAATCAATTGGGTGTTTTCATAAAACCTCAACTCTGAGTAATATTAGCTAATACTTACTGAGCACATATCATGTGCCAGGCTCTTCTTTGTCTGCATTGTCTCATGTAACTTAACATTCTGATGAGGCTGGTACGAATACTATCTTCATTTTATAGAAGGAGAAAGCTTCACAGAGAAGTCAAGAATAAGGTCCCACATGTAGCAGTAGCAAGATCAGAATTCAGACTCCAGTGATCTCACTCAGGGCCTATGCCCTTAATGTCTACACACATTAGTGTTTGATAAGGTTGAGTGGATAAAACTGGATGAAGTTGGCATAAACACAGGTGAGTCTCAGATGCCAGACTGAGTAGGTTATGTAATTTCAGACCTTAGGCCCAACTCCCTCATTGTATTGAGAAGGAAACTGAAGTTCAGAGATAGGAAGAGGCTTGTCAGGCTCACCCTGGCCAAGTGACTGAGCCAGAACTTGACTATGGATCTCCTTTCAGCTGCATCAGCTCTTTGACTTGCATCAGGAAGGGTCCCTGCTCTTTTTCAGCACTCACTGTGATGTGTACCTCTCCTCGGACTGGGCCTCTCCTGGGACCTCTCCTTTGTGGGTCCTTCCAGCCCAGCCTCTCCCTTGGGAAGCCAAGAGGAAAGGGCCGTTGTGGCTCTTGGTCACCCACTATCAGCTGGTGACTGTACAATTAGACTTCCTCTCCTTCCTCTAGTTGCCATCTCTTGCTCATGGACCTCTCCCTCTTGGGACCCACTGCCCACTCTGTCTCAGTCCCAACTCCCATAGTCCCAATTTTTCCACAAAAGGGATCACATGATACCAATTATAGGTCAGCTCCAAATGAGGCTCAGGGACCAGTCCGGTTCTCAGCTAGAGATACTTTAAATAGCTATTGTTGGTGACATGAGGTGACTCAGCCTGGCCCTTCCGGCTGAAGCCTGACACTGATTTCAGGGCCCAGCACAAGCCGGTTCCAGTTGCCATGACCTGAGCCTGACTTGGAGCAGACCTTGGTCCCAGTGCCCCAATCTCCTGCCTTCCGTCAAGTCAAAGTGTATTTCTGCCTGCCCTGGACCTGCCCTGTGGGAGGCTCCTGAGTCCTGAAGATGACTCAGAAACAGTCTCTGAGTCACTCCAGAAAAGAAACAGTCTCCTATGCAAAAACATGGAGGCCATTCAATCATTCAGCAACATTGCTTGATCACTTCCTATGCATCAGACACTGATGATACAACAATGAAAAAGAGAGACAGAGTGCCTGCCCTCATGGAACTGAGAGTGTAAGGCCCATCACAGACAAACAAGCAATCGTATTCCAGTGAGCAAGAGCTATGCTAGAGGAAATACCAGTGGCTAAGAGGAAATACAGCAAGGGCATTTAAACTTGACTTGGACATTAGGATTGAGTGGGAGCTGTCTAAGAATGGCTCCCCATAGCAGCAATGTCTGAGCTGAGGCACAAATAGGAGTTCACCAGGCAATAGGAAGTAAGTGTGAACACATTAGGCGGTGGGGCTATGGGTGGAGAGGTGGGGATATTTTCCAAGCCAGGGAACCATATTTACCAGGTATGAGATGATGAAAGGAAACCTCTTGTGATGAGGATTGAAAGTTGTGTTGTGTCGATGGAATAAAACTTACTAGGGGTGGTGACTGATGAGGCTGGTGGTGCAATCCACGACTGGATTACGAAGGACCTTGTATATCATTTTAGGGAGTTTGGCATTTATAGACAGTGGACCTTTAGGAAGCCACTAAAAGATTTTAAGCTGAAGAATGCCATGGACAGCTTTGCAACTTTGACAAAGAAGTAAGTGTGACAACAGGGATGTGGGTGATAAGCTGGAGTCAGAGGAGGGGGTGGCTGACTCTGCCTGGTTTGGGGGCCAGACCAGAAATTCATCCTCAGGACCCAAGGCCTTCCTCTGAATGCATTTCTTTTCCTGGACCCAGAATCTGGCCCAGGCTGCCAGGTTGCCAGGCCTCCACTGAGCCTGACCTCCAGCCCTGTGACTGACCTTCAGACAGCTTTCAAACCTGTCACAGACCCTGCTTCCTGCCCTGCTCCCTCCTGCCCCTGGTGATGCACTTCAGCATCACTTCTGCCCCTACTGTTCCAGCTGTCCAGTGAGATGCCCACTCACCACCTCACCAGGTTGGATCCCATGCTGCAGCCCCACCGCAAAGCACATCCAGGTTTCAGGCCCTTCTAAACCTGCTTCATTCCACAGCAATCTGATCCCCGACTTCTGATACCACAGCTTAAACTATAGCTGGTTTAAGGAGTTCACACCATGACAGGGCATAGGAAAGATGCCCCACAAGAGATATCCCTCTCACCTTGCCCTCTGAGGGTTCTAGCTTAGTAGTTTTGACTTTGAGCAGATTACTTAACCTCTGTACCCTCAATTCCCTCATCTGCAAATGGGTATAATAACCAGACCTACTTCATAGGTTTGCTGTGGAGATTCAATGACAACACATGTAAAGGGCTTTGAAAAGTATCTGACACAAAGGAAAGTTAGCCTCCATGGTAATTAAGAGCAGTGCCCTCCTCCTGAATAAACTTAAACGGTGTCCTATGAGGTCATGCAGAAGAGGGCAGGGGTCAGCAAGTCGGGGAAAGGGAAAAGTCGTGGGATTTCCCTCAAATAAACAAAGCCACCAAACGTTTCCAGAATTGAAAAAAGTCTTAAGAGAAAATGCTTCCACTGATAGGGTGGCCACTCAATTGCTCTGTTACTATCAGCTTCTGAATTTCACTAAGTCCCCGAGTTTCCCTCACTTTGAAGAGTGAGGGCAGAAGAAAAAGCATGACCTTTAGATTCAGACCAAACTGAGTTTGAACACTGACTCTGCCACCTGCTAGCTGTGTGACCTTGGGAAGCCCACTCAAACTTTGGGAGCCTCAGATTCCTCATCTGCAAAGTGGGCGCAAGTATACCCACCCACAGGTGGAGATGAAGAGAGAGGAGAGAGTTTCTACATGACCTGGCAAGACGTGGTGCTCAAGTCAGAGGAGTTTCCTTTCTCTTGGATTCACACCGACCAACACATTTAAGAGAAGCACCCTACGAGCAAAAGGAAGATGGAGATACCCTGGGGCTTGGGCAGAGACGAGCTCTCAGGAGGTGAGACCTGGGAGGGAGGGCACTAAGGATGCCTCTTAGAGGACTTTTCTTCTCTCAGGTTCTTTGCTCATTCCCGGGAGGACTGGGGGCATCGTCATTTCCAGGACTCTGAGGGTCAGGGGGCTCACAAGGAGAAAGGCAGGCCTCCTTCAGTGTTCCACATCCTGCTGCCTCCAAGCTGGGCTGTCAGCCCAGGAGTCATTAGCAGGTGGCAGGGCTGAGCATGGGGCCATCAGTCAGAGGAGAATGTCTGCTGCAGTTCCTGGGATGCAATAGTGCCCTAAGGAGCCGTTGGCAGTAATGATGATGGGTATTTAAGCAAATGAACTGTTAATGACCAGGCAGAGGTGAGCTGCTTCCCAGACCAGCTGGAGCCCAGAGTTGGCAAAGGAGGGATGGGCAGGAATAAGGAGAGTGGAGAGGAAAGAGACCTCATTTTCTTCTCATAAATTGGTTTCCCCAGGGATTCTTGGTTGGCCATGGGGCAACCCCTCCTTTATCTGCTGTCCCTTACCCCAAATCCTATCATCACTTCCATGAATTACTGCCAAGAAACTCCTGGTCACCCTGCCAGGTACACCCCACTCCCGCTCTCACACCCACCCCCATCTTTCTAGCTCAACCCTTCTTGCCACATAGCAAAAAGGAGTCTTGTCAGCAGGGAAAGAACAGCAGGGTTGTTGGCCAGCTGGTTCAGGTTCAATGGATCCTGGTGGCTGGAGACTGACCGACTGAGGCAGATGAAAACAGTAATATTAACAACCATACCATCCACTGATAATATTACTGCTACGACAACTGTGTACAGGGTGCCAAATATGTGCCAGACATTGTCCTTAACCCTTAATGAACATTGTTTAGTTTATTACCCACATGATTCTTGAAGTAGAGATTGACACTCCCATTTTATAGAGGAAACTGAGGCTCAGAGAAAGGAAATGGCTTGCTCAGAGATTAAGGAGCTAGAGAGTTGGTACAAAACTCTGTCCAAGATCAGCAGAGAGAGTGAAGTAAGAGAATTTTACTTTTATCACCCAAAACATAATGTAGGAAGAGCAAAAATACCTAAGCGAGGCCTGAGAAGACATTAGCTGAAAACAGGAGGTGGAGCCAAGATTGAGGTTTTGCACCCTTCACATCCATACAGAGTTTGACAGACAGGGGGTTAAGTTGCTTCAACATCCTGCAGGGGGATGCTTTTGTTCCAGCCTCTATGTCTTTACGTTCTTACTTTGCCCCTGGGCCCATCCAAATCCATGCTGGTGAAAGAATGTATTCTCTGGTTTAAAAAAAAAAAAAAAAAAAAGACATCAGTTCTGTCTTTAGACAGAGCCTGCCACATTCTTGCTGTGTGACCTTGGGCAAATTTCTTAACTACTCTGAACTTGTTTTCACATATATAAAATGGAATGCTATTTATTTTGTAATTATTAAGTAAATAAACACACAGACAAAAACAACATGGGAATCAATGTGGTATAGAAGGCAGGCCCTTTTTTTTCCTGGTTCTAATTCCAGACAGCAGGGTGGATTTGGTAAGGTGTTTAACCTCTGTGACGCTTTGTTTTCTCATCTGCAAAACTGGAATAATTATTTAAAGTCATTTTAAAGATTGTAGGTGATGTAAAATAAAACACCTGGCATATAATCAGTCAACAAAAATAGTAACTGCAATTAATCTTTTTGTCAAGTCGGAGAATATGGTGCCTGACCCAATGCCTTAGTCCCACAGTTAGAAGTTCCTGTTCTCTGTTTCTTCTCTTCTACTCTCATCTTTGAGAAATTCTCCTTGCACTTTCTCCAGGGAGGCTTTCTGCCGTCACCTACAGCACTGTATCTCCTCCAAACTCAAAAGTTTCTTTCAGTCAGTTAGTGATTAACTAATCTTGTATTGTCCACTGATGCTTCATGTATTGTTAGCTATCACTCTGGAACTTTGTTAGAAGCCTGTAATTGGCTATGTGAATTTGCACCTATAACCTTCTTCCTCTGAACCTGTTTCCTCATGAACAGACGGAGGTTTGGACCAGAGCCTGATCTTCTGTCTCCAAACCACGGGATTTTCCAGGATCCTGAGCACAGCCCACACCCTCCTCCCTCCCATCCTTTGCTCACATAATCCCCTCTTCCTCAAGAGCCCTTACTTATCCTACCGCTATATCCCAGCACCCATCTGAAATGCCACTTCTGCCATGCAGTTTCTTTAATCCCCTCTAGGCAGAGGTGGTTTCCCTTTTGGAGTTCAGGAATCTTTGGTTTTAGCCACTGCCCCACGTGGATCTTTCTGGGTTTTGCTTGAAATTGTCACCCCTCCTAAGGGATCACAGGGGTGTGAGGAGTGTCCCCGTGTCTCCTAAAGCACCAACACTTTAAGCCTTGCTCAATAAGCACTCCTGAATCTTAGGGTCCTCTTCCAAGCACCGTGGAGAAACCCAAAGATGTGCTATGCAACTCTTAACAGGGAGAATACACATCCAAGTCACCATTTCTGCTAAAAGGGAGACAAATTCAAACATGGGGATCCCTGGGTATCACTTTCACATGGACAGAAACCTGCACCCCATCTTTCTTTGTTCCCTGATGTCTTTCCTATTGCAAGATTGTCTTCACTTTATCCCGTTTCTTTTGGCACTTGTGCTAGGAGCCCTAGACCAGGGCAAATTCCCTGACTCCCGGAGCTGTATTTTTCTTCTCCTGTAACTGGCATCTATTCAGGTGGATGAGTGAATATTTATTAGATCTCAGCAGGTTTCAGTCACTTTAATTGTTTTCTAGTGAAATGTGCCCGTTGCTGAAACCAGACCTTGTTGGCCATTTATCAGGTCAGCTAAGTGAAAGGGGAGCTGCATAGAGATGGGAGTTCAGCAGGTCCAGGAAATTTTGGCTGCAAAAAGAAGTCACACCAAAGAAAAATGAGTCCCCGGATGGTCATTTGAAACTGATGGATTAAGAGATAAGCACCGGAGTTGTGATCTCGATACACAGAATCACTGGACCAATCATTCTCATAATTAGATGCGAGTGGCAAGCGTTTAGTGTATAATTTTTTTTTTTTTTAACTTTTAAAAGTGCATGGAACAAAAGCTGTTGGAAATAGCAATTGCCGTTTTTCGAAAAAGAGGTTGGGGAGAAGAAAGCGCTATTTACTAAGTGCCTGATATATACTGAGCGCTAGACATAAATTGGTAATTTTCTAATTTGGGTTTTTTGGGTTTTTTTTTTGTTTTGGGTGTTTTTTTTTGCAGAGAAACACTTTTATCATGTGAATAATTCTCCAAAAGCCCAACATACAAGAGACAGAAGAAGAACTGCTCTTGTTGAAGCCCAGGTGATAGACCTCAAGCCCACCCACTCCTTCAGTCTCCTCCTACCCAAATCCCCATAAAATTAGCCCTTGAAGCTCATGAATTGTCTTTCAAAAATATTGATTAACTCAGTCCTGATGGCAATTCTTCCATGACAGTATTATTCTCCCATTTTACAGATGAGTTCCGTGAGACTCAAAGAGATTTAGTCGCATGGCTGGGAAGTGGACATGAGTCAGGCTTGGAACTATGCCCTCTTGATTCCAGCAAGCCCAGGGCTCCTTCTGCACCATCAGGCCACCATCTGTTTGGAAGAGTAGAGGCTGCAATCATGGAGCCCAGAGTGAAGCTGTCCCTGTAATCCCTGTGAGAGGGGCAAGGGATGAGAAAAAGAGGAGCTGAAATGCCTGAGACATTGGAGAGGACCAAGCAATAGGTCTCCGGCCCGAGCAGAAGAAGGAGTAGAGGGGGGAGGCAGAGGGGATTAGACCCCATCTTGTTTTTGTCCAGATGCTACTCCACATCTCAGAGACCTTGTATTTCATTCGGCCTCCCCTCACGAGAGAGTGCTCCCCTCGTGTGAACACTACCCTCCTCCTTGCCTGACTGTCCCTCTGTCGTCAGCACTGCCCTGGCTCTGGGTAGCACAGCCAAACATCTGCTGAGAAGCAGTCCTCACAGTCAAAGAGCGTGGCTCTGAACATCAGGAAGAGGCTGACACAGCCCCAACGGACAGCCATCCAGTGGTGAAGGTGATTTGGTGTCCCCAAAATGCCAGTGTGCTTGTGAACATGTTGAGTGTGATAAGGCTGAAGGCCAAGACCCAGATGGAAGTGTCCTGCAGCCCAGCCAGTGCTGGTGGGGGTAGGGACGACTGGAATGTCTGTCCCCTTGCTAGTCCTCAATGGCAGTGCTCACCTTACTGACCACATAGCCTTGATTTCCAGACCAGTGAAGTCTCCTGAATGAGCAAGACCGGCAACAAATAACCCAGTTCCCCAGGAAATGACCAGCAGCTCACCCTACCTTTTGCCACTCCCACCATGTTTCCTCCATTCCAGAGCTTCTGGCATATTCATAGGAGTCTTCAGAAAGAGATAAATGAGAGCATTCATTCAACACCAATATAACTGCTGTGTCCTAGTATGTATGCTTTATGCTGACAGACACAGTAGGCTGAACATTCCCAACTTCTTTGCCAGCTTCCAGCCTGAGGTGGCCATAAGACATAGCCCTGGGCATGACAAATAAGTGGAAGCTTGTTGTGAGACTTCCGGGAGAGCTTTTGATTTCCTGACACAGATACTTCTCCTTCCCTTTACCACTTCCTACTGGATTGCAGATGTGATGGAAGGAGTTGCAGCAGCCATATTGCAACCATGAAGGAAAGGAGATGAGAATTGCATAGACGTCCCACAGAGAGTTGAACTGTTAGCCAGCAGTTGCTTGTCTCTAGATATCTCTTTGTGTGATAAAATTAAGTCTCTATGGGTTTAAGTTATTACAGCTGGATATTTCTGTCACTCAAAGCCAAATACATTCCTGACACAGCACATGATCTATATGACCTTCACAACAACACTGGGAAGTAGGGATTATTATCTCTTTTCCATACATGAGGAAATTTAAGTTGGGAAAGGTGAATTACACAAAAGGTATTCACCTTGTAGTGGTAAATTAAGATTTGAATTCATATCTATATTATGTATAGCTTCTTACATATGTTTATATATACATATATTTACATATATATGTTTATATACATATTATGTATACATACACACACATACACACATATCCTCTTTAAACCTTTACCTAATTTCTTCTGAGCCCATGGTGACAATATTCTCTTTATCTTGAGACTGTAATGATTTATCTCATAGACTAACATTATTTTTGGCCCACTGGATACAAGTAAAAGTCATCCTGGAGAAAATGCAGATGATCTGGAAGTGCCATATTAAGGAAATAATATTAAAGGGGGAAAAAGGCTTGAGTGTGCGAGGCACCTTGTAGAGGATAGAGAGCAGTGAATCTGGAGCAGGAAGATGTATGTCATGGTCCCGCTTTGCCTGATGCTAACTTGTTGTAAAGGCTTTGACAAGGCACTTCCCCACCCTGCAACTTGGTTTCCCCACCTATAAAATGGAATGAGTGTCTGGTGGATGTATGCGTGTGGGATGGTGTGTTATGTATGTGGGTGTGTGTGGCAGGGGGAATAGAGAGAGACGTTATCTGATATTTAAAATGATTTTAATGTTGACAATGCTGTGATACATACATATATATGTTTATATGTATATGTGTATATTTTTTAAAGGACTATATGGCCATTGGCTAGTAACCCCACCTCGACCAGAACTACGGATTCTTTGGTGATCGATTACCTGTGCAATGTTGGGGATGCACCCACCTCTTGGGGTGGAAGGTGGGATGCACATCCATAGGGAGAGACACCAATCAGCAGAGGGCCAGCGCCTCATGAGTCTCTTCCCAGAGCAGCCAGGGTCCACCTCCACTACGCCGAGGCCTTTGGGACATGACCCAGGGACTGGAGTTGGTTGGTTGCTCCTGGTGAAGACAGCCTGCTCTCAGAAGCTGTATCTTCATGACCCAGCTACCAGGGCCTAGCAGAGCTATTCTCTTAGAGGCTGCTTCTATTTTTTAATTTTTATTTTGTTTTTCTACTTACAATGTGTTCCAATGTCTGTGCTCTTTTTACGTAGGCAAAGAAGTCACCTCAGCCATCAGCAGGTGAGGGGACCCATCCTCCCCTGACATCATAATCTGGGGGGTGGAATGGGCTTCTGGGTCTGACCCTCACTCACATCCTCCTTTATCACTGAGCCACACCAAGAACAAACCTCTCACAGAAGCTGTTTGATCTTGGATTACCCTTTCCTGAGATCAAAATGTTTGCTGGGATTACCCAGGATAGATTGAGATTAACATGTGGTGTTTTGCTGAATAGCCTCAGGCTCTTGGCTTCCTTTCCTCACTTCAGCTGCCAAAATAAATTCCCACCCACACACGTCCTTGGTCTGTCTGGCTCGCCTAAAGTAAAAACATAGAGGCAGAGGAACTGTTCTGTAGCAGGTCCTCTCCACATTCACAAAGGGAGCCCAGAGCTCTTCCATCTAAGGTGGCCCTCAGGCCCCCCCAGAGTTGAGTTTCTTCCCCTCCCATCCTAACCAAAGGCTCAGGGCCAAATGGTCATCACTGCCTCTGGTAGAGACTCTTCTAGGATCTCCATGGTCTTTAACTTGGGCAGTCTAGCACCGTTCAGCCTGCATTCAGCAAATGTTCACTAAGCACACGCATTACTTAAATACTTGCCATGCCAGGCATGGTGCTGGGCCACGAGGACCCAGTGGTGAAAGAGATGAAATAGTCCCTGCTCTTGGTTTATACCACACAGTTTACACATAATAGTTGGCTTTCTTCCTCTCCAAAGCCAGTGCTTTGTCTGCAAAGAAAAAATCATGAAGGAGAACACCAGTTACTCATTCCATGAAGGGGGCTCACATTTAAACTTATCTAACACTTAGTGAGACTCCATGTGACAGACTCTGGGTTACAGACAATTTCACATATTCAGAGTGCTCAGTACATGTCTGTGGAACTGGATTGCTTGTTAACATTATTACAGCTGTCAGAGATATTATTTGCCCAGTTTTCAGTTAAGATGAGGTGCAGAAACATTCCTATGTTATCCACAGGACCACCATTACCACTACTATTACTACCACTACCATTAGCACTACTATTACTGCCATTACTACCATTACTACTACTACTACTACTACTACTACTACTACTACTACTACTACTACTACTACCACCATTACCACCACTATTACTGCCACTACCATTGCTACTTCCCTACTACTACTACTACCACTTCTACATCACTACTAGCCACTAAAATTTATTGGCTGTTAGTCCCAAGCCCTGTGTTAATGTATTAAATTTATTAATTAATTTAGACATCACAATAACCCTATCCATTAGAGATTATTTTCTCCTATTGGCAGATGAAACAATTAAGTGATAGTTACATAGCTACAAGTGACAAAATCAGGCTCCAGCCCCAGGCAGTGTGATTGCAAAGTCCATGCCCTCCAACACCATCTTCTGCTTCCCCTCTAGATTCCTCTCTAGCACCCAGAGCTGTACGAGTCCAAAGTCATACTCCTGACAGTGGGATTTGTAACAAGTCTAGAATGCAGGGGGCAGGTCCATGAGACATGCAGGTGTTGGGAGCTGAGCCTGAGGCTGGTATGGATTCAGGTATCACACTATACCTCCTAGCCAGCAACATTCCAGAGGAAGGAGGAGGTGAGCATGAAGGTTAGGCTGAGGAAGTGACAGTCTCTGGCCAAAAAAAAGGAAGGTAAAAGGGTTGCTGACAGCAGAGACCCACTGTGAGTCCCAAGTCCCTGAGCTCAGAGGACCACACACACTTCTCCTGATGGCAGCAGCATCTGAGTGGAAGCACTGCTCCAAACACATGCAGGACAAGCTATGAGGGCCCCAAGCTCTCAGGCAAGGAGAGACTGACAACAGACACCTGGGCCAGATCCCTGCTACACACTGTCCCCACCTTCCTTCTTCAGGTCATACCTCACACCGAATGTTCATCCCAGCACTGCTAGCCCTGAATATGATGCAGCTAACTTGGCCCTGCTAAGTCAGTCCACTCCTTAAGCCCGTAACCCCCTCAAATCCTGCTAACAATCGGCCCCGTGATAGGGTGAAACCAGTGACTCATGCCAGCTCTGTAATCCCTGACCCCTTTTGTCCACTTGCAAGATGTTTGCACATCCTCCATGATCGAGTATCTCAACAGTCATGTCCCCTGTGAAAACTTCCTCTATGCCAGGACCCCAGCACTTCATACATCCCACTCTTAGGGCAACAATCAAGCTGTTTTGCTGTTTTGTAGGGCTTCAATCACTTCTGGACTAACTTGTTGACAGCCAGGTTACCTGTTTATCTTGTTTATCTTTGCTTCCCCTGTAGTGCTTAGTCCAGTACCTGCCTTAGAATAGTGGCTCAGTAAATGTGGAAGGAAGGAGGGAAGGAAGGGGTGTGGAGGAGAAAGAAGGAGATTGGGAGGGAGGGAAGGGAGAAGGGAAGGGAGGAGGGAGGAAAGAACAGGAGAAAAGAAAGAAGGAAGGAAAGAGAGAAGGAGGGAAGGAGGGAGGGAGGGAAGGTTTGGAGGAAAGGAAAAGAGGTTTAGGCGTTTAGTACGCCATACCTCTGACCTTTCCTAAGCCCAGCCCCCAAATCACGCAAACTTCAGTTCCCAGTACAGAGTTCAGCTTAATCTGGCCTTGACTTGTGTTCATTTCCATAGATTTAAAGGCTGAAGGAAGCCCATCTCTCAGGACTTCTTACCCACCAGAGAGCTGAAGGAAGTCACTAGACTTAAAAAGGGTGGCAGCTGGTGTAGGAAAAGGACGTGGAATTTTTTTTTTTTAATATATTTATTTATTTATTTATTTACTTATGGCTGCATTGGGTCTTTGTTGCTGCGCGCCGGCTTTCTCTAGTTGCAGCGAGCGGGGGCTACTCTTTGTTGCGGTGTGTGGGCTTCCTTCCCTTGTTGTGGAGCAGGGGCTCTAGGCGTGTGGGCTTCAGTAGTTGTGGCTCGAGGGCTCTACAGCATAAGCTCAGTAGTTGTGGTGCACAGGCTTAGTTGCTCCATGGCATGTGGGGTCTTCCCGGACCAGGGATCGAACCCATGACCCCTGCACTGGCAGGCGGATTCTTAACCACTGCGCCACCAGGGAAGAAGGACATGGAATTTTAAGTTCCAGGATCTATATTCCAGTCCCGGCTATTTTTATTTTGGATTTGTCCCTGCCCTTCAGTTTCCCTCTCTATAAAATGGGAATAGTGTTGTCTCCTTCCAGGGAGTGTGGTGAGGATGTAAATAAAAACACAAAGCACGTGGAAGTGTGTTGCGGATGGGAGCACGCCTTGCAGATGTTATTTCTTATTCCAGTCAGAGTGTCTCCACTGAGTCAGACTCCCTCGGGGGCAGAGGGCTATGAGTCACTCTGCCCCCAAGGAAATCTGGCTCGAGGGTCACCACCAGCCTTCTTCAGGGTCCATCTCCTCACGCCTCCCCATGGCAGCCTCAAATGAGGACGTCAACCCAGGATGCATTTTGTATAGCTCCTGGAACTCACCTCAGCTGACCAAGAAGGAGAAAGAAGGATGGAGGAGGAGACACAGCAGCAGCAAAAGCCTCCTGGGGGGCGAGCCACTCTAGAAGAGCTCTTCCCGAGCTCTGCAGAGACCTCGCCACCGGGGAAAATGCCAGAAAAATACCGGCTAATTTCAGAGGCTCCACGTTGGTGGGCCAACAGCCCAGGGAGAATGAGCAATTATGATTTCCATCTAAGCAACATATGCTGTTTGCTGGCCTCTTTCGAACAGCTGTAGGTTAGATGCTGTTAAGATTAGTCTCCTTCTCTCCTCCATATTTCAGACTTCAAATTAAACTAAAATAACAGCACCTGCTGAACAAAAACCCCATTGGAAATGTGTCCTTATACACAATTACTGCAAGGAGGCTGGTCACCATTGTTACCCGCCTATTCTTCCTGAATGGGAATGGCAGCGAAGTTTCCCAGGCAGCTGCAGCAATTCAATTGTATAACTGGAGCTGGCCCTGCGCCAACCCTCAAGAACTCAAGTGGCACCAAAAGATACTATATTGATTTGCAATCGAACATAATAGGCCATCAGCTTAATTATTACTGAAGTGACAAGGTTCTGGGTATTTCATATTTATATTTCAGGGCCTGTGAAGGATGAATGTAAATCTTTTAAATGCGTGGATTTGCATATCTTCAGAAGGGTTGAGTGCTCTTATTACATTCATAGCCTTTGAAAGACCAGAAGGACTGGCTATTGAACTCAGGTTGCCAGATCCCACCCACATTTGCTTGGATGAAGAGACAGAAGGCATAAAATGGAAATTGCTTTCAGTTCCCCCCCCCCAAGAAAAACCCCTAAAAAAAAAAGGAAGCCCACTACTCAACTGCATCAAGCTCAGACCTCTTTTGGGGCCTTTGAAAGAGATTAGTTATGGGTCTTATTGGGACAGAGGCATTTGGTCATTGAGGAATGAAACCAATGACTTCTTGGATCCATGAGGCTCCTCTGCTCTGTCCTTCCAGCCTGTTCCTGGCTCTTGCAGGCCAGTAGAACCTCAGGAGCTGCCGAGATGTGGGCAAGGAAAGGATGGGACGATATAGAAGTTCACACTCCAAGTAGCTACTACGCATCTGCAACACACCGAGACCAAAGATGCAAAGAGAAATGGTCTCATCTTAATCCCATCATTGTCATCAACCCTCCTTCCCACACATTCTATTAGAAACTCTCACCCTAGCAAAATTTTAGAACCATTTCAAATTTCCCCCTATCCATCACTCTCTAGATCCAATAAGTCATTGAATTTTGTAGATTCCTCCTCCTAAGTGCCCCTTGATTTTTGATCTCTGTCTCCTTTCAGTCAGGTCTCAAGACAGAGCCTGGACTCATGAGATTTTCCTATTGCATCTTTCTGCCTCCCTCTTACTGAATCCCTGTCTACTCTCTATCCTGTCATCAGAGGGCCTTTCTGAAAAGGCTGGGAACATATGGTTCTCCTGTCTAAAATTCTTCACTGGCACCCATAGGATAAAATTCAACTCTCTTCACACATAGGCTTCAGCCTTCACACCAGCCAACTATTCCCTAGTTACACACTCTCACCCTTTACATGTGGTATTTCAATTCTCTTTGCCTGAATGCCTTCTTCTCCTTGTCAATGAAGAGAGAAGAATCATCTTCCAAGATTCATGTGAAATCATTGCATTCTACCTTACCTGGGCTTCCTTGTCTGCAAGTCCATTTCACTTTGTTCATCTGTGTGTTATAAAACTGATCACATTGCGTTTTACTTGTTTACATGTCTGTTGCCTCCACTCAGCGGGCCTCACAGTCAGAAAATGTGCATTTAAATCTCTTTATCCCCAGGACCTAGGTCAGGAGGGCCTGGAATGCAGGAAGTGTTTAACAACTGTTGGTTGAATCTTTATCCCCAGGGAACATCAGACGTGTACTGAAAATCTATTATATGTGAGATTTGTTCCAGACCCGGAACCAAAAGTAGCCCTTGCCATATGGGAACCCAAGGCCTCGGACCAAGACACTGCTATCAGCACAGCCGCCTATGAATGACCAAAGGAATAGTTTAGGCATCAAGTGTTCTCAAAACACAGATCGGCAGGAGATTTGTGGCCTGGCACGTTTGTGAGAAAAAAGAACTAGAACTAAATCTGAAATCCTGAAATCCTATCATTAAGAGGCCGAGCTATTTGAATTTACTTCTTCTGATCTCTATATTTTATAGATGAGCAAATTGAGAACAAAAAAGTCAAGATTTATAAGTTTACAAGAGTAGTAGGAATTCTGACTCCTAAGTCTATATTCCTTTCCACTATGCATTATGAGATGGGTAGGACTCGTTTCGACATGGAGTAGGGAGAATATTCCAGAGGATGGCTCTAATCATCCCCCCATCCTCAGTAATGTCAATATCACCACCACTGCCATCAACCCCATCCCCAATACCACTTCTGTCACCATCATTGTCTGTATTTCCCTGACAGTGCTCCAGCCCCACTCCTGCCATCATCCCCAACACCATGGTCTGCAATGGAAAGGCCTATGGGTTGAGGAAAAAGTGGAAAGAGAAAGTGTTTTGTTCTTGTTTCCATCACCTTTACCACTTTTATTCCTGCCTCTTTCTACTCCATATTCCTGGACCATCTAGACAGTTCCTGTCCTTTCACATCCGGGCTCTGGCACTGACAAGGGGCCATTGTTATAACCTCCCCACTCCAGGAAGCATTTTTATTCCCTTGAACTGAGAAGCTCTCTTTTATTCCAAGGGAGCTAGATCAAAGAGGATCCAGGAAGGAAAAAAAAAAAAAAAAAAAAGAATTAAGAAGAGAGAGAGCATTGCAAAATTTGGGAAACCAGAATTCTCTCTACAAAGGTAATGGGGCAATAGGAATTAACATCTAATAATTCATGAAGGCTCAGAGATTCTGAAGAGGGAGACGACCATCTTTATTTATCCAGGTCAGGAAATCCTGAGAAGTTCTCCAGGACAGAGTGGGATCCCTCTCTCTGACTCTTGAGTTCCCCATTGCTTTTTCCAACCTCTGCCGTTTTGGGGGAACCTCATTTAGACCTGCTTCTCTGGCTTACATCCTTTGGGAAGGGCCCAGCACCTCCATCGGCAACACCCAGGAGAGAAATCCCGGGCTGGCAAAGACTCAATCCCTAGAGCCCTCAGCAGCAGCATCGTCACCACGGCCACTCCTGCCAGGCTGAGCACAAAGGAAGGCATCATCCTACGAGCAGCAGAAGGCGCAGAGGACACCTGCTCAGGCAATTCTGCGATAAAAGGAAGTGAGGCTGGAAATTGGGCAATTGTTCCTAAGTAGCTGAGGGCCCAGCTGAAGGGGATTTTCTTTAATAAGGATGATAGAAGCCAGCTTTAAAGGCAGATGGAGATTTTCCAGAATCTAGGGTTTCACCAGGAAGAGCAGGAGAGGAAGGCAGGCCCCAGAAAGACATCTCTCTTCTCACCCTCGTGAAGAGGAAGGTGGAGTAAGGGTCTGTCTTAAAGGCTTCGGAACTTTTTCACATGGGGCGGTATTGCTAAGGGCACAGTCTCTGTGAGCACCTTAGGCAGGCGGCGGTACCTGAGACTGAGTGTGGGCTCCCTGAGAATTAGCTATAAAGGAACAGACTCCCTTCCTTCTCTCTGCTTCCTAGGCTGGTAGCCTGTGGAAATGTAGGAGAGCAAGTACATCTGGATTACAGCAAAACATCTGACAAAGTCTTTCTTTTTATCTTCTTGGAAAAGACAGACGATAAGGTAATTAGTGGGATTTAGCACTAGTTAGTACCTACAATTTATTGAGTGCTTACCATGTGTCAAGTACCATACTGGATTTTCCATCCATGGTACCACTGAGTCACCTCACTGCCTCTTTACAGATGAGGAAAGTGGGGCTCAGAGGGGTTTGGTAAACACAGAGCAGCCTGGGTGGATCTGTGCCACCCTATTCTATAATGTCGTCTCCAGGCTAGAATGGCAGCCTGTGCACACACAGTGCACACTGTTCTGCTTGTGCCTGGAGAGACACCAAAAACACACTTATCACAATCACGTACTGCTCCAACTCTCACACTTCCATGGGCGTGCACATGTGCACACATACCTTATAGGGTTTCCACACTACAACCTTGTGGTCCTGCCTATTTTTACCTTCTGTCTCCATCTAATGGACAGAGCTCCTCTCACCCTGCTGCTAAAGTCATGGCTGTTTTCTCACGTCTCAGAAAAAGGCGTTGATCATCTGGGATAACATTCTAAAGTCCAGTGGGCTGAGCAGTGTCCCAAGAGTGTGGCTGTGATGGATGAGGATGAGGGAGCTGGGGTAATGAGGGAAGGCCCTACCACCACCACCTCTGCGGCCCAGAGAACAGTCAGGGCCAGCCCCTCCCCAGGCTACTGCCCTGGAGTCCAGGGGAAGTGGGGCAGAAAGACCCTGAGGGCTCCATGGGCCAGGTCTGCATCCAGATGCGCAGCCTGGCCCTTTATTAGCAGCATGACCACTGAGGAGTGGTCCCTGCATGTCTCCAAACCCCAGTGCTCCCTTTATTATGATGGGGGTAGACATTCCTATCACATAGCATTGCTCCAAGGATTGGCAAACCCTGAGCACAGGGCTGGTACTGAATGCCTGTGCCTGACCAATAGCCGGCCCAACCCATTCTGCCACGTTCCCTTGCTGCCACCTTCTGATGCCAAAGCCATCTCCGTGGCAAGCTGCACCACACCCTGTCAACAGCCCCCAGGGAAAAGGAGGTGGCAGAGAGTCAGGGGGTGTTGAGACCCTCAGCTGCTCCTGGAGAAGCAGGGCTGACAAGGCGAGGATTGTTTTTCTCCCCTGGTGTGAAGCATGTTGACTTGCTGTTGATAGATGGTGGGATGATATTAATTAAAATGCAGGCAGAAGTGAGGGCGCCTCTTAGAGCTGTACTCTCCCTGGGGGGGAGGGGAAGGCATCAAGGCTCTGCTCTGTGCCCACAGCAGCAAGAGTGTCCTCTTACCCTCTCCTTCCCCTTCTGAGAGCAGGTACAACTTGGAGGAAAGGTCTGGGTTTCCCTGTCACTGAATGAGGCAGGTCACAGGAGAACTGGGCTCCAGGTAGAAGCACAGCCTTGTCCTTCCATCCTGATGGGCGGGGGAGAAAAGAGGCACCGACTTTTACCATTTTTCATATATATCACAAGGTCAGAAAAGGTCCTGCCTTTGGGAGAAACTGTTCAAGGGAGCACTCGTCTTCTCTGCTCTCTGCCAGCTCTGCCTCTGGCTCCAATAGTCAAGACTGGGGTGCAAAGGACTTCCTCAGAGGGAAGAGTCTGATAGTCAAAGGCAGAGCCCACAGGGGAGATCTGAGGTGCAAACACTACAGGTAACAGTGCAGGGTTTAGGTCCAGAGGTGCAGGGGCTAGATTTCGAAGCTGAGAACCAGTGACCAAAGCAAGGGCAGAGGTGGAACAAGAATGCAGAGTGCAGAGTGATTGCTGCCTGCAGCCACAGGGCATGCTCAGCTCACCTGGTGGGGGGTGGGTCCCTCGTGCCTGGGCGAAGTTGGACTGCAAGAGACACAGATGAGTTTCCCTTTGATTCTCCTTCTTGCCTCTTCCTGCAAGAGTAAGAAGTGGCTCCTGAGGACTTCTAGTTCTAAGGAGCTAGTATTGGAGATGGTAGAAATTATTAAGGATCTCAGCTGCCAGGTGACATAACTGAAGGGGTAGAACCGAGATTCAAACACTTCCCTCATTTCTGGAAACAAGAACACTGAAGTACTCCATTTCCTTAAACTTTATTTGAACAGGAGCCAGTGAGACTTCGCAAGAGTAAGTCCCTTCATTACCTTACCTCTGCAAGCCCTCAAAAAAAAAAAAAAAAAAATTGTAGAAGGAGAGAAGGGCAGATAAGGAGGCAAGCTGGAGGCTCAGGACTTGTTGTTGGTCCCTGAGCTTAGAACTCTAACCACAGAGCTTAATCTTCAATTTTCTGGGGCCTTATTTACTGATTTGTAGAAAGGAATGAATGAGATTAGGAAATATCTCACCATCCCTCCCTCTCTTTCTTCTTTCCTTCCTTCCTCACTTCTCAACTTTCCCTCCTCCCCCAGCTCCAGGAATAATCTGACAATCTGCATTTGAGGGTTCTTAATATGTGTAATCATTTCTCTACAATCTGACCTGTAAATAACAAGTTTAGTGAGGATTGTTGGGAAACACTCCCCAGGGATGGCAATGAATTACAGTGAAAATTGAATCAAACTCTCCTACAGACCTAATAGCTAGAACTGCTAACACTGAGGAAAATTTCGGAAGTGTTGAAGAAAAGATAAGGTGAAGCCAAAAAGAAATCTCTGTAGACTCAAGAGTCTGCTCCTGTGAGCGCCATCTCACCTAGGGACAAATTTCTTGGTCTCAAGAGATCAAATTCCTTTACCCAGTCACACAGCCGGATGTCTCATATCCTTAGACTATAATTGAGAATGTTATCCCAAACTATTCTTCTGGAAAGAAACAGTCAATGAAAACAAGCAGAAAGACATTTCCAAATACTGTTTTAACCTCAACCTTTTGCTGGGAGACCCTGCCGTCTCTTTTGTTCATTTCCACCTCCCAGGTCAGGTTTTATTACTGTATTTTAACCAACTAATGGAAGAAAACTGAACAAAGCAAGGAAAAGCTTATACTATCTTGCCCATAAAAACTCTGAAAGTAGAAAGTTTTTTTGCAGCTCCTTTGGTAGCAAAACTTGACCTAATCTGGGAGAGACTAATCATCCTTATTTATCCCATTTAGGCTCAGAATTCATACATTTTTGTGAATTTGGTCATGATGTCTTACCTCAAACACTGCTGAAAGTGTTATGAAACATATGATATGTCTCCTTTATTAACTTTATAAAATAATTTTTTTTTTACAAAATGGAATTCTGAATACATCTGGTCCCAAGGGTGTAAGAAAAGGAAGTGTGGATTTGGACTATGTGATCTTCAGAGAGAGCTACAGAATTAGTGAATTTCTGAGCAACAATAAGCAAAAAGCCAAGTTTCAGTGTTATTTTCACTAAATAATCATCAGACCAATATGGCTTTTTATGTATTGCGAAAGGCTTTCACTCTTGTGTTTTAAACAATTCATTTAATAAGAAAGTCAGTCACCATCCATTTCAGATGACAAGATATTCTCTCCTCCTGGAATGATATGAGAAGAATTGAACTGGACTATGCATATGCTGATTAAAATACTGTAGTAGCTATTGGGGTTAATAATAATACAAACATCAGTAATGAAATTGAATACCATTGTTACATTGAGTTGTCTTGGAAAAACTAACAGGAAAGCTGAGAATTTGCATTAATCCTTAACAGAGTCAAACTTTTAGAGAAAAAAAAAATCAAAGGACAGACAGGGCCTGAGGCCGAGCCATGAAGGTAAGAAGGGATTCAGATAAGTACACTATAGTGGGTGCTGCATGTTCAAGAGCAGTCAGGTCTGAAGCTACTCTAAAGTGGTTTTTGATCCACTCCTGGCCCTGTCCTGTCCAGTCCCAGCAGGTTGACTGTGCCTGCCCAGCCTTTAAGGACTCCTGAAGAAGCCAGATCCAAAGAAGTCTGAGAGAAGACCATGTGGAGAAAGGGCCAGCGATCTAAGTCAGTCCAGCCATTCCAGCTGAGCTGCGAGTTATAGCCACAGAACTGAACCCAGGGCCTTGTGGCAGACAGGAACTTGGTGCTCTGGCTGGGTATCAGTCCTGTGCCTCTGAGGTGGGAGAGCTGAGTTCAGGACATTGGCCCACCAGAGACCTCCCGGCTCCAAGTAACATCAAACAGGGAAAGCTCACCCAGAGATCTCCATATCAACACTAAGACCCAGCTCCACTCAATGCCCAGCAAGCTACAGTGCTGGACACCCTATGACAAACAACTACCAAGACAGGAACACAACCCCACCCATTAGCAGAGAGGCTGCCTAAAATCATAATAAGGTCACAGACACCCCAAAACACACCACCAGATGTGGTCTTGCCCACCCAAAAGACAAGATCTAGCCTCATCCACCAGAACACAGGCACCAGACCCCTCCACCAGGAAGCCTACACAACCTACTGAACCAACCTTAGCTGCTGGGGGCAGACACCAAAAACAATGGGAACAACAAACCTGCAGCCTGTGAAAAGGAGACCCCAAACACAGTAAGTTAAACAAAATAAGAAGACAGAGAAACACACAGAAGATGAAGGAGCAAGGTAAAAACCCACCAGACCAAACAAATGAAGAGGAAATAGGCAGTCTACCTGAAAAAGAATTCAGGGTAATGATAGTAAAGATGATCCAAAATCTTAGAAATAGATTAGAGAAAATACAAGAAATGTTTAACAAGGACCTAGAAGAACTAAAGAGCAAACAAACAATGATGAACAACACAATAAGTGAAATTTAAAATTCTCTAGAAGGAATCAATAGCAGAAAAACTGAGGCAGAAGAACGGATAAGTGACCTGGAAGATAAAATAGTGGAAATAACTACTGCAGAGCAGAATAAAGAAAAAAGAATGAAAAGAATTGAGGACAGTCTGAGACCTCTGGGACTACATTAAATGAACCAACATTTGAATTATAGGGGTCCCAGAAGAAGAAGAGAAAAATTGAGGGACTGAGAAAGTATTTGCAGAGATTAGAGTAGAAAACTTCCCTAATATGGGAAAGGAAATACTCAGTCAAGTCCAGGAAGCGCAGAGTCCCATACAGGATAAATCCAAGGAGAAACATTCCAAGACACATATTAATCAAACTATCAAAAATTAAATACAAAAAAGAAATATTAAAAGCAGCAAGGGAAAAACAACAAATAACATATAAGGGAATCCTCATAAGGTTAACAGCTGATCTCTCAGCAGAAACTCTGCAAGCCAGAAGGGAGTGGCAAGACATATTTAAAGTGATGAAAGGAAAACACCTACAACCAAGATTACTCTACACAGCAAAGATCTCATTCAGATTCGACAGAGAAATTAAAACCTTTACAGACAAGCAAAAGCTAAGAGAATTGAGCACCGCCAAACCTGCTTTATAACAAACGCTAAAGGAACTTCTCTAGGCAGGAAACACAAGAGAAGGAAAAGACCTACAATAACAAACCCCAAACAATTAAGAAAATGGTAATAGGAACATACATATCGATGACTACCTTAAATGTAAATGGATTAAATGCTCCAACCAAAAGACAAAGACTGGCTAAATGCATACAAATACACAACCCATATATATGCTGTCTACAAGAGACCCACTTCAGACCTAGGGACACATACAGACTGAAAGTGAGGGGATGGAAAAAGATATTCCATGCAAATGGAAATCAAAAGAAACCTGGAGTAGCAATTCTCATATCAGACAAAATAGACTTTAAAATAAAAGACTATTACAAGAGACAAAGAAGGATACTACATAATGATCAAGGGATAAATCCAAGAAGAAGATATAACAATTGAAAATATTTATGCACCCAACATAGGAGCACCTCAATACATGAACCAAATGCTAACAGCCACAAAAGGGGAAATCAACAGTAACACAATCGTAGTAGGGGACTTTAACACACCACTTTCACCAATGGACAGATCATCCAAAATGAAAATAAATAAGGAAATGCAAGCTTTAAATGATACATTAAACAAGATGGACTTAATTGACATTTATAGGACATTCCATCCAAAAACAACAGAATACACATTCTTCTCAAGTGCTCATGGAACATTCTCCAGGATAGATCATATCTTGGGTCACAAATCAAGCCTTGGTAAATTTAAGAAAATTGAAATCATATCAAGTATCTTTTCTGACCACAACGCTTTAAGACTAGATATCAATTACAGGAAAAAATCTGTAAAAAACACAAATACATGGAGGCTAAACAGTGCACTACTAAATAACCAAGAGATCACTGAAGAAATCAAAATATACCTAGAAACAAATGACAATGAAAACATGATGACCCAAAACCTATGGGATGCAGCAAAAGCTGTTCTAAGAGGGACGTTTATAGCAATACAATCCTACCTCAAGAAACAAGAAACATCTCAAATAAACAACCTAAACTTACACCTAAAGCAATTAGAGAAAGAATAACAAAAAAAACCCAAAGTTAGCAGAAGGAAAGAAATCATAAAGATCAGATCAGAAATAAATGAAAAAGAAATGAAGGAAACAATAGCAAAGATCAATAAAACTAAAAGCTGGTTCTTTGAGAAGATAAACAAAATTGATAAACCATTACCCAGACTCAACAGGAAAAAAAGAGAGAAGACTCAAATCAATAGAATTAGAAACGAAAAAGGAGAAGAAACAGCTAACACTGCAGAAACACAAAAGATCATGAGAGATTACTACAAGCAACTATATGCCAATAAAATGGACAACCTGGAAGAAATGCACAAATCCTTACAAAAGCACAACATTCCAAGACTGAACCAGAAAGAAACAGAAAATATAAACAGACCAATCACAAGCACTGAAATTGAGACTGTGATTAAAAATCTTCCAACAAATAAAAGTCCAGGACCAGATGGATTCAAAGGTGAATTATATCAAACATTTAGAGAAGAGCTAACACCTATTCTTCTCAAACTCTTCCAAAATATAGCAGAGGGAGGAACACCCCCAAACTCATTCTACGAGGCCACCATCACCCTGATACTAAAACCAGACTAAGATGTCACAAAGAAAGAAAACTACAGGCTAATATCAATGATGAACATAGATGCAAAAATCCTCAACAAAATACCTGCAAGCAGAATCCAACAACACATTAAAAGGATCATACACCATGATCAAGTGAGGTTTATCCCAGGAATGCAAGGATTCTTCAATATACGCAAATCAATCAATGTGATACACCATATTAACAAACTGAAGGATAAAAACCATATGATCATCTCAATAGATGCAGAAAAAGCTTTTGACAAAATTCAACACCCATTTATGATAAAAACCCTCCAGAAAGTAGGCATAGCAGGAACTTATCTCAACATAATAAAGGCCATATATGACAAACCCACAGCCAACATCGTTCTCAATGGTGAAAAGCTGAAACCATTTCCTCTAAGATCAGCAACAAGACAAGGTTGTCCACTGTCACCACTATTATTCAACATAGTTTTGGAAGTTTTAGCCACAGCAATCAGAGAAGAAAAAGAAATAAAAGGAATCCAAATCGGAAAAGAAGAAGTAAAGCTGTCACTGTTTACAGATGACATGATACTATACACAGAAAATCCTAAAGATGCTACCAGAAAACTACTAGAGCTAATCAATGAATTTGGTGAAGTAGTAGGATACAAAATTAATGCACAGAAATCTCTTGCATTCCTTTACACTAATGATGAAAAATCTGAAAGAGAAATTAAGGAAACACTCCCATTTACCATTGCAAAAAAAAGAACAAAATACCTAGGAATAAACCTACCTAAGGAGACAAAAGACCTGTATGCAGAAAACTATAAGACACTGATGAAAGAAATTAAAGATGATACAAACAGATGGAGAGATATACCATGTTCTTGGATTGGAAGAATCAACATTGTGAAAATGACTATACTACCCAAAGCAATCTACAGATTCAGTGTAATCCCTATCAAATTACCAATGGCATTTTTCACAGAACTAGAACAAAAAATTTCACAATCTGTATGGAAATACAAAAGACCCAAAATAGCCAAATCAATCTTGAGAAAGAAAAACAGAGCTGGAGGAATCAGACCCCTGGACTTCAGACTCTACTACAAAGCTACAGTAATCAAGACAGTATGGTACTGGCACAAAAGCAGAAATAAAGATCAATGGAACAGGAATGAAAGCCCAGACATAAACCCATGCACATATGGTCACTTTATTTTTGATTAAGGAGTCAAGAATATACAATGGAGAAAAGGCAACCTCTTCAATAAGTGGTGCTGGAAAAACTGGACAGCTACATATAAAGGAATGAAATTAGAACACTCCGTAACACCATACACAAAAATAAACTCAGAATGGATTAAAGACCTAAATGTAATAAGGCCAAACACTATAAAACTCTTAGAGGAAAACAGAGGCAGAACACTCTATGACATAAATCACAGCAAGATCCTTTTTGACCCACCTCCTGGAGAAATGGAAATAAAAACAAAAATAAACAAATGGGACCTAATGAAACTTAAAAGCTTTTGCCCAGCAAAAGTAACCATAAACAAGATGAAAAGACAACCTTCAGAATGGGAGAAAATATTTGCAAATGAAGCAACTGACAAAGGATTAATCTCCAAAATTTACAAGCAGCTGATGCAGTTCAATATCAAAAAAACAAACAACCCAATCCAAAAATGGGCAGAAGACCTAAACAGACATTTCTCCAAAGAAGATATATGGATTGCCAACAAACACATGAAAGGATGCTCAACATCACTAATCATTAGAGAAATGCAAATCAAAACTACAATGAGGTATCACCTCACACCAGTCAGAATGGCCATCATCAAAAAATCTACAAACAAGAAATGCTGGAGAGGGTGTGGAGAAAAGGGAACCCTCCTGCACTGTTGGTGGGAATGTAAATTGATACAGCCACTATGGAGAACAGTATGGAGGTTCCTTAAAAAACTCAAAATAGAACTACCATATGACCCAGCAATCCCACTACTGGGTATATACCCTGAGAAAACCATAATTCAAAAAGAGTCATGTACCACAATGTTCACTGCAGCTCTATTTACAATAGCCAGGACATGGAAGCAACCTAAGTGTCCATCGACAGATGAATGGATAAAGAAGATGTGGCATATATACACAATGGAATATTACTCAGCCATAAAAAGAAACGAAATTGAGTTATTTGTAGTGGGGTGGATGGACCTAGAGTCTGTCATACAGAGTGAAGTAAGTCAGAAAGAGAAAAACAAATACTGTATGCTAACACATATACATGGAATCTAAAAAAAAAATAAAAGGTTCTGAAGAACCTAGGGGCAGGACAGGAATAAAGATGCAGACATAGAGAATGGACTTGAGGACATGGGGAGCGGGAAGGGTAAGCTGGGACGAAGTGAGAGAGGGGCATGGACATATATACACTACGAAATATAAAATAGATAGCTAGTGGGAAGCAGCTGCATAGCACAGGGAGATCAGCTCGGTGCTTTGTGACCACCTAGTGGGGTGGGATAGGGAGGGTTGGAGGGAGATGCAAGAGGGAGGAGATATGGGGATATATGTATATGTACAGCTGATTCACTTTGTTATAAAGCAGAAACTAACACACCATTGTAAAGCAAGTATACCCTAATAAAGATGTTAAAAAAAAAAAAAGTGGTTTTCCACTGAAAGTAGAGGCATGATTTGAGCCACTTCCTGGTTTGAGAGTGGACGGTTCCCCAGCACAGTTTTGCTCTCAGGTATAATATAGTCCTCTAGGATTTCATGCATTTTACTCATTCCCAGTGGTCTCCAAAGAAAGTACCACAAGCTTCCCAGCTGTACTTAATTTCTTCAAAAATTAATTGAATAAATAAATACAGGCATATAAAAATATTCACTGGTTCAAATATAAGGGGATCATTCTTAAGGGGCACAACCAATATTCTCTTATGAAATATATATATTCCATTACCAAGAAGGAACTTTAAAATATCTATAATCCATGCTCTCATTGAGATTTAAGAGGACATTGCATCCATCAAAGATCTGAGATCAGAAAAGAGTTTTTAGCCAAAAATATGGTTATCAAACATAAAAAACCCACAATGAAGTAGTAGATAGTTGTTTAAATATTGCAGAAAATTAAATTGACATTGAATACCAAAATTATCCCAGAATTTAGAAGAAGTTAAAGCAGATGAAAATATTGAGCAAAAAAGATGATAGAAGTAAATAATAGGTCCATGAGATGTAATCATTTGCTACAGACTAGATGTTTGCATACCCCCAAAATCCATTATGTTGAAACCTAATCCCCAACATGATCGTATTAAGATGTGGGGCCTTTGGGAGGTGATTAGGTTATAATGGCAGAGCCCTTATTAATGGGACTAGTGCCCTTATAAAAGAGACCCTGAGAGCTCCTTTGTCCCTCCTGTCATGTTAAGACACAGTGAAAAGATTATCATCTATGAACTAGGAAGAGAACTCTCACTAGATATCAAATCTTCCAATGCTTTAATCTTGGACCTTGAGCCTCCAGAACTGTGAGAAAGTTTTCTGTTGTTTATAATCCACTCAGTCCATAGTATTTTGTTATAGCAGCCCAATTGGACTAAGAATAGGATTCCAGAAAGTGAAACAAAGCAGTTGGAACAGCAAAGAAAGAATGGATGATTTCCTTACACTAAGGACAAATTTAGATCTGTAGAACCAAATCCCTGATTGAGCACCCAGGTAGAACTGATAAAAGAAGATATGCTCTAAGGTGTATCCTGGTAACATGTTTGCATTTCCAGGACTTAAAAAAAAAAATTTGAGGATTTCTGACAAAAAACAAATGGCAGATTGAACACATGCCTTTATTTTTACTTCCTCTTGAAATCTCCCTAAAATAAGAGTGAAATAATGTTTAAAAATAAAAATTGAAAATGGCAAAGAAAACTAGGAAAATAACAGCAATAAAATTTGGGAAGCAAAGAAGTAGGTGGATGAGTGTAACTGACACGACAGACTGAGGAAAGCAGGATCCTAACTCCAGCAGGGAAAGTCAAAAAGAATACAATTTACTTCACAGAACACTCTAAGTTTTCAAGAATCAGTAGCCCCAGTACCTATGGGATTTGGGTGGATGGTGTTAAGAAGAGACTAAAATAAGGACTGGTTAAATTCTGTTGAGAATCCAAATAGCGGTATACTCGTACTATTTAAAGTTATGGAGCTAAAAAAATCAGCTAAAAAAGTTGGAAGTGGTTGCCTTTGTTTATCAGAAAATGGGAGAGGGATGGGGGTTATATTATTTTGTTATGTTTTAGGTTACAAGTCTTTATTCATATGACAAGTCTTGTGGAAGACACCAGAGAACCAGTCCCTCTCCTCATGGCTACTAGAATTTATGGGTGGAGATGGTATAGAGGAATTGCTAAGTAATGCTTATGTGCTTCACCATGATGGAGAAATAAAAATTCAACATGCTTTAAGAAAAATACAGGTAATCATTATTAGAATAAAATAAAGTGGATAGTTCCCTAATCAATAGACAATTTTAAAAAGAAAAAATAAAAATATGCAAAAATTATGAAGCTGTCTAAATACTGTTTATAGGTAATGTTCTAAAACTAGGTTGATCTAGAAAGCTTCTCAGGAGTAGAGACATACTAAGGAAACACACATACACACACACAATCAGAAATGTCTCTAATTCTATTAGAACTCAAATTAAAATTCATGTAACAAAGAAAAAGAAAGTAGAATGTTACTTAATATTGATTAGACTATAAATCTAAAATTAAGCAATCATATTACTTATTTTAATCTACCACATAGTACGCTATTAAAATATTTTACAACACTATTAGAATTATGAAGAGAAGTTAATGAAAGTACAATTGTAGTGACAGACTCAAGAAACATCTCATTATTTTTTATAGCACAAGTACTTAGCAAGTGAATGAAGTGAAAATTAAGTTGAATAAGTTAACTGAACTAAATGGAGAATTACATGCACTAAAAACACAAGACTCATTATTTTCCAAAGTTCATGGCATTTTCACAAAATTATTTCTATCTAGCCTAATAAAACCTCAACAAATTGTTCACATTTGAAACGATACATTCTGTGTTTTAACAATACAATGCAATAAAACTAGACATTAACAGATCTCTTCAGAAACCATGAAAGCCAGAAGAGAGTGGGGAAGAATATTTAAAGTGTTGAAAGAAAAACAATCAATCTTGGATTCTATAGCCACAAAATTATCCTTCAAAACAGAAGGAAAAATACTTTCTCAGAGACAAAAAAAAACTGGGGGAATTCAGTGTCGCCAGACCTGCCCTGTAAGAATTGTTAAAAATTCTTCAGAGAGAAGGAAATAATATAGGCCAGAAATTTGGATCTATATAAAGAAAGGAAGAATACCAGAGAAGGAATAAATGAAGGTAAAATTAAACCTCTTATTTTTCTTATTCCAATTAATATAAAAGATAATAATTTGTTTAAAGTAATAATACAACATTTTGGATGATTACAGAACAAGAACAAGTGAAATGTAAGACAACAATGTCTTAAGAGACAGGAGGGAGGAATTGGGAATACTCTGTTGAGTACCTGCACCACATATGAAGTAGTATAGGAAATCATAAAAAAATGTTTTTAAAGAAATATAATTGATATACTAAGAGAGAAAATACAATTAAATAGTATAAAATGCTCATTTAAAATAAGTTAAGGCATAAAAAGAGAGGGGAAATGAAACAAAGAAGTACAATGAATAGACACAATTACAAACACAGTAGACATTAATCCAACTATATCAATAATCACTTCAAGTGTGAATGGTCTAAATACATGAATTAAAAGACAGATTGTTAGAGTACATTAAAAAAAAACAAACAGGGTCCAACTACATACTGTGTATGAAAAACTCACTTTAAATATAAACACACAGGTAGGTTTAAAGTAAAGGGATGAAAAAAGATATGCCATGTTAACAACTGACCAAAAGAAAGCTAGAGCAGCTCTATTAATTAGAAGTAAAGCTGATTTCAGAATAAGGAAAATTACCACAGATAAAGAGGAGCCTTACATAATCATACAGTGGTCTCTGTATCTCTCCAAAAAGATACAACAAGCTTTAATATGTATGCACCAAACAGCAGAGCATCAAAAATGTGACACAAAACTAATAAAACAGTGAAGAGAAATACACTTATCCTCTATTACAGCTGGAGACTTCAACACCCATCTTTTAGTAATTGATCAAGCAGGAAGAAAAATCAGTAAATAGATCATCGACCTGAACAATGCTTTTAATCAATGTGATATAATTGACACAGAGAATATTCCACTCAGAAAAATACACATTCTTCTCAAGTTCATATAGTAAATATACCAAGGTAGATCACATTCTAGGTCATAAAACAAACTTTAACAAATCTAAAAGGATAGAAATTACATACAAAATATGTTGTTAGATCATAATAGAATTAAACTAAAAGTCAATAACAGAGAAATAGCTGGAAAATCCCCAAATATTTAGATATTAAACAATATGCTTCTGAATAACATGTGGGTCAAAGAAGAAGTCTCAAGAGAAATTTTAAAATATCTTGAATTACAGTTGACCCTTGGACAATGTGGGGGTTAATTTGTGTATAACTCATAGCTGGCCCTCTGTATCTATAGTTCCCCTATGTCTGTGGATCCAACCAACCACAGGCTATGTAGTACTATAGTATTTATTATTGAAAAATATCCATGTATAAGTGGACCCATGCAGTTCAAACCTGTTTTGTTCAAGGGTCAACAGTAAATGAAAAGGAAAATAGAACTTAAACAAAATTTGTGTTTTATAGTAAAAGCAGTGATTGAGGTGCAATTTATAGAATTAAATCCATATTAGAGGGCTTCCCTGGTGGCACAGTGGTTAAGAATCTGCCTGCCAATGCAGGGGACACAGGTTCGAGCCCTGGTCCAGGAAGGTCCCACGTGCTGCGGAGCAACTAAGCCCGTGCAACACAACTACTGAGCCTGCATTCTAGAGCCCGCGAGCCACAACTACTGAAGCCCATGTGCCTAGAGCCTGTGCTCCGCAACAAGAGAAGCCACTGCAATGAGAAGCCTGTGCACTGCAATGAAGAGTAGCCCCCGCTTGCCACAACTAGAGAAAACCCACGCGCAGCAACGAAGACACAACGCAGACAAAAATAAAATAAATAAATTTTTTAAAAATCCATATTAGAAAATAAGAAAGACCTAAAATCAATATTCTAAGCTTCCACTTTAGGAAACAAGAGAAAAAGAATAATTTAAGCTTAAACAAGTAAAAGAAAAGGAATAATAAGAACTAGACAAGACAGCAATGAAATTGAAAACAACTGAATAGAAGAGAAAATCAACAAACAATAAGATCGATAAAACTGAAAAACCTCTAGCTATAATAACCAGTAAAAAAAGAGAAGACACAATTACTAATATCAGAATGAAAGAGAAATTATCACTATTGATACCATGGACATTTAAAGGATAATAAAGGAATACAATAAATGACCCTATGCTCACAAATTTGATAACTTATATGAAATAGACTAATTCTTTGGAAAATACGAACTACTAAAACCCACACAAGAATAAATTGATCATATGAATAAGCCTATATCTACTTAAAAAATCGAATGAATAAGTAATAAACTTCCAAAAGTGAACACACCAAACCCAGACTTTTTCCACTGGTGAAGCCACAACTACTGAGCCTGCACGTCTGGAGCCTGTGCTCCGCAACAAGAGAGGCCGCGATAATGAGAGGCCCGCGCAACGCGATGAAGAGTGGTCCCCGCTTGCCGCAACTAGAGAAAGCCCTCGCACAGAAATGAAGACCCAACATAGCCAAAAATAAATAAATAAATAAATAAATAAATAAATAAATAAATAAATAAAAATTAAAAAAAAAAAGGATTGAATAAATAAATAAATGGAGAACAGACAAATCTCTCTTGCAGAAGAATTCCAAGTATTTTATGTAGATGCTCCACTCTCAAGGAGATGGAGCACAACTCCTCATTCCTTAAGGATGGGTTGCACATTGGGACTTCCTCCAAAGAGTACAGTATGGGGTGAGAAACAGACTACCTTTACAGTAGAGGAATCCGACAAACACTGCCTCAGCCAGCTGATCACAGTTAACAACAGTGATAAGTCATGTTGATAGTGTATGTACCCTTGATATGATGTAATGAAAATTGCACTTTACCTCTGGGATCTTCCTCCCATAAACCCATAAACCCAGTCTAATCATAAGAGAAAAGATCTGATAAATCCCAGCAGAGGGACATTCTACAAGATACCTGACTACAAAGAACTCCTCAACACTGTCAAGGTCATCAAAACTAAGAAAAGTCCAAGATACTGTCACAGCTGGGAGGGGCCTAAGGAAACATGATGACTAAATGTAATGTGGCATTCTGGATGGGATTCTGAAACAGAAAAAGGATGTTAGGTAAAAACTGAGAAAATTTTAATGAAGTATGGAATTTAGTCAATAATAATGTATCAATGTTGGTTCATTAATAGTAAAAATGTACCATATATATGTAAGGTGTTAATAAAAGGGATGGGTGTGGGGTAAATGGGAACTCTCTGTACTCTCTTAACAATTTTTCTGTAAATCTGAAACTGTTCTAAAAAAGAAAGCTTATCAAGATAAATAGAGTAGATAAATCACTGCAGTAGAAACTGAGACTCCTAGAGCCATTAATTTCTCGGGATCTATCAAACTTTAAAAACCCCAATATTTCTGAGTTCTAAACATTATATTTTCATACTAAAAATAGACTATTACAAATATAATACTTTTCTCCAGAGCACTGAAAAATACAGAAAACTTCTCAATTCTTTTTATGAAGCTAGTTACAAAAACTTAGTGACAAAAAATTGACAAAAATAGTACCTGCACCACAAATGTACAACCACACACTCTTACAGAATAACTGTATTTATGAATACAGACAAAAAATCCTACAAAACATAAACAAAATGAATGCATTGGCATTTAAAAAATAATAAACCATGGTTATTCAATATATATTTGATAAGTTAATGAATGACCAGTAAATTCTAATTGGGAATTAGAGGATATTTAGAATAACAAACTCAATCAATATTGACTCATATAAATGTCAATAATAGAAAGCCATATAATCATATCAGTAGTCATTAAAAAGGCATATGATGAAATTCAATAGCCATTTCTGCTTTTAAAAATTTTGCCATAGTAGGAAAAATTAATTTCCTTTAAATGCAACGAAAAATCCTATCTTCAACCAAGAGGCGGCATCTAGCATGATGCTCTGTAGGGACACATTAGAGTCATTCTTATCAAGGATGTGACATCCATATCTACTATCACTTCTATAATTAAGCATCATCCTGCAGCTGAATGATCCAATGAGAAAATATAGGAAAATACAAAATCCTATTGACACTCTCCTTATACAAATAATTTTTCAATGTGATACAAAAATAAAAACATTAATCTTTCAGTTTAGGGATGGGTTAGTGGCTGCGCACTACTGGAAAGATAACCTTCACACCCAGTAGTCTTCTTGCTCATCTCAGAGAGAAACATTGATAATTTGGAACAATCTTCTCATTCTCTGATAATTCACATAAATGGTCTACATGTCACATTATTTGCTACATTTCATATTATCTGTATCCAATTATAATATTTAGTACATAAATATATTGGGTTAGTTAATAATGCTGTATATCATTTTCCCATTGGAAATGTAAAAAAATGATCTCTTTTTTAAGGTACCTAAGGAGTTAATCTTATTGGATTGGCGGCATATTAAATATCAAGGGAGAGAGAAAGAGGTCAGGGGGAGGAGGATTTGGAAATGATATGGGTTATAGTATGATTTCAACTTCAGATTGGATGGGATATAATTAAATATCTCACAATTGTCTCAGTGTATTTATTATAAAACTTAAAAAAAATACTAGTTTTGAAGGTAGGAAGGAGAAATTTGGAGACACAGGGAGACAGAGACAGTGAGAAATGTGGCAACTGCAGAAGGGAGAACCTTGGAAAAAGTGGAGGAACTTCAAAGGTATTTCAGGAATGTTTTACCACTTTGTTTCCCCATGAAACTGCAGTGACATAAACATTAATCATCAATGATTCTGGAGTTGAATTTGTCTTTAGTCAGGTTTTCAGATAAGAAGACATGCTGAGATTGCCCTGTCGATGGATAGCAAGTAGTAAGTGAGTGCAAGATTTGGGAACTAAGCAAAATAAAAATAAGCATAGTAAATGTTTATTGAGAGCTTGCGATTTGATGGTGTGTGTGTGTGTGTGTGTGTGTGTATGTAAAATCTCTTACATCAACCATGTTAAGTAGGTGCTATTATTTTCCCCATGTTACAGATTTGGGAACCACATCTAAATGAAATAGTTAGCCCCAAATAATAACAACTAATAAATAACAGAGACAGGATTTGAACCTAGACAGTCTGGCTTCAGAGTCCACAATTTAGACCACTTCAATCTCAATCTCTTGCTCTTCCGCTTTCTCATTGTTAAAATTTTAAAATAATTTAAGAATGCAATACAGTAGGAAGTAAATCCCTAGTAGTTAGAATTGAAGTTAGGGAAAGTTTAATGGTCAGCTGAGTCTGTTAAAGACAATACTTAGTTTAAAAAGAAAGTGATGATTCTACATTTTATTAGAAGCATGATTTTTTTTTTCAAGAATTCCAAGAGTCTCCATGTTAAGACACGTGTCAAAATATTTGTTTTACCAACATAAGTCCCATAAATATTATGAAAGAGGAGGCAACATTAATTATATTTATTCAGGATTAAGATTGTCTACCTAGAAAAAAATGAGAATCGTTTGAAAAATAGAATGAAAGCATTTCATAGTTTCCAGTTACCAAATTAACATAAAAATCAGTAGCTTCTCTATACTATAGAAATAGCTACTTAGAAATACACTTAAAATCCGATTAACAATAGCAACAAAAAATTTTAAATAACTAGAACTAATCTCAGTAAGAGATATGACAGGGCTTCCCTGGTGGCGCAGTGGTTGAGAATCTGCCTGCCAATGCAGGGGACACGGGTTCGAGCCCTGGTCTGGGAAGATCCCACATGCCACAAAGCAACAAGGCCCGTGAGCCACAATTACTGAGCCTACGCCTCTGGAGCCTGTGCTCCGCAACAAGAGAGGCCGCGATAGTGAGAGGTCCGCGCACCGCGATGAAGAGTGGCCCCCACTTGCCACAACTAGAGAAAGCCCTCGCACAGAAACGAAGACCAAACACAGCCATAAACAAATAAATAAATAAAGAGATATGACAGATCTACCATAGAAATATTACAAACTTAACTTAAAGACATAAAAGATATTAATATATCAAGAGACATTCCATGTTTTTAGATGAGAAGCTTCAATATTTTAAAGATGTCATTTCTCCCCAAATTAATTTATAAATTTAAGGCAATTCCAATTAAAATTTGATGAGATTTTTGTTTGGAACTTGACCAAATTATTCTAAAGTTCATTTAGAAGAATAATTGTGTTAGAATAGTCATGAAAAGACCAAGAAAAATGAGTAATGAGGTTGACTTGCCCTATCAGAAATTAAATTATCACTGTGGTATGGTACCAAAGTAGTCAGACAGATCCATAAAACTAAAAAGAAAATTCAGAAGCTGAGTTAAGTATGTATAATAATTTGGTGTATATTAATGATGTCAGTTGAAAATATTAGGGAAAGAATCAACTATTTATTAAATGGATTATTCGATAAAATATGATTGGGGCAAGTAGATAAGCATTTAAAAAAACAGGTTTGCGTCTTATACCTTAATTTATAATACCAGAATATATAAATAAGTATTTATGTAATCTCGTGGTGGTGAAAGACTTAAAATGTGTGGACTCAGTGGCTGAAAGGAAAAGATTAATAATGTATTTGACTACATAAAATTCCACAACGTGTGAATAGCAAACATAAACTCTAATCTAATTGTCCACCTAAATACCATAAACAACATTAAAAGACAAACTCTGAAAATTATTCGTAAGAGATATTACAAAGAAAGGTTTGGCTTCCTTAATCTTTTCAGGGCTCATGTAAATGTATAAGAAAAAGAGGATATTCCAACAGAAAATGGCCCAAAGACAGGGGGGCGATTCATAGAAGAATAGATACATACATTTTTAGCATTGAAAAAATGCTGACCCTCATTAGCTATCAAGGAAACAAATTAAAACATCAGTTAGATGTCATTTCTTGCCTATTAAATTCAAAACGATGAAAAATATTGGTAGTATCCATTGTTGGCTAGGGCATGAATAAACAGACATTCTCATATGCTTTGGTATAAATTCAGACTGATACAACAAACTTTCTAGAGAATGGTTGGGCAATATATTATCAAAATTGAAAACGTGCATCTCCATTTATGCAGCAAGGCATTTCCTAGAATTTAATCTTAGGGAAATAATAGGACAAGTATCTAAAGATACAGGTCCAAAGAGGTTCATTTCAGCATTAGTAGAATAGGAAAAATTAGAAAACCCTACTAACATTCAAAATAAGATATTCATTAAGTACATTATGGTATCATCACACAATGGAATACCATGTAGTAGTTTAAAAAGATGGTGAGAGATCTATATTCATTATATAATATCATGCCCAAAAAACTGGAAGTGAGAAAACTGCACTAAAAGCATCTTGTATAGTATATCATTTCTTTATATATGTATTTGTGTGTATGCTTATAAATATTAATTATTTCTGAGGATATCTTTCTCATCCTTTGTGTGTGTGTGTGTAAGAAAACCCAGTTCTTTCACTAAAACTCTGTCGAATACCATGCCACAAGTAGCCTTAGGCAAGTTAACTCCTCTGTTCCTCAGTCTCCTCATCAGTAAAATAGCATTTGCCTTGTAGGGTTGTTCTGGGGATCAAATGAATTACATGTCAATCACTTAGAATGGTGACACAGAGTAACCATGTTCAACAATTCACAACTATCATTACTACAATGATCATTATTATTACGATTAATACCCTTCCCGAAATTACAAGAAAAAAGAGGGGAAGAAGCATTCCTGACAACAAGACAAAAGAGTGAGCATCTCTGGCACCTTGCCGTTTGTGCCATTATGATGGTGTGCTCTTCAGGATACAGAAGAACCCTGTGGATGCTGGGAGAGGGATGCAGGGCCAGGGCCACACCCAGTGAGAGTGGGCTTACTTGTGAGTCTTGTCTAAGACACCCCAGGAACTCCTGGAATAACCACCTGAGATGCAGGGGTGCTGGAAGCATGGAGCCACAGGTTGGGGCAAGATCCAGTGCAATTTCTATGACATTGTATTGTTTCCATGCCTCCATTCCAGCCTAGAGGCTGTATATGATTCTACAGTTCACATACAGCCAGACTACATACAGCCCGAGACATCTGTTTATACAGGTAAATTAAAGGCAAATAAATATCGTGTATGCTTAAGTTCTCTATTTAGGGAACTATAGAGTCTTTAATACACACTTAGTACCTCTCAACTAATCCTCTCTTTTAAAGTTTGAATAAAGATCCACTGCAGGTACTGCTACGAAGAGTCTTCCAGAGGAGCTAGTTCAAACTACCCAGAATTGGCACTGGGTAGCTGATCCCACTTCATAATGGTCTGTTGCTGTTTTAGGCAGTTACACCTAACCATGCCTAAACTGAGCCCCTGACAAGGAAGCAGGTCCTTCTTCTGAGTCGTTTATTCCCTTAGAGTAAGGCAGTGACATTCAGGATACCCACCACCAGCAGCAGACACAGCAGGATCTTTTTAACCATGGAGAAATGTTGATTTCATTTTTGTCTGTATGTGTGAGATGAACGCTGGGCATGATTTACTTACTCCAGAAAAGTGTTGCCTGTAACATGGAGACACGTGACAGTTTAAAAGGAAGAGTAATCACAGCATACAGCTATTCGTCTTCTGCTGCCTCTGGGACTGAGAGCTGATTAACTCTTGCAGCGGCTGGCTGCTAGAAACTGTCAGCTCCCACCTCTGTGTGGCTCTGTCCTCCCTAGAGTCCCTCACTCTCTACCCTCAATCCCTGGACTCCTCTTGGCAGGATAGAGAATTAGATCACTCTGTTTTCTGAGTCAACACTGACGAGGTTCGGCAATGCTCACTCTCACCAGACCATTGCCACTTGCCATGAGATTCGGAAATCTGTACATTCAGGGTTGATTGCTGGTTAGCTGTCTTGCCTATGACACACCTTCCTCTTCCTCTTCTAGGCTGGCGTGTCCATTCCAGGATTAGACCTTTTTCCTTTCTTCTTAGTCCTGATTGATTCCCTTGCCTAATACCAGTCTTCCTGTAGACTGAGACAGAGTGGGGGCCCTGCTGCCCTTTCCTGGTCCATTCAAGACCCCACGCTTAGTCCTGGTGGCTGGAATCTTGATGCCAATGGAAAAAATTCCTTGGATAATCTTTGCCTGTGCAACCCTCCATTATTCCACTTGAAATCTTTGCTGCTCTTATGGTTATTTGATCTGCCCTTTCAGTGCCAGTCAGTTTACAAGGCAGCCAGATGTGCTTTTAGAACAGTGCGAATTGTTCACCCAGATATTGTTTTGGAGACTGTTCTATGTACCAGTCTCTGTTCTAGGCATTGAAACACAAGTCCCAGACTTCACTGTAATGACATTCTAGTCATTCTCTAGAAGAGACAGATGTTAAGTAAGTATACAACTATAAATAAGATCATTTCAGAGGGATAAGGTCAATGATGAGAATAAAACAGGGTAATGGTTTAGGGAGTGACTGGGCAGGTAGAGTGGTCAGGAAAGTTCTTTGCAGAGGCATGACACTTGAGCGGAGACTTGAATGACAGGAAGTCAGTTATGAGAAGGTCTAGGAAAAGTGAATTTCAGGGAGAGCAAACAATAGTGAAAGGTCTGAGCTGTGAAAGAGTAAGGTACTTAGGAAACAGAAAGAAGGGCAGCGTGACTGAACCTGAGTGAGTAAAGAGAGCAAGTGGCAGATAGGTTTGGAGGGGGCAGCAGGGCAGTTCATCTAGGGCCTTGCAGGCCCTGGGAAGGAGCTTGGATTTTCTGTCAAGTGTCACAGGATACCCCTGGAGGGTTTTACATGGATAAGTGGCTTATCTGATTCATCAGCTATGTGCCGGTCTCCTCTGCCCTTTCAGCCTGGTGATTATCATCATTTCCCATGCCCTTCACCCAGACTATGATAGCCGCCTATTTTAACATGTGGACCAAAGAATAGAGACATCAGCCAGGAGGGCAGATGACTAATCACACTTCTGTTACCATGACCCATCTATTGATGGGACCATGGTCTATTAGCTGGGGTTTGGCTGCAGCTCAGAAAACCTTCAGAGAGGAATGTGATCAGACAGGGGACTCAAGATTGGCGATTGCTGGCTGAAATGTGGGCAAGAGGGTGGCTGTGGAGGAAGGCCACGGGTTTGTGGGCAGTACAAATATGCAGAGGTTAAGCTGGAATAGCCCAGGAGGCTCTATCTTGTGCTGGAGGCTGAGACAGGGCCAGGGAGGTGTTGCAGTGAACCCACTGCTTCGATGAGAACTTAGAGCAGATTCCTATCCTCCTACTGGGGCAGCACTTTCCCCAGAACTTCCCCCATCCTATAATCCGTTAGGACTAGATACCTATGATGGTGTTACATCCCTACGTCAATTGTCAGGTCAAATGCACTTCTTCTTGGCCTGAACTCAGTTGAGGTGTGTAAAAAGTAAGTGTAAGGTGGGGATGGGTGAAAGTTAGGTTCTACTGAGAGATGGATAGAAGGTTGATTTTTTAAATCAGAATTTTCCATCTGATGACTAGTAGTTACAAAATTGCTGGTAACTGGATTCTAGTGTATTATTTCTCAGGACTTTTCATCCTGCGTAGTCTCTGCTGTCCTAAACCTTTGAAGACAACATATGCGTAGATGGAAGAAGGTGAATACATTTCTTGAATGTGCATTATGTTTCATACTTTACACCAGGGACTTCACGTAAATTATTCCAGTAATCCTTAATAATCCTACGATAACATCCATAGGGTAATAATCCTATGGGTAATATAAGCTCATTTTGTACCTAAAGAAACAAAGGCTTATAGAACAGGCAACTAGCAGCCAACATGTGACGGGGTGGGGCAAAATTTGGATGTGAAGGCAGGTCTTTTGAAGTATGTAGGCCAGCTTGTTGACTCAGTTACTCTGGCTGATGGGGAGTGGTAAGCGTTCTATCCAGCCCTCTCTGGCACTTTTTATACTAATATTTTAAACTCGTTAACGAATTTTTTCATATTTGATTTTCCACATGATTATGCCTTATCTTCTCAAATCAATTGGGATCTCCTTGAACATAGTGACATCTTCTTTAAAACTCTTTGCATCTTTAGCAGTGCTTTGCCTTAAGTGAGATTTCAATCATGTTTCTTATTGATGAACTGGCAGTTCCAAAGTGTGATCAGCTAGGTCGGTTTCGGTGGCATAACTGGGGCCCCAGGGGAAGGACCCTGAGACGTCTAGAACACAGGGACCAGTCCCCAGTTAGGTACTCTGGTGAGCACCTAACCCCCAGAGGCAGAAGGCAGTGGAGCTATGCTATATACACACTGAACATCCCAGAGTTTCAATTATACTCCCTCCACACTAAGGATAATGAGAGAAAAACACAAGGGAAAGGGAAATTTATTTTTCTTTTCTTTCTGAATTGCCAGCTTAGTTTACCATTTTCTGGCCTTTTCCTGTGTTCAAAGCATCCTTTCAGAACCCCTCTGAAAGGTCTTTTCACCTTCCATTAGTCCTGCTATTCTTGGTGCCGGGAAGTTCTCCAAAAATGTTCTTCTCTATAACTAATGCTTGTACAATAGTAGTTACACTGGTATCTAGACTGCACCTCACCATGAATTGAGAGATTTGCTTCATACACATATACATCTATTAGAACACAGACCTTGTGGAAACCAAGTGCTAATATACTCAGATATGCTATGTACTTCTTCACAAAGGAAAGAAAACAAACAACGCTTTTTGTGTATAATAACAAAGTGATTTCAAATAGTACCAGAATTTCTGTTTTTAAGGCCAATTAGAATGTTTCCTCTTTGCTATTCTAACAGCTAATTTGATGACTTTACTATTGTTAGCCCTACATACTCCTGGAATTTTTTTTTACCTTATATTTGTTGTGCAAGAAAATTTTTATAGTTATGAATAAATTATTGTAAAGTGTTCCATTTTTGTTCCATCTTTGTTAAAGACGGTTTAACAAATATTATTCTAGATATTATATTCTGTTTTTTTCCATGTTCCAGGCAACTTTCATGTCAAAATCCCTTAAGTTTTAGTCTAAAAATTAATTTAGTATTCTACAAACGATGAAGGGTGGAGAGGAGCAAAGGACACAAAATAAATGACTCCTATGTTCCAACCATGACCTCATAGTAGGTGGGGCTGTAAACCCACAGATTACTCTCTGTGAATTCAAACACAAGGAGGTCTGGGACCTCGGTCTCCTGGTAGATGAATCTAAACCAAAGCAGATTCCTTTTCAAGGAAACTGAAGGCAAGAAAAGACAAAAAGACCTGGAATGGCCTACATTTGGAGTTGGCACTCAACATGCATAGGATCATGGTTGCATTCACATTGTAACGAGGAAGTGGACTTCTAGACAAGAACAGGGAACAGCTGCCCAAAGTTACTCTGCAAATTAGAGTTAAAAGAAAGTGAACAAATTAGGGAAAACAGACATGGGGAATCCAGGGAAAGTTTTTCTGCAGATGCAGGCCTTGGAAAGACATTTGACTCACTTAAGAATTCTGTGTTTCTGCACCATCCCCCCATGGCTGGAATCTCAGGGCCTGCTCTGTCACACATGCAAAACCAATCTGCTCCCGTGACATGGAGCATGAAAGTTCATCTCCTAAAACTTTACACCCTATTGAAAGAATATAATAGTGTTAAAGAAAAGCTAATTCTGTGATCCTTTCACATCGGGCTACAGATGGGATGCCATTTTCAAGGGACATTTTTTTGCCCCAGTTCCCATCAAATAGCTCCTGAAAAAGGCATGATACAGCCCCCTTGAATAAAATAAAATACCTTATTTAATTGCCTGAATGACACTTGGGATTGTGCTGCCAAAGCAAGCCCAAACAGGCCCAACCAGAAGCAATATCAAGGAGGTAACTTGACTATGAGGCAGCCCAGGCTGATGGAAATAAAAACAGGTCTGGGGAAATGCAAATGAAATCTGCAAAGGAGCTGAAAGGAGAAGAAACCATCTCCCAGGGTAATGAGCTCACTGATTGCAAGGGTGGCCCCTCAGCCTGACTTCCAGGCCTCAAAGCACCATAATACATGGAAGACAGGGTCAGGGACTGGCGAGACTGGAGGGGCATCTGAGCATCCACAGCCATGGCTACCAACTCTGCCCCCCTGCCTGCTGCCCAACTATGCCCTCTGACTCCAGAATTCCGGGCCTCTTTTTGACTTCCCTTGTGTGTTTCTGCCGTTTGTGCAGATTTGCTCGGCATCCACTGGAATCTTACTAATTTTCAGAACAGCAAGTCCTGGACGTTCCAAGAAACCCAACTTTATTTATTTATGGAGTCTAACCCAATTTTAAACATATTAACTAGGTACAGGGACACTGACTACCTGTTCTTTCTGTGTTATTTGTTGCGGGTCTCCAAAGAACTTAGCTGAAGAAGTTTGGAATTAACCTGCTTTGTTGATAGATAGATAGATAGATAGATAGAGATAATCTCTCTATATATATACATTTTTTTTTTACTGAAAATATTTACTACAGTAAACCAGGTGGTGATCTTTTCCCAGCACATACCTTGCAAGAGCTACTCAGCAGAACTATATTAGGAAGATTTATAATCAAAATGTGCAATATTTAACAATATCTCAGTGTACAAAGCTGGTAAATTCTCCACTCACCCCAGCCTTCTCTAGGGTAACAAAACTTATGAGACATTTTCAACATGGGCTTCTTTCCTGGGCCTTGCTAATCCCAGCAAGGTGTTTGGATCCCTCCCCATGCTCTCTAATCCAAGGCTCCTCCACAGTCACTAATTCAGAGTGGCTATTTTATTTGCTGTCATATTTTGGGACAAGGATTCAGGAACAAGTAGTTTGGTAGAATAGCTGTTATTGACTGAACTTTCCCCAAAATTCATATGTTGAAGCCTTAACCCCATAATATGACTGTAATAGGAGACAGAGCCTTTAAAAAGGTAATTAAGTTAAAACGAAAATATTAGGGTAGGTCCTTAATGAAAGGAGGAGATTAGGACATACATAGAAGCACCAGGGATGCTGAACAGATGAAAGACCACGTGAGAACACCGCAAGAAGGTGGCCATCTGCAAGCCATGGAGAGAGGCCTCAGGAAAAACTAACCCTGCGGGCACCATGATCTTGGACCCTCAGCCTCCATAACAATGAGAAAATAAATTTCTATTTTTTAAGCCACTCAGTCTTTGGTATTTTGTTATGGCAGTCCAAACAAACTAATACAGGAGGTAATCCTAGGAAACAAATAAAGGAGAAGGTAAAATAAGAAATGGAAGAGGCCAAGAAAAAGTATAGTACCAAGTGAGTTTCCATTGTGGGGAACTGGGCTTCCTGCTGGGGAACCCTGGGGGCCTGTGTAGAGGGCTTGCTACAGAGTTATGGCACCTGAGGGGCCAGACAACTGGGCTACGCTGACACCAATTCTCATCTTGGCACTCATTGGATAAGGGATGCTGGAGGAGGGGTGTTAATTCTCCAGTTATCTGGCCTGTTGTGCACAAGGGTGTGATGGGGTTCCAATCACAAAAAAAAAACCTTCAGGCAAAGAGATGCAGATCTTGGCAACTGGCTGCCAGACTCTACAATGGAAGGTCCAGGGGAATAAGGGAGAAGCAGTGCTACACCTACTCTTACAGTCCCATCAGAATCCACTTTGGCATAGGAATAGGAGGAAAGACCTTCTCTCTCTCACCTTTGCCATTTTATTTCCTTCTTCCATGTCAGGTTGTCCTTTCTGTCCAGAGACATTATCTGAGGAGCACACCATCCCTTATATCCAAAGACTGCTGAAAGAAGGGTCTTAAAGGGGTCACACTGATAACCCAGGAAAAATCCCTGGCTGGGAGAATAATACCAAGGGCTCGACCTCCCTGTGCAGATTGCCCTGACCCTGAGGTGCCCAGCTGGGAGGCAGGCAAGTACCGAACTCCAAGTGTACTTTGATGCAGGGCTACAGCCACCTGGAAGAAGGTGCACATTGTTTTTCTCACAAAAATGCAGCCCACTCGGGCTTCCCTGGTGGCGCAGTGGTTGAGAATCTGCCTGCCAATGCAGGGGACACGGGTTAGAGCCCTGGTCCGGGAAGATCCCACATGCCGCGGAGCAGCTGGGCCCGTGAGCCACAACTACTGAGCCTGCGCATCTGGAGCCCGTGCTCCGCAACAAGAGAGGCCGCGATAGTGAGAGGCCCGCGCACCACAATGAAGGGTGGCCCCCACTCACCGCAACTAGAGAAAGCCCTCGCACAGAAACGAAGACCCAACGCAGCCAAAAATAAATAAATAAATAAATAAATTTTTAAAAAAAGTGATTTGCACTTTCATCCATTTAAAAAAAAAAAATGCAGCCCACTCATCAAGCATGTGTCCAGACAGAGGAGTTCATTGCGATTTGCATGAAGTCAGTACAGAATCAGCTATGTGACTATGCCACCCACATCCCAGAAATGAAAGGACAAGTTCTTATGGTAATTGCGTCCAGCAGCAATGAGCTCTTTCCAGCGGGGTCAGTGGAAACCAGGGCATGAAGGCTCCAGAATATCTGAGGAGCAGTTAAAATATCCTTGCCAGACTGCAAGATCTCCTGCAGAATTTTACCTGAAAAAATAAACATAAAGATGGCAGAGTCCCACCAAGATATTAACCCAAAAGTGTGAGGCAGGTACAATCCAAGTATAAACCAATAGCATGGACACCTGGATTTTCCAGATCAGGACAAGAGGGACTCAGGAGGCACATTATGGGGGATTCTAAAGAGACTTCTAGAGTGTCAGTGGCTTCAATTGTGCGCTATGAGAATACTGTGCCAGTCTGGGGAGACAAACTTCCTGTGATTTTTTTCTTCACGTGGATTTTGACAAAGGAGAGTAATAATTTGTTGAAGTGGAAAAAGCCCTGAAATAGAAATCTAGAGGCAGAAGTATTCCTAATTTGGTCTTAAAATATTCATAACTTACGAACCAATGATTTCACAGCTAGGTACCAGTGCTAGGGAAAGAATCTAAAATGCAGTCCTGGATTTATGCACAAAATTTTTTATTGCAGCATTATGTGTAATAAAAATCCTGGAAATAGCGAAATAGCTGGTGGTTAAGGTATGCTTAATTAACGCAATTAATGTTTGAAAAGAATTTTTAATAACACAGAAGAGCAATGGTAAGTGAGCAAAGCAGAATACAAGTACAGTATATAAAACTGGGAGGCGGAAAGGAGTGGAAAAAAGACTGAGGGGAAATGTGACAAAACATTAGTATTATTTTTTTGCCTCTAGGTAGTGGGATTATGAGTGATATATTTATTTCTATTTCTTATAATTTTTCATATTTTCAATTTTTCTTCAATTAAGCTTCTGTACACTCCAAAAAAATAAGCAAAATAAAAATAGTATTATTTTAGCTATGAAATGCCAATTCTAAGCACTGATACTTAGAAGCCCCTGAGACTTTGCAGAGATGACTGGGTCACTTGTGAGCCCATGGAGAGAGACTGGTGCTTCATCCTCATGAGGGCAGGGTCAAAGGCACTGAGAAAGAGAGAGCCTTAGTGATAACATATATGTATATGGATATGGTGTCTAGTGATGAACCATGAGAGTTTATTGAGCTCATGTGGGGCATTCCTTCTGAATTCAATCAGCTCTGAGAGAGCTGCAAAAATTGAGTTTTGGCATCTCTAAGTGGGAAGACCTCTCATCAGATCATGATGAACTTACATAAATTTTACTTCACATGGAGGGCCTCTCTGGGATACAACCTTGTGTCTGTATATGGCTTCTCTATTTTAGCTTACTGCAGTTGCAATGTGGACATCTAAGTTGGGTTTTAAAGGATGAATAGGAGTTCCCCTACTCAACAGAGAAGCAGTGGAGAGCAAGCATTTCAGGCAGAAAGCTGCATGTGCAAAGACAAGGCGGGTGTATGAAAATGACATTGGGGGAGCAGTAAGGATTTTCATGTGGCTGTGTAGGATATACAGTTTGGGGAATGGAATGGAAGTGACAAAATATGAGGCTGAGTAGGTAGTTAGGAAACAGGTGGGAGAGGATTTCCACTCAGGAGGTTGGATGTTACCCTCAAGGTGCTGGGGGCCTTGGACGTCTTTCAGCCAAAGAGTAACACTAGTAGTTGTTTCCAATATTGGTTATTCATACTCTGTCATCATGAATTTTTATGATATTTTCATCCCATGTTTAACTCTAATGTCCTTTTGTCTTCTTAACATGCACTCACTCTTTACTTTAGCCTCATCCTAAATGACATCTATAATATCACAGGCTTGATGTACTGGCTATATTTTCTATTACATTTAATATAGTGATATATCTGTTAAAATAAAAATAATTCACCCATGCACCACCTTAAATCATTTTTCATACGCATATCATACTTGGGAAATGCGGTTATTGTTCATTCATTCAACAGCAATTTTGAATATCTACTATATGACAAGAGATGAGAATAAAAGACAACGAAAACAATGCTTACAGCCTCGAGCAATTATGATACAGTTAGATGAATGTATTGATCAATGAACTATATTTTTTAAAGATCCATGTAGAAATACTGTGCAAAATGGTTTATAGTAATAAAATTATAAATGGAAAGATTTGTCAGAAGGCTCTTACAGTGACCTAGGTCAAAATATGAAGAAACTTCGATCAAAGAGACTGGCAGAAGAAAATGAAAGCGGAGACCCATGTGAAATATTTTATGCAGTAGAAGTCGTTGAGTCCTGATGGCCAGTTTGTTTTGTTATCTATCCAAAGGGAGAGCAAGAGAGGAAGGCATCAAGGTTTCAAGGGTTTGGTTCACATGTTTTCTTCTTTATCTGATGCCCCACCTCCCGTAAGGGAGACTGCCTGGCTCACTCTCCTCCTGACTTCGTAGGCCTGGAAAGCTAGCAGCCGCCTCCCAGACTGCCTTACAGTTATGGTTTCACTTGTGCCTTAGATTCCAACAGTGAAGTGCACTCTTGGGAGGCTAGAATTTGGAAATGAGTTAACTAGGGGGAAGGCATGGCATCTGTGAATGCCAGTGAAGCATCTGTTTTTTTTTTTTTTTTCTGGAGTAGATCTAGAAGCCACAGCCTGGTTTTGGAGCCAACACTTCCGGCCAAGGCTCATGACTCACAAATCATTGCTCTGTGGGTGTGCTCCTAGGGCTGGCAGTTGGCCCAGAAATTTCCTGATATCCCTTCTTGCCAAATGATGAAGCAGAAATGGAAGCTCTCTCAGTGGATCAGTTAGGCATTAGCACTCTAGAATCATCTCTGGAGATCTAGCCTAGAGCCTGCTCCTTGAGACCTTCCAGGGACTTTGCAAACACCTAATTCCTTGTATTAAATCTCTCTTTTCTTAAAATAGTTTAAATGGTTTCTTTTTTTTCCTACACCTGCTCCCTGACTGATATCACCAGTCAAACCCACGTTTAGTCAAAGACTGTCTTACACAACCCAATAAATATGTGTGTGTGCGCTCACGTGTGCATGCATATGTGTGCACTCACATGTGTCTGTGTGCATGTGAATCCTTTATACTCAATCAGACTGTAAGGTCTTAGGGACTTGCCTGTCTTAATCTTCCCCTACATCACATATACAATGCTCCATATGTAGCAACCATCATTAAGTTTATTTTGAAGAAAGCACTACTTGTCTTCTCAACTCTGATTTCAAAAATAAATCAGGATCACACAGGAGAGAATAAAAAATGTACTGTTGACCCAGAGGAAAAGAGACCCAGGACCACTGGCTGGAAAATGATGCTCATTTCTGTGGGAGTAATATTAGTCACAGAGGAAGAGTAGCCTCTGCTGTTTAAGCATCATGGTGAGGAGATGGAGGAGGACATGTGACAGATTTTAGTGTTCTGTGGGGTCTGCTACTCATGTCTTGTTGATGGGGGCGGGGGGCTTCTGTGATTTACCAATACTTCAGAGGGCTGATGCCTCAGCATGGGGGGAGCGTCTCTCCTGAGCCTGTAACTGCTTAGGGTAGTGGCTCTGGACTCTGGTTGCCTATTGGAATTCCCTGCTGGAGTTAATGACCTGCCTGGCCCTCAGAGATTCTGATTTATTTCACTGGAGAGGGGTCTAGGAATCACTATTTTCTAAAAGGCCCAATAAGTCTAATGCAGCAGACTTGGGAAGACTGACCTTGTGTCCAAATGTTTGGCCATGCAGGCAGCCATGGTGTTTTCTCCTAATTTCTTACATCGCTACTGTATTTATTGTTAGGTCTGCTTTTTCATTTGTGGCATTTTGCATTTATGCCTTCTCTTCCTCATTTTTTTCCTTGTCAGGAAAGTTTTCAATTTATCATTTTCAGTTCTGTTTATCCTATAATTTAGCTGCACCCCACAAGTTTTGACATGTAGTTTATTTAGCAACATTTAGTGCTAAATAATTTCTAATTCTTATTATGATTTATTTTATGACCCATGAGTTGTTTTTTTTTTAATGTGTGTTTGTTTAATGTCTGTTCTTGTGGGTGATTTGGGTTCTCTTTTGTAAATTGATTTATAACCTCATTGAAGTCAGAGTACATGGTATATATGACACTGACTTCTCGGAATATGCTTTGAGATCTGTTTTGTGGACCAGTAGATGCTCAACCTTTCTAAATACTTCATGTGTACCTGAAGGAATGTATTTTTTACTATAATCGTTTCTTAAAGCGTTGTCCCTGGACCAGTAGCACCAGCATTACCTGGAGGTTGTTAGAAATGCAAATGCTCAGGCCCCACCCCAGAATCTCTAGGGATAGAGACCAGTACTCTGTTTTAACAAACTCTTCGGATGATTTTGATATCATTCAAATTTAAAACCACTGCTCTGATAGTTCAATTTAGGGTTCTGCATAAGAATTAGATATAGATTCTTAGTTGTGTTGTTAAAGCCTTAGAATTTTTGGCTGCTTTATCTATCAGTCCCTGAGAGAGGTGAATTAACACTTCTCACTGCATTTGTGAAGTTAACAATTTATCTTCAAATATCTTTCAATTATGCCATGATTTATTTTGAAGTTACATTATTAAGAGTATGAGTTTAAAATATTTACATTTTACTGATTTTTTTTTCTCTTATCATTATACAGTTACTCTCTTTCTCTCTAATATTGGTTTTTGTATTAAGGTTTATTTTGTCTGTTAGTAATACAACTATAATAGTTTCATTTGACATTTGTCTAATATATTTTTCTTTTCCTTTTTTTTCAACTTTTATGTTTTGCATTTTAGCTGCATTTCTTATAAATAGCATATAACAATTTTGCTGTGTTCTTTAAATCTGATACCTACCATCTTTCATAGGAGAATAAATTTGTTTACCTCATTATAATTGTTGACAGATTTTAATTTATTTTTACTCTATTATGTTGTCATTTTTATTTATCAGTATCTTTGTTGTTTAGTTTTAGTTTTTCATTCTTGTTTTCTATTAATATTATCAAGTTTTCTTTACTTCCTTGGTTTATAAGTTATCCATTCTATTTTGACTTTTAGTGGTTACCTATAAATTTTTAATATGCATACTTGGTTTCAAAGTTTAAACTTAAGCAATATGTCTGCAGAATACATATTATTTTCATGTGCATGTAAAATGTTCACCAAGATAGGAGAGACCATCAAGATGGTAGAAGAGTAAGAAGTGCAGATCACCTTCCTCCCCACAAATACAACAGAAATACATCTACACATGGAACAACTCCTACAGAACACCTACTGAACACTGGCAGAAGACCTCAAAAGGCAAGAAACTCCCCACGTACCTAGGTAGGGCAAAAGAAAAAATAGAGGCAAAAGAATAGAGACGGGACCTGCACCTCGGGGAGGGAGTTGTGAAGGAGGAAAAGTTTCCACACACTAGGAAGCCCCTTCACTGTCGGAGACAGGGGGAGGGCAGGGGGGAATCTTCGGAGCCACGGAGGAGAGCGCAGCAACAGGGGTGCAGAGGGCAAAGCAGAGAGATTCCTGCACAAAGGATCTCTGCCAATCAGCACTCACCAGCCTGAGAGGCTTGTCTGCTCACCTGCCGGGACGGGTCGGAGCTGGGAGCTGAGGCTCAGGCTTCGGAGTTCAGATCCCAGGGAGAGGACTGGGGTTGGCTGCGTGAACACAGCCTGAAGGGGGCTAGTGCGCCACAGCTAGTTGCGAGGGAGTCCAGGGAAAAGTCTGTAACTGCCTAAGAGGCAAGAGACCATTGTTTCGGGATGCACAGGAGAGGGGATTCAGAGCACCACCTAAACGAGCTCCAGAGACGGGTGCGAGCCATGGCTATGAGCACGGACACCAGAGACGGGCATGAAATGCTAAGGCTGCTGCTGCAGCCACCAAGAAGCCTGGGTGCGAGCACAGGTCACTATCCACACCACCCCTCCTAGGAGGCTGTGCAGCCCACCAATGCCAGGGTCCTGTGATCCAGGGACAACTTCCGTGGGAGAACACATGGCGCGCCTCAGGCTGTTGCAACGTCACGCCGGCCTCTGCCACCACAGGCTCACCCCTCATTCCGTATCCCTCCCTCCCCCCGGACCGAGTGAGCCAGAGCCCCCTAATCAGCTGCTACTTTAGCCCTGTCCTGTCTGGGACGCCGTCAGGTGACCTACATGCAGAGGCGGGGCCAAATCCAAAGCTGAACCCCACGAGGTGTGCGAACAAAGAAGGGAAATTTCTCCCAGTAGCCTCAGGAGCAGTGGATTAAAGCTCCACAATCAATTTGATGTACGCTGCATCTGCAGAACACCTGAATGGAAAACAAATCATCCCAAAATTGAGGCAGTGGACTTTGGGAGCAAATGTAGACTGGGGGTTTGCTCTCTGCATCTAATTTGTTTCTGTTTTTATGTTTATCTTAATTTATAATTTAGAGCTTATTATCGTTGGTAGATTTGTTTATTGATTTGGTTGCTCTCTTCCTTTTTTTTTAAAAATACATGTGTATATTTTTTTCTTTTTTTTCCTTTTTCTCTTTTTATGAGTGTGTATGTGTACGCTTCTTTGTGTGATTTTGTCTGTATAGCTTTGCTTTCACCATTTGTCCTAGGGTTCTCTCTGTCTGCTTTTTTTTAGTATAGTTTTTAGTGTGTGTTATCACTGGTGGATTTGTTTTTTGGTTTGGTTGCTCTCTTCCTTCTTTCCTTCTTTTCATTTTTATCACTTTTTTTATTTTTTATACTATTTTTTTATTTTTTATTTTAATGAATTTATTTTGTCTCCCTTCCTTCCTCCCTCCCTCCTTTCCTTCCTACCTTTCTTTCTTTCTTTCTTTCTTTTTCTGAGGCATGTGGCTAACAGGGTCTTGGTGCTCCGGCCGGCTGTCAGGCCAGAGCCTCTGAGGTGGAAGAGCCAAGTTCAGGACACTGGTCCACCAGAGACCTCAGGGCTCCACATAATATCAAATGGCAAAAGCTCTCCCAGAGATCTCCATCTCAACACTAAGACCCAGCTGCACTCAATGACCAGCAAGCTACAGTGCTGGACACCCTATGCCAAACAACTACCAAGACAGGAACACAACCCCACCCATTAGCAGAGAGGATTCCTAAAATCATAATAATTTCACAGACACCCCAAAACACACCACTGGACACAGTCCTGACCACCAGAAAGACAAGATCCAGCCTCATCCACCAGAAAACAGGCACCAATCCCCTCCACCAGGAAGCCCACACAAACCACTGAACCAACCTGAGCCACTGGGGGCAGACACCAAAAACAACGGGAACTACGAACCTGCAGTCTGAGAAAAGGAGAACCCAAAAACAGTAAGTTAAGAAAAATGAGAAGACAGAGAAATACAAAGCAGATGAAGGAGCAAGGTAAAAACTCACCAGACCAAATAAATGAAGAAGAAATGGGCAGTCAACCAGAAAAAGAATTCAGAGTAATGATAGTAAAGATGATCCAAAATCTTGCAAACAGAATGGAGAAAATACAAGAAACGTATAACAAGGACCTAGAAGAACAAAACAGCAAACAAACAATGATGAACAACACAATAAATGAAATTAAAAATTCTCTAGAAGGAATCAATAGCAGAATAACTGAGGCAAAAGAATGGATAACTGACCTGGAAGATAAAATAGTGGAAATAACTACTGCAGAGCAGAATAAAGAAAAAAGAATGAAAAGAATTGAGGACACTCTCAGAGACAACTGGGACTACATTAAATGCACCAACATTCGAATTATAGGGGTCCCAGAAGAAGAAGAGAAAAAAAAAAATGGATTGAGAACATACTTGAAGAGATTATAGTTGAAAGCTTCCCTAATATGGGAAAGGAAAATAATCTATTCCAGGAAGAGCAAAGAGCCCCATACCTGATAAATCCAAGGAGAAACATGCCAAGACACATATTAATCAAACTATCAAAAATTAAATACAAAGAAGAAATATTAAAAGCAGCAAGGGAAAAGCAACAAATAACATACAAGGGAAACCCCATAAGGAAAGCAGCTGATCTTTCAGCAGAAACTCTGCAAGCCTAAAAGGAGTGCCAGGACATATTTAAACTGGTGAAAGGGAAAAACCTACAAACAAAATTACTCTACCCAGCAAAGATCTCATTCAGATTCGACAGAGAAATTAAAACCTTTACAGACAAGCAAAAGCTAAGAGAATTCAGCACCACCAAACCAGCATTACAACAAACGCTAAAGGAACTTCTCTAGGCAGGAAGCACAAGAGAAGGAAAAGACCTACAATAAGAAACCCAAAACAATTAAGAAAATGGTAATAGGAACATACATATCGATAACTAACTTAAATGTAAATGGATTAATGCTCCAACCAAAAGACATAGACTGGCTGAATGGATACAACAAGACCCGTATATATGCTGTCTACAAGAGACCCACTTCAGACCTAGGGACACATACAGACTGAAAGTGAGGGGATGGGAAAAGATATTCCATGCAAATGGAAATTAAAAGAAAGTTGGAGTAGCAATTCTCTTATCAGACAAAATAGACATTAAAATAAAGACTATTACAAGAGACAAAGAAGGACACTACATAATGATCAAGAGATCAATCCAAGAAGAAGATATAAGAATTGTAAATATTTATGCACCCAACATAGGAGCACCTCAATATGTAAGGCAAATGCTAACAGCCATAAAAGGGGAAATCGACAGTAACACAATCATAGTAGGGGACTTTAACACCCTACTTTTACCAATGGACAGATCATCCAAAATGAAAATAAATAAGGAAACACAAGTTTTAAATGATACATTAAACAACATGGACTTAACTGATATTTACAGGACATTCCATCCAAAAACAACAGAATACACTTTCTTCTCAAGTGCTCATGGAACATTCTCCAGGATAGATCATATCCTGGGTCACAAATCAAGCCCTGGTAAATTTAAGAAAATTGAAATCGTATCAAGTATCCTTTCTGACCACAACGCTATGAGACTAGATATCAATTACAGGAAAAAAGCGGTAAAAAACAAAAATACATGGAGGTTAAACAATATGCTACTAAATAACGAAGAGATCACTGAAGAAATCAAAGAGGAAATCCAAAAATACCTAGAAACAAATGACAATGAAAATACGATGACCCAAAAACCTATGGGATACAGCAAAAGCATTTCTAAGAGGGAACTTTATAGCAATACAATCCTACCTCAAGAAACAAGAAACATCTCAAACAAACAACCTAACCTGACACCTAAAGCAACTAGAGAAAGAAGAACAAAAAACCCCAAAGTTAGCAGACGGAAAGAAATCATAAAGATCAGATCAGAAATAAATGAAAAGGAAATGAAGGAAATGATAGCAAAGATCAATAAAACTAAAACCCAGTTCTTTGAGAAGATAAACAAAATTGATAAACCATTAGCCAGACTCATCAAGAAAAAAAGGGAGAAGACACAAATCAACAGAATTAGAAATAGAAAAGGAGAAGTAACAAGTGACACTGCAGAAATACAATGGATCATGAGAGATTACTACAAGCAACTATATGCTAATAAAATGGACAACCTGGAGGATATGGACAAATTCTTAGCAAAGCACAACCTTCCAAGACTGAACCAGGAAGAAACAGAAAATATAAAGAGACCAATCACAAGCACTGAAATTGAAACTGTGATTAAAAATCTTCAAACAGTAAGCTGGGACGAAGTGTGAGAGTGGCATGGGCTTATATACACTACCAAATGTAAAATAGATAGCTAGTGGGAAGCAGCCACATAGCACAGGGAGATCAGCTCGGTGCTTTGTGACCACCTAGAGGTGTGGGATAGGGAGGGTGTGAGGGAGATGCAAGAGGGAGGAGATATGGGGATATATGTATATGTACAGCTGATTCACTTTGTTATAAATCAGAAACTAACACACCATTGTAAAGCAATTACACTCCAATAAAGATGTTAAAAAAAAAATCTTCCAACAAACAAAAGCCCAGGGCCAGATGGCTTCACAGGTGAATTCTATCAAACATTCAGAAAAGAGCTAACACCTATCCTTCTCAAATTCTTCCAAAAAATAGCAGAGGGAGGAACACTCCCAAACTCATTCTACAGGTCACCATCACCCTGCTACCAAAACCAGACAAAGATGTAACAAAAAAAGAAAACTACAGAGCAATATCACTAATGAACATAGATGCAAAAATCCTCAACAAAATACTAGCAAACAGAATCCAACAACACATTAAAAGGATCATACACCATGATCAAGTGGGGTGTATCCCAGGAATGCAAGGATTCTTCAATATACGCAAATCAATCAATGTGATAAAACATATTAACAAACTGAAGAATAAAAATCATATGATCTTCTCAATAGATGCAGAAAAAGCTTTCGACAAAATTCAACACCCATTTATGATAAAAACCCTCCAGAAGGTAGGCATAGAGGGAACTTACCTCAACATAATAAAGGCCATATATGACAAACCCACAGCCAACATCGTTCTCAATGCTGAAAAACTGAAACCATTTCCTCTAAGATCAGGAACAAGACAAGGTTGTCCACTCTCACCACTATTATTCAACATAATTTTGGAAGTTTTAGCCACAGCAATCAGAGAAGAAAAATAAAAGGAATCCAAATCAGAAAAGAAGAAGTAAAGCTGTCACTGTTTGCAGATGACACAATACCATACATAGAGAATCCTAAAGATGCTACCAAAAAACTACTAGAGCTAATCAATGAATTTGGTAAAGTAGCAGGATACAAAATTAATGCACAGAAATCTCTTGCATTCCTATACACTAATGATGAAAAATCTGAAAGAGAAATTAAGGAAACACTCCCATTTACCATTGCAACAAAAAGAATAAAATACCTAGGAATAAACCTACCTAAGGAGACAAAAGACCTGTGTGCAGAAAACTATAAGACACTGATGAAAGAAATTAAAGATGATAAAACAGATGGAGAAACATAGTATGTTCTTGGATTGGGAGAATCAACATTGTGAAAATGACTGTATTACACAAAGCCATCTACAGAGTCAATGCAATCCCTATCAAAATACCACTGGCGTTTTTCACAGAACTAGAACAAAAAATTTCACAATTTGTATGGAAACACAAAAGACCCCAAATAGCCAAAGCAATCTTGAGAAAGCAAAATGGAGCTGGAGGAATCAGGCTCCCAGATTTCAGACTATACTACAAAGCTACAGTAATCAAGACAGTATGGTACTGGCACAAAAACAGAGATATAGATCAGTGGAACAGAACAGAAAGCCCAGAGATAAACCCACACACATATGGTCATCTTAACTTTGATAAAGGAGGCAAGAATATACAATGAAGAAAAGACAGCCTGTTCAATAAGTGGTGCTGGGAAAACTGGACAGCTACATGTAAAAGAATGAAATTAGAACACTCCCTAACACCATATAACAAATATGAACTCAAAATGGATTAAAGACCTAAATGTAAGGCCAGACACTATAAAACTGTTAGACGAAAACATAGGAAGAACACTCTATGACATAAATCACAGCAAGATCCTTTTTGACCCACCTCCTTGAGAAATGGAAATAAAAACAAAAATAAACAAATGGGACCCAATGAAACAAATTCTCTGTAGAGAATGGACTTGAGGACATGGGGAGGGGGAAGGGTAAGCTGGGATGAAGTGAGATAGTGGCATGGACATATATACACTACCAAACGTAAAATAGATAGCCAGTGGGAAGCAGCCACATAGCACAAGGGGATCAGCTCGGTGCTTTATGTCCACCTAGAGCAGTGGGATAAGGAAGGTGGGAGGGAGACACAAGAGGGAGGGGATATGGGGATATATGTATACGTATAGCTGATTTACTTTGTTATAAACAGAAACTAACACACCATTGTGAAGGAATTATACTCCAATAAAGATGTTAAAAAAAAAAGTTCACCAAGATAGATCCTATGTTTTCATCAAAAGATTGAAATCTTATACAGTATATTGTCTGACTCAAGTGTTTTAATCAGAAAACCATAGCAATAAGATATGCTTTAAAAATCCTTCAATAGTTGAAATTTACACACGTTTCTAGATAATATACAAATCAAAGAAGAAATTAATAGGGAATCAAAAATTATTTTGCATTGAATGATGACAAAAAAAATATAAGAGGCAACCAGGGCAGTCATAGAGATAAATGTATGCATTTAAAGTGCCTATTTTAGAAAAGAAGATGATTCAAAATCAATGAACTAAATCTTTGAATTAAGAAGTAAGGAACAAAAAACAAGGAAGTTAAATCTGATGATTAAAAAAATACAGATGCAAACAGATCAATGATAGGGAAAAAATGAGACTATTACCAACACCCAAATTTGTTTCTTAAAAATTGTTATTAATATTAACAAATTCTTTAAAAAATTAATGACAAAACACAAATTAACAATACCAGAAATTCAAAAGTAGATATTATTGAAGATAAGATAGACTTTAAAGGGTAATAAGAGAATAATATAAACATCTTCATGTAAATACATTCAACAACATAGAAGAAAATGACTAATTTTTTGGAAAGCACAAATTACTAAAACTGCCACAAGAACTAAAAATAGAAAAAGTGAACAGCCTATATCTATTAAAAAAGTTTATAATCAGAACTTATACAAAGCTAGACCCAGATGGTTTCACTGGTGAATTCTATCAAAACCTTAAAAAAGAAATAATAGCAATCTAACCAAACTCATTCAGAAAATAAAAGAGGAGTGAGTGTTTCCCCAGTGAATTTGTCAGGTCAACATAAATGCAATAACGTGACAAGGTTATTACAAGAAAAGAAAATGAGAGGCCAATAAATCTTACAAACATTGGTACAAAAATGCTTTCTAAAACATTAGCAAATTTAATCCAGCAATATATAAAAATATGTACAAAGTGGGGTGTATCCTAGAAGTGTGGGGTTGATTCATCAATGATAAATAAATCAATAAAATTTACCACAATTAACAGAAAAAGGAAGAAAATCATATAATCATCTCGATATAGAAGAGCATTTTGACAAAATTTAATAGCCATTCATGATAAAACAAAAGAAAAGTTCTCAGAAAACTACAATGCAGGAAACTTCCTCAATCTACTTAAAAGCATCTACAAAAACATCATAGTAAATGGTAATATTTTAAAAACTTTTCCCCCAAGTTTGGGAATAAGGTGATGATGTCTGCTCTCCTTACTCTATTACACATTGTAGTGGAGGTCTTAGCCAAAGCAAAAGGACAGGAAAAAAAAAATGATATAAAAATTGAATTGGGAGAGTAAAACTCATTTTGTTTGTTTATAGCTGATATAATTGCTCTCAAAAGTGCTTCTTAAAGTATTGTCCAAGGATTCCTGGCAGGTCCCTGAGTCTCTTTTAGGGAGTCCATGAGGTAAAAGACATTTTCAAAGTAATACTAAGATGTTACTTGCTTTTTTTATCCACATTGCCTCATGAGTGTACAGTGTAGTTCTTCAGAGGCATGATGTGTGATATTGTAACAGATAGAATGTAGAAACAGATACAAGAATCCATCCAGGGGGTTTCCCTGGTGGCACAGTGGTTAAGAATCCACCTGCCAATGCAGAGGACATGAGTTCAAGCCCTGGTCTGGGAAGATCCCACATGCCACAGACCAACTACACCCATGCACCACAACTACTGAGCCTGCGCTCTAGAGCCCACAAGCCACAACTACCTAGCCACGTGCCACAACTACTGGAGCCTGCGCACCTAGAGCCCGTGATCCACAACAAGAGAAGCCACCGTGATGAGAAACCTGCGCACTGCAATGAAGAGTAGCCCTTGCTCGCCGCAACTAGAGAAAGCCCAGGCAGAGCAACGAGGACCCAACACAGCTAAAAATAAATAAATAAATTAATAAAAAAAAAAAAAAAAAGAATCCATCCATCTTCTATTAAGCTAGACATTGAAGAAATTTACAAAAATATGAAACAATTCCACTATTTTGTTTGTTTTGGAAAGTAGAGTTTTTTAAAAATAAAAATGTGTTATTTATGTTTATGTACAATGGGTTTATTGCTATTTCAAATGGATGCACACATATTTAAATAATTTTTTGATTATATTTCTAAATGGGTAGGTATACAATTAATCTAACCCATATTAAAAAGCTCTTTAGGTTTCCCAACAATTTGTAAGAGTCTAAAACACTCTTGAGATTTAAAAAAGTTTTGAAGATTGCTGGTTTACATGGAAAACCTAAAAACTCTACAAAAAGTGCTGAAATCAGTAAGTAAATTCAGCTAAGTTACAGAAAAAATGGCAATATACAAAAATAAATTGCATTTCTACATGCTAGTGATAAAAAATAAAAACACTGATTTAAAAAATTGTATTTAAAATAACACAAAAAATATAAAATACTTAGGAATATGTAAATAAAAGATGTGTAAGACTTTGTCACTAATACCTACAAAGATTACTGAAAAAAACTTTTTAAATATCGAAATACTTGGAGAGATATACCATATTCATGGATTGGTACACTCAATATTGTTAAGATGTCAGTTCTTTTCAAATTGATGTATAGTCACTAAAAAGGAAATCAAAATTGGAAGAATTACTTTACCTGATTTCATCACTTGTTATAAAGCAAAACAGTATGATAGTGGTGGAAGTTTAGAAAATTAGATCAATGGAACAGAGCAGAGAGCTCAGAAATAGACTCACACACATACAATCAATTGATTTTAATAGGCAATTCAGTGGGAAAATAATGTCCCTTTCCTCAAATTGTGCTAAACAACTAGATATCCATATCCAGGAAAATAACAGACTTGGACCCCTACCTCATACCATACTCAATATTAATTCAAAGTGAATCATAGATCTTAAAAGCATAAAAACTAAAATTATAAAACTTCTAAAGAAAATTTAGGAGAAATCTTAGCAATCACAGATGTAGGCAGATAGGACACAAAAATAATAAAGTATAAAGAAAAAATAAATTGGACTTTATTAAAATTATAAACTTCTACTTTTCAAAAGACATCATTAAAAATAACTCAAGCTACTGACCAGGATTAAAAAGTCATAATAATAATTGACAAGAATGTATCTCTAGAATATATAAAAAATACTTTAAAAAAATCAATAATTAGAAGACAATCAATCAAATAAATATACAGGTACTTCACAGAAGTTATGATGACTAATAAACACATGAAAAGATTCTGGACTTTAGCTGCCAGGGAAATGCAACTTCATGCAAACTGTGACTAGTTAATAAGGATGTGGAAAAACTGGAGGTCTCCAATCGCTGGTGGGAGAGTAAATTTTCCAATCATTTTATAAAATAATTTGCCAGTTTCTTTTACAGTTAAGCAAACACCTATTCTATGACCCAGAAAGTCCTCTCCTAGACATTACTCAAGAGAAATACAAATATACGCCCACAAAAAAAGACGTGTACAAATATTCACAGAAACTATTCATAATAACTAAAACTGGAAACAATCCAAATGTTCATTAACAGATGAATGAATAAACATTTTTGTGTTTGGTAAATTCTAGATGGAACACTAGTAGGTAACAGAAATTAACCAACTGGTGATACATGCAACAACATGGATGAATTTCATAGACATTACATTAAGCAAAAGAAGTCAGACACAAAAGAGTACTTTCTTTATTATTTCATTTGTATGAAGTGCATAACAGGCTAAATAAACTCTCTTATGATGATAGAAATTGGACCAGCAGTTGCCTTTGATGCACTAGGGCTAGGCTAGTGAAGAGCCTATCGCACATGATTTAAGAAAGCACTCACTTGCAGAATTGTGAGCAAATGCTTCCTTAAATTTTGCATCCTAGTTGTCTTATTCAACTCATTATATTCCAGTCCTGCTTTGGGGTAGGGTGGGATATTAACTGCAGGGGGCCTAGAGGAATATTCCGGGATGATGGAAATGTTCTACATATTTGTAGGGGTGGTGGTTACACATGTATAGGTATATCAAAACTCATCAGATGGTACATCTAAAACCTGTGTGTTTTTCTCATATATAAATTTTAAAAGTTAATTTTTATAAAGAAACATTACCAAGACCATTTTGAAAATAACAATAAGTAAGGTATCTCAGTTTACCAGATATTAAAATTAAAACAAAGTTAAAATAGACTAATTGATCAATGGAACAGATTAGGGAGTCCAAAGACTAGTACATACATATATGGAAATCTAGTATTTGACAAAGGTGTCATTATAAGTAATGAAGAAAGAATAGATAATAGTCTTAATTAATGGGTGTAGAACATTGGTTATCTAGACAAAAAATAAATTAAGTTAAATCCCTATCTCGTACTATACACAAAAATAAATACCAGACTTATTAAAACACCAAAATTTAAAAGTCAAACTTTAAACTATTAGAAAAAAAGAGAACATATTTGATCAGAAGTGACAAAAATTTCTTTAAAAAGACAGCAAAAGTACCAAGTCATAAAGAAAAAAATGATAAATTTAACTACATTAAAAATTGAAAATGTCCATTTAATACGATACCCTATAAACAAAGTGGAAAGACAAGCCATAAAATGGGGAGAGTTACTTGCAATGACTAATAACCAACCAACGTTCAAGATCCAGAATATATAAAGAATTCCCACAAAGCAATAATAAAAAGATAAAAAATGGGACAAAGGTTATAAGGACAATTTTAATATCATCAATAAGCATAAGAAAAGCTTAATTTCAAGCTCAGTGAAATTAAAACAAAAATGAGAATTTTTTTAATTTGTCAAATTGGAAAACTTAAAATATTCTGATAATATTAAGTGTTTCAACAAGGACTTGTTGAAAAAAACATTTGCTATTCACTGTTAATAGGAATATAAGTTTGTACAGCCACTCTGGAGAAGTTTTGACTGTTTCTATTAAAACTAAAACTGTTCATACCCTTTGACCCAGCAATTCTAGGATTAGTTATTTACCTAGAAAAATAATCATACCTATAAGCACTGAGACCATTACATGAATGTTCATAATATCATTATTTGATAATGGGAAAAGTCAGAAACAATCTACATGTGCATCAAAAAAAGGAATGAAGGAAAAAATGGGGGTACATAACTTCCATGCAGCAATTAAAATAAACATGTAGGTTAATGTGAATTAACATGGAAAGACCTTTAAAAAAAACACTGTGGAGTGAAAAAAACAAGTTGCATACTGCTATAAACATTGTGATTATATTTATAAATCTTAAAAGCACACAAAAAATACTACTATAGAGATCTATGGATATGCACAAAAATGCATAAGTACATATTTTAAAAGGCTGGGAACTTTTCTGGTAAGCGGCCTGAGGTGACCTCTAAATATGGTTTGCTATTCACTTGACCCAGAAAACCCCACAAAATCATGCAAGTCAAGAGGTTCAAATCTTCGTGTTCACTTTAAGAACACTCGTGAAATTGCCCAGGCCATTAAGGGTATGCATATCTGAAAAGCCACCAAGTATCTGAAGGATGTCTCTTTAAAGAAGCAATGTGTGCCATTCCATGGTTACAATGGTGGAGTTGGTAGGTGTGCCCAGGCCAAACAGTGGGGCTGGACACACGGTCAGTGGCCCAAAAAGAGTGCTGAATTTTTACTGCACATGCTCAAAAATGCAGAGAGTAATGCTGAACTTAAGGGCTTAGATGTAGATTCTCTGGTCACTGAGCACATCCAGGTGAACAAATCCCCCAAGATGCGGCGCAGGACTTACAGAGCTCATGGTCGACTCAACCCATACGTGAGCTCTCCCTGCCACAGTGAACTGATCCTTACTGAAAAAGAACAGATTGTTCCTAAGCCAGAAGAGGAGGTTGCCTAGAAGAAACTGAAGAAACAAAAATTTATGGCCCGGGAATAAATGCCACAAAAAATAAATGCAAAGAAAAGAAAAGAAAAAAAAAAAGAAGTCTGGGAAGAAAACATACAAAGCATAATAGTGAGCCCATATATGTAGAGGGAGTGAAAGTCAGACTGAAGATGGAAATCAAAGGGATCCAGAAGTAAAAAGTATTTGAAAATGTTAACACTTTCAACTGTTGATAGTGGGAATATGAGGGATTTTTAAATTTTTGTATTTTATAGTATTTTGACATTAAAATTTCTTTTTAACACCTAAAATAGTAAGAGGTCTGAGTTCATAGCACATCTCTGCCATTAACTTAAACAAGTAACTTCCTCCCTCTTCATATTTCCTTATTGGTTCACTCAAATATGTTTTGAATGATGGAATGACCTTTAATCTCTACCCTAAACCAAATATTTCTCCAATTCTATGTTCCTGAGGGAAATTCTTCATTTTTCTTTAGCTAATAAGGAAAGCCTCCTGATTAACCCAGGGATTAAGGTCATCTTTCGGTGACAAAGGTAGAAGGTTCTTTTTTTACATCATTCTCATAACTATAAGACTATACACTTGTTGTCTGATATCTGGTCTAACTCTCCCCCCCGCCCCCCGATTTTCCTTCAGAGCAAATCTTTCTGCCAGCATCCAACATCCCAGAGAAGGGTTACAAATAGAAATAGAAAAGTCCAAAGTGAATTAAAATACCAGGTTGTTGACAGGAGAGAAAAAATAGCTCCCGCTAATAACCTGATTTGACATGTGATTTATGTGGTCCTAAAAGGACAGTCATAAAAAATGTGTAAGTGAAGGAATAACACCCAGTGATTTACAAAGGCCCTGGGAGTGTGGGCGACGGAATGCAGTGAAAGGGAGAGTAATAAATCTGGCCGGGGAAGCCATGTTGATCCTTTCACCCTTCAAAGCCTGAGCACCAGGGATTCTCTGCTTGTAGCACATTACATTCAGCCTTTCATTTGGCAAACATTTCCTGAGTCTCCTGGCCATGAGCAGCATCAGGCAAGGCAAGATGTATTTGTGTGTATATGGCAGGAATAGGTTCACAGAGAGAAGGTACAAAGTGTGATCTAAAGTGTTGATGAACTCACTGTATGATTAAACAAAACAGCTAAGCCAAAGATGCATCCATGTATAAGTGGAAGCAACTAAAGACATTTAATTTTAAGAAGAGAAAGTTTCAGGGAGAAATGGTTGCTGCCTTCAAATATCTCAAAAGCTTCACCGAGAAGAGGAAGAAAGTCTCCAGAGGATACTGAGACCAATGAATTAAAGAAAAGCAAATTCTTCCCATCAAAATTTATTGAGAACTTTCTATGTGCCAAGCACTAGTCTAGTAGCTAAGCATCCAGCAAGGATACAAAAGACTGACAAGGTCCTATGGCCGTTGGAAGTTACATTTTAGTGGAAGGAAGAACTATAATATGCCAAATAAATAAATAAACATGTTATTTCAGATACTGGTAAGTCTTATAATTGCATGGGGCAAGGTGACAGAGTGTGGGCAAGGGCAGAAGGGAGAGGGAAAATTTATTTAGGGAAGGTGATCAGAAGAGTCTCTGAGAAAGCGACATTTCATCTGGCATCTGAAATAACAAGAAGGCTCTAACCCTGTGATGATCTGGGGAAGAGAGATCCAGAGAAACAGAACAGCAAGTGCAAAGGTGCTAAGACAGGAACAAGCCTTGAATGTCTATTTTCAAAGGAACAGAAACGCCTACTGGGACGTAGTGAGTTAGGAGAGTGGAGAGATGGGATTGGGGACATAGGCAGGGACAAGAATGTGGGCCTTGTAGGCCTTGGTAAGGAGTTTGTATTTCACACTAGAGGCAATGGGATCAACATAGGTCAAGCACACCCTGTGCCACATCAAGACTTGTTATAAAGCTACAGGAGTAAACATAGTGTGGTATTAGCCCAAAGATAGACAAAGGAACCAATGGAACAGAATAAAAAATCTAGAAACAGACCCACACATATAGCCACTTGATGTGTAAGAACAGTCGCACTGTAGTACAGCATGGGAAGGATGGAGTCCCAGAAAGCGTAGCTCTACATGTGAAAAGAAAAACAATAAAGCTTCGAGATGAAAATATAGGAGAATATCTTCATGACCTCAGGTTGGCAAAAAAAAAAAAAAAAAAAAAAAAATTATTCTAGTAGGATACATAAAGCACAAACCATGAAGAAGAAGATTGGTACATTGGAATACTTTTAAATTAAGAATTTATCAATGATACCATTAAAATGGGGAAACGGAAAGCCACAGAGTAGAAGATATTTATAATACATATCTGACAAAAGTTTAGTATCCAGAAATGTAAAGAATTTGTACAAAACAACAAGAAAATGAAAAACAATCCAATAGAAAATTACACAAAAAGGGCTTAAAGAGGCACTTCACAAAATGGGGTGTCCAAATGTTCAAAAGAAACACTCAACATCATTTCTTGTTATAGAGGTGCAAATTGAGACCATAATGATATATCACTACATACACATACCCACCAAGATGACTAGAGAAACTTATCACACACACACACGTAAGAGAGGGAGGGAGTTTTAAAAAGATAGAAAAGATCCCTCTTGATTCCAATTTCCTCTTCTACTAGCATTGCAGTTATCAGGGAAGAGCATAACAGGCAGAGATGTACAAAGGCCCTGTGGCAGCAAAGGCAGCAAGGTAAAGAGAAGCAGGTGATGAGGCTGGAGAAAGTAGAGCCTACAAGGCCTTGCAAGCAAGGTTTTTGAATTTTTACCTGAGAAAATCTTTGAAGAGTTTTGAACAGAGGACAGAAGTAACACAATGTTTAAAACTTTACTTTAAAACTCTTCTTTACTCCTATTTCTCTCAGCCTCCTTTGTGCCTCACTTATTCAACCTTTAATTCTTTTTTCATTCATAACAAATATGATTGGGCAGCTACCATGCATCATGCCTCCCAGCCCACAGGGAGCCCAGAGCCCAACGGGAGGTGAAGCATGCACACAGTGTCTTTATCACTGGAGCTCCACAGGGCTCAAGCTTGGACAAGCATCTTTTCTCACTCTGCACACTCTCCCTGTGACCCGACAGTCATGCCATGGCTTCCATCTATGACCTATGTGATGACTGTAGGTTGACCAACCAGCACAGTTTGTCCATGGCTGAGGGGTTTCAACAAGACTTGGGACATAGTGGTAAAATTAGGAAAAGTCCTAAACAAACCGGGAGGAATTGGTCACTTAGGGCTGAGAACCCCCATATATGGATCACTTTACAAGCCCATGTGTCCATTTGGCTACTAGATATCCCCTTTTGATGTTTTAAGGTTATCTTAAATTCAGCCTGTCCAGTTTCAAACTCCCGATCTCTCCAAAACCCTTCTTCCTCCAACTTCCCTATCTCAGTGGACAGCACTCCCAGTTACCCTACTTTCTAAGCTGGAAACATGGGAGCCATCCTCAGCACTGTCTCTTTCCTCACTGCCACATTCAACCAAATCATTTACAAGGTGGATATTTCTGACCATGTAACAATAACACAGCAATACATCTGCTCCCCAGGAGCTCACATTCCAGTTGAGGAAAAGAAACAATATACAAATAAATACAAAGCTATCCAACATGTCAGTGCTCTGAAGGAAGATGAAGCAGGGTCAGAGGATAGAGGCTGGCAGTGGAGCAGGTCTCATACGATGGTCAGGGAGGATGTCTCTGAAGCTGACACCTTTGAGTAGAGCCTGGAATAATATATGGGAGCAGGTCATGCAAAGATTTAGGGGAAGAGTGTTCCTCAAAAAGAGAACAGCAAGTGCAAAGGCCCTGGGTATGGTGAGAGAATGACAAGGAGACCAGTGTAGCTGGACTAGAATAAGCAAAACAGACAGTGACAAGAGATATCAGAAATAACAAGGCTAGATCACATTTGGCCTTGTGGGGCATTGTTAGAACGTCTGAGTGAAATAGGAAATTGTTGGAGAGGTTTGAAATGAACGACCTAGTCTGATTTACATTTTAACAGGATCATTCTGTGAAGTGGAGCAAAAGTAAATACAGAAAGAATAGCTAGGAAGCTACGACAATAATATAATCATGTAATAATAATAACCTGCAGACAAGAGATGCTGGGGACTTGGACTGGGGTGAAAGTGGAGGGGGTGGTAAGAAGTGATTGGATTGGAAATATTTCAAAGGTACAGCAGACAGACTGCTAATGGATTTGATGTTGGGTGCGTGAGAAGAGCGAAAGATATCTCCAACAATGTCTTAAATATATCCACCTCTTACAGTTTCCACTGCCACCACTCTGACCCAAGCCACTATCATCTCTCACTGGAACCTTTGTGACAGCAAATAGCCTCCTGGTTGGTCCATCTTCATCTCCTTACTCCTTTCTGAATCATTAAACACAGCACAATCAGTGTGACTTTTTTAAAAAGTCAGGACTGATCATTCCACATCTCTGCTCCAACCCCTTCAGTGATTTTGCACTGCGTAAGAATCCAAATCCTGAATGAGGCCTTCGAGATTCTGTGTCATCAGCCTTCGGCCATTTCACCAGCCACATGTCACACTTCTCTTCCTTACCCTGCCTACCATCTACACTGCCTTTCTTTCATATTCCATCCAGCCTCAAGTTCTTGCATATGTTGCCCCCTCTGCCTAGAATTTATCACCCCTTCCCAAATAGAAACACCCGAGGTCATTTGTTCAGTTTAGGTGTCTTCATTTAATTATTACCCTTTCAGAGAAGACTTTCCTGCCCCTTGCTCCTCTCCTGACTAGAATTCTGTTAGTCTCCTTTGTTACTATGATCATCAGTAATTAATTGTGGAATCAGCTATTAATGTCTGTTTTCCCCACCAGAGTGTAAACTCCATGAAATCATCAACCATGCACAGTTTACATATGGCTGTATTCCTAGCATCTAGCACAATACTTTGCCCAGGTAAGTGTTTGATTTTTTTTTTTTTTTTAGGTAAATGATTAAATACTTGAAAACTGTAGTTCATATATGAAGTCAACAGATGAATAATCTCAGTTATGCAAGGACTCATGAAGTACTTGACTCATACATTCTTCCTGAAAAATTACTCCAAGATCTACTTCAGGCAGCTGAAAAGAAAAAAAGAGTCAAAATTTTAAAGTCATAAATAGTAAAGTCATGGTGTGGAAGAACTGGTAATGAGCAACTGAAAGCATGTAAGCACATAATTTATTCTAAATAAGTGTGGTAAATACGGTTACAAAACAGAATGAAAGTGTCATAAATAATTCCTGAAAGAGAAGATTCTTAATTTATAAAAGGAGCAACAATTAACAGTGTAAAATTATCTTACACCAATTAAAACTGGTGGTCGTAGGTAAAATAAAGATGGGAAAAGATGTATTATCCATCTTCATTGAAGGAGGTAAATAATTACATATGCTTTCATAGTATAGGCTCAAGTATATTTTTTGACAAAAATAAAAGTAGTGACTTCTGCTCTGGCTATGACAGAATACCATATATTAGGCCAGCTCTGCCACAGATAACAACTGTAAAAACTGGATAAATGCCAAAAATAAATCTAGCCATTTGAATGCATAAGAGAACAAGTAAAGCAGATAGACATGAGAGTATAAGATTTCAGAGAGAAGGGAAACCCATTGAGGCTCCTATATTCATCATCGCTTTTTCCCTATGGGGCATTTTTAAAAAAAATAAATTTATTTATTTATTTGTTTGTTTGTTTATGGCTGCATTGTGTCTTCTTTGCTGCACAAGGGCTTTCTCTAGTTGTGGCGAGCAGGGCCTACTCTTCATTGAGGTGTGCAGGCTTCTCATTGTGGTGGCTTCTCTAGTTGTGGAGCACGGGCTCTAGGTGCGTGGGCTTCAGTAGTTGCGGCTCTCAGGCCCTAGAGTGCAGCCTCAGTGCTTGTGACGCATGGGGTTAGTTGCTCCGAGGCATGTGGGATCTTCCCAGACCAGGGTTCTAAACCATGTCCCCTGAATTAGCAGGCGGATTCTTAACCACTGTGTCACCAGGGAAGTCCCCCTGTGGGGCATTTTTAAATTCATAGTGTGGGGCAGAGATACTGATCAGAAAGTGGAAGCCTAAAGTCTATGGCAGTCTCATTGTGCTAGAAGACAAAAATTAGAGTCCAAGGCTTTCAAGGTAACCAGGATGGAGGCGCCGAGATCCCAGAAGTAAAAGGAACCCCAGAGAAGTGAGCCTAACATTCCCTTCAAAGGAATTTGCTGAATCTTAAGCTGAATTTTAAGTTGCACATACTCCTATAAAGAGACCAAAATACAACAAGGAGAAAGTGACTGCTAAGAGATGAAAATGGTAAACAGAATTTCAGCAGTTTCATGGCCCTAAAACCACAAAAATAGGAGTCCAGACCTAGCATGGAAACCTTAGGCTTTCAGCTGAAACACCTGAAGAGCTATACTTAAGACAACTCATAAATAAGCCAGCCCTTGTGATGCCTGAAATCCACTCTCAAATGACTTCAATCTGTGGTTGGATGACAGTGACTTGCTCATAGCTTTTCAGAAAAAAAAAATAATGTAGGAAGATAATGCATCCAAAGCCTCTACCATTTTTATTAAAAAAAAATTGTCTAGGGCTTCCCTGGTGGCGCAGTGGTTGAGAATCTGCCTGCTAATGCAGGGGACATGGGTTCGAGTCCTGGTCTGGGAAGATCCCACATGCTGCGGAGCAACTAGGCCCGTGAGCTACAACTACTGAGCCTGTGCGTCTGGAGCCTGTGCTCCGCAACAAGAGAGGCCATGATAGTGAGAGGCCCGCGCACCGCAACAAAGAGTGGCCCCCGCTTGCCGCAACTAGAGAAGGCCCCCGCACAGAAACGAAGACCCAACACAGCCATAAATAAATAAATAAATTAATTAATTAATTAAAATATTTTAAAAAAATTGTCTAATGGCAATTAGAAATTAAATTGCATTTCAGGAAAAAGAACCAAATGACTAAAAATTAAGAGAAAAAAGGCAATAGAGGCACACTTAACGATGATCTAGTTGTTTGGCATTATCTAACATGGACTTTATTTTTTATCAGATATGACTTATATGTTCAAGAATATAGGAGAAAAGGTAGAGAAATTGACTTGGAATCTATAAAAATCATTAAATAGAAATTATAGAGCTGAAAAATACAGCAACTGAAATTAAGAACTCGATACATGGTTTCACAATATATTACCTATTAACTAGAAGCAAAAAAGAGGAATCATGAATTAGAATATATATTTGTAAAATATGTGGAATGAAGCACAGAGAAAAATAATGAAATAGAAATGGAAATTAGTGACACAGTGCACAAGATATATGGGTAGTTTGAAAAGGTCAAGTATAAAAGAATTTGTAAGCTTCAGAAGAAGAGGAAAGAGAATTTAGAAGAAGCAATATTTGAAGTAACACTAGATAAGAATTTTCCAAAACTGAAGAAAGCTATCAACTTACGGATTCAAGAGGCTCTATGACCCACAGCTAGGACACATTTAAAACACACATGCACGCACACACACACACACACACACACACACACACACACACACACGCACACACTGAAGCACTCAGAATAAACATGTGCACTAACTTCTCATCAGAAACAAAGCAAGCTAGAAGACAGAGAAACACCTTATAGATGCTGAAAGAAAAAACTGTCAATCTAGAATTCTATATCCAGACAAACTATCTTTCAAAAATAAAGGTAAAATGAAAACATTTTCCAATAAGCAAAATCTAAGAGAATTCATCACCAGCAGACCTGCACTACAAGGAATATTAAAGGAAGTTCTTGAAAATGAACAATTTCCACCATCTGGAAAATCAAACCTACATGAAAGAAAAAGGAGTGCCAGAAATGGTAAACGTATAGGTAAATATAAGCCTTTTTTTAAACTTAATTCCTTTAAGAGATAATTGATTATTTAAAGCAAAACTAATTATATATTGTGGGATAATAACATATATAGAAATAAAATGTATGATAACAACAGCACAACAGATGGGGGTAGATTGAAGGGTACTCTTGTAATGTTAGTACATTACCTGAGAAGTGATCTATTAACTCATGGAAGATTACAATAAATTAAGAAAACATACTGTAAGCCCTACTGCAACCACTAAAAAAAATTATAATAAAACAAAGAGTTATAGTTAAAAAAAAGAAAAGGTGGAATTTAAAAAACAATTCTCAATTAGTCCAAAAAAATGGTAAAAAAGGAGAAAAAAATGGTCAAAAAACAGATGTGATAAATAGAAAAATTATAAGGTAGATTTAAATGTAGTGGTATTAATAATTATCTTAATATAAATGTCATTAACACCCTAATTAAAAGGTAAAGATTGGCAGATTGGATATCAAAGCAATATACAATAATATACACATTTTAAATACAAAAACAGGAAGCTTAGAGGTAAAAGATAGAAAATGGTATACCATGAAAACACTAATCACCAGAAGCTAAAGTGGCTATATTAATACCAGACAAAGCTGACATTAAGACAAAGAGTTATCACCAGAGATAAAGAGGAACATTTCATAATGATGAAAAGTGTCAGTCCATCAAGAAAGCATAACAATCCTGAATGAGTATTCATGTAATAACAGAGGTTCAAAATGCATATAACACAATCTAGTAGAACTGAAAGGAGAAATAGAAAATTCACAATGACTGTTGGAAAATTTAATATTCCTCCAACAGTCAAACTAAGTAAACAAAAACATAGGAAGAATACAAAAGATTTGAAAGGCACTATCAATCAAAGTAGCCTGATTAAGATTTATATGCCACTATACTCAACAGCTACAGAAGACATTTTTTTTTTCAAGTGTGTATGAAACAGCCAGTCACCAAGCTATACCAAATACTGGACCATGAACAAAGTCTAAGCAAATTTTAAAAAATGAACTTCTGCACAATATGTTATTGGATTACAATAAAAATGAATGATCAAACACAAATATATCTAGAAAATCCTCAAATATTTGGAAATTAAGCAACACATTTCTAAATAACACAAAAGTCAGAGAAAAATTCACAAGGAAAATTAGAAAATATTTTGAACTGAATAATAATTAAAATAAAATATAACAAAATTTGTGTATTCAACTAATCTAAGCAGTGCTTCGGGAGAAATTTTTGTTAGTTTTGTTTATTTTAGGAAATAAAAAGAATATTTAAAATCAATGATCTCAGCTTCTACCTCAAGAAGGTAGAAAGAAGAAATTAAACTCAAAGTATAAAGACTAATATGATAATAATAAGAATAAAAATTAATATAATATAAAATGAATAAACAATAGAGAAAACCAATGAAACCAAATGAATAACAAAAATAAATTTAGCAATGAAGAACAAAGTTGAAAAATCCATACCATCTAATTTAAATACCTACTAGAAATCCTCAGTAATTAAGACCTGATGGTGTTTTCATAGAGAGACAAGTAAATGAACAAAACAAATTAGAGCCCAGAAAGAGACCCATGCATATGGTAGTTGAATTTTTACAAAAACATGAGAGTAATTCAGTGGAAAAATGATAGTCTTTTCAACAAATGGAAAAGGAACAACTGGATAACCATGTGGTAAACAAACAATAAACAACAACCTTGACTCATTTCATGCTATACACAAAAATTAACTCAGAATGGATCATAGACCTATACATAAAGCTAAAAATATAAAACTTTTAGAATAAAACATAAAATAATCTTTGTGATCTTATGGCAGGCAAAGATGACTTAAGACAAAAAAATACAAACCATAAAAGGAAGAATGAATGAAGTGGATTCTATTAAAATTAAAAACTTCTATTCTTCAAAAAAGCCATTAAGAAAATGAGAAAGCAAGTCACAGACTGGGAGAAAATATTCATAAAACATATATCTGATGAAAGACTGGTATCCAGAATATATGAAGAAATCTTACAAGTCAATCAAAATAATATAAATAATCCAGTAATAATGAGCAAAACATTTGAATGGACACTCCAAACACACACACACAAAGATATATGAATGGCCAATAAGCACAAGAAAAGATGATCAGTAGCATTAGCCATCAGGAAAATGCAAATTAACACCATGAGATACTGCCAGACACTCACTATAATGGCTAAAATTTTAAAACCTGTGAATATCAAGTGTTGGTAAAGATGTGGAGCATTTATAACTTTCATACAGTGCTGGTAGGAGTATAGAATAGTATGATAACTTTAGAAAATATTTTTCAATTTCTTATGAAGTTATACATACACTTATATGATTCAGTAGTTCTTTTTAATATTTCCCTAAGAGAATTAAAACCATATGTCCATAAAGAGGCTTGTACATGACAGGTCAAGTCAGCTTTATTTGAACAAAGCAGAAGGCATCATGCTCCCTGATTTCAGACTATATTACAGTAATCAAAACAGTATGGTATTGGCATAAAAACAGACACACAGATCAATGAAACAGAATAAAGAGCCAAGAAATAAACCCACATATATATAGTCAACTAATTTACAACAAAAGAGCAGAGAATATACATTGGGGGAAGGACAGTCTTTTCAATAAATGGTGCTGGGAAAACTGGACAGCCACATTCAGAAGACTGAAATTTAACCACCATCTTACACCATACACAAAAATTAACTCAAAATGGATTAAAGATTTGAACATAAGACCTAAAAACATAAAACTCCTGGAAGAAAATATAGGCAGTAAGCTCCTTAACATACGTCTTGGCAATGATTTTTTTAATCTGACACCAAAAGCAAAAGCAACAAAAGGAAAAATAAATAAGTGGGACTGTATCAAACTAAAAATCTTCTTCACAGCAAAGCAAACCATCAACAAAATGAAAAGACAACCTACTGAATGGGAGAAAATATTTTCATATCCTATATCTGATAAGGGGCTAATATCCAAAATATATAAAGAACTCATACAACACAATAGCAAACAATCTGATTTTAAACATGAGCAGAGAATCTGAATAGACATATTTCCAAAGTAGACATAAAGTTGGCCAACAAGTACAGGAAAGAATGCTCAAAATATTAATCATCAGGGAAATGCATTTAAAACCATGATGAGGTATCACCTCACATCTATTAGAATGGCTATTATCAAAAAGACAAGAAATAACAAGTGTTGGTGAGGATGTGAAGAAAAGGAAACCCTTGTGCACATTTGGTGGGAACATAAATTGGTGCAGCCACTGTGGAAAACAGTATGCAGGTTCCTTAAAAATTAAAAATAGAACTACCATATGATCCAGCAATTGTACTCCTTGGTATTTATCTGAAGAAAATGAAAACAGTAACTCAAAAAGTTATGTGCACCCCCATATTCACTGCAGCTTTATTTACAATAGCCAAGATATGGAAACAACCTAAGTATCCATCAATGGATGCATGGATGAAATAATTGCTGCATATTGTATATATAGTAGAATATTATTCAGCCTTAAAAAGAATGAAATCTTGCCATTTATGACAACATGGATGGACCTCAAGGGTATAACGTTTAGTGAAATAAGTCAGAGAAAGACAAATATCATATTTCTTATATGTAGAATCTAAACAAAAACAAAAGCAAAAAAACAAGCTTATAGATACAGAGATCAGATTGGTGGTTGCCAGAGGCAAGGGGTTGGGGGGGGGGGGAGAAACGGGTAAAGGGGCTCAGAAGATAAAAAAGAAAGAAAAATATCAGCTTTATTTATAACATCCCAAATATCTATCAACAGGTGAGCAAAAACACCCAAATTTTGGTATATTGATGAAGTAGAATACTAGAAAATATTGATTTGTACAATAGCATTGATAAATCCCAAAATTATTGTGTTGAGGTGAAGAAAATATTCATTGTGGAAAATAATCACAATGGTGGTTGCTGTAAAGTTGAGGGATTTCTTGAAAAGGAGTTTGAGGAAACCCTTTGAGTAGATGAAAATATTCAATGTATTGATTTTGGTGATAGAGACCTAGGTGTATACACATTTCATAACTCATTGAACAATATACCCCTTCCCCTAAAATTGATGGATTTTGTTTTATTTTAAATTCTACCTTAATCAAACTAACTTAAAAGAAAAACAGATCAGTAATCTAAGCTCCCACCTTAGGAAGCTAGCTAGAAAAAGAAGAGCAAATTAGACCAAATTAAGAGGGAAGAAAATAATGAAGAGAAAAAAAATCAATGAAATATAAACAACAGAGAAAATGTAACCAAAAGCTGGTATTTGAAGGAAAATTAAAACAAAAAAAATGGATAAACTTCTAGCTAAACTATCAAGAAAAGAGAAATCACAGTTTGTCAATATCAAAAAAAAAAAATGACAGAGGGGACATAACTACGGATCCTGCAGATATCAAAAGGATAAGGGCATATTATGAAAAATTTTATGCCAATAAATTTTACATCTTGGATAAATTAGACAAATTCCTTGAATGATGCAAATTGTCAAAACTAGCTCAAGAAAAGATAAATAGCTGTATAGTCCCATATCTGTTTAAATAACTTGAACTTGTAACTGACAGCATTATTTTAAAGAAAACTCCACACTCAGTGTCTTCATTAGTAAATTTTACCATATTTTTAAGAAAGAAATAATGCCAATTTTACCAAAACTCTCCAGAAAATCGCAAAAACACTTTTCAAGTCATTTTATAAGGCCAGGAAAACCTTAATACCAAAATCAGGCAAATATACTACAAGAAAAGAAAATTACAGAACAATAATCCTCATGAACACAAAAGATACAAAAGTTGTTAATAAAATATTAGCAAATCAAATCTAGTAATATATAAAACTGATAGTATATCATGACCAGGGGAAATTTATTCTAGGAATACAAGGTTGTGTAACTTTAAAATATTAATTGACAGACTAAAGAAGATTCATGAACAAACTAAAGAAAAAAAGTGATAATTTCAATATCTACAAAAAAAGCATTTGAAATATTCAATACACATTCATGATAAAATCTCAGGAAGCTGGAAATAGAAGGAACTTCCTCGGCTTGAGAATGTAGAACAACCAGAACTCATATATTTCTGGTAGCAGTGTAAAATGGTACAATCTTTTTGAAAAACAGTTTGGCAGTTTCTTATAAAATTAAGCATATACATACATACCCTATGAACTAGCAATCCCTTTCCTAGGCATTTACTCAAAAGAAATGAAAACTTAGGTCTGTACAAATGCTTGTACAAGAATATTCATAGAATCTTTATTCATAGTAGTCTCAACTGGAAACAGTACAAATATCTATCAACTGGTGAGTGCATAAATAAACTGTGGTATATTTATATGATGGAATATTATGCCAAAACAAAAAGAAACATTTCTTATTCATGCACCAATGTGGATGCATTTCACAGACATTACTCTAAGTGAAATAAGCTGATGGAAAAGAGTATATACTGTACATACTGTAATATGTAAATGAGCAAAAGGTACATGGGTACATAACTCATCTCTTTTTACTATTGTAAAAGATTTAGAAAAGACTGACTTAGAACTCTCTGGAGTGATGAAAATATTTTGTATATTGATAGGGATATGAGCTTCATATTTATATGAATTTGTTAAAACTCAGTGAAGTGCATTTCAGCCTATATCAAAAAACTGATATAACCAGGAATTATAACCCGTAATTCCAAACAAGGAAATTTTAAAGGCAAATATACTTGAAGTAAACATATATAATTCATAATGGCAAATGACAAATTCCCCCATGAAGATACAAAAATTCTGAATCTAAATATACTTTATATCATAGCTATAAAACTCAACATTGCCAATGATTCAGTTGGCCAAAAAGGGCGTATGGGTTTTTCCTTAATATATTAAGGAAAAACAATGGTATAATTCTTTTAATCATGTAAAAAGTATCTACTAAAATCTGCAACAGTTTGGCTAAGATTCCAGAGAAATGAATCTATGAAAAAATATCAAATTGAAATTATAGAATCAAGAACAATATAATGATTGAAATTAAGAACTCAGTAGATGAGTTTAACAGTAGGATTAGCTAGTCATCATTGTACTGGAGGAACAAGATTAGAAACTTTAGAAGAGAACTTTGAATAGTTCACCATTAAGTACTAAGGTTAAAAGGAAACATTAGTAGAGTTAAAAACAACACATATATCTTTAAAACTACCATAGGGAAAAAGTAATGAAAGAGAAGATGGTCCAAAGAAAACAGCAAGGAAGGATCAAATATAAAAAATATAATAGAACAAGAACAAATGAGCATACCAGTTATGGCAAAAAATAGAAATAATTTAAACTTTCCAATTAAAAACAGATGTTTTCCTCAGCAATATTTATACTGCAAAAATATTAGAAACATACATGTTCAACCTCAGGGAAAGGTTATATGAGTGATGTTTCAACCCTCAACAGAATATTATGCCATAATTAAAATTCATATTAACAAAAACTTTTTAATAAGTTGGGAGATGCATATGTTAACCTATTAAAAATAAGGATTCCCAATTCTTATACAGTATCATAATACCTAAATATAAATTTAATAAAAAACTAAGTAGAATAAAAATACCAAATGTAGATATATAGTTAACAGCAGTTATTTATAGGTCAGAGAGTTATATTTTGTTCTATTTATTTGTCCTTTCTATAAATATACAAGATTCCTCCAATGGGAATATGTTGATTTTGTTTATTGTTTTTTATTACATAAGCAATACATGAATATAATAGTGATGTAAAAGATACAAGTACTAATAAAATAAAAGTTCCCTTTGACATTCTCAGCTGCTCTCTTCCTATTCCCACCTTAATCCATTCTATAGGAGTAACCACTATTTTCTTTTACTTCTTTCCAGATCATTTTTCTGTATTATTTGGATACTCAGAGTCAATAAGTAATAAAAATGTAAACAACCCACTTACAACAAACTGTAAAACAGGCTCAGTGACTACATCTGTGGGATGTCATAAAGGAAATTTCTGCATTGTGGAGAGCTGGAGTCCAGTGAACCCTCATCTTCTTCCCGTTTGAGTTCTATTATACAAATCTACCAAGAATTCTCTGAGAGGGAGAGTGACTGGAGTATAGGTTAGTCAAGGTTGATGAAATTAGGATTGGCCTGCATCCGGAAGTTCGGGTGGGAGGTAGACACATGGAAGCCTTCTCAGCTGGCTGTGAGCAGAATGAGGCCGTTAGGAAAAACATGGTGGAGAGCAGTTCAGCTGGAGAAAAGTACGGAATAGGGAGAGAGAAGGCTACATGGAGACATCAAAATCAGGTTTCAGAAGGCCTTGGCTTGGATGGTCAGCATGTGTCCTGGTGCTTCTTCAGAAATTCTCTGGTCTTACCAAGTGAGCCACAACTGAGTCCTGCCTGAGGTTTAGTTTTCTGGTTTATAAAATGGGGATATGGGTTCTTTGAAAATTAAATTAGATAAAGAGTGTAAGAACACTTGGCAGTGTGAGTTGATAATCACAGTAGAAAGTTGAACAGAAGGATACACAGCTCTGGAGCCTGGGCTTGGGCTCTACGAAGCTGCCTTGACGGCTTCTCTGTTGCTATTTCTGGAAACCATGCAAAGCTCAAGCCAGCTTCCTGTGACAAGAGAGATCCTAGCCCATGTTGGCATCTGCTTCTTTGGGGAGTAGCAAACTCAATTTTCTGATGTCCCAAGGTAGACATTGGCCCTGCATCCCTAGAGAACCTCACATATGGTTTGGTATGGTTTCTTTGAAAACACAATTGCTGTACACTTAATCATTTCTTTTTCAAGGAAAACATAACATTAGCTACTGTACATGGGTATGTAACTCATCTCTTTTAATTAGATGCTAATTAACAACTCACTAGCTTTAATCATATCAATCTGGTAATACTATTTATGCCCCACAGAATAATGAACTACTTTATAAGAAATAAGCATGGCACATGTTGACATAGGAATGCATCCAGCCATAATTTGCTCTGGGTAAATATCCCACCCAGACTTGGATTCTGAACAATTCACAAGGCAACGTTCACATGATACAAGGGGGAGAGTGGCAGAGACTTCCACATGGAGAGAGAGAAAGGAGCAAGAGGCAGAGAAATGACACAAGGAAGTTTTTCCCTAGGAAAGGGGCCACTGGTCAGTTTTGCCTGGAGGTGAATTAGAGACAACATCTGTATGAAACAGTCCAAGGAAGAGTTTTGTTACTTATGTAGCACCTGGAGAAACTGCTTTTTGGATGAGGAAGAATGTAGCAGGCATGTGGCATGATTCTGCTAAGGCTTGGCTACAAGTCCTGCTGGGACCAGCCAAGCTTGTAGGGTAGGAATGGGGACAAGGCAGGACAGAACCTACGTGGGTATAAACAAGGCAATTCTCAGGTTGCTCTCCACAACTGGAGGAGTGGTCAGCAGCCAAATATTCCACGTCCAAATAGTTACGGTGCCATCGGACATAAGTCAGACAGGCTTTAAGAGCCAACAGGGTCTAACTCATCTCTTGGGAAGGAATGGAACAAAGGTGATAAAGGGCCAAAACCCAGGTGACTGATGACACTAGAAGTCCAAGTATGCAGCAGCTTCATGGCTCTTAGAAAACAGGTCTCAGCCAGTGAGTGGAAGGATAAAGAACTCTGTCAACCCCAGGTAGAGAGCATTTGCAAGAAATATCCAGGGTAGTAACAGTGATTATTTATAGTGAGGGATAATTCTATGCTATGCAGTTTACATATACTCTTATATAGTGCATTGTGGAACAGGTTTTCGTGCTCCCATTTAACAGATGAGGAAAATGAGACTCAGAGCAAGTAACAACCCAGTGCTATACACATATAAGTGGCAGAGCCATGGTTCAAACCCAGCACTGTGACTCACAGATCGTGTTCTTGAATATTAAACTCTACCCATTCCTCTACCCTTCTTCCAGCCCCCAACCCCCAAGAGCTATAGGTTATGTCAAAGATGTCACGATCTCAGCAGAGTTTAGCTGGTCAATAAGAATTGTTAATTGGGAAACTCAGGCAGAAGTCCATTTTTCATAGCCTGGGATATATTGAGAGGAATGTGATAATTTGGTGAGAACCCAGGATTCCTGCTTCAAGCCTAATCCTAGCCCCACTATCTCCACGGACTGATAATGCATTTTTGTCCAGTTCCGGATTGCTTCAGGACTTGGATGGTGGGTTGAAGAGTAAAGGCTAAAGTCCTCATCATGGCCGACTAGTCCCTCCATGATCCGGCCCTGGTCCCTTTCTAATGTCACCTCCTTCTATACTCCCTCTCAGCCACACTAGCCATTTTGCTGATCTGTTAATAAGTCAAACACACTCCTAGTCCAGGGCTTTGCACTGGCTGTTTCTTTAGCCTGGAATGCCCTCTTCCACATTCCCTCCACAAGGACAGGTATTTCTGCATGTTTTTTTTCACTGATTTACCCCAGGCACCGAGACAGTATCTGGCCCTTAGTAGATACTCAATAATAATATGTGTTGAGTGGTCTTGGTTTGCCAGTGCCCTCCTAGAAGAGCAAGTTATTCTGTTATTCTTTTACCTTTTCCTGCTAGTTTCTCTGTTCCCCTGCCAACACTTCCACCACCCTCCTCCTTAAGTTAGCCCCACATTTCTCTTCTAGTAAGTCATGCAGTTGGCACAGAGAGCCTGGTATTCCAAATCCTTAGAGAAAGTAAGCCTGCAGTGCTTTGCACGTAATAGGTGTTCAAAAAATATTTGTTGGAAGGATGGGACGAGTATTGCAGATTCTGTAACAGAGATATGTTTCAGTGCTAAGAGAGCAAAGAAGTCAGGTAGGGATTTGAGAGGGCTCAGTGAAGAGGGGCTTTTTGAACTTGATCTTGAAGGATAAGCAAGGATTCATCACACTGACAAGGAAAAAGAGGTATTTCAGGAAACAGGAACTGCTTGCATGAACACGTTACAGAAGATGTGTCTGCCCAATCCCCTTCCATTGCATGTTTATCCTTCTTTTAATAACAGGAACATAATTTTTCTTGGAGTGATTACCCATCCCCCTTTCTCAGTCCATTTGCCCTTTAACTCCAAGGGTGGATGTGACACCAGCCTGGCAAATCAGAGCACTGCCTGCCTCTGACTGCAGTGATTGGTTCGGGGATAGATGCTGACCTAATTTGGGCCAAGGAGAGCCAGGTCCAGGAATATTTTTCAAAAATACATTCATGGAAGGGCTTCCCTGGCGGCGCAGTGGTTGAGAATCTGCCTGCCAATGCAGGGGACACGGGTTCGAGCCCTGGTCTGGGAAGATCCCACATGCCGCGGAGCAACTAGGCCCGTGAGCCACAATTACTGAGCCTGCGCGTCTGGAGCCTGTGCTCCGCAACAAGAGAAGCCGCGATAGTGAGAGGCCTGCGCACCGCGATGAAGAGTGGCCCCCACTTGCCACAACTAGAGAAAGCCCTCTCACAGAAACGAAGACCCAACACAGCTATAAATAAAATAAATAAATAAACATAGAACAAAAATACATTCATGATTTCTTGTGTGGCTGAATTTGGAGTAGGAAGGATGTGAACAAGGAGTGTGGCCATCTTGCCTCCAGGAGAAGAGATCACCAAGAGAGTTTGCAAATGGACTCAACCCTAAAGGAGAAGCCAATTCCGATGTCAATGCCCAACGCCAAATTTGCCCCTGAGGTTTTTTTTTTTGGAGGGGGGCGTGGTAAGGTGGAAGAGCAATGAATTCTCATATTTCTTAATCCATTCTGTGTTGAATTTTTTACTGCTTGTGACCAAAAATGTCCTGACATATAGGAAGGAAAGGAAAAAGGAGCATAATGTGTTCAAATAGTACCAAACATTTAACTTTGAAGGACATAGAGACCATCCACCCTGATTGCAGAAGAGAAGACTGAAACGCAGAGAGGAGAAGTGGCTCCCTTGAGTTTCAGATCCAAAGAAGGACAAAGCCAGGAGGATGGAGGAGCAGAGCAGAAAAGGGGCAGATCTTAGGCAGAGGGAGGCAAGAGGTGACAGGCATTTTACTGTCCTCATTTAGCTTGTAAACAATTGGATTTGAAACCACAGAGCCAAGCTGAGTATATGTCCCTGACATCATCCACTGCTTTGTAAGAAGGTTCCGTGACCACTTGGTCAGGGCATGGCCAATAATGGCCTGGGGGCCAATGCTAGCATGACACGCAGACTGCAACTCATCAGGCTTCCCAAAGCCTTCAAACTAGCTTTGTGTAACCGAGACATGAAATTACAGACCTTTGCTTTATGAAACTGTTTTTTAAATTAGAAAGACCCTCACACAAATCCTGCACCAATGCTTTCAATAATATATATTTTTAAAACTGCAAATGGAGAACCAGGATAGCTCTCAGAGCTCGATGCTTTTTTCCAATAGATGGATAGACAAGTGACTTATGCAGATGTGGTATATACATTCCGCACAATTTGACCATGGTTAAAGGGTATTTATATTCTGATGCAGATAAAATTGAACGTGTCAACACTAATGCATTTTTCGAGGAGAATCACTACTTTCACCATAATTTCCATGGAAAATTTGTGTGCACACGCAGTAATAGACACATTTATAACATCAAAAGGATTCAATTTTCTTTTCAATCATACCACAGTATGAATCGCTTTTCCTATTGAATTTAACAATGAAGCACATTACCAGAGTCTAAAGGATGGGACACTTCGTCTTGCTCTTATGAAAGTACGTCAAACAATGGGTAATACATCACACAATGTCTCGGGTTAACTGAGCCTTTACACAGGCTGGCTGCTAATTTGCTTGGGCCAGCAGAATGTCACTTTTATTTAATTTTGCCAATAAGATCAGCAGGGATCCAAACTCTGTTAACTCCCAGTTATTAAAAGAGGTTTTTCTTGTTACATGCAGAGCTCATTAATTCATGTCTCTCCTAATTCAGAATTTGAGGTCTTTGGAACAGGAGGTAGGGGGTGCTTTATCTCTGCTATGAAGGAAGCAATTTCATCCAGTACGCAAGCTTCTGTGCAGACTGCTTAAGCTGCAGAAGAGACAAAGTCTTTCAAGACCTTTAGAAGAATTTGATATGTTAATTACAAATTGTTCCAAGGTAGTTACCAGAGCAGATCATCGAAAGGACTCCAGTAGGGAAAACTTTATCTTACCATCATTCATTCAGTCACTTGGTTATTCATCCAGTCATTTAATCATCCATCCATTCACCATCCCTACATCCATTCATTGACTCAGAATTTATTAAGTCCTTTCTGTTTGTCAGGGCTTGAGTTTGGAGCTTGGGCTACAAAATAAAAGACACATCCCCTGTTGAAAAGGCTTTCACGGTCTAGTGCAGGAGGCCAGCAGTTTGTGCAGGACGGTCCATTCACCCATGCTCCACCCCCACGTCCCTGTGATTCACTTTCCACTCTTCTTGACCCCACTCTGCTCTGGAAGGCTGCTGAACTTCAGTGTGCTCCCTTGTCTACCGGCTTCTGGTTTGCTTTGGTCAACTAGAAGCACTGGGAGTCAGCGCGTGCAAGGGAAATGAGATCAGGTATTTATTCCCAGCTCCCTCCAAGCAGAGACGCCGAGGGTTGGCTGAGTCCCTCTATCAGAGGTCAAGCTCCTGTCAGGTAGCCACTCCCTCCCCTCGCCCCTTCAGGCCTGGCATGGGAAGAGTACCCCATCATTACCAGCTCTGGGATCCTGCCCCAGCTCTTGTTCTCCTTAATCCATGTCCCCATCTTTGTAAATGCTTGTGTTTTGTTAAACTCTCCTCAAATTACCCACTCCAAGTGTGTCATCCTTTTCCTAACTGATACACAGGTGAACCAAAAATCATATGCAAAGATAGTATGGGCTGCAATAAATGAGCCAGGAGGCTGGGGAGCCCAGGAGAGAAAACAGCAGAGGTTACAGAATTCGTTTCCCACGGGTCAGTCCTATTCTGGTCTGCACTCTAAATAATCAAATTAGGGACTTCCCTGATGGTACAGTGGTTAAGAATCCACCTGCCAATGCAGGGGACACGGGTTCGAGCTCTGGTCCGGGAAGATCCCACGTGCCGCAGACCAGCTAAGCCCGTGTACCACAACTACTGAGACTGCGCTCTAGAACCTGCGAGCCACAACTACTGAGCCCGCATGCCACAACTGCTGAAGCTTGTGCGCCTAGAGCCCGTGCTCCACAACAAGAGAAGCCACCACAATGAGAAGCCTGCACACAGCAATGAGGAGTAGCCCCCGCTCGCCACAACTAGAGAAAGCCCACGCGCAGCAACGAAGACCCAATGCAGCCAAAAATAATTAAATAAAAGAAATAAATTTATAAATAAATAAATAAATAATCAAATTGCGTTTGCTTAAAAAATAGATCAATAATTTGGATCTTCCACAAATTTCAACTGCTCTTTCCTAGCCAGTCCAAGAAGCAGAGGTCTCTTTTGTACAAAGTTTTTCAGTTGTTAGAGGCAAAAGTGATAACACTCAAATGGGTGTTGAGGTTTGGAACCACAGCTAAGGAGTGAATATAGATCAGGCTTTGTTCTACCTAAGGTATCTTCTATAATTACTAGCTTGCGTCAAAAACTTCATTTTTGCTGACAGGAAGGGAAAGAGTTGCCTGGGAATTTGGAGCCTGACAAAATGCCCAGGGCATGTGTGGGTTTAATGTTCTGTCTTCTCTCACGATGTCATCAATCTCTTCAGCATTTGCATGAAGAACCTCAATTGGCCTAACTGTCACATTCAAAGAACCCATGGATTTTTGTAAAGCAGCCAATTCCTGAAAATGTGTTTCAACTTCTTCAGGCTAGTATTCTGTCATTTTTATCATACAAATAATATAAATTTAAAGAAGTATTTTTCACATTAACAAGTAGGTAAAAAGCTTCATTAACAAATATTTTTAGCTTGTTGATTGTTGGAAAGTAAATCAGGTTAAAGATCTCTATGCAGATTAGTTCAACTTGATCAGATATAAAACTACTTAAGATGCTTTACAGTTGTATTGCTATAATGAGGATTAAACATACACACTAACCTGGGAAGTAAAAGGTTTGGCTTCTAGGTGCCTCTGCCCTGTGGTGGAATTTCTGAGATAATGATAAGCCATTTAAGAAGGTCATTTCAACAGCTAGAGAGGGGATTTGGTACATGATATGTTGATGTGGCTCTTCTGACACAGGGAAAAATGTAAAGTTGTCATTTGAAAACAGCCTTTCCACAAAAAGAAATAATTTTGCACAAGTCTAAAGGTGAACATAAAATATTTATCTTTTGTATCCTGATGGACCTTCACATCTAAGAGGCCGTGCTTTGCTCCGCATATGTCTTGGTGTCTCGTTCATCCAGTAGACATGGCCGCAGCGCCAGGAGGCGTCAGGGTGAACTATGGAAGTAACAGAGTGCTCAGCTCCCCACCGCTGTCCCCAGCTCCATCTCAGACCACCCTGCCCTGCTCACTATGTTCCAATCACCTTGACATCTATGCCCTGTGGATGAGCTAGACACCTAGTGAATCAGGGTTTTTGCATGTGCTACTTTCTCTTTCTGGAATGTTCTCCTCATTTCTTCCTCTGGCCAACTTCTGTGTATCCTTCGAGTCATAGTGTAAAACGTCACTCCCTCAGGGAATTTTCCCTAAGTAACACTCCTCCCACCCTATCGCAACTCTCACTTGGCCAAGAGCCCTATTTTACACTGCCATAGACCCCACTTTTGTTCTTCTTAGTGTTTATCACAGTTGTACTTGGAACACTGTTAGTGTGCTGTTGCATTTAATGCCCATGTCCCTCGTTTGATTGTAAGTGTTATCTGGAATAGAGTCTGTCTTGTCAACCAGCTTTAATACCTAGTGTGATGTCTGCTGCAAAACAGGTGCTCAATAAATATTTGCTGAATTACTGAACAGATTAAGGCATCTTTCTTGTTCTCTGATTCCTAGAGCTAACCTCTACCCTGTAGGTTAGAACTGGAACTCCACTCCAGATGCTCGATGGATGGTTGTAAGAACTACATCCTACCTTACATGGGAAGAGTTGTGTCTTACATGAGCCAACTCCAGGCGTTTGGAGGACACCAGGGAATCTTCATAGTCAAGCCTGATTCTCACTGGGGAAGATCCTAAGAACCTTTCTGCAGAGGGAACCAGTCCTCTATTTCCCTCACCGAACTCCTATGTCCATTTCACTCACATGTCAATCTCCACTAAATATATGGAAGGAAGAATGAAAAAAGTGAGGATTTCAGGTTCATCTTGAGTGGAAATAAAGACTTAATGAGAAACAGAATAAAACACATCATTGGGGACTTCCCTGGTGGAGCAGTGGATAAGACTCCACGCTCCCAATGCAGGGGGCCTGGGTTCGATCCCAGGTCAGGGAACTAGTTCCCACATGCATGATGCGACTAAGAGTTCACATGCCACAACTAAGGAGCCCATGTGCTGCAACTAAGACCTGGTGCAACCAAATATATAAATACTAAAAAAAAAAAAAAAAAGATACACATGAAGAAAACCTCAAAGTTTAAAAAAAAAAAATCATTGAAGTAGTAAAGTTCAACTTGCTTTTTCACCAAAGTTCTGTCTTCTAGCACATGAACTTGAAGTAACAGGGCAACAGGGCAGTAGAAAGAAACAACGATAAAATAAAGAAGGTACATGAGAGTGTGTGTGTACGTCTCTGAATGCAAGTTCATACATTTCCATCTATGCATGCGTAAAGGTCTGAGGGGAATCCATCTTGCAAATTTCACAGTTGAAGAGAGAGGATAGCTTTCCAACTTTAGTTACAAATATTCTGAAGAAGCCCAGAGGTGTCTGTGTGGATGAAGAGAAATGTTGATAGCAGAGACTGAGTTGAACAGGGGACAACAATTAAGCTGACAAATTCCTCCCACCATAGAGCTAGAACCTGGAGTTCACTGGAGGGAAACTGAGCAATCCCAGAAGGTATCCCAGAGGCAAAGCTTGAAAAGCAGGAGTGAAAATTCCCAATTTGAGTAAACTCAGAACCCTAGACTCCTAGTGATAGAGGAATGTCTGTCTTCTGTGGACTGTCTCCCTGTAGGGGAGGTGAGTGTGGAGTGGAGAAAGGTAGTGAGCTACAGGGAGAAAATAAAGAAACACATATGAATGAGAGAGTGAAAGCAGACGAAGAAAGAAACATAGAGGATCTTCAGTAACTTGTAACTGGTGTTCTTCACATTTGGAATTGGGAAAACTAAAGGAGGCCCGGGTCCATGTGGATGAAGAAAGCATGAAAGAGCAAAATGGCCATAAAGTGTACATGCATGTGGATATGTGTGTGCATCTGTGAATACGTTCATACTTATCTTGCAGGTTCATGGGCATATATACTTGTGTGTAGTGAAGATAAATGCAAGTGTTGACACACAAATACGTATATATCGTTTTTTCTATATATGCACACGCACACCTGTGCTAAAGGTAATAACATCAAAGCTCAGGATATTACAGGATATCTTATACTTTAGAGGTAAAGGCTGATGACACTGGCAATCACATGCTGTTTTCTATGTTGTGACAAGCGTTTTATGTCCATTTTCTCATTTAATCCATAAAGTCTCCTGAGGTTCAAATTAGCATCCCTGTTTTGCTGATAAATCCTCTGAGTCTCCTGGAGGTCATGTGACTCGTCCATGTCACATAGCGACTAAGTGGCAGGGTTAGGATTTGAACCCAGATCTCTCTGGCATTGCAAGTGAGGCTCATCAGGACCTGGGCACCAATTAATGTACGGCCTAGAGCCCCACCTCCTGCAGACTGCCAGAGCATGACACCATGTTTCAACATGTTTTGAGACGTCCTCACTCCGCTTCTGAAATGGTAGCAGGCTACACCATCCCTGTCCAGCCAGAACAGTGTCCACCCCTCCCTCCCCACCCAACAGAAGCTCCTGAGGGCAGGACCTCCTCTGTTTCATTCCCTACTTCCTCCCCCACCTCCAGTGTCCTGCGCAGTCCCTGTCACAGAATAAGAATTCAGTAAACATTTATTGAATAAATGGTTGAATGATTAAATAGATGGTAACACTTGCCTAAATTATATAAAGAAATCCCATCGACCATCTTTCAAGTGCTCAGAACAACTAGCTAACATAAATTCCTGAGGGGACCTGCTTTAATACAAAAAGATGCGCATAATTTGTAATTAGCATATCAAGCACATTAGAAGCAGCAGCATTCCCCTCCAGTCCTTGTTTGTACTTCTTGTTAGCTTTGTAAACACTTTCTTCACAGTCAGAACAGACTTCCACCCGTTCCCCATCCAAATGAGCACAAGTCCTTACTTACCAAGGTCCTGGTGGAGGCGATTTCTCCTGGCGGACCAGGGAATGCCCTCTCCAGCTCCCCAGGTTCAAGGTTAAGCAACACTCGTGTCATCATCGGCTGTCCTGCCCTCGATTCAGATTAATGGGAATGACTCTAGCACCTATGCATATTGGTGAGGGTGAGGATTTCAAAGTAGGGCCTTCTGTGATATTTTACAGGATAAAACACCTGAATGTCCTGCCATGGAGATTCCCATGCCTCCCTGCATCTGGAGAAAATAAGCTGACTGGCCCAGAGAGGCTGGCCACATGCTGGGAGCCCAGAGCCCAGTTGGCAGCTCACGTCCAGTCATGTAGAGGTGAGCTTGTGAGGCAGGCTGGGGGTCAGCCTGAACACCACTCTCTGTGGTCAGAGGGATCAGGCACCAGGTGAAAGGCAGGGTAGGGAAGAAAAAAGGATGTGGGGTGAGGGTCTCAGGACCCAGACTGTAGAGCCATGCGAAAGAGTTTCAAATGCTCTGAGCATATAATCGCCCACCTATAAAATGAGACTGATGATAATATTTAATTCACACAGAGGATGAAGTGGATCGCATAACCATTAACCTCATATCTGGTCATTTCTGGCTTTCAATTTGAAAACAATCTATGGCATTAGCTGCCCCAACTTTGCCTCCCAACACAGTTTGTAGGAATGAGTTCAAAGCACTGATTTCTATTTCTTCAAACTTGTCTTGTGGGAACATCTCAACTTCTCCTTCCCACTTAAGTTCAGCCCAATGCATCCCATGCCCTGTTGCCTCTGTTTCATTGCCCTGGGTGAGGGAGGTATGGAGAGGCCAAGGCCATGGCTGCTCTCAGGCTGGGCAGATTGTGCTTCGATCCTGGTTTAGGCACTCCCTGCCTAGATGACCATGGCCATAGCGTTTCACCTCTCTAAGCCTCAGTTTCCTCATCAATGAAATGACAAGAATAATCCCCATTCGTTCATCCATCCATTCATTCCTTCTGCAAACCTTTATCTTTTCTGCAAGTGTTTGCTATATGCCAAGTGTTATGCTAAGTGCCAGGCACATATCCCTGACCTGCCTCAAAGGGGCTTAGGTTCTAACAGAGGATGATAAAATATAAAAAGCATAATAAAGAAGTAATATATATATATATATTATATATACAAAAAGTAATATATATATATAAAATATATATATATACACACATACATATGTATACTAGTGTATATATATATATATATATATATATATATATATATATACTAGTATATACGTGTGTGTGTGTGTGTGTACACAGCCATGACTACCAAGGAGGAAAAAAGAAAGCAGAGAAGGGGATATGGAGTATTGGGTGAGCTCCATAATTTGGGCCTCTCTCATTAGACGGCACATATAAATACAGACCTGAAGGAGGAAACGAGCAGGACATGAGGACATGTAGGGTAAAAATACTCCAGGCAGAGGAAACAGTAAGTGCAAAGGCCCTGAGGTAGGAGTGAGATTGGAGTGTTTGAAGCACAAGATGGAGGCCAATGTGGTGGCGCAGAGTGGGGGGGGGAGGGCAGAGCAGAGTACAGGAGAGTGAAATCAAGTCCCTGTAAAACCGAGTTCCCTGCTGAGTTTATGATTAACATCTCTATCCAAATCTCTATTCCCTTTTGTATCCCACTCTTTTTCCCCTCAGGATTGAGAAGATCAAAGAAAAGGGGGTCTGAAACAGAACAGGACTCTGTGGAGCTCTCCTGGGCACAAAAGCCCTTCCATGTCCCCCATTTCTTGTTTGTGGAAAATGGCTTTAGTCTCCTGGCCTTCTTTGAGTTCCAAAGAGCAGACTCAAGGAGTTACTAATTAGGGAAGTGAGGGAACACAGAAACAAAGGAAAAAGTCAAGCAAGAAAAGTAGTGATAGCTTAAACGATAGTTCATCGATAGAACAGAGTCCTAGTTCCTCTTCAAGGGATATACATGACAATCTGATGTATATCTTCAAGTTGTTCTGCAGAAATAAAGACGCCCCACCCAGGTGGAGGATAGTGACTACATGCTGACCACAAGCATGTAGACCCCAGACTGGATGGACCAGAAGTTTGATGGTTAAGTTTCCCAAAACATCACCCTGTCACCTCACTACCAATCAATCAGGAGAAAGTCTACAAGCTGCAACCTTCACCCCAAATGTTACCTTTAAAAACCCTCCCCTGAAAGCCATCAGAGAGTTCAGGTATTTTGAGCATGAGCTGCCCATTCTCCTTGCTTGGTGTTCTGCAATAAACACTACTTTCCTTCACCACAACCTGGTGTCAGATGATTGGCTTTGCTGTGCACAGGCAAGTGGACCTGAGTTTGGTTCGGTAACAAGATGAGGGCAGAGTCATATGAAGTGGGGTTATTTCACACTATTTTTATAAATATATTTTATAGATATATTTGTAATTAAATAACATGTATATGATTATGTCAAACACATAGCAGGCATTCAATTAAGAATTCTTTTTTTAGCAAAAAATAAACAAATGGGACCTAATCAAACTTAAAATCTTTCACACAGCAGAGGAAACCATCAAGAAAAACCAAAAAGACAACCTATGGAAAGGGAAAAACATTTGCAAACTATGCAACCGAAAAGGGGTTAATATTCAAAATACATAAACAGCTCATACAACTCAATATCAAAAAAACAAACAACCCAAACAATAAATGGGCAGAAAACCTAAATAGACATCCCTTCAAAGATGACATACAGGTGTCCAACAGGCACATGAAAAGATGTTCAACATCACTAATTATTAGAGAAATGCAGATCAAAACCACAATGAGATATCACCTCATATGGGTCAGAATGGCCATCATCAAAAAGTTTACAAATAATATATGCTGGAGAGGGTGTGGAGAAAAGGGAACCTTCCTACATTGTTGGTGGGAGTGTAAATTTGTGCAGCCACTATGAAAAACAAAAACAGTATTGAGTTTCCTTAAAAAAACTAAAAATAGAGTTACCATATGATCCAGCAATCCCACTCCTGGGTACATATCCGAAAAAGAAGAAAACACTACTTTGAAAAGATACATGCACCCCACTGTTCATAGCAGCACTATTTACAATTGCCAAGACATGGAAACAACCCAAGAGCCCATCAACAGACAATTGGCTTAAGAAGATGTGGTACAGGAGGAGCTTCAAGATGGTGGAAGAGTAAGACGTGGAGATCACCTTCCTCTCCACAAATACATCAGAAATACATCTACACGTGTAACAACTCCTACAGAACACTTACTGAACGCTGGCAGAAGAACTCAGACCTCCCAAAAGGCAAGAAACTCCCTGCGTACCTAGGCAGGGCAGAAGAAAAAAGAAAAAACAGAGACAAAAGAATAGGGACGGGACCCGCACCAGTGGGAGGGAGCTGTGCAGGAGGAAAGGTTTCACACACTAGGAAGCCCCTTCGCGGGCGGAGACTTCGGGTGGCGGAGGAGGGGAGCTTCGGAGCCACGGAGGAGAGCGCAGCCACAGGGGTGCGGAGGGCAAAGCGGAGAGATTCCCGCACAGAGGATTGGTGCCAGCCAGCACTCACCAGCCCGAGAGGCTTGTCTGCTCACCCGCCGGGGCAGGTGGGGGCTGGGAGCTGAGGCTTGGGCTTCGGAGGTCAGATCCCAGGGAGAGGACTGGGGTTGGCTGCGTGAACACAGCCTGAAGAGGGTTAGTGCACCACAGCTAGCCGGGAGGGAGTCCGGGAAAAGGTCTGGAGCTGCTGAAGAGGCAAGAGACTTTTTCTTGCCACTTTGTTTCGTGGTGCACGAGGAGAGGGGATTAAGAGCGCCGCTTAAAGGAGCTCCAGAGATGGGCGCGAGCCGCGGCTATCAGCGCGGAACCCAGACGGGCATGGGACATCAAGGCTGCTGCTGCTGCCACCAAGAAGCCTGTGTACAAGCACAGGTCACTATCCACACCTCCCCTCCTGGGAGCCTGTGCAGCCCGTCACTGCCAGGGTCCCGTGATCCAGGAACAACTTCCCCGGGAGAACGCACGGCGCGCCTCAGGCTGTTGTAACATCAGCCGGCCTCTGCCACCGCAGGCTCACCCCGCACTCCATACTCCTCCCTTCCCCCGGCCTAGGTGAGCCAGAGCTCCCGAATCAGCTGTTCCTTTAACCCGGTCCTGTCTGGGCAAAGAACAGACACCCTCAGGCGACCTACATGCAGAGACGGGGCCAATCCAAAGCTGAACTCCAGGAGCTGTGTGAACAAAAAGGAAAATTTCTCCCAGCAGCCTCAGGAGCAGTGGATTAAATCTCCACAATCAACTTGATGTACCCTGCATCTGTGGAATACCTGAATAGACAACGAATCATCCCAAATTGAGGCGGTGGACTTTGGGAGCAACGATATATATATATTTTTTCCTTTTTCCCTTTTTGTGAGTGTGTATGTGTATGCTTCTGTGTGTGATTTTGTCTGTATACCTTTGCTTTTACCATTTGTCCTAGGGTTCTGTCTGTCCGTTCTTTTTGTTTTCTTTTTAGTGTAGTTTCAAGCGCTTGTTATCATTGGTGGATTTGTTTTTTGGTTTGGTTGCTCTCTAATTCCTTTCTTTCTTTTCTTTAAATTATTTAAAAAATTTTTAAAATTCTTAATAATTATTTTTTATGTTAATAACTTTTTAATTTAATTTTATTTTATTTTTTCTTTCTCTCTCTCTCTCTTTCTCTCTCCCTCTCTCCCTCCCTCCCTCCCTCTCTCTCTCTCTCTTTCTTTCTTCCTCCCTTTAATTCTGAGCCATGTGGATGACAGGGTCTTGGTGCTCCAGCTGGGCATCAGGCCTGTGCCTCTGAGGTGGGAGAGCCAAGTTCAGGACATTGGTCCACCAAAGACCTCCCAGCTCCACAAAATATCAAACGGCAGACATCTCCCAGAGATCTCCATCTCAACGCCAAGACCAGCTCCACTCAACGACCAGCAAGCTACAGTGCTGGACACCCTATGCCAAACAACTACCAAGACAGGAACACAACCCCACCCATTAGCAGAGAGGCTGCCTAAAATCATAATAAGGTCACAGACACCCCAAAACACACCACCAGGCGGGGACCTGCCCAACAGAAAGACAAGATCCAGCCTCATCCACCAGAAAACAGGCACTAGTCCCCTACACCAGGAAGTCTACACAACCCACTGAACCAACCTTAGCCACTGGGGGCAGACACCAAAAACAATGGGGACTACGAACCTGCAGCCTGAGCAAAGGAGACCCCAGACACAGTAAGTTAAGCAAAATGAGAAGACAGAGAAACACACAGAAGATGAAGGAGCAAGGTAAAAACCCACCAGACCTAACAAATGAAGAGGAAATAGGCAGTCTACCTGAAAAAGAATTCAGAATAATGATAGTAAAGATGATCCAAAATCTTGGAAATAGAATAGAGAAAATACAAGAAACGTTTAACAAGGACCTAGAAGAACTAAAGAGCAAACAAACAGTGATGAACAACACAATAAATGAAATTAAAAATTCTCTAGAAGGAACCAATAGCAGAATAACTGAGGCTGAAGAACGGAGAAGTGACCTGGAAGATAAAATAGTGGAAATAACTATTGCAGAGCAGAATAAAGAAAAAAGAATGAAAAGAATTGGGGATAGTCTCAGAGACCTCTGGGACAACATTAAATGCACCAACGTTCAAATTATAGGGTTCCCAGAAGAAGAAGAGAAAAAGAAAGGGACTGAGAAAATATTTGAAGAGATTATAGTTGAAAACTTCCCTAATATGGGAAAGGAAATAGTTAATCAAGTCCAGGAAGCACAAAGAGTCCCACACAGGATAACTCCAAGGAGAAACACACCAAGACACATATTAATCAACTATCAAAAATTAAATACAAAGAAAAAATATTAAAAGCACTAAGGGAAAAACAACAAATAACATACAAGGGAATCCCCATAAGGTTAACAGCTGATCTCTCAGCAGAAACTCTGCAAGCCAGAGGGAGTGGCAGGACATATTTAAAGTGATGAAAGGGAAAAACCTGCAACCAAGATTACTGTACCCAAAAGGATCTCATTCAGATTTGATGGAGAAAATAAAACTTTTACAGGCAAGCAAAAGCTAAGGAATTCAGCACCACCAAACCAGCTTTACAACAAATGCTAAAGGAACTTCTCTAGGCAGGAAACACAAGAGAAGGAAAAACCCTACAAAAACAAACCCCAAACAATTAAGAAAATGGTAATAGGAACATATATATTGATAACTAACTTAGATGTAAATGGATTAAATGCTCCAACCAAAAGACACAGATTGGCTGAATAGATACAAAACCAAGACCCGTATATATGCTGTCTACAAGAGACCCACTTCAGACCTAGGGACACATACAGACTGAAAGTGAAGGGATGGAAAAAGATATTCCATGCAAAAGGAAATCAAAAGAAAGCTGAAGTAGCAATTCCCATATCAGACAAAATAGACTTTAAAACAAAGACTATTACAAGAGACAAAGAAGGACACTACATAATGATCAAGGGATCAATCCAAAAAGAAGATGTAACAATTGTAAATATTTATGCTTCCAACATAGGAGCACCTCAATATGTAAGGCAAATGCTAACAGCCATAAAAGGGGAAATCGACAGTAACACAATCATAGTAGGGGACTTTAACACCCCACTTTCACCAATGAACCTATTATCCAAAATGAAAACAAATAAGGAAATGCAAGCTTTAAAAAATACATTAAACAAGATGGACTTAATTGATATTTATAGGACATTCCATTCAAAAACAACAGAATACACTTTCTTCTCAAGTGCTCATGCAACATTCTCCAGGAGAGATCATATCTTGGGTCACAAATCAAGCCTTGGTAAATTTAAGAAAATTGAAATCATATCATGTATCTTTTCTGACCACAACACTATGAGACTAAATATCAATTACAGGAAAAGATCTGTAAAAAATACAAACATATGGAGGCTAAACAATACACTACTTAATAACCAAGAGATCACTGAAGAAATCAAAGAGGAAATCCAAAAATACCTAGAAGCAAATGACAATGAAAACACGACGACCCAAAACCTATGGGATGCAACAAAAGCAGTTCTAAGAGGGAAATTTATAGCAGTACAATCCTACCTTAAGAAATAAGAAACATCTCAAATAAACAACCTAACCTTACACCTAAAGCAATTAGAGAAAGAAGAACAAAAAAACCCCTAAGTTAGCAGAAGGAAAGAAATCATAAAGATCAGATCAGAAATAAATGAAAAAGAAATGAAGGAAACAACAGCAAAGATCAATAAAACTAAAAGCTGGCTCTTTGAGAAGATAAACAAAGTTGATAAACCATTAGCCAGACTCATCAAGATAAAAAGGGAGAAGACTCAAATCAATAGAATTAGAAATGAAGAAGGAGAAGTAACAATTGACACTGCAGAAATACAAAGGATCATGAGAGATTACTACAAGCAACTCTTTGCCAATAAAAATGGACAACCTGGAAGAAATGGACAAATTCTTAGAAAAGCACAACCTTCCAAGACTGAACCAGGAAGAAATAGAAAATACAAACAGACCAATCACAAGCAGTGAAATTGAGACTGTGATTAAAAACCTTCAAACAAACAAAACCTCAGGACCAGATGGCTTCACAGGAGAATTCTATCAAACATTTAGAGAAGAGCTAACACCTATCCTTCTCAAACTCTTCCAAAATATAGCAGAGGGAGGAACACCCCCAAATTCATTCTACAAGGCCACCATCACCCTGATACCAAAATGAGACAAAGATGCCACAAAGAAAGGAAACTACAGACCAATATCACTGATGAACACAGATGCAAAAATCCTTAACAAAATACTAGCAAACAGAATCCAACAGCACATTAAAAGGATCATATACCATGATCAAGTGGGGTTTATCCCAGGAATGCAATGATTCTTCAATATATGCAAATCAATCAATGTGATACACCATATTAACAAATTGAAGGATAAAAACCATATGATCATCTCAATAGATGCAGAAAAAGCTTTTGACAAAATTCAACACCCATTTATGATAAAAACCCTCCAGAAAGTAGGCATAGAGGGAACTTACCTCAACATAATAAAGGCCATATATGACAAACCCACAGCAAACATCATCCTCAATGGTGAAAAACTGAAACCATTTCCACTAAGATCAGGAACAAGACGAGGTTGCCCACTCTCACCACTATTATTCAACATTGTTTTGGAAGTTTTAGCCACAGCAATCAGAGAAGAAAGAGAAATAAAAGGAATCCAAATCAGAAAAGAAGTAAAGCTGTCACTGTTTGCAGATGACATGATACTATACATAGAGAATCCTAAAGATGCTACCAGAAAACTACTAGAGCTAATCAATGAATTTGGTAAAGTAGCAGGATACAAAATCAATGCCCAGAAGTCTCTTGCATTTCTATACACAAATGATGAAAAATCTGATAGTGAAATTAAGGAAACACTCCCATTTACCACTGCAACAAAAAGAATAAAATACCTAGGAATAAACCTACTTAAGGAGACAAAAGACCTGTATGCAGAAAGCTATTAAGACACTGATGAAAGAAATTAAAGATGATACAAACAGATGGAGAGACATACCATGTTCTTGGATTGGAAGAACCTACATTGTGAAAATGACTATACTACCCAAAGCAAACTACAGATTCAGTGCAATCCCTATCAAACGACCACTGGCATTTTTCACAGAACTAGAACAAAAAATTTCACAATTTGTATGGAAACAGAAAAGACCCTGAATAGCCAAAGGAATCTTGAGAAAGCAAAACGGAGCTGGAGGAATCAGGCTCCCTGACTTCAGACTATACTACAAAGCTACAGTAATCAAGACAGTATTCTACTGGCACATAAACAGAAATATGGATCAATGGAACAGGATAGAAAGCCCAGAGATAAACCCACGCACATATGGTCACCTTATTTTTGTTAAAGCAGGCAAGAATATATAATGGAGAAAAGACAGCCTCTTCAATAAGTGGTGCTGGCAAAACTGGACAGCTACATGTAAAAGAATAAAATTAGAACACTCCCTAACACCATACACAAAAATAAACTCAAAATGGATTAATGTAAGGCCATACACTATAAAACTCTTAGAAGAAAACATAGGCAGAACACTCTATGACATAAATCACAGCAAGATTCTTTTTGACCCACCTCCCAGAGAAATGGAAATAAAAACAAAAATAAACAAATGGGACCTAATGAAACTTAAAAGCTTTTGCACAGCAAAGGAAACCATAAACAAGATGAAAAGACAACCCTCAGAATGGGAGAAAATATTTGCAAATGAAGCAACTGACAAAGGATTAATCTCCAAAATTTATAAGTAGCTCATGCAGCTCAATATCAGAAAAACAAACAACCCAATCCAAAAATGGACAGAAGACCTAAATAGACATTTCTCCAAAGAAGATATACAGATTGCCAACAAACACATGAAAGAATGCTCATCATTAATCATTAGAGAAATGCAAATCAAAACTACAATGAGATATCACCTCACACCAGTCAGAATGGCCTTCATCAAAAAATCTACAAACAATAAATACTGGAGAGGGTGTGGAGAAAAGGGAACCCTCTTGCACTGTTGGTGGGCATGTAAATTGATACAGCCACTATGGAGAACAGTATGGAGGTTCCTTAGAAAACTAAAAATAGAAATACCATATGACCCAGCAATCCCACTACTGGGCACATACCCTGAGAAAACCATAATTCAAAAAGTCATGTACCAGAATGTTCATTGCAGCTCTATTTACAATAGCCAGGACATGGAAGCACCCTAAGTGTCCATCGACAGATGAATGGATAAAGAAGATGTGGCACATATATACAATGGAATATTACTCAGCCATAAAAAGAAACGAAATTGAGTTATTTGTAGTGAGGCGGATGGACCTAGAGTCTGTCATACAGAGTGAAGTAAGTCAGAAAGAGGAAAATGAAATACCATATGCTAACACATATATATGGAATCTAAAAAAAAAAAAAAACGTCATGAAGAACCTAGGGTCAGGACGGGAATAAAGACGCAGACCTACTAGAGAATCAACTTGAGAACACAGGGAGGGGGAAGGGTAAGCTGGGACAAAGTGAGAGAGTGGCATGTACATATATACACTACCAAATATAAAACTGATAGCTAGTGGGAAGCAGCCGCAAAGCACAGGGAGATTAGCTCGGTGCTTTGTGACCACGTAGAGGGGAGGGATAGGGAGGGTGGGAGGGAGGGAGACGCAAGAGGGAAGAGATATGTATACGTATAGCTGATTCACTTTGTTATAAAGAAGAAACTAACACACCATTGTAAAGCAATTATACTCCAATAAAGATGTTAAAAAAAAAAGATGTGGTACATATATACAATGGAATATTACTCAGCCATAATAAAGAATGATATATTGCCATTTGCAGCCACATGGATGGACCTAGAGAATATCATACCAAGTGAAGTAAGTCAAACAGAGAATGACAAATATTATATGATATCACTTATGTGTGGAATCTGAAAAGTAATACAAATGAATTTATATACAAAACGGAAATAGACTCACAGACATAGAAAACAAACTTATGGTTACCAATGGGGAAAGGGGGGGGGGATAAATTAGGAGTATGGGATTAACAGGTACAAGTGATTATACATAAAATAGATAAGCAACAAGTATTTACTATATAGCACAGGGAACTATATTCAATATTTTATAATAATCTATCATGGAAAATAATCTAGAAAATATATATATATATATAACTGAATCACTTTGCTATACACCTAAAACACAATATTGTAAATCAACTATACCTCAATTTAAAAAAGAATTTTTTTCTTCCTTCTCACGGAGAAAATGAATTTAAAAACCTTGCCAAAATTGCAATTTAGGGGCCAAAGAAGTTAACAGGAATTTCTGGGGGCCATACCTTCCTTCCCACTGGGGTATCAGCCATTTTACTTGCTTTGAGGGATGGTGACATTTCTTAACTTGCCTTCCTAGGTGGCAGCTACTTCTGCTTTGACACCTCTGGTATTTTAGTTTGCACTTCTGTGCCTGGGCCCCTTACTAGAACCGCTTGGTCCCTATCTCAACAGTATTTAGCCCTCACCAGCAGCCTCCTTTTGGTCTGAGCACTGCCTTCCCTGGCAGGGGTGATATTGTGACTTGTAAGAAATACATATTTGGTCTTTGTCCACAGCTCCTGGCTCACAACTCCCCAAAACCCTTGGAATTCCCTGAGTGATAAGAGCAATCTTTTGTTATGATATTTGGTCTCTTGCCCTCAGTTCCTGAAAACCCTTCTGAGCCATAAAGGTGAAATGAGTGTCTTGTTATTCCTAACAAGCCCTTTTCCACAATCACTACTGGGCTTCTGTTAATGAGGTGACTTTTGGAAAACACCTAAGGATGGGGAGAGTTGGCTATCAGGGGAACCAACCATGAATAGAGGGTGGAACTCAGTCTTGCCTCCTGATTTCTGGGAAATGGAGAGGAGCTGGAGGTTGAATCAGTCACTGATGGCCAATGATTTAATCAACAATGCCTGTGTAACGGAGCCTCCATAAAAACCCAAAAGGAGGGCACATGGAGAGCTTCCAGGTTGGGAACTAGAAAAAGTTCTCCTGCCACCAGGCTGAGCCCCAAGCTCCACGAGGACAGAAACTCCTTTGTTTGGAACCTCACCCTATGAATCACTTTATCTGGCTGTTGATTTGTACCCTTTAACGTCCTTTGTAATAATCTGTTATTCTAGTGAGTAAACAGGTTTCCTGAGTCTGTGAGCTGCTCTAGCAAATTAATCAAACCCAAAAGGGGATTATGGGAACCTGTGATTTATAGCCAGTCATTCAGAAGTTCAGGTAACAATCTGGACTTGTGATCGGCATTTGAAGTGGGGACCGTTTTGTGGGACTGAGCTGTTAACCTGTGGAATCTGATGCTATCTCTGCATAGATAGTGTCAGAATTGAGTTGAATTATAGGATACCCAGCTGGTGTCTAAGAATTGCTTGGTGCTGTAGGGGAACCCATCTTGCCCCAATGGTGGAATTGCATCTTGAGACATTTTTTAGCACAAAAGTGGCGATTCTACTAAGGTCATTTTGATGTGGGCTGGGCTCAAGGATGAGATAGGAACAGGTGTGCAATGATTGTTGTACCCACGCCTTGGGAAGGGAAAATGGGGAGGAGAAGGCATGTTAAAATGTCCCTAGCATTAAAAAGCAGCAAGGCTGCCTCTAAATGACTAGACTGTAAGGTCATTGCCCTTCTGAATGTGTCTTTGACTTCCTGAGCCATCAGTATTTACAGATTCCTCACTTCTCCCATTCATCTGACAGACCAGTCTCTACTATGAGGAAGGGAATCATGACAGATGAATCATTTGGGAAAAAGTAGAGACGGTGGAGCTAAAATGAATCTATTGCTAATTTTTGGAAGAACCTAATAACCATTATCTTATTTAATCCTCACAACAAACCTATGAGGTAGATACTAGTAATAGTCCCATTTTACAGGAAAAAAAGCAATATAAGGATCAGAGAAGTTAAGTATTATGCCTGAGACCACACAGCCAGGGAGTAGTGGAGTTGGGGCTCAAAGCCATTTCTGTCTGATCCTTTAATGCTTTCATGCACTGATTTCTGCAGAAAAAAATTGAGGGGTGTTGACATAGTTCATGAGCCTTCAGGCTTCTACTCCCCAGCACTAGAATTAAGCAGCACTCTGGAGAGCTTTAGGAAATCAATAAATCAAGTACTCACTGAGAGTCACCTCTGTACTCAGAGCTAGGTTAGTGCCACAGAGAATTTAAAAGGCAAATAATTTCTCCTTCGTCTATTGCTTATACCTAACTGAGTAGAAAAGCCTTTACCACAGGCATAGAGTGAAGAACACGGTGCTGGAGGGAATGCTGATGTTTAAGGAGCTGCAGCAAGGAAGGCCTCTGGCAAAGCTGACATAGGAGCTTGTCTCTGGCAGATGACAAATGCGCAAGTTGGATGTGGGTGAAGGCACGAATGCAATGGTCAGAATGCTATGACGGGGCAGGATGGCAGTGAGGGATCAGTGGTGCCTAGAATATAGGCTGGGTGATGGGGCACGTGGAGGATGGTAACCCCACAGGAATTAGCAGGTGTTCCAGGCCCCGTGGTTTTGAGAACTTGTAGCTGACAAGATGCCATCATCACGTCTTGTCTCATTTAATCCTCACCTCAGTCTAGCAAAGTAGTCTTGGTTATCCCTAACAATAAGTAAGGCAGCAAAGGCACTCAGTAATGAAATGACTTGCCTGAAGTCTCATAGACTCTAATTAAAGCAATCCCTGACGCAAACACATGTGTCCTGACTTAGATCCTCAAGCCTCACACAGCGCAGTGCTGTAGGATGAGACCTTTGCAGAAGACTGGGAATGCGAGGCAGAGGAGAAAAGAGAGAGCTGTTGATCTCCTGTTATAACAAGTGAGAGGCCAAAGACCAACGAGAGTCAGGATCAAAAGTGCTGTCCTGCTGAGGATTGCAGGGAAAAGAAAAAGGGAATGTTTAAAAAGAAGGCAAAGAAGGAAAAAAAGAGGAAGGATGATAAAGAGAAAGAAGAAAGAGTAGAAAGATGACAACAGAAGTGGAAGAAGATGGAGAAGAGACAGCAAGTAAAAAGGAGGAGGAGGAAAGAAGATGAGGGTGAGATGGGTAGTTATTCTTTTTTTTAATCTCATACTCTTTCTTTTCTTTCTTTCTTTCCTTCCTTCCTTCCTTCCTTTCTTTCTTTCTCCTTCCTTCCTTCCTTTTATTGGAGTATAATTGCTTTACAATGTTGTGTTAGTTTCTGCTGTACAATGAAGTGAATCAGCTGTATGTATACATATAACCTCTCCCTCTTGGACCTCCCTCCCCCCCCCCCCACATCTAGGTGGTCACAGATGTGTAGTTATTCTTGCACTTGAGTGCAGCACAGGGAAACCCTTTGCCCCTGCACTGGAGGGCACAGTAAAATAGAGCATACTAACCACTAGGTGGCACCAGTGAGCCTCCCCTCTTCCCCAGTGTTGCGTCTAGAGCAGAGTGGATTTCAGTTCACCTGCTGGCAGGGCAAAGAATCATGGGTACTACTGGAGAAAGCATCACCATATTGGATGAGAGCCTGGTTATCGAAATCTGTCTACCCTGCATGCTACATGATCCCACAAGGCTCCAAGGAAAGAAACCAGGCTACCCAAAGCAGTGTTCTGGCTTCCTCCTAACAATCATGTGACCTTAGGTAAATTATCTCATCTCTTAGAGCCCTGATTTCCTCATCTATAAACCTGTCTTATATGTGAAAAATCTTAGATGCAAGAAATAAAGAAGTGCATTCCAAATACTAGACATAATTCAAGGAGACTATGGGGAAAGATGAGACCAAATAGGCAGGGAACAGACCATGGGGAAAAAGCCATTTTTAAGGAGTCTATATGTTAAAGGAGATGGTGATACAGTAAAAGGTTTTAACTGGAGATGAGGAAAGAGAATATGGAATAGTCCTAGGGCCTTGAACAAAGAGAAAGGGCGAAGGGTGGAGGGCTGGAAAGCATCAGGAACACACACACACACACACACAGACACACATATGCAGTTATTTAAGTACCACTGAGGCAGTAGGAAGAAAAGAGTTTAAAAAGGAAAGACTGCTCAAGAGTCAAGGACTGCAGAGTAAGGACTGAAAAGTACTGACTAGATTTGGTCCCATTCTAGGACCATTCGTACAGTAAGCCTTGTCTCGCAAAGTAAAATAAGACTTGGTCCTAATATGGAGCAAAGTATGAAGTCAGCATTCATTCCATTCCCCTCCAGGTCACTGAAAGAGGAATCCCTTCCTGGGTGAAGACATTTTGACTATTTGAAGATAGTTTAAAGACTATTTGTTTGCACCTACCCATCACTTCAACAACAAAGCCCCCTCCCCAACTTCTTCTCCCATGTGTGATATTTGGGGGCTGAAGTCTGACTGCTGCACATTAGACCTTAGGATTAAAATATAAATAAACATTTTTTTGCATTTTAAAAATAAAAATATTTTTAACTCCTAATAGCCTTCACTCGATATATTAAAACCAACAGGTGTATTTATCACTGTATATACCTAAATAAAAGATGCTTTCTACTGAGAAAAAGAAGAATTCCTTCCTCAGATGATATCTTTGTTCAGTTGAAGGTTCTCTTCTGCTGACTCTAATCTACTTCACTTTGGATTCCTGTGAAATCTTCTCAGCCTTTCAACATTTTCTGTCAGAGTCTCCAAGCTCTTTCCTGAGCCCCGTGTTCTTTCAAGGGGACCCCCATATGGCTGGAGACTGAGTTCTGAGTTAGAGGGAAGGGTGGCTTTATTCTGAGGTGGGCCAGCTTCTGGCCTGGGATGAGGCTGAGGAAGGCTGAGGAGACCCAGGAGCATGGAAGCTCAGAACAGCTTCCTGCACAGCCAGCAAGCGTATGGACACCCCAACAAGTGGCTGGATGTACTCTGTTTGGGAAAGTTGGCCTGTCTCCTAAGGGCTTAGGCCAGTCCTATCGTGACTGGGAAGATCACCTATCTTCCTCGCATCAGAAGGTTTCATGACATGATGTGATGGAAAGGGTATGGAACCAGGAGTCAAGACTCTCTGGGTTTCAATTCCTTCTTTGTCTCCGATTTTGTGCTGATTTTGGGCAAAGCCTCCTTCTCAGAAGGCAATGGTCTCTTTATGTTTAAAATGAGGGATTAGGGCTAATTCAGATGATTTTTACTTTTTTTATCACCAAGGACCTCTTATTCTCACCAGCCCCACTATATCTTATGTTTCAAATTTTTTGTTTGCAAATAAAGTGCACCAATTATGTAGTAATTTATTTTCAGTTTTATAAATCAAAGATAGCTAAAACTGGGTTCATTAATTGGGATATTGGGATGATATTCTCCTGTGATTCAACATATGGGAAGTCTACGATGACCCAGCAGTCAGTCAGAGCTTTTGATTGGTATGAGATAACCAGGGTGGCCACATTCATCAGATGTCTTTCCAGTTCAAAGTCAAGACTCTCCACAATGACTAATTATTGATTGAATGGGTGATAAGATCAGTGAATGAATGAATGAGCAAAGGAACAAATGAAGTAATAGCTTATGGATTTGAAACCAGCACATGACCTAGAGGTCCCATCTCTATCTCTGTGTTCTTGTCTGGATGGGCTCAGAGAGGCTATGCTGGAACCAAGAGCCCATGGCAGTGTGGCCCCATGGGGTAGATTTTTTGCTTCTGGGATGTTGTCCCAAACCCCAAAATAGTCTGGTCCTTGACTCTACTTCTTAGCCCCAGGATCATGGTCCTCAAAACGCTTGTGCTTTCACTTGCTCCCCAATTTCTCTGAAGGAGAGCTACTAGAGCCCCTCTTCCTCTCTCTGCATCTCTCTCCCCCATCTCTTGCCCTTCACCCCTCCTGTGAATATTTTGCAAGTCCAAGCATGATGGGCTCCTTTGAAGAATGGCTCTGTGGCTGCAGTTGTGTCCCAAGTGATGCCAACTCATTATTCTCCCTCACATTATTAGTGCTTGGACTCAGGTTGATGTATTTCTGATTAATGAGGCATTTGTTCTGCACCACAAAACAACTGAAGAATACCCTTCTCATTCCAGTGAGTTGTGTCACAAAGTTAATTATGAGATGACCTTCCCTGGTTCCAAGCAGAGGAGACCAGGTGTCCAAGCTTCACCTGACAATTGTCTTCCTGAAATCTTGGCCTAAGGAAACAAAGACTCAGAGGTACATGCAAGGGGATGTCTGAGACCCAAGTCTGACATTCAGAACCACAGATCTCACTGCCGCATGTTCTCTGCCCTGGAATCAGAATCCAGTGTCCCTTTCCTCTCTGTCCCTTCACTTCCCTATCATCCCTTCCCACGTCAGGGAGCATGCTAAAGGAGAAGGCTTATCTTCTGACAGATCTAGATTCAAACTTGTGTGACCTTGGCCACATCACTTAAGGTCTCTGAGTTTCTACCTTGGTAAAAAGGGGGAGACAATACCCACTCCATAAGCCTTGTTGTTAGGGATTTTGGAGATAATGCAGGCAGTGAGGAGGGAAGAACCTGGCACAAAACAGAATGCAGTCAGTAGTAGTTCCCTTCTCCTGCCTTTCCTTCTTCTCTTTGGATCTGGCTGAGAGCTCCCATGGCAGGGAAACTTCTTCAGTTTCTCTGTTCTGCGCCAAGAAGCCAGGAGACATCAGTCTGTGCAGATTGCAAAAGTAGGTCTGGGTAAGAGCTGGAAGACGTCCGTGAGGTCCTATCTTAGGAGCTGCAGCACCAAGGGGATATCTAGGAAGTGCCTGCCCTCTGAGGGCCTCTTGAGTGTTCACAGAAAGGAGGCTCCATTCTCCCCTTTAGAGTGTCCCCTGAGCCAAAGATCAGTAAGCTCCATGCTATTGGCACATCTGAGCTCAGGAGGAAGGCAGGAGAGTACTTTTGGGGGTTGGATTCTGGGGCAGGAGGATCAGCCTAGCACAGAAGACCCGATGTTTTATTCATTGGGACTACTCCTCAGTGAGGAACTCTCGAGAAACCATCCCTTTCATAACATGGGTTCAAGGAAATCAATGTTGGTTAATCTTCTAAGCATCAGGCAATGGGCCATAGACCCCACATACTTCATCCTTACAGGCACCTGGTGTCCTGTCTTGTAAGAACAATTTTCCTCATTTTGCAGACATGGTGTTAGAGTACCAAAGAAGTTAAGTAATTTTCCCAGGTCACACAGCAGTCAAATCAGGATTTGAACTCTACAACTGTTCTTAGAACCCTCTGAGCTACATATTTCTCAGAGACCCCATCACCTCATTCCTAATGACACCGTAACTCCCGTGAGTGCTGATTCACCAATGTCAAAGAGTTCTCTGCTTCCCCTTTGCTTTTCTATCATGTAGAAATACTGGGAGCTGCATGAAAAATTGTAGCTATTGAACAACATGGCCGGAAGCCTCAGAGAACCTATGGTTGTTGAGGTAAATCATAGGTGTAGACAAAGTGCAAAGCATTTGAATGCCCATGTTGAAAAAAGGGAGACTGGGAATTGGGAGAAGCTAAAAGGCCAAACCTGAAGGATTGGGGGTGAGAACGGGGTATTCCCACAGTTGTTCAAGTTCAGAGAATGGCAATTCTCAGTGAGTTGGGGTTCAGGCTCTAGGGAAGACAGAATCTCTGCTCTCCCTCTTACCAGCTGTGTAGTCTAGATAAATTATTTAACTTCTTTAAGCATCAGCTTCTTCATTTGTGAAATAGAGGTGACTCTGATTTCTATCTAATCATAAGGATCCAAAGACATCATGTCTTGAAGTGCCTAGCACAGAACCTGGTACACAGGAAGTATCCAATACATTGGCTGAGATTATGATTTCCAAGAAGCTGGTTGTGGCTGAACAGCACCAGTTAGGCATGGGAATATCTGCATGCTTGAGTTGGGGTAGAATGAACTCAGGCACATGTCAACACAACTTCTGATATGAAGGGGGTTGGGGGTGGGAATAGGTCTTTCCAGCACAGAATCCAGTCCTCTGAAACACTGATTCCTTTAGCAACCTGGTGGCCATGACTGGGGGAGTTTGCTAGCCCTGCCCTATACCCTTCCTCCGCCCTAGTTCCATTTTTCCCTATAATGTTTGGGCTCACCCTGACACTAGTGCTGTGAACATTCTGCTCAAGCAGAACATCTGAGCACTCGATGTAGTGACAGACTGTGGTCAGTGGGCCTCAGTGGAGTGGCTGGAAGGTAGGACAGATGTTGGCGATGCTGATGGATGCAGCCTGCTGCCTTCCTTACCTCCAGGCCCGTTCACTCGGGATGCATAGTGCGTCACAAATAGATTTCTCATGTCCTCTCTTCAAACTTCCTCCAACCGCCCAGCTTCCGGGGGAGGCAGGGATTTGTTGAGGCACATCCATCAAAACCAGTGGAATCACTTCTGTTCATTTCTGATTGGATTCATAAATTTGTTCTGCCACAGTCGTCTCGTTCAGAGAGTTGACAAGCTCTTCCTGAATTCATGAATTTGGGAGGAAATGAACCAAAGGGACTGAGGAGCCCAATTTTGAACTGAACTGTGCTATGTTTATCTCCAACTTGCAATAACAATTTCAGGAGAAGGATTACAGAGCTGTGAAAAGGACCAGTACATTGTTGAATTGGAACATCTGCACCAGGCATTAACCATTTCAAATACCTTACGCAGAAACAAGCAAACATAGTACCAGAAACTGATACCTATTTTTCCAATCTATTCACATGTCCATCTATTTACCAAGTAAACTAATGAATTTCATTCATCCATCTAGCAAATATTTATTGTGATCTGTTATATATTGGATGCTGTTCTAGATGCTTGGAGTGCCTGAGTAAAAAATACAGACAAAAGTTTCTTCCTTTCAATTGGATTGGAATGTAAGTGGAACTAACAACTGTGACTAGGGAAAGGAAAAGAGTGTATGTGTGTGTATGTGTGTGTCTGTCTGTCTGCCTGTCTGTCTGTGCAGCTGTCTGTCTGATTTCTCAGATGTCCTCACTAATTTCTTATCCTTCCCAGAAATTACTACCACTCCAGATCCTTTTTTATGTGGCATACTGGACTCTTCAGTACCTGGTGGGGGAAGCTAAGGGGTGGTGAAAAGTCCAGAGATTTTTGGAAGTATAGACATGAGTGTGAATCCTAGTTCTATCATCTACTAACATTGCGACTAGAAGCAAGTCACTTGTTTCCAAGTCTCAATTTCCTTATCTGTAAAATGGGGGCGATAGTGACTACTGAACAGTAGAGTTGTCAAAACTAAATGATGCAACATATTTCATGCAGCCAACCCACCACAGGCACATATTAGGAATTGACAAGCTCCTTCCTAACCTTAGCTATTAAAAAAAAAATCTTTCATGTTATTTCTTAACTGGGTAATAATTCATCTTTCTGTATTTACCTGTCTGATGAGGAAAGAGCACTGAAGAGGAAATCCTGATTTCATATTTCTTGAATATCTACTTAGTTATTTCTGCTAAAATATAAATACTGGCTCAGTATCAGCCAGTCTTCCCAAAATATTTTCATAAAGTCAGAATTTCAGCGATTAACTGGTAATGTTAACATCTGACCAATAATTAAAATGGTTCATTTCTCTGTACATTTTAGTTCTTAGCCAATTACTTTGATTAGCATTAAATTTAATAATATGAACATCACACATTTATATGCTACTTTATAATTTTTTAAAATATATTCACATATCTTTGGATCTTCACAACTACCCTGGGAATTAATCAAGGCAGATATAATTATTCTAGTGCTACAGATGAAAACACTGAAATCTACAGAGGTGAAATAATGTGCCCAAGTTCCATGGAGTTAGAGACAAAGCTTAGACCAGAACCCAGACTAGCCTAGGACCATTGTTAATACCAGCTACTGTCCACTAGAGATCTAGACCGGAGAATGAAGAGAGACCCTATATTTTGGACGGGCTTCCAATTTTACCGAGAGTGCTAAGAGCCTGCAGGCCATCAGAGCCCATGTGTTTACTTTCTGAGAAGGAAAGGAATGATTATGTGTGTACACCATAGCAATACGTAAGATCTAACCATAGAGAATTAGAAGACACAAAAAGTATACGAACTATAAGGAAATATAAGGAAGCAGCATTAACTCTTAGGAAAGCTGTCTAAACTGAAAGAGTTTTCTGTATAATGAGGTCACCAGTGGTGAAACACCAAGTCAGGCTGGAAACTGGGCTGCCAAGGGGCAAGTGCCTCTTACCCGTGACTGCTGTGAGTGGAACCAGTGAGCAGCGGGGTAGCCTCTAACAGGGAAATTCTGATGGTCTGATAAGGAGATTTAATAATCCACAGGATTACCCAAGAAGTAGAATCAAGTAGATATTTCAAAGCTTGTTCACTAAATCCAAAGGCATCAGTCCAAAAAGTGGGCTAAACCTTTAAGCCAACAAAGTATGAGTAACTTGGGAAATGGCTGAATGGGGAACATCTCTAAGCAAATAACGGGTCACTCCCACGAGCAGACTGTTTGCATTTTAAAGGCTGAAAGATGCAGACCTCAGTAGAACAGACATGAATCCTTCGCTGCTTTCTTCAAAAGAATCGTCTTAAGAGCCAATGAAATAATAGGTATAAAATAACTAAGTATATTGTGTATTATGTGGTCTAATATATTAGTATACATGAAGTATATTAGTTATGGGATTCAAGGAGCACTAGTAAGATGTTTCTTTATTGTCACAATGGACAGAAAAGAGATGGATGATACAAATTCAAGTGAAAGTGAGAGATCATTTATTGAACAGATTTTTAATACACTATCTCATTCAAGCGTCAGTACAACCCTATGATAGGTCCCGTTTCTATTCCCATTTTACAGATACTGAAATTTGGAGAGATTGAGACAAACAACTACTAAGAGGTAAAGCAAGCTTCTACCCAAGTCTCCTCCTGGCTTTTGAAGGTTTATGGTCCTTCTTCCCCTGTGGTTAAGCTTAGTCCATCTCAAGAGAGCTGTCTGCGAGCTGCAAGTGGATATGCACGGGAGGCTCAGATTCCCCTGAAGGTCCATTCGGTACAGTGAGTGGAGGGCTGGAGACTCAGATACCAATATGGGCAATTTCCTAAAACTGGGACAGAAACTGAGCATCCTGGATGAATATAGGCCCAGGGATGAGTTCCAAGAGTGAAGGCTAGTGGCTCCAAAAGGAGCATACAGATGAAGTCAACTCAGGTGTTGAGAATCACGGTACCATAATACCAAGGCAGCTTTCAGCTGATGCTTTTGTTTCCCTATTTAATTGCCAGCCCCGTTTCTCAACTTGGGCTTTAAAGGCTGTGTGGCTCCTGACAAGAATCTGGGCAAAACCTGGACATGGCAGCAGAATGGGGCTGCAGAATGAGCCTGACCACCTCATCCGTCTTTGGGAGTATCTTACTGAACACATATTGAGGAGCTCAGAAAACTGCCAAAGAATCATGCTCAGCAAATTCTCCATCATGACGCCTGCTTCTCTGCATTCTTCACTCCAGGTTCAAAGTCAAGGATTGTGAGACTGGCTGAGTCCAGGTTCTGACCTAGGATTTGGTCATGTGACTGGGCTCAACCAATCAGACTTGCAAAGGGCTTCCTCAGACCCAGGTGTAAAAGCAGAGAGAAACTCTGCTTAAAGAGAATGGCATCCAGGATTCGTCTTGGGAGCTTCTTTTGGGGAAGCTGAACTCTTCTGTGATTATAACACAGGCTGGGATCCTGGTCTCTGGACCTCTCAGACAGGACGATGGCTCAGCCCAGAAGGCAGCAACTCAATTCTCCTTTTTTAGAATCACTTTCATGTCTCTCTAACCATTTGGCTCAGTGTCTAGGGCATTTATTTTAAACAAACTCATTTTCTTCAGTAAAGCAATGTCCCTTTATCTTTTGTTGCACTTTCTACCACACTGGGCTGTCTTGAGCAAGTTTCAGATGGTGAAGGTATCATAGAGGGAGGGTGGGGGGTCCAGCCTCATTTTCTGATCAAAGATAATCCAGGAACTATAGTTTTTACCTGACATAGAACCTTGGCATAATGAAAAGAACACTGACTCTGCTATTTACTAGCTTTGTGACTTTGAACATGTTCTTTATCTTGCTGAGTCTCAATTTTCTAAATGAAAATAATACTGCCTATCACATAGGGTTATTAAGAAGATTAAATGAGATTAAATTGGCTGTTTTTCTGGCAGAAAACAAAGTATAGCCTCTGGAAGACCCTATTCCACCCCCCAAGATTATCATGGAATTCTATTTCTCCTTTCTCTGGCAAAGAACCAAGAGGGTTAATGGTTCATGAACTCCCTACATTTTGGTGACAAGTCTCCACAAATCACCAAAAATGTGAGCACTAAAACCAGACTCTATAGCTTCAAATCCTGGCTGGGCCACTTACTACCCATGTAGCCTTGAAAAAATTACTTAAGCTCTTTGTGCCTGTTTCCTCCTTTTAAAATGGCAATAATGAAAGTATCTTTGTCTTAGGGATGTTGTGAAAATTAAACAAATTAATGTATAGAAAGCACTTAGGCCAGCCTGACATATAGTAAGCATTCAAGAAATATTAGCTAATATTTACTCAGTGAACATTCATTGAAAGTCTACTATGCCCAGGCACTGTGTTAGGTTTTGGGGTAGCAAAGATGAATTAGACACAGGCTGGCCCTTGAGGAGTTCACGGTCCCAAGGAGCAGAGCTACGGAGTCTACCTTTCCTAGAGTTCCCAAATTTCCCTTTGCATACCTTCTCATGACTGAGTTTTCTCTCACTTCCGTACTTCTCTGGGGGATGCTCTGCTTTCCCCATCCCCAAATTCTATCTGCAAACATCTCCCAGCCAGACTCTTCAGGACCAAGTCTTTTACTTCTGCTCTTTCCTTTGGACACCGGGCACTGAGTTCCTCCATGCTATGTCCTTAATGATCTTGCAGGGTTTTAATCACCAAGGACTTACCCCACAAGAAAAAAAAAAAAAATACCCACAAGTATCAATCATACTAGTCTAGTGTTTAGCTCTCTAATATTAAATTGCTTAATTTCCCAAACTTATATTTACTTTTGATTAAATTCTTTAAGTTCAAATCTATGCAAAATACATTCCAAGAATTTTTCATCTTTTTATGTTAATCAGTAGTTAAATGAACAAAATTGTTTGCAATCAAATAATCAACACATCCCCCCAAAAGTGTCATTTAATGGTTCTCTAGTGTTTATTTCAAAGACCACGTAAAGACCACGTAACAAGTGTGTGTTTTTGTTTTTGTTTTTTAAATAAATTTATTATTTATGGCTGTGTTGGGTCTTCGTTTCTGGTGAGGGCTTTCTCTAGTTGTGGCAAGCAGGGGCCACTCTTCATCGCGGTGCGCGGGCCTCTCACTATCGCGGCCTCTCTTGTTGCGGAGCACAGGCTCCAGACGCGCAGGCTCAGCAGTTGTGGCTCACAACTACTTAATGCGGGCCCAGCTGCTCCGCAGCATGTGGGATCTTCCCAGACCAGGGCTCGAACCCGTGTCCCCTGCATTGGCAGGCAGACTCTCAACCACTGCACCACCAGGGAAGCCCAACAAGTGTGTTTTAAACATATAGGACTTCAAGCTTTTCTCACAGAAAAGTTTTTACAAGCAAGTGAGTTCCAAAAGCAGCTATCACTTTTCCATCCTCAGAAGTTGATGATTACCTGGCTTGTGGAACCCTTTGCATCATATTTTACTCTGGGGCTTAGGTAGTGATCGGCATTCACTCTGTGTGTTAAGTGTCATTCTCCACTCTGATGAGACTTTAGCTCCCAAGGGAAAGTCATAGCATAGGTCTCTTAATCTAAGTGGACTGGGATACTGGCTGGGTAAAGGGAGATGATCTGGTCTTTGAGCTCTTCTCTTTGCTGAGGGTAATTCTTTGATGTGGAGCTTGGACAGCTGCCCACCTAGCCAGACGTCAGGAGGGCCATGTGTGTATTGAAAATGGGAGTCAGGTTGTGGAGCACAGTGACCAGAGGCTCATCCACAACCAAAGAACTGGGAGTGGGTGAAGACTGGGCACAGAGCAAGAAAGGGCTGATAGGAGATTAAGTCTGTTTTCCTAGGGAAATGCTACTGGGCTGGAAAAAGTACAATAGAGAACTGAAGGGAAAGGAAGGAGAAGAGGAAATAGGAATTGGAGCAAGAGGTGGAATGGAGGCAAAAGGAAAAAAAAAAATTAGTGGAGAGAAAGACTGGGAAAGAAAGAGAGGAGAGGGAAAAAAAGAGAAAGAGAGAAGGGTAGTTAATGGTAAGTTTAGACGGAAAAGAGAATCTAGACAGAAGAAGGGAGAATCTAGGAGCAAGAGAGAGGAATAGAACCCAGGCGGAATACCAAGGCAGGAAATTCAGGACTCCAACGTTCTTGAACAAGGTTTTCCACCAGCGTACTCTGTAACATCCCTCACTCCACCCCCCACCTCTGGCCTCTTTGGTAAAATGGTGCTAAGTTACCCACCTCGTGGGCTTGGAGCAAATTAAATGAAATGTGAACCTAAAGCATCAAATACAGTACCTACCAGGACTGATGGTCTATAAATTAAATCCCTATTTTGCCACTTAATCTCAATTTCCCAAATAAATCCTTTGTTCTGTAGTAGTCAAAAGTAAAGTTAGAAGAATGAGAAGCAGGGATGGGAATTTAGATGAACAAAATACCATCTTTGCCCTCTGAGAACTCAAAGTCAAATAGAGAACAAACAGCCACATGCTATGGTGTATTGAGTTCTAATACAGAAGTCTACCAGGTGCTGTGGGGTACCAAGAAGGGAGATTTGGCCACCTGCAGAGGTCATGGAGAGTCCCCAGGGGAAGTGACATTTGAACTGAGGTACGGAGAAAAAGAATTTTTCCAAATGGAGAAGGGGAGGGAGGGGCTTTTCACCCACAGCAAATGACATGAGCACAGCAGAGACAGAAACAAGCCAGGTGTGTGCAGTGAGACAGAAGTTAGATGGAAGGAGGGTGGTGGCAGGGGTATCAGATGGCATCAGATCTTAAAGGATTTTAAATAGAAGAGTGATGCACTTGGATTTAGAAGTGATCCTGGAGCTCTGTGGATTACAGGCAGCTGCACCTGGATGGAGAGAGACTGGCTATTCCATTCTTCCAGAGAGACTTGATAATGGCCTGAGAAAAAGCAGTCACAATGGGACTGGAGAAGATATAAAAGATCTGAGTGAGGTAAAATCAGCAGGTATATTCACAAAACCCCCTTGGAGGGGAACAGTAGACCCTTATGAGTCCCTGAGAAGCTTCTGAATTATGGGTGGTCATTTGCCCCAACCTTTTAATCACCACTACTCCCTCCAGATGATTCTTCCTTTCTTGAGATAAGACCCCAAATGAGTCTTTTATTTATCAACATTTGGTTAATACTGTATTTATTAAACCATTTAAAGAAGTCACTGTATATCTTAGTTGTTTGTTTTTAGGTATGTTGCATAATTCATTAGTAGCAAGTGCTTGGAGGATGAAGCTGTTACAGATGCAAGAGAAATATGATAGGATAAAGAATCAGATACTTCTTGCAACTAGAAGTTTCTATCAGACCTCCTAGACTGGGCCTCTGAAGCCAGACATGTCCGTAGAATATACCTTCACAGACCTCCCCAACAATCTGTTTCCATTATACACATACAGATGAACTTTTAGATATGTTCCAAGGCTAGTTTCTGGTGATATCTAACACAATCTGAGTTACTCAGTGTGCTCATTCAGTCATCACTGGGGATGCTCAGTGAGATGAAATGAGTCAAAGGGACATGATGTTTGTCTGACAATTTCATTCATATGGAAGAAACAGAAATGCAGCTTCGTTATGTGTAGTCTTCAAAGAAGGAACAAGAACCAGTTGGTAGAAGTCCCCTGGGGAGAGATTTCAGCTCACTCTCAGACTAACTGGGGAATAGGGAACCTGTCAAGCAGGAAATGGATGGTGCCAGCCTGCAGAATAGGCTGCACTTTTATTGAGCACCTACTGCATTCCAGGTACTGTGCTAGGACCTTCATAGCCACTTTCTCTTTGAAATCTCACACCTCCTCCATGCGTTAGAGAAGTTATCCCCACTTCACAGATGAGGCATCCAATGTTCACAGGGGTTAAATGACTTGTTCTTGGTCACACAGCAGGTAAATGATATTTCTAGGATCCATGTCCAGCCCCAGATGCCAGACTGAGGCTATCTCCTCCCACAATAGATGCTTCCCTGCTGAGTGTGTAGGTGACCAGTCCCTGGAACTATGCAATCAGAGGCAGAGTGACCAAGTGCCCAAGAAGCCACAGAAGTGTTCAATTTTGGACAGGACATCAGCCCTGATGAACCCACACCTTCCTAACTCTGAGTATCTGATTCTCAAACAGCAAAATAAAACTGAAATGAATACGCTGCAGAGACCTCAAATGCAAGGAATGGCAACAATAACTAGAGTAAAGGGAAGTTATCTGCAACATAAATGATTTTTTCCCTAAGGAAAAAAAAGGGGGGAGAAGAGAGTGCAAAAACGACAAGACTACGCAAACACGTATTTTATAAAACATTTTTCATCACCAAAAGTTCTGTTTAAGGTATTCTTCTTGCATGTTTTCATGCTGAAACCTATTTGCAAATTATTTTCTCACTTTTTTTTCCACATGAAATGTACCCTCGATTATTTGACAAGAAATTATATGGTTCTAATAATTTATTTAAAACCAAATCCATGTCTCACATTCATTCTGTGTTGTGAAATCAAGTAGATGCAGAAGGGGAATTTTCTTTTTCTCTGAACTTTCTAACCATCTCTATTGTGGAAGAGAGAGTAATAGCAGGTATTGAGGGTGCCAATTATGTGGCGATGTACAAACCTGCTGGAGAGAAATCTATATGATATTTTAATGCTAGTCAAATGGAACGATGAAGTTTAAATTAGCTTGAAGCTACTAAAAATTCTAACTATGGCTCTGCCTTCATTGTATGGGAGGGTGAAAAATAGCTTTACAGAAAAATATATGTCCATCTTCTCTGCGGATGGGCTGCCTGATGCCTCTTTCTTTTGCTGATGTGCAAAGCTGCATTTTTGTTTGTTTGTTCATTGCTCCATGTTCCTTTCCATTTCTCCTTTTACTTCTTTTTCTCTCCCACTGACCACCTTCCCTCCCTTCTTTCAATTATCATATCCTCTACTTCCTTCTATATTAATTCATCTGTCAGTTTCACAAGCTCATAGAATCAGAGAATGCTAGAACTCAGAGAGTTCTGGTTAAAAGGGGAGGGGGGTTTGGAAAAAAAAATCAAATCCAACCGCCTCATGGTAAAGATGGGTGGGTGGGAGGGGAGGCCAGTTGAGGGCTAGGGTGAGGATGCAGCCTGTTGAAGGCCACCAAACAATCTTGTAAGGAAGTGGTCAGATCAGGGAGTGGGTCAGAGAGGGAGTTTGGATGAGAATAGGAAACCAGAATTTTCATCTTCATAGATCAAGAAAATCCAGGTGCAATAATCACACTTCCAAAAGACTTTTTTCTTAAAAAAAAAAAAATGTAGGAGGGCACATCCAAACTTCATGCAGCCCTGTCAGAAGTGAGGTAGGTGGGAACATCTCTAGTATATGGTCGATGAAACAGGGTGGGGTGTAGTGCATACTTCGTGTGGGCCAGGCACTTCCACATGTTATTTAATCCATAGTCAGCCCTGCCATTAAGTATTTATAACACTGTTCTATAGCCTGAGGTTCAGAAAAATTAACTGGTACACAGCTGGAGAGTGAGGTGAAATCAAGCCTTGTCGAAAGCCTGTGTCCGCCGTGAGGTATTGCAGCATGCCCGTGGAGGAGTTGGGGCTGGAGATTCGTCTTCTAGCCCAGAAACCTTTTCAGAGCTTCTCAGGAAATAAGTCCTGGGACCTCAACAATTAGCGCTGAGTCACTATTGATACTGATGCTCATGACCAACAGGACAGAGCCGAGGGGCAAGGGCAGAAGAGTCAAGCTGAACTTGGGGAATTATGTATTGTTCAGTTGGAAATACTGGCTGCATTAAAGAGAAAGCACAAGAATTAGTGTTTAAATAGTTAGCTTTGTTTTTTGTTCTGGATGGTGGGGTTGTAGATGATTTCCTCTTCTTTTTTTTTTTTTTTCATAGAAAATAGCAGCATTTTTCATAAAAATCAAGCAGTGTAGAAAAGTTCAAAGAGAATGGTGAAAATCATCCAGAATGCCACCATCGAGTGGTAATCATGAATAATGGTTGAGTGTCTATCTCTCCAGACATTTTTTTCTTGACAAGGAAACATACTCTTGTTTTCTTCTTTATATTTTTCTATACATTGCAAACTTTTCATAGATTCGATGTATTTATTTTATAATATATTAAGAAACTTTAATTAGAAAAGTCATTTGAGGCTAGATGATAAAGAACTTTGGGATGGCAGGATAAGGGGGTTAGTTATATATCTGGCATGTCTGTCTGTTCCCAAACTCTGTCACCTTCCAAAAATGATTGTAGATGAAATGATAATACATGTAAACTTAACTCTGTAAATGACTGGGAAACCCTGAAGAATTTTAAGCAGGTGTGAAACATGATTGCATTAACAAAATAAATAGATTTCCTCTAGCACAATGTGCTCAAAATGTAGTGCCTGGACCACCAGCATGGGGGACTTGTTAGAAACACAAATTCTCAGGTCCCACACCAGATTTAATCCAAGAGTCTGGGAGTCGGGGACCCAGAAATCTAATTTTTAACAAGCCCTCCCCAGCAGTCATCAAGGTGAGATATGAGGACAGGCTGACCTTGGGTGGGAATCATAGTTCCTCGGAAGGTATACACAGGAGAATGGTTGTCAGAAGCCCAGTACAGCCACGCCAGCATCTGGGTTTGGCTGAGCTGGTAGTCCCAAACCTCTGAATTATCACGGCAATCTGCATTTACGTAGGATTTACAAATCAATTATTTTTTTGCATCCATGTAAATCTTTCTCGGAACAAGGCAGGTTAGGTCCTCAATAAATTCATTTTAAAAATTGGATTTGCTTATTAATTACTAAATCTAAGCCCTTGCCTTCTTGTGCATATTAATATAAAAAATATTTTAAAATCTTCCCAGCTTGTCATTCAATATCCACATGTTCTAGAAAGAGAATGTTTCTGTGTGTGCATGCACATTCTTCCTCTTATTTTTTTCAGTCCTCTAAATATGGAAGTGTTGGCAGGTCAGTTTTGAGTCCTTCATCAGCTCTGATACAAGAGCCCTGACTTTTTGTTGAAGTTCACTACCCCAGACCCCCTCCCCCAAGTTGAAAGATGACACTGCTCACCACAATGATTCCCTCAGGATTCTCCCACGTCATGCCTGCCAAGCCCCAATGACAAGATATAGGGGGCAGTTAGACTATTACATACTTTCCCTGCCACTTTCAATCAAGCCTAATGCAATCAGAAACACATGACTACATCAACGCATCTCCTTTAATCAAATGTGATTAAGTCAGTCATTAGTTTCTCAAGACAAATAAAGGATACGAGTGCTTGTATTATAAATGTAACCGCCCCCCTTCTTAAGTGATTTGTTAGAAAGGAAGCCCCCCTAGCAAAGAACTCAGGACCCTCAGAGGTCTTTGTGCTTTTGCTGCTGGTGTTTACTATGATAAAGCATTCTGGGTTCACACACACAATTCCTCCGTTCCTGTCCCCTCTCGCAAGGCCTCCATGTTGTCAAGCAGAATTTGGCTTCAGCTTGATCAGGATGATTTCATTATCCCATTGTTACCATTATGACTTGGGCAATTAGTAGTTTATAAGTATAAATTTATGGCAGTCTGTGATCTAGGCGCATTGGCAGTAGTCAGGGCATAATAAAAACCCAATCAATTTCTTTCATTTAATATGTAGGCTGCGACCCTAGTTTTGATTAGAACTCTTAGCTATTTCATCTTTAAATAAAAAAGAATGTCTGCAAGCAATTATATGGTGTGTTAATTGGATATTCCTTTTTATCTCTTATACTACTGAATGCATTGCTGACGAAATCCTTGTTTTCTCCTTCTGTCTCTTTCTTAATATCTCTCCACCTCCCTCTGAGTCTGTTACTGTCTTTGTCTACCTGCTTCTGGGTCTCTACCTCATTCCTTCCTTCTATCTCTCCATCGTGAATCTTCACTGATCACACACAGCTTGGCTAAAATAAGCAGGGGACTTTTCACCATCCTCGCTGTGTTCTCTGAACTCCACTTTCCATCTAGACATTCAGGCATTATGGAGCTGAGGTCACCATATTGTCTAAAAGGTCTGGCACACAGCAGGTACTCAATAATTGGTAAATGAATGAATGAGGCCACTGCATTCCCTGTGTGTCACTTTGTCACTTTCTGTCCCAATATAGTTTGCTGAGACCTGCTCTGTTTTTCCAGGGTAATATTTCCCTTACGGGTCTACACTCAGGTCTACACTCTGAAAGGTGGCAGTACTGGGGGAAAAGAGGATTCTAGTCCTACAGATGGGAAGCCTAAGTCCCCCAGAGTCTCCAACTGCCATGCAGAGATGATGCTTCTTAACTCTATCATGTAGAATATGCCCTTTATGAGATGATTTTGTAAGCTGGGATGAGCCCGTACCTGGAAAGTGGGCTGTACAGTTTTCATGTGTGTGATTTTTTTCTTTTTTACATTTCTTTAACGAGTATTTCTGTAGCACTTAATATCCCTCATTTATCTGCAGACTGACAGAATTCTAAGCCTATTTTTTGTATACTGCACCCACTGCTCTCCAAGCCCTTGCTCAGAATCCTATGGTTTCTCTTATAAGCCCTTGTTTCCTGAATCCTACATTTTCCTCTTTTTCTGCTTTACTCCTTTGCTTCTGCAAAGTACATTCTGCAGGAGCATCCTGAGAGCGGACACATAGAAGACAATTTTTTTTTGAAACCTGGTTTGTCTGAAAATATCTTTGTTCTCTCCTCATATGTGATGATCACTTGGCTTGGTCAGAATTTGAAGCTATTTTTTCTCTGAATTTCTAGCATCTCTGCAAGTCTTCCAGCTCCCCAGGCTGCTGCTGAGACACCTGATGCCCTTATTTCCAGTCCTCAGTATGGGACTTCCTTCCCCTTCTCCCATAACCCCTGTAGCTTCTAGAATCTTCTCTATCCTTGTGTCCTGAGATTTCACAGTGGTGTGCCCTCAGGTTGGGCTTTTGTTCATTCTATTTCCCAACGCTCAGTAAACCCTTGTAATCTGGAAACATACTTTTTAATGGTAGAAAATTTGCCTGTACGATTTTTCTGATAATTTCCTCTCTTTTCTCTGTTTTCTTTCTCTGGGACTTATGTTAAGCAAGTGCTAGACCCCTATTTTTAATCTCTAATAGTCTTATCTTTTCTAATTTCCTAATTTCCATCTCTTTTATCTTTTCTTTTTACTTTCTTACTTTTATCTTCCAATCTTTTTACTGGATTTTTATATTATTCTTACATCTTTAATTTCTAAAGTTTCCTTCTTTCGTGACTACTCTTATCCATGGTATCCTGTTCCTGTTCCAGAGGCAATAATACCTCTTTCCTATCTAAGAAGATTGATATAGACCTGCCTGGCCCCAAAGATCACATTCTGATGATGACATTCTGCCTAAACAAAACCATCTTTTCTTGGTTATCATAGTCTATTCCTTTGAGAACCTGGAATCAATTGCAATTGCTTCCTGATGTAGATCATAAACTAAAGTGTAAGCTACAAAAGGGCAAGGGCCACGTCTGTTCTATTTAACAATATATACACTTAACATGATTCCTCACATGACTGGGTGTTCTAAAATATTTGACAAATGAACGACTGAATGGTATAAGAACTGGAGTTCCCTGATTTCAATAAAACAGCCAGGTTAGAGGAAAACAGATGCTTGTGTTGTCACAGCCATTCAGCAGCTCTTGACATGATAAAACAATTTTTGAGTGAGTGTGGCCCTGTCCCCACATCTGCCTAATGGAAATGGAATCCTCTAAGAAATTGCAGAAGCAGGAGATACAAGGTGTTTAACAGGGCTACCCAATGAGCTCATTTATAATGTTAACAAACCAAATTCCTGAACAAGCTCTGAGGCCCTATTGGACCTGTCAGCCAGGAGAGACAGCTGTCGGTCAGGATTCATGGTGGGCACCCGCCTGCCCTGAGGGCTAGCCTGGCAAGGGGGGCTGGTGGAAGGGAATGGGCAGATAACAGAGATAAATCTAAATTCATTCGGGAAGCAGTCACACTCAATGACATATTCACTGACTTCTTCAACAGCTCATTTGATAATGTTCTCTTTGCACCATTCATTTTTCTGAAAGATGAAAGCTGGCTGAGGATCTCATCTGCTCACTGATGCAGGGAAAGGATTTGAAATTAGCACACATACACACACACACACACACACACACACAACTGAAAGGGGGAGCAGGGCGGGTTGAGGGAGGAGGAAACATTCTGATAACCAGTTTTGTGCCTGGTCCTGACATGAGAGACCCAGCAGCCTAGCGTGAGGTCACCTTTAATTAGTAATGCATTATAATTCAACAATATGCCAATGGGCAGATTATGAGGCTCAGTGGGGATGGGGGCATCTACCATGATAATTAATTGCTTGAAGAATGTGATCAGCCTGGTGAGGGGCAGGTCATGCCTTGTGTGTAACTGGAGGGGAGAGAAGTTGAACCCCGGGGCCTGGTGCTACACTCTTTCTCAGTGTGCCCCATGTCTCACTGTGCCTATACAGGGCATACATAAATCCATGAGCATTTATCAAGTGCCAGAAGTTAGGCACAGTCCAGGGGTACAAGAGAAAATGAGACACGGGCTGGGCTTTCTGGTACCACCTTCTGGTAGGAAGACAACACAGAAACACTGAACTCTAATGCTTACATTCGTTGTTCTACTGTGAAGGCTCTCCTTTGACAGCACCCATTGGCAAGGAGGACCAACAACTCTTTGTTTCAATTTGATTCTCTCACTTGGCTTCTTAAATAAATGAATGTTTTGTGGTAGAGTATGAAGCATACAAGCTTTGGAATCAGGCCAATCTGGGTTTAAATCCTGACTCTTCTATTTTATAGCAGTGGAACCATGAGCAATTGACTTTGTTTGTCTAGGTCACATGTTTCTCCTTGGTAAAAGGGGGGATACTAAAACCTAAGTTTCAGGATTACATATTATGAGGATTGAAATCTAAGGTGCAGATGCCATGATGGCCATCCCCCTGTCCTGGCAATCAGGGGCCTGGATAAGACTGGGGAGTGACCCTGAGGTTGGGGCAGGATATGGAAGGAGAGGCCTTCTTCCTCATTCACAGCGGTGGTGCTTGACGCTTTAGGGCTTTGTTGGGGGAAAAAAAATGCACCAAATGTTCATGGCATGTAGTAGTTGCTTGTTCACGCTTGCTCAATGAATGGAATATGTTTTTCTTTGAATTCTGGGGAAATGCTCCTTAAAAGGCTCATCAATACAAGTCAAGCAAGAGAGTGAAAGACAGAGAGAGAGAAAATGAGAGGGAGGGAGGGAGGGAAGGAGAGAGGGGGAGAGAGAGAGAGAAACCAGATATAAAAGCAAACAAGATAGAAATGGAGAGAAGACAAAATTTAAAAGGCTCAAAGCAAACAGCAAGCAATCCCTTAGCAATCCTTGAGCCAAAGTTCAGAAGGCTGCAGCAACCTTTTATCAGATGCCTAAAATCACTGATATTGAATAGTTAGAAGTATTTAAAAGACCAAGCAATGAGCCTATGCTTAATAGGCACTCTGTAAATTGTTACTTCCTTATCCAGGTTCACTTGGCAACCCCTGAACTGACCCAGGGGACACTTTTCAAACACACACTGAAAAGCCATCACTGCCCGCACACAGCAACGAAGACCAAACACAGCCAAAAATAAATAAATAAAAAATAAATAAATTTATATAAAAAAAAAAAAAAAGGAACAGAAAAGCCATCACTGTGTTTCCAAAATAAGATACAACTACAGAGACTCCGTTTCTTCTTCTTCTTGCCTTCACCATGATATCCATCACCTTACACCAAAGATATTATTTACTGGAAACCACAAATTCATTAAGGGACGGGAAGAAGGAAGCATATCAGGAAAATGTTCATTGTTTTTCAAAAGATGAGCTCAAGCACTAATAACAATAAAAGTACCAAACAGTGGCGGGAGGGTGGAGAGCAGAATAGAAGTAGATACCAGCTCTCCCAGAGTGTAGGAGCCATTTAATTTCCAAAGTCATCTCTGTCTTATTCTTATAATCAGATGGTTCTTCATCTTTCATGGGAGTGAGGGGGCAATCTGAGAATTGTTACTTATATTGTTATTTTTATTAGGAAATTTTAACCCACTTATATCTGATATGAGGGCTATTAAGTTTTATATCACTAATGTTATAGTATTTGTTGCTTTTATGTTTCCTTGCTTTCTCTTTTGCTAAGGGTAATGACTTGTTTTAAGGATCTTATTTATAAGGAACAGAAAGCACTACACTTTCTCAGAGGTGAAGTAGTATTTTGGGTTTTTTTAATAGATCTTTATTGGAGTATAATTGCTTCACAATACTGTGTTAGTTTCTGTTGTACAACAGAGTGAATCAGTCATATGCATACATATATCCCCATATCCCCTCCCTCTTGCGTCTCCCTCCCACCCCTCTAGGCAAAGCACTGAGCTGATCTCCCTGTGCTATGCGGCTGCTTCCCACTTGCTATTTTACATTCAGTAGTGTATATATGTCGATACAACTCTCACTTCGCCCCAGCTTCCCCCTCCCCCACCCCGCCCTGTTATTAGAGAAAGGCAAATCAAAACTACAATGAGGTATCACCTCACACCAGTCAGAATGACCATTATCAAAAAATCTACAAACAATAAATGCTGGAAACGGTGTGGTGAAAGAGGTGAAGTAGTTTTACTCGAAGGATATAGAAAGACAAGATCTATGGCCACAAAACACTCACCTCTCCCTTCTGGGTGCCTGCTCCATTCTTAAGCTTCTTTTGGCAAACCACCTTTCCTATTTACACACAGCCTTCTGACCTCTTATTACCTACCGGCTCACCTGAGGCTTAGGTGACCCACAGAGCTACTCCAGCGGGAGTGTAATTCCCAAGCAGAAGAATGAGGTGGTTCAGGCCTGCCTCTGAACTGCATCCCTTGGTTCAGTACTCATCCTGTTGTGTGGGTCCAGTGGCACATTCTGGCTGCTGGGGCTCTGAGCAGGGTACAGATTTTCAGAGAGGGAACCTTTAAGAGGGAAGCTATGATTGATGATTGTTGTTTCTAATAATGTCTTTTTTATTTTTATTTTTTACTCTTTCAAAAGGAATATATTACTTTTTATTCTATTAGAAATTATCTCAAGTTACACTTTATTTAAGACTTTTCATCAGTGTTGAGAATGAATCAGTGCTCTTTTTAAAAATTTTATTTGTCTTTTATTGAAGTATAGTTGATTTACAATGTCATGTTAATTACTGCTGTACAGCAAAGTGACTCAGTTATACATATATATATATACATTCTTTTTTACATTCTTTTCCATTATGGTTTATCACAGGATATTGAATATAGTTCCCTGTGCTGTACAATAGGACCTTGTTGTTTATCCATTCTATATTTACCAGTTTGCATCTGCTAATCCCAAATTCCCAATCCAACCCTCTCCCACCCTACTCCCCCTTGGTAATTATGTCTATGTCTATTCTCTATGTCCCTGACTCTGTTTCTGTTTCATAGATAGGTTCATTTGTGTCATATTTTAAACTCCACATATAAGTGATATCATATGGCATTTGTCTTTCTCTTTCTGACTTACTTCACTTAGTATGATCATCTCTAGTTGCATCCATGTTGCTGTAAATGGCATTATTTCATTCTTTCTTTAATGGCTGAGTAGTATTCCGTTGTATATATATACCACATCTCCTTTATCCATTCATCTGTCGATGGACATTTAGGTTGTTTCCATGTCTTGACTATGAATCAGTGCTCTTAATTCATAGATGAAAAACTGAGTACACTTTTTCCCTTTGCTGCTGTGATCTTGGATTTCAGACCCTGATTATTATTGGATTACTACTGACAGTATGTACCATTTTAAAATTATCTCCTCTCAATATACATCTATCTATAGTCTATGTACAATACTAAACAAATCTATACTTTGTTGATTTTCTTTGTCCACCATTAGTTATTTTATACTGTGATATTTCAGTTCTTGAGTTCTTTATACTATAGTTCATATCTTGGCTGAAACACTTCCTCAAGTCATAAACATCACCTCACTTCACCACCACACACATTTTGTTTTTCCTCAGAGAGGGTTCAAGAGCAGTTTACCAGCTCAGCTCCTCCAGAACCAAGAATACATTTTTCTTCCGTTCCTATAGGAAAGACTTCTTAATTTGTTATATATCCTCCAGTCACAATCCTAATTCTTTTTCTTATATTCTGTAGAAGTAATTTTTTGACTATTGGAATTTAGTGGGTTTATTTGTTTGCCTGTTTTTCCAGAAGTGTCAGGCTAGCTTGTGTTGTTTACTTCTTTTTCTGATGACTGTTTCTCTACATGCCTGTTATGCTTTGTTTACTTCTGAATTTTTTTTAAGTGACAAGAATAAATCCAGATGTTTAATTGTTTTTATTCAGTTTGCTTGGTGCACAGTGGGCCCCTTTAATCTAAAGACAAATTTTGTGGGCTTCCCTGGTGGCGCAGTGGTTGAGAATCTGCCTGCCAATGCAGGGGACACGGGTTCGAGCCCTGGTCTGGGAAGATCCCACATGCCACGGAGCAACTGGGCCCGTGAGCCACAATTACTGAGCCTGCGCGTCTGGAGCCTGTGCTCCGCAACAAGAGAGGCCGCGATGGTGAGAGGCCCGCGCACCGCGATGAAGAGTGGTCCCCACTTGCCGCAACTAGAGAAAGCCCTCACACAGAAACGAAGACTCGACACAGTCATAAATAAATAAACAAAAGAACGTGAATTTCTTTAAAAAAATAAAAAATAAAAAAAAATAAAGACAAATTTTGTTACATCATGAGTATTTTTTTTTCCTCTCTTGTTCTTCTGTTTACACAATTCTCTCCTTCTTGAATTTCCCTATGTATTTTGGACCTCCAGAATCTTGCCATGCCCCTTCCCCAATTATTTCTTTTTCTCAGATAATTTTCTTAAATTTATCTACTATCTCTGTTATTTAGAATAGTTTTGGGAATTTGTTTTGTTTTAAGCTGAAGGGTAAGACATTCCAACAGTTCACAGAGTAACCAAAGCACATGAAAAAGATTATGAAGATGTAAAAATTCTACGGAGATAATAGTGAAGTTGAGGATTATCTATGATCTGGCTTGTATAAAAAAGGCCAGAATTGGATTGAAAAGAAGGACTTTGGTGTGCAGAGCGAGAGGGTTTTTACCGTATGCAGGTATGGACACCACAATAATGAATAACTGTCCAGAATTCAAGTACACTCTTTTGGCTGTAATGGGTGTAGATGCATTATTAAAATGTGACTCTTAAAATGAGAACCAGTTCCTGAGGCCAGACTGGAATGAATTCTGTCAAAAAAGAGAAAAACTAATACAGCTGACCCTTGAAAACCAGGAGGATTGGGGCACCAACGTGGCACAGTCAATGATTCGCATATAGCTTTACAGTCAGCCCTCCATACCCCTGGCTCCACATCCACAGCGTCTACCAACTCCAGATAGTATAGTACTATAGTATGATTGTTGAAAAAAATCCACACAGAAGTGGACCCACAAAGTTCAAACTCATGTTGTTCAACGGTCAATTCTATATATAAAAGGTTCCACTTTCTGTTTAAAAGGAAACAATGTGGAGATTTTTTTTGTATTGTCCAAACAAACGATTCATCAATTTTTTAAAAACCATTTTGTGTCTTTAACACTTTGTATGTCTGTAACCTTTCCCTAATTTCTAGCAGTAATGCTTGCTTTTCTGTTTTTTATTTATTCTCTTGATAATTTTAATAGGAACATAGAAGGCAGGGGAGAGTTATACTCATGATCTAGCCATCATCTCATCTTGCAATCCTTCTAATTTCCAGCTGCTGTTTCTAGGTATTTGCTGTCAAACTCATGGCAGAAGAGGGGGATAGGATTTAATGCTGACAAAAAAAATTAACAAAGCCCAGAACTGGCTTGGGTTAAAGACCTATTCCAGGGAGGCAAAAGCGAGGGATCAATTTAAGGTAGAGACAGAAGGATAGGTCAGGTTTAAGTGAGTTTCCAAACAAGAATTGGACCATCTGAGAGAGGACCTTAGGTCAGGGTCAGTGACAGAGCAGAATCGAGGAGAGAAGAACCAGGTAGAACATGTGGTGTCCCACCCTGCACAGGGTCTTTCAGCGTTGCTGGCCCCCAGACCTCTTACAAAGCTTACAACACAGGAGTCACCATTGACTACTGCCACTCCCTCTCCTACTCTCATTCAGCTAATTACCTGCTTTTATTGCTCTCATGTCCTAAACAATGAGAAAAACACATTCTCATCTCTTTCAGTCTATCACCACAATCCCAGCCCAGGTTTCCTCAACTATAATAGGTTCCCAACTGATCTTCTTACCTCCATGGCTCCTTCTTACATGTAAGATGCAAATTATATATCTTCTCAGATTAAAACTGCCTGCGACTTCCCCTTATCCTCAGGATATAACCAAACTGTGTATAGTCTGCCAGGCCCTGCTTTATATGGCCTCTCAATCACCACAGCTCCCATGCTCTCTGCTCTCCCTTGTTCTTTCTTCTCCCAAATGTCCACCATCTGTCACCCTCGCCTCCGGGCCTAGTTATAACCTGTTTCTTCTGCCAGAAACTCTCCCTCATCCATCTTTCTGAATGCACTAGCTCTTCCTTGGCCTTTAACTTTTCATAAAATACACCGCTTAGTTCTTCTTCATCCCATAGATGGTAAAAAACTTGCCCAAGGTGAGCTAAAAGCAAAACGAATTTTAGCGGGTTGAATGGTGACCCCTCAAAAGGTATGTCTATGTCCTTATCCCCAGAAACTATGAATGTTACCTTATTTGGAGAAAGGGTTTTTTACAGATGTGGTTAAGCTGAGGATTTTGAGATCGTCCTGGATTATCCAGGTCAGCCCTAAATCCAATGACAAGTGTCCTTATAAGACAGACAGAAGAGGAGAAGACAGAGACACACAGAAGAGAGGGCAGAGGCAGAGACTGGTGTGATGCAGCCATAAGCCAAGGAAGCTGGCAACCACCAAATGCTGGAAGAGGAACACATTCTTTTCTAGTGCCTCTGGAGAGAGTGCAACCCTGGAGACACCTTGATTTTAGACTTATGTTCCCCAAAACTCTGAAAGAATAAATGTCTGCTGTCTTAAGCCACAGTATTTGGAGTAGTTTGTTATGGCAGGAATAGGAAACTAATACATGGGTGTTTGGGTCATGGGTGTGCATGGACTTGCTTTATCTGTGATTGACGTTCTTTTTGAATTTCATTTCATGCTGGTCTTGAAAGGGAAAGAGCTGGAGCCCAATGTCTGACATTTTCTTCTCTCTCCATCACTATTTTAAAGGCAATCTGAGCCTACTGTCTTAGCACTAACCTTGGATATTTATGCAATTTTACTGGGCTAATAAGATCCTTTCAACTGTTACCTTCTCTCTGTCTAAACCAATGGTTCATTCTAGCCCACTGGTTGGTATCTTATGTTTCTTAAGCTCAGCTCACTCGCTCTCCCTCTCTCTTCTTTTTCTGACTCATCTCCACCCTTCTCACACTACGGCAGTTTCCTTGAAATTAAAGTACACAGCCAGTGTGCCCTGTCTCAAGTGGAGAGCCAAATTTCATTACCACTTGGAGCACTTTAAATCAATATTTGGGCATTTAATGATTTTGCTCATTTTATCTGAATACATTAGGGAAGTCTGATAGGCCTATTAGGGTCCCTGTGATTAACATCTTTGAATCAGCAAAAGGTGCCAATTTAAAAAAATCGGCGTGTTTTAAGCCCACCATAAAAATCTACATAATTTAGCAATTATTTTATCATTTTGAATATATATTAAAAAGTAGTTTTCAGCATTTAATTAGAAGATATAGTCAACATATTTTAAAGTGAGCTACCTCCTCTACAAATTCAGAGTTGAAAGGAAGAAATATTTGGAGCCAGCTCCAATTTGTAAACCAGCTTCACATCATATTTCTGCCCAAGGTACACATGACCCTCAATCATTTTATGTGCCCCTCTCATTAGGAGCAGATTTACAACTAATCAGATAAACTAGAATCTCCCCTACAGCCTCTGGATCATGACACCACAATTAATGAAGAGGTTATGTCCTCAGAACTCAGCAACTTCTTTAAAATCGTAACCCTAGAGGCCGAAATCCTAGAGGCTTTCTGGGGTGCATTCTAGGCGGCACAGGCTTAGCCATTATGCTGCTGCCTTCCTGCAAGAATTAGAATTTGAAAAGATGAGTGTCACCTACCCATTGCATCCTTCCTAGCCTCCCTCACTCAGGGCCCATGATACAGTCATATCTGTCAAGTACAGGCTTGTAACTAAGTATAAAAAAATACTGAATGATTGTCAGTAGTAGCTGTCTGGACTTTTGTTCAAAGAAGCTTGGAGAAGATTGGTTAGGGCCTCAACAAAGCCAACTGACCAGCTGATCAACAGGGAGATTTGGATCCAGCCTTAAAGCTAGAACAGGGCAGTGACCTGGTATGATACTGATATTGAGAACCAGAAAATATCATAAAGAAGTACAAAGGGAGGGGTACCTAATCATTTAATGCTGGCAAGAAAGATACAGAACTGGAAATAAGAAACAAACACTGGGCAGAACTGGAGCCGAACATCAACAAGGCTGGGATGGGTGGTTGCAGGGTCTGAGCAATGCCACCTCACAGGCAGTGAGCACATGATGTGTGGGTTGGTTATGCTTACTTAACGATCTGGGCAGACAACAGAAGCAGGCAAATCTCACTCAGCTGATTTCATCTCAAATCCTGCTCCTCATTCATCATCTCCATTCCTCCTCTAATTCTGGACTATCACCTATAATTCACCCACCATACTTGGCCCTAATTTCTTTGCCAACCCTTTTAGCTTGTTTCAAAAGCAACTTCCCTTGCAAAGTTTGAACCCAGTTTCTTCCGTTATTTGATTCCTGCTCCTGAGCCTCCTGGGACCTCAGCACCTTCTTCTAAAGTCCAATCATGACAGTATCAGCCACGATAGTATAGAAGTGGGATGCTTTCATATAACAACTCAGGTCAACAGAAAAACAAAGAACTGGGAGCTGTCATGAGATCACCCTGAGAGGATGAGGGAAGAACCAGGAGGCAGACCCAGCAGGCAGAGGGGCTTCTGGTGAGCAGGTGAAGCAGTATTCAAAAGGTTTCATGTCTGGCTCAGTTATTGCTGTCTACATACTAATAAAAGATTGAGCTAGACAGGTATTTACTATGCAAATATCACCTTGGAAAGCTACAAGCATTAATAGAGCAGAGCAAGGTGGTTACGATGACAGGCAAATAGCCAAGGAAACTTCTGGGAAAGAGATAAAAGGCAGGGCTGAGAAGGAAGAGTCATAGCGCTCCCTCAGTGAAGAGAAAACCTTCTAGTGTTGTGATGCCTCCAACCTCCCTTGACCTTCAGTTCCTTACTTAGTTAACAATCTTTGTCCATCTCTGAGTAGAGGACACATCAGCCAGTGCTTATTTACCTGTATCAGGAAGACCACTTTAAACAAAGGAATAACACCAACATTCTAAGCCTGGATAGCACCATGACTCTGGCCACTGTGCAGACCTACCCATCTCTTCCAAAATCTGTTATGCTTAATACTGTTTCCTAATATGAATTACATTTTCCAAATGTCTTATCTGAATCACAGACACCAGCCTGTGACATTATAAAGTTGAATTCTGTTACCACTTTAATCTACTGGTCCAATTTGGACCTCTGGATATTGAATCTATTGAGGTATGAGGAAGTCATTCTGGCTTATCCATTACTTGGCTTGAACTTTATGCTAAATAGAGCAGCCTATCAAACATTCATTTTACATATGCTCTAATTAAAGAAAAGGGTGCATTGTCTAGAAGTAAAGAATATCCATTTTGAAGCTAGAAATAAATGCTTCCCTTCCTGTGACATTAATGCTAGTACTCCTGCAATGATAAGGCTTCCTTCCCAGGTGCCAAAGCCATATGATTTGCTGTGTATGTGCTGATCTGTCTTTTTTGAAATCTTGAAAGAATGTACCCCCATCATATTTGATGTTCTTTGTTCTGACAAAATATAAAACTGTGCTGAAAACCATCCTTCTTTGGAACAGTTCCTCAGAGTTATCTGACAGGCTGTCTCCTGACTATAGTTCTCAGTTTGGCTAGAATAAAACTCTTCTCCATTTTTATTATAGATTGGTTATTGATCATTTCCATTGACATTGGGCATGTGTAACATCCCTAAAGTGACACAGTTAGCAGTACTGCAATTTGAACCAAATTTTGTCTTACATCACAGCTAGGATCTATATTATATGTGGAGAAAGACACTGTCTCTAATTTTGAGATGGCTATATTCTAGTAATAAAGACAGATAACAATTATTGTACATTACAATAATTCTATGATAAAGATAGTTCATTTTGAAAGAGAAGAGCTATTTCTTGTTCATCTCTTACTACCAGGGTCACTAGGCATTCAAGTTAATATTTGTTGCTTCCAAAACTGTAATAGAAACACAGATGAGAGTGTTTGGTCTGCCTATGCCTGAGGCAGACAGTGGAGGTAGAAATATGGTCAGAATACATCACTATGTATACTAAAGTAACCATAAAGAGGTATATCCAATAAACAAATAATGGAGATAAAGTAAATCATTAAAAAAAAAAATCAAGGGCTTCCCTGGTGGCGCAGTGGTTGAGAATCTGCCTGCCAATGCAGGGGACGCGGGTTCGAGCCCTGGTCTGGGAAGATCCCACATGCCGTGGAGCAACTCGGCCCGTGAGCCACAATTACTGAGTCTGCGTGTCTGGAGCCTGTGCTTGGCAACGAGAGGCCGCGATAGTGAGAGGCCCGCGCACCGCGATGAAGAGTGGCCCCCGCACCGCGATGAAGAGTGGCCCCCGCTTGCCACAACTAGAGAAAGCCCTCGCAAAGAAACGAAGACCCAACAAAGCAATACATACATACATACATACATAAAAAGAATGTAAGCAGAGAAGAATAGCATTAAAAAAAATTTTTTTTAATTAAAAAATAAAAAAATAAATCAAGCAATCCCAAAAAGGCCAGAAAAGAATACAAAAGAATCAAATAACAAATATCAAACTGGACAAACAGGAAATAAGCAGGATGATAAAATTAATTTAAGAATATTAATACCTACATTAAACATAAGTGATCAAAATACTCCAATTAAAAAGCAAAAAAAATGTAATATTGGATAAAAAAACAAGGAACAACTGTATGATGTCTACTTTAAATATAGAAGCACAGATACTATAAAAGTAAAAGGATGGGAAAAAATATACCATGCAAACACTAATTAAAAGAAAGCTGGAATGGCTATATTAATACCAGGAAAAGCAGACTTTGAACAAAGAATATTACTAGGGATAAAGATGGATACTAAATAATCAAAAAGGAGTGAATTGACCAAGAAGACATAAGAATGCCGAATCAGTATCCATCTAACAACTGGGGTTTAGAATATATAAAGAAACAACTGATAGTACTGAAAGGATAAGAAGACAAATCCAAATCTACAATTAGAGCTAGAGACTTCAACACCACTTGCTCAGTAGTAGATAGAACAAGTAGGCATAAAATCTGTAAGCATAAAGAAAACATGAACAGTTCTATCAACTAATTTGATCTAATTGACATTTATATAGAACACTTCACCAAACAACAGTAGGATATATATTCTTTTCAAGTGCACATGAATGTTCACCAAGATAGACCATATTCTGGGCCCTAAAGCAAACCTTAACACATTTAAAAGAATTAAAATCATGCTAAGTATGCTTTATAACAAAAAATTAAATTAAATTAGAGATAAATAACAGGGAGATATCTTCATAATATCCAAATATTTGGAAATTAAACAACCTATTCCTAAATAACATATGGGTCAATGAGGAAGTCTCAAGAGTAATTAGAAAATATTTTGAACTGAATGAAAATAAAAATACATCAATATTTGTATTATGTAGTTAAAGCAGTGTTTAGAGCAGATGTGCACGAACTATAGTGGTATAATCCTCAAGCTAATAATTTTTTTTCATTTTTAAATGGTTGTGAAAAGAAAAAGAGGAAGGAGGAGGAGGAGGAGGGGAGACTGTTCAACAGGGGCCATATATAGCCCATAAAGTCTAAAATATTTACTGTCTGGCTTTTTACATAAAACATTTCTCAACCTCTTGCTCAGAAGGAAGTGAATAGCAACAAATACTTATATTAGAAATCAAGAAAATTCTCAAATAAATAATCCATGTTTCAATCTCAAGAAGCTAATAAAAAGAGTAAAACTCAAAGCATGCAAAAAGGATATAATAAAAATAAAGAAAATCATCAATATCAAAAGAAGAAAAATTATAGAGAGGAAAGTCAATAAAACTAAAGACTGGTTCTATGAAAAGATCATTAAATTGATCTTAAACCTTTTGGCAGACTTATCAAAAAAGAGAGAGAGAAAGAGAGAAGACACAAATGACCAATGTTAGGAAAGAGGGGACACAACTACAGATATTAAAAAGATAAGTTATGAAAAACATTTTGTCAATAAATTTGAGAATTTAGATCAAATGGACACACTCCTTGAAAGACACAAATTATCAAAGCTCACTCAAGAAGAAGTAGATCATCTGAATAGCTCTATAGCCATTCAAAATTTATATCTATAGTTAAATCCTTCCTCCTTACCCCATCCCCCAAAAACCCCTTCCGGTTCAGATGGCCTCTCTGCCAAATTCCAGCATACAGGAAATTTTTAAGGAAGAAATTATGCCAAGTCTATACAAACTTTTCCAGAAACTGGAAAAGGAAAGAACACTTCCTGACTTCTTTTTTTTTTAGAAATTCACGTTCTTATTTATTTATTGATTGATTGATTGCTGTGTTGGGTCTTCGTTTCTGTGCGAGGGCTTTCTCTAGTTGTGGCAAGTGGGGACCACTCTTCATCGCGTTGCGCGGGCCTCTCACTATCGCGGCCTCTCTCTTTGTGGAGCACAGGCTCCAGACGCGCAGGCTCAGTAATTTGTGGCTCACGGGCCCAGTTGCTCCGCGGCATGCGGGATCCTCCCAGACCAGGGCTCGAACCCGTGTCCTCTGCATTGGCAGGCAGATTCTCAACCACTGCACCACCAGGGAAGCCCCTCCTGACTTCTTTTACTCCAATACCATAACACAATAAGAATATTAAAAGAAAAGGAAACTACAGAAAAATAATCTTTACAGACAGGGAAGCAAAAATTCTTAACAAAGTATTAACAAATCAAATCCTGTAGAAAGATAATATATCATTACTAAGTAGGGTTTATTTCAAGAATGTGGGATTGGTTCAGCATCTATCAATAAAAATCAATCAACATAATTTACCATGTCAACAGATTCTAAAAGAAAATTTCTAAGATTATCTCAATAGATAAATAAAAGCACTTGACAAAATTTCACACTTAGTTATGATAAAAAATTCTGAGTAAAAATAGAATGAGTCTTCCTCAAACTGAAAAAGGGATCTGTATAAGACCTTCAGCTAATATCATATTTAATAATGAAAAACTAAATATTTTCCTAAGACAGGGTGTCTGATTTCATCACTTCTATTCAACATTGTACTGGACATCCTGGATGTTGAAAGAGACAAGAAAAAGAAATAAAAATTATGTAGATTGGAAACAAAATAAAAATGTCCTCATTCATAGTTGACATAATTACATAAAAAATCCCAAGAAATCTTCAAAAAATTATTTGAACTAATAAGTGACCTTAGTAAAGTCACAGGATATTATTAGCTCAAATATAAAAATTAATGGCATTTCTATAGTCTAGCAAGAAATAATTAAAAATTGAAATTAAAAAAATAAAACCAACAATGTTATTTATAATACCACCTAAAATCAAAATTTAGGGTTAAATTTCACAAATATGTGCAGAATCTATAGACAGAAATCCAAAAAACAATGCTGAGAAATTATAGAAGACCTACATAAGTGGAAAAATAAATATGCCATTCAATATTGTTAAAATGTGAGTTCTCCCCAAATTAATCTATGGATTCAATGTAATCCCAATCAAAAGTCTAGCATGATTTTTAGATAACTTGACATGCTAAATCTAAAATTTATATAGAAATGCAGACTTTGAAGTCAGACTGCCTACTTTTTGAATGTTGGCTTCACCACCTGCAAACTTCAGCAGACTCTGAGAGTTGTTTACCCAAAACTCCATTCTCCCTACCCTGCCTTTTCTTATTGGCAGTCCATTATTTTGTTTACATGCCTACCCTTCTGTTTGGTGGCCCTATCGCTGGTTCCCAGGTAAATCTTGAGATATAATCTCATTCCTCCGACCACTGATTGGTTTAGAGGTGAGCATGTCTGCTGTATGTCTAACTGTGTCGCAACAGGTGTGAATGAATCCCTGTCTTTCAAAGCTCACAGACTAGAGGGGAATAGAGTCAAGAAAAGAGGCAATACTCTTATGTATACAATACTTATGGTACAGTACTTCTGCAATTTACAATTGCTTTGACTGGTTAAGTATAAGGTGTCGAGGTTACAAAGAGAAAGAGCTTTTAACCATGGCTTGGTAGAGTGTTAAGTCAGTAAGCCTTATTGTAAAAGGTAGCATGTAAACTAGGACCTTGAGAACCTGAATGAAATATCCACATGAAGGGAACCCAGTTGAGTATTTAGAAGGTGTTCTAGGCAGAGGAAAAAATATCAACAAAGGTTGGGAGACAGGGAAGAGCACATGGCATTCAGGGAACAATAAAGCAGTTCAGTGTGGCTAACCTACAGATTGTCAGGCTGAGAGATGGATGGGCACATTGAGGACACTCAGGTAGAATCTTTCTAAGCCATGAAAAAGAAGAACCCGCAGGCTCCTTGGAAGGGTTTCTAATTTAGAAACCAGCATAAAGTAGGCGTTAGTAATGAAAACTGTGCTGCTCCTGGTTCATGTCTCTAAATATGAATTTGACCTGTTATTTATTTAAGATGCGAAGCTCTTGCCTATAGATCAAAGACCTCAGTTTAAAAAAAACATAAAATCTGGCTCAAGTTAAGATTGGAACTTTTAAAGTGGGGCAGGTTATAAATTAACAAGTTTCCTACTGTATGCAAGAATTGGAGGCTTACACTGAATTAGGTCGCAGACCTGGACCAGACTAATTGGCCTTGATATTTTGGGTCCCCAAGCTGTGACATATTCTGGGAAAAGCAGAGAGGGAGGCTGGGGAAAACGGGTAAGTAGTAAGGTCTAGACAAGAGTAATCAAATTTAGAGACAATCAGTTTGGAAAGTCTCTCAGAGGTGCTCTGGTCAGAGTTCTCAAACTTTTTTAACAATACAGCACTCTTTCTTTGAATATTCAAGTTTATCTTGATAGGTTGCAAAAATGGCCAAATATTCCTCCAATTAATCCCTGTATGCATGCCTTTTGTATTGTGACTTTGCAGCTTTTCCTATCAAGAGATAGAGTCTGTGTCTCCACTCCTTAAATCTGTTTGGCCCTCTTCTTTGTTTTGACCAGTGGAATGTTGGTAAATAAGATGCAAGCAGATGCTTGGAAAGCATTTGCTCATTGTAGTTTGTCCTATTTTCCTGCATTTGGGAACCTTAAGATCACCATGTAAATAAGCCCAGGCTAATCTCCTGGAGAAAAGTAGCCTGTATAAAGAGAGGTCCAAACACCCCAGCCATCCCAGGCAAGGCTGTCATAAACTGACCACCAGCTGCCCTCAGGCTCATGAGGGAGCCCTGATGAGACAAGCAGAAGTACCACCCAGCTGAGCTCAGTACAAATTGCTGACCCTTAGAAGCATGAACTAAACAAACTGCTACTGTTTTAAGCCACCATGCTTTAGCATATTTCAAGATGCAGCAAAAGCTAACCAATACAGTCACTAAAAATTTCAACATCAAAAACAGGTGAAATAAGACCTGATGATTGAAACAGTGAAGAAGGAAACAGGGTTTAGGCCGCCCTCTTCCTAAAAGCCAGGAGCACATCCCTCTCCCTCAGCGGTCACTAAAAGGGGTCTGCAGAATTACTAGATCCCTGAATAAGACTGTGCCATATCTGTTCAAGTCCAATGTCTATTTTATAGATTAGGACACTAAGGCCCGGAGGTGACCATGATTGGCTTATGTCAATCAGTGCACTGTAAATGTCTGGCCAAGGTTCACAGATGGGTACCTGAAAACAAATTAGACCAATGAGAAACTTATGCCGAGAGGATGTAAGGTGAAAATCAATTTCAGCTATCCATGAGAGACAAGCCTACCTAAGAAAAGAGTCATCACAACATACGGCAGAGAGGAAAAATGAAGAGAAGTCAAATCCCAATGACATCACATGGGCCCAGCTGAAGCTAAGCAAGATCTGCCTTTAGACTTTCCAGTTGATGAAAAAATTCCCTTTTGTTGATTAAGCCAGTATGGGCAGTATTTTCTGTCACTTATAACCAAGATTCCTAGTTGATTCACCTATTCTGATATACTTATTCAAGTTCACTTGGCTGATCAGTGCCCAAACTTAGTCTCTACCCACTTGATTCCAAATCTTTCCTATCTCTCTCCAAAAGGACAAGATAAAATGTAACACTTTCATCCCTTGTGTGCCTTCTTGAAGAGAAGAGAGATATGGAAACGTTTTCACATGAAGAAGGTAGAAGTGGAGATCAAGAAGGAAGAATCTTAGAGTGGTGCACCTGCAATCAGAAATACATGGAAACCCACAAGGGTGAACTGGCCATATAAGGAAGTATGTCAGCAGGTAGAAAGAGTAACTTGAAACTGAGTCCAAGCAGTTAGCCTGAGTCACTGAATTATGATTCTTAAAATCTTTCTCACCTGGGATCAGAATTGGTCTTAGGATGTGGGTGCGAGGAAGGGGAGCTTGGCTCCTTGTGAGGTTTAGGTGATATTAGGTATAAGGAAATAGTGGCTGCATGGGACAGGAAGCCAGACTGACTAATAATGCAAAGTAGACATGAACGTGACATGCAGAACAATGTTACCAGCCTGAGATGTCAAAACTCAGAGCAGAAACCTGTCTCTCTGACATGAACCCACACCACAGTTGGACAAATGTATGCTCTAATCATCAGAAAGTAAAAATAGGCCTTCCCTTCTTCTACTTGTTTGCAAATTGAAAGTCTAACAACTTTACCACTCAACTGCTTGATGATTAGTAGGCGGTAATTTAAACTATACACATTATGCTAAGTATCCTTATATTAATTCAGTCTGAGTGAGTTTTTATAAAATGCTTTGTTCTGCTCAATAAAGTTAATTATATGTTCTATGTTTCATAACTGAGTGTCTTGATTTTTTTAAACATAATGGCAGCTTCAATTGCATTTCCTTATAAACTCAGATGTGTAACAAAAAGCAATCCATATAAGGAAACAGAGCTGGCCACTCCCACCACCCTACCCCTCTACTCCCAATGGCCTTACAGAGGTAGGGAATGTCCTATATGTTTATAACGGGCTGGCTGTACCCAAAAGCCAAAGTCCTGAGCAAATAGGATCCCAGGAAACCTCTCTAATGTGGAAGAGGAAGATGAGATCTGGTCTCAGAGTTCTGAGCATAAGCACCCAGGGTTGGTTCTAGTGGGTTTTGAGAACAAGAGGTTAACAGGTGGTACTTAGCCAGTATATATGCAATTTCACAACACAGGCTGTTCTGGAAAGATGAGCTACTCATGGATCCTGTTCAGATTCTTTCACAGAAAAGCAGGGGTGTGTGCTACACCCAGCCTGGGTCTAAGATCCCAGAAAGGCATGAAGAAGAGATCACTTATATGAAGGTTATAAAAGAAATATGAATGGCTAGCAATTATTGAGCATTTATTCTAAGCACTGTATATGTATCAAACCATTTAATCCTCCTTAGAATCCTAAGAGGTAGGTATCATTACCCCCAATGTAGAGGTGAAGAAAACTGAGGTTGGGAGAGTTTAGGTAACTTGGGCATAGAGCCAGGTAACTAGCACATAGAGTCAACAGGGCTGATCAGGAGTCAGCATACTGAGGAGATGTGAAATCAAAGTCCGGCATCATTACAAAGATATTGGACAGAAACAGCACAGCTAAAGAGCCCCCACAGTTCCCCAGGGAATCACAGGGAAGTGGGAGGATTAGAGGCAGAGGTGGGGGAAGCAGAACCCCAATGGGTTTTCCTCTCTCCTTGCACTGAGCACAGTTGGCTTCAGGCACATGCAGGAAGGAAGCCATTAAGGAGTCAGTAGATGATGCTAAAGAACAAGAAAACATACGGCCCAGGAAATGAAAGGGGAGATGTGCAAGCTGTTATCTCATTTTTATAATAATAACCTCAAAATGTATTATTTATTTAATCAACACAATGTACATATTTGGTGAATCGGTTTATTTCATTAATGATGTAATCACACTCCACCCAGCACAGGATTTGGCACATGGTAGAAACTGAATAAATATTTGCTAAATAAGTAACTTATTGGTGGTTATTACTAACAATAACTTACAGGTACACTGCTATATGCAGTTTAGTTTAGCGGAAAGATGATAGAATTGATGGAAGAACAGTATTCAAATACAGATTCAAACATTTTTTTGTCCATGTGCTCTTGGACAAGCCATTTCACCACTCTGAGGCTCATTTTTTGCAACAGTAAATGGGAATAAAAAATTAAACTTACCCTCAGGCCTGTTTCTAAGATCAAGTGAGATAATGCATCTGAAAGCATTTTAGAAACTATAAAATACCATCTCCATGTTAGGTTCCATTAACCTAATTAACCTTCCTCTTTACAAATACATTGCATTTTGACAGTTAATATTTCACTTGATTTGTCCATTGGCAATAACATTCAGAGTAGAGCTACAGATCACCAGCCAGGGGAGGCCATACACAAGCTACTGTTTCTTGATCCATCTGTGGTGGACATATCCCTGGCCAACCACTCAGAAAATTTAGGGTTTTAGCCCCTGGCTCTTCCATTCAAGTGCTGTGTGACCATGAACAAGTTAATAAAATTTCTGAATCTCAAGTTTCATCCCTCAAAAATAAAAGTGAGAATGCTATCTGCCCTATTCACCTTACAGGGTTGTGGTGGGAAACTAGGACAGTAGAAAACCCAAGTGTTAAAAAGTAGCTTTTACCTCCTCTGAATCAGCCAGTAGATAAAGCCATAAAACACCCTAGGTCAGCTGTGGGCACTGGAAGAAGCAGGGACAAAACAATGGGACTCAAACAATCAATAAATGTTTTGAGCACCTCTGAGTTCTCAAAATCCAATTAGGGAAATGAAGGTGCATTTCACAGAGGAGAAAGGTACCAGAAGTAATCCAAAATATTAGATAATCCCCCTCACCACCAGAAGTACTGCCAACTAAAGCATTCTTGGTCTAGATTTAATACACATCTTCTGTCAACCTATGAAGTGCTGGTGTCAGATTCTGCCAGGCACATATTCACCTGTATTTTCAGTAATCCTCCCAGTAAGCCAGGGAGATCAATGTTTTAGACCTATTTAAGAGCGAAACAGCTTCAGAAAATGTAAACGCCACGTGTCAGATTCACCGTCTCCAGGGTGATGGAGAAAGTTCAGTGCAGTACCAACCTCTAAGCCTGGGAGTAGAGAGAGGTCCACAGCCCAGCCGGCCCTTCTTCTCCAAGCCTCAGTCTACCCATCCATAACCTCCACAGAGGTTTTTGCCTGTGACTGTGGTGGTCTGTGATTCTGAGAAAGTGGCAGCCTTGTTTCTATTCTGCTAGTGTGAAGAACCCTCTGAGTGATTTATGGCCAAAGCCTTTTCTTCTCTCTATCCCTCTTTGAACTTACTTTTAGGTATTTGTCTGTTTGGCTATGGGTTTTACTGAGAGCTGACTTCATCAATCACACCTTGCAAACCCAGGGAAAAAAGACACAGACTGAATGTTCCACTCAATTCTCTTCTCCAAGGAGAAACTCCTTTTTCCTTAGCCTTCTAAGAAAAAAAAAAAAGTAGTTTTAACCACTAATCAGAACTAATGGAAGATGCATTCTGCTGTTCCTGACTACTGTGACTGGAGGCATAGTGACTTCCCTCACAGGAAAGTCACTATTAGATCAATTTGCAGATAGAGGCTGGGGAAAGTTGTAAAAAGCTCCCATGGTGGGTCCAGTGTAGAGCCCTGTGAGGGCTGCACTTGACTGGGAAACGTTGAAATCTATTCTCTTTTGACCTCTGAGAACTCTTAAGTAAAGTTGGGGGAAAAAATAGCCGTTTGCAACAAGTCTGGTGTTTTGACAGTCATTTCCCAGGTCACAGGGTCTTTCTGAAAGAGGAGAAGGCAAACGCTTACAGTTAATGGAAGCTATGATGGGCAAGTGGTGTCATCAGAATCCCTGACTAAGCTCAGAGGCAGGGCTAAAAAATTCAAGGAGACACTAAGGGGTGGTACAAGGCTGCACCCCATGGTGCAGTCTTGGGCAATAAGTAAAATAAGGCTGTGTTCCAATAAAACTTTATTTACAAAAACAAACAGCAAGATGAATTCGGCCTGTGGCCATAGACTGCTGGTCTAAGCCAATCAAGGTAATCCCATCCATCCTCTTCCAAAATGATGCTTAAACCAAATGATGCATTACATTCCAGTGGTTACAATGATTGGCTCTGGAATGATCTAATCAGAGTGAATATCAGGAATTTAGTTGGATGGTTGACACGGAGTGGGGTGCTGGGGAAGGGAAGGAGGGATAGAGGGGCAATTCACTGTTTCTCCCTGTACCTAAGTAACAAATAATCATAAGGAAAGCCAGGCTGAGAAAGAAGTCAGTGAATAGAGAAGGAAAAAGCTAGAGTATATCAGAGAAACCAAAATGAAAGAACTCCTAACTAAACAATGCCTGAAGCCTGCCCCACATCATAATCATGGCTTCATAATTATGAGAGAAAATAAACTCCCATTTTATAAATCATTTTGAGTTAGATTTACTAGTACTGTCAACCTAAAGCATCCTCACATACTAATGTTAGGAGATCATATTAACTAACTAATGGAAGGAAAATAATACTGTGTTTTTCCCCAATTTAAAAAAAACAGGAGAGTAGGGGCAAGATGGCGGAAGAGTAAGACGCAGAGATCACCTTCCTTCCCACAGATACAGTAGAAATACATCTACACGTGGAACTGCTCCTACAGAACACCCACTGAACGCTGGCAGAAGACGTCAGACCTCCCAAAAGGCAAGAAAATCCCCACGTGCTTGGGTAGGGTAAAAGAAAAAAGAAATAACAGAGACAAAAGAATAGGGACGGGACCTGCGCCAGTGGGAGGGAGCCGTGAAGGAGGAAAGGTTTCCAGGCACTAGGAAGCCCCTTTGCGGGCAGAGACTGCGGGTGGCAGAGGGGGGAAGCTTCGGAGCCACGGAGGAGAGCGCAGCCACAGGGGTGCGGAGGGCAAAGCGGAGAGACTCCCGCACAGAGGCTCGGCGCCAACCAGCGCTCACCAGCCCGTGAGGCTTGTCTGCTCACCCGCCGGGGCGGGCGGCGGCTGGGAGCTGAGGCTCGGGCTTTGGTGCGAGCCGGGAGGGAGTCCGGGAAAAAGTCTGCAGCTGCCGAAGAGGCAAGAGACTTTTTCTTGCCTCTTTGTTTCGCGGCGCGCAAGGAGAGGGGATTCAGAGCGCTGCCTAAACGAAATCCAGAGACGGGTGCGAGCCGCGGCTATCAGCGCGGATCCCACAGCAACAGGGGAGCAGAGGGAAAAACGGAGAGATTCCCGCACAGAGGCTCAGCGCCGAGCAGCGCTCACCAGCCCAAGAGGCTTGTCTGCTCACCCGCCGGTGCGGGCGGGGCTGGGAGCTGAGGCACGCGCGGGCTTCGGTCGGATCGCAGGGAGAGGACTGGGGTTGGCGGCGTGAACACAGCCTGAAGGGGTTGGCGTGCCGCGTCGGGAGGGAGCCGGAGAGGAGGTCTGCAGCCGCCGAAGAGGCAAGAGACTTTTTCTTGCCTCTTTGTTTCGCGGTGCGCAAGGAGAGGGGATTCAGAGTGCCGCCTAGACGAACTCCAGAGGCGGGCGCGAGCCGCGGCTAACAGCACGGACCCCAGAGACGGGCGCGAGCTGCGGCCATCAGCGTGGACCCCAGAGACTGGTAGGAGACGCTAAGGCTGCTGCTGCAGCCACCAAGAAGCCTGTGTGCGAGCACAGGTCACTCTCCACACCGCCCCTCCCGGGAGCCGGTGCAGCTCGCCACTGCCAGGCTCCCGTGATCCGGGGACAACTTCCCCAGGAGAACACACGGCGCGCCTCAGGCTGCTGCAACGTCACGACGCCTCTGACGCCGCACGCTTGCCCCGCCTCCTCCGTACCGCTCCCTCCCCCGGCCTGAGTGAGCCAGAGCCCCCAAAGCAGCTGCTCCTTTAACCCCGTTCTGTCTGGGCGGGGAACGGACGCCCTCAGGCGACGTACATGCAGAGGCGGGTCCAAATCCAAAGCTGAACGCTGGGAGCTGTACGAACAAAGAAGAGAAAGGGAAATCTCTCCCAGCAGCCTCAGAAGCATCGGATTAAAGCTCCACAAACAACTTGATGTGCCTGCATCTGTTGAATACCTGAATAGACAACGAATCATCCCAAATTCAAAAGGTGGACTTTAGGAGCAGGATATATTAATTTCCCCTTTTCCTTTTTTTTGTGAGTGTATGTGTATGCTTCTGGGTGAGATTTTGCCTGTATAGCTTTGCTTTCACCATTAGACCTAGGGTTAGGTCCATCCATTTTTTTTTTTTTTTTTTTAGTTAAAAAAATTTTTTTTTCCTAATATATGTTTTCTTAATAATTTTTTCCGTATTTTCTATTTTTAGAAATTAAAAAATTTTTTAATAAGTTTTTTCATATTTTTTATTTTAAAAAATTAAATTTTTTTTATTAATAATTTTTTTTCTTAAAAATTTTTTTCTTATTTTTTACTATAAAAAATTAATAAATCTATTTTTAAAAATTAAAAAAAATTTTTTTCTGAATACATTTACTCTTAATTTTTTTTCTTATTTTTTATTATAATAGCTTTATTTTATTTTATTTTATCCTCTTTCTTTCTTTCTATTTTTTTCTCCCTTATATTCTGAGCTGTGTGGATGAAAGGCTCTTGGTGCTCCAGCCAGGCATCAGGGCTGTGCCTCTGAGGTGGGAGAGCCAACTTCAGGACACTGGTCCACAAGAGACCTACCAGCTCCACGTAATACCAAATGGCAAAAATCTCTCAGAGATCTCCATCTCAACATCAAGACCCAGCTTCACTCAACGACCAGCAAGCTACAGTGCTGGACACCCTATGCCAAACAACTAGCAAGAGAGGAACACAGCCCCATCCATTAGCAGAGAGGCTGCCTAAAATCATAATAAGGCCACAGACACCCCAAAATACACCACCAGACGTGGACGTGCCCACCAGAAAGACAAGATCCAGCCTCATCCACCAGAGCTCAGGCACTAGTTCCCTCCACCAGGAAGCCTACACAACCCACTGAACCAACCTTAGCCACTGGGGACAGATACCAAAAACAATGGGAACTACGAACCTGTAGCCTGTGAAAAGGAGACCCCAAACACAGTAAGATAAGCAAAATGAGACGACAGAAAAACACACAGCAGATGAAGGAGCAGGGTCAAAACACACCAGACCTAACAAATGAAGAGGAAATAGGTAGTCTACCTGAAAAAGAATGCAGAATAATGATAGTAAGGATGATCCAAAATCTTGGAAATAGAATAGACAAAATGCAAGAAACATTTAACAAGGACGTAGAAGAACTAAAGAGGAACCAAGCAACGATGAAAAACACAATAAATGAAATTAAAAATACTCTAGATGGGATCAATAGCAGAATAACTGAGGCAGAAGAAAGGATAAGTGACCTGGAAGATAAAATGGTGGAAATAACTACTGCAGAGCAGGATAAAGAAAAAAGAATGAAAAGAACTGAGGACAGTCTCAGAGACCTCTGGGACAACATTAAATGCACCAACATTCGAATTATAGGGGTCCCAGAAGAAGAAGAGAAAAAGAAAGGGACTGAGAAAATATTTGAAGAGATTATAGTTGAAAACTTCCCTAATATGGGAAAGGAAATAGTTAATCAAGTCCAGGAAGCACAGAGAGTCCCATACAGGATAAACCCAAGGAGAAACACGCCAAGACACATATTAATCAAACTGTCAAAAATTAAATATAAAGAAAACATATTAAAAGCAGCAAGGGAAAAACAACAAATAACACACAAGGGAATCCCCATAAGGTTAACATCTGATCTTTCAGCAGAAACTCTGCAAGCCAGAAGGGAGTGGCAGGATATACTTAAAGTGATGAAGGAGAAAAACCTACAACCAAGGTTACTCTACCCAGCAAGGATCTCATTCAGATGTGATGGAGAAATTAAAACCTTTACAGACAAGCAAAAGCTGAGAGAGTTCAGCACCACCAAACCAGCTTTACAACAAATGCTAAAGGAACTTCTCTAGGCAAGAAACACAAGAGAAGGAAAACACCTACAATAACAAACCCAAAACATTTAAGAAAATGGGAATAGGAACATACATATCGATAATTACCTTGAATGTAAATGGATTAAATGCTCCCACCAAAAGACACAGACTGGCTGAATGGATACAAAAACAAGACCCATATATATGCTGTCTACAAGAGATCCACTTCAGACCTAGAGACACATACAGACTGAAAGTGAGGGGATGGAAAAAGATATTCCATGCAAATGGAAATCAAAAGAAAGCTGGAGTAGCAATTCTCATATCAGACAAAATAGACTTTAAAATAAAGAATATTATAAGAGACAAAGAAGGACACTACATAATGATCAAGGGATCGATCCAAAAGGAAGGTATAACAATTGTAAATATTTATGCACCCAACATGGGAGCACCTCAATACATAAGGCAAATACTAACAGCCATAAAAGGGGAAATCGACAGCAACACAATCATAGTAGGGGACTTTAACACCCCACTTTCACCAATGGACAGATCATCCAAAATGAAAATAAATAAGGAAACACAAGCTTTAAATGATACATTAAACAAGATGGACTTAATTGATATTTATAGGACATTCCACCCAAAAACAACAGAATACACATTTTTCTCAAGTGCGCATGGAACATTCTCCAGGATAGATCATATCTTGGGTCACAAATCAAGCCTTGGTAAATTTAAGAAAATTGAAATCGTATCAAGTATCTTTTCCGACCACAACGCTATGAGACTAGATATCAATTACAGGAAAAGATCTGTAAAAAATACAAACACATGGAGGCTACACAATACACTACTTAATAACGAAGTGATCACTGAAGAAATCAAAGGGGAAATCAAAAAATACCTAGAAACAAATGACAATGGAGATACGACGACCCAAAACCTATGGGACGCAGCAAAAGCAGTGCTAAGAGGGAAGTTTATAGCAATACAAGCCTACCTCAAGAAACAGGAAACATCTCGAATAAACAACCTAACCTTGCACCTAAAGCAATTAGAGAAAGAAGAACAAAAAAACCCCAAAGCTAGCAGAAGGAAAGAAATTATAAAGATCAGGTCAGAAATAAATGAAAAAGAAATGAAGGAAACAATAGCAAAAATCAATAAAACTAAAAGCTGGTTCTTTGAGAAGATAAACAAAATTGATAAACCATTAGCCAGGCTCATCAAGAGAAAAAGGGAGAAGACTCAAATCAATAGAATTAGAAATGAAAAAGGAGAAGTAACCACTGACACTGCAGAAATACAAAAGATCATGAGAGATTACTACAAGCAACTCTACGCCAATAAAATGGACAACCTGGAAGAAATGGACAGATTCTTAGAAATGTACAAACTGCCGAGACTGAACCAGGAAGAAATAGAAAATATGAACAGACCAATCACAAGCACTGAAATTGAAACTGTGATTAAAAACCTTCCAACAAACAAAAGCCCAGGACCAGATGGCTTCACAGGCGAATTCTATCAAACATTTAGAGAAGAGCTAACACCTATCCTTCTCAAACTCTTCCAAAATATTGCAGAGGGAGGAACACTCCCAAACTCATTCTACGAGGCCACCATCACCCTGATACCAAAACCAGACAAAGATGTCACAAAGAAAGAAAACTACAGGCCAATATCACTGATGAACATAGATGCAAAAATCCTCAACAAAATACTAGCAAACAGAATCCAACAGCACATTAAAAGGATCATACACCATGATCAAGTGGGGTTTATCCCAGGAATGCAAGGATTCTTCAATATACGCAAATCAATCAATGTGATACACCATATTAACAAATTGAAGGAGAAAAACCATATGATCATCTCAATAGATGCAGAGAAAGCTTTCGACAAAATTCAACACCCATTTATGATAAAAGCCCTGCAGAAAGTAGGCATAGAGGGAACTTTCCTCAACATAATAAAGGCCATATATGACAAACCCACAGCCAACATTGTCCTCAATGGTGAAAAACTGAAACCATTTCCACTAAGATCAGGAACAAGACAAGGTTGCCCACTCTCACCACTATTATTCAACATAGTTTTGGAAGTGTTAGCCACAGCAATCAGAGAAGACAAAGAAATAAAAGGAATCCAAATCGGAAAAGAAGAAGTAAAGCTGTCACTGTTTGCAGATGACATGATACTATACATAGAGAATCCTAAAGATGCTACCAGAAAACTCCTAGAGCTAATCAATGAATTTGGTAAAGTAGCAGGATACAAAATTAATGCACAGAAATCTCTTGCATTTCTATACACTAATGATGAAAAATCTGAAAGTGAAATTAAGAAAACACTCCCGTTTACCATTGCAACAAAAAGAATAAAATATCTAGGAATAAACCTACCTAAGGAGACAAAAGACCTGTATGCAGAAAATTATAAGACACTGATGAAAGAAATTAAAGATGATACAAATAGATGGAAAGATATACCATGTTCCTGGATTGGAAGAATCAACATTGTGAAAATGACTCTACTACCCAAAGCAATCTACAGATTCAATGCAATCCCTATCAAACTACCACTGGCATTTTTCACAGAACTAGAACAAAAAATTTCACAATTTGTATGGAAACACAAAAGACCCCGAATAGCCAAAGCAATCTTGAGAACGAAAAATGGAGCTGGGGGAATCAGGCTCCCTGACTTCAGACTATATTACAAAGCTACAGTAATCAAGACAGTTTGGTACTGGCACAAAAACAGAAATATAGATCAATGGAACAGGATAGAAAGCCCAGAGATAAACCCATACACCTATGGTCACCTTATCTTTGATAAAGGAGGCAAGCATATACAGTGGAGAAAAGACAGCCTCTTCAATAAGTGGTGCTGGGAAAATTGGACAGATACATGTAAAAGTATGAAATTAGAACACTCCCTGACACCATGCACAAAAATAAACTCAAAATGGATTAAAGATCTAAGTGTAAGACCAGACACTATCAAACTCTTAGAGGAAAACGTAGGCAGAACACTCTATGACATACATCACAGCAAGATTCTTTTTGACACAGCTCCCAGAGAAATGGAAATAAGAACACAAATAAACAAATGGGACCTAATGAAACTTAAAAGCTTTTGCACAGCAAAGGAAACCATAAACAAGACCAAAAGACAACCATCAGAATGGGAGAAAATAATTGCAAATGAAGCAACTGACAAAGGATTAATCTCCAAGATTTACAAGCAGCTCATGCAGCTCAATAACAAAAAAACGAACAACCCAATCCAAAAATGGGCAGAAGACCTAAATAGACATTTCTCCAAAGAAGATATACAGATGGCCTACAGACACATGAAAGAATGCTCAACATCATTAATCATTAGAGAAATGCAAATCAAAACTACAATGAGATATCATCTCACACCAGTCAGAATGGCCATCATCAAAAAATCTAGAAACAATAAATGCTGGAGAGGGTGTGGAGGAAAGGGAACTCTCTTGCACTGTTGGTGGGAATGTAAATTGATACAGCCACTCTGGAGAACAGTATGGAGGTTCCTTAAAAAACTACAAATAGAACTACCATACGATCCAGCAATCCCACTACTGGGCATATACCCTGAGAAAACCATAGTTCAAAAAGAGTCATGTACCAAAATGTTCATTGCAGCTCTATTTACAATAGCCAGGACATGGAAGCAACCTAAATGTCCATCAACAGATGAATGGATAAAGAAGATGTGGCACATACATACAATGGAATATTACTCAGCCATAAAAAGAAATGAAATGGAGGTATTTGTAATGAGGTGGATGGAGTTAGAGTCTGTCATACAGAGTGAAGTAAGTCAGAAAGAGAAAAACAAATACAGTATGCTAACACATATATACGGAATCTAAGGAAAAAAAAAAAAAAAAAGGCCATGAAGAACCTAGTGGCAAGACGGGAATAAAGACACAGACCTACTAGAGAATGGACTTGAGGATATGGGGAGGAGGTGGGGTGAGATGTGACAGGGTAAGAGAGTGTCATGGACATATATACACTACCAAATGTAAAATAGATAGCTAGTGGGAAGCAGCCGCATAGCACAGGGAGATCAGCTCGGTGCTTTGTGACCACCTAGAGGGGTGGGATGGGGAGGGTGGGAGGGAGGGAGATGCAAGAGGGAAGAGATATGGGAACATATTGTATATGTATAACTGATTAACTTTGTTATAAAGCAGAAGCTAACACACCATTGTAAGGCAATTATACTTCAATAAAGATGTTTAAAAAAAAAAAACAATAAAACACTAAAAATATGTGATGGTTAATTTTATGTGTCAACTTGACTATGCTATGGAATGCTAGGATATTTGGTGAAATGTATTTCTGGGTGTGTGTCAGGGCACTTTGGATAAGATTTAAACTTGAATTAGTAGACTGAGTAACGCAGATTGCTTTCTTCAGTGTGGGTGGGCCTCATCCAGTCAGCTGATGGCTTGAATAAAATAAAAGGCTGATAAAGAAAGAATTCTCTCTCTCGCTCTGCTTAACTGTCTTCCTCTACCTGGGACATTGATTGGTCTTATCCTGCTTTCAGACTTGGACTCAGAATGGAACATATACCATTGGCTCTCCTAGTTCTCAGGCCTCAGACCTGGACTGAAACTTACATCTTCAGTTCTGCTTCTCAGGACTCTGGACTCAGACTGGGACTAAATCATCAGCTCTCCTGGGTTTGGACTTCTCAGCCTCCTTTCTCTGGAGAACCTTGACTAATACCAAATGGAACTGCTTTTGATGCAGCTCGGTTAGGAAATCAAAGTAGGCTGGGCTCCACCCACCCCCTGCCCATGCCCACAGTTCCTGAGGCATCTTCCCTGTCACCTCAAGTTCTAAAAGCATGCTTTGTAAACAAGAAGCTGAAATTATCACTCTAGAGCCTTTGTTTTAGAAGACACTTCTGAGAAAAGGAAACTGTAAAATCACAGAGTTTCTGACCTGCATTTCTTCCATATGTTCTGACTTGCTGTGGGAGTCCCTCTGTGGACCTATATTTCCTCATTTGTAAAATAAGCATCTTGGATGAAATGAGCAGCGGAAAGGCTCTCCTCCCACTGTACCCAATATCAGAGTAAGAACAGGTTGATCATCTCTCTGGCAGAATGAAACTTTGGGTAGCTACAATTATTTTTATTTCTTACACAAAAGTGATACAAATTCTCTGGAAATATTTAGAAATAAACATAAGGAAAAAAGTAGAAAATCCAAATCACTCGCAATACCTCTCTTGAAAATAACCACTGTGAACACTTTGGTGTGAATATGTTCAAGCTTACTTCTGTCTCACACACACACACACACACACACACACACACACAAGAAATCATACCTGTAAGTATGTGTGTGCTATTTATAACCTGTTGAATTATCTTAAAGATATAATAATCTTTCCATACCAATAAATATTCTTCCATAATAATGTTTTAACAGCTGTGAAGAATCTCAGTTGCATAGATATACCAAAATTTATTCAACTAATCTTTTTCTGTTGGAAATTTAAGTTTATCCAATTTTCTGCTATTTTAATAGAATGATGAACATTATTGCAGCTAAATCGCTACACGTTTGCATTATTATATCCTTAGGATATATTTTTAGAAATAGAATTACTAATTCAAAGGGTGTAAACATTTTTAAGTTGTTTGATGTATTTTACCAAATTATCTAGAAAGTTTATGCAAATTTAAACATTCTTTCCCTGTATATGGGAAAGTCTATTCACACACACTCTCACCACTATCGGGCAGTTATGTTTTAAAATCTTAATAGGTCAGAGGAAGTGAGAAAAATGGGACTCGGCATTCCTTATGACATGATATCTTGTGCTTTAATTCATGTGTATGTGGTGGGTACAGGTTTGATTTGTAACTGAACCCTAGAGTTATATTAGGATCTAACTCTAGTTACGTGACTATAATAAGGGGTGGTGACACATGAGGACAGTTTGATTCCTCTTTCAAAATCTAAAAATAACGAAGAAATAGCCTCATGAGACAAAGAGGAAAGGATGCTTGATGGGTCAGAGGAGGACAGTAGCTCATGGATAATAAAGGCAATGCCATGTTTTCTGAATCCTCCTACATATATCCTTCCAAGTCTTAGAGACTCAGTCTTTACTGATCAGTGCTTTAATTGTGACAAAAGAGCAGATCCATATTCAACTGATAGGGCCATCTTGAATTTGGTTATCTTCCCTGTGACTCTTCATGATAACTTTTTTAAAGCACAGTCATACAATGCCCCAATTGTATTTACCTGAGGACATTGTATGACTATACATAAAACAAAAAAATCTGAGCAAAAATTTAGGATTTAGTATGTCATTCTCCTTCATTAATCAGTCCAGTGCCTCCAGAAGTAGCCATTCCACTCCAGTATCTTATATTTTCCTTTGTACTGTTGTGTGTCAGTAGCAAGATGGTCTTCAAAGCCTTGGCGGCCACATCACTGCACATGTCTATAGGTAATAACTGCTCTGCCTCTATGTGAGGTGAGCCTCCAGGTTTTCCGTCCTTGAATACTAACAAAAGTATCCTAGCCAAGCCAGACAGCCAAAAGCATCTTCCTTTCTGTGACAAATCCTAAGGTGGCACCCCAAAGATCACTTGGTGTTCACACCTTTGTGTAACCTTGAGTGTGGGCAGGAGCTGTGACTTGTTTCTAACCAATAGACCATGCAAAGGTGATGAGATGCCATTCCCATGATAAGGTTACCTTATATGACAAAAATCATGGGCTTTCACTGTCATGAATCTGTTACAATATACTATATACACTATACATACTATATTATACATATATATGTATGTATATGACTTGGAGAAGTCTCTCCTCTCTCTCTCTCTCTCTCCCCCCCAACCCACTGGCCTTGAAGAAGCAATCTTGCATGAGTTCCTCTGCAAGGACATAAATTCTGTAAACAACCTGAATATGAGTTTGGAGGCAGATTCTTCTCCAGCTAAGCTTCTGATGAAACCTCAGCCCTGGCCAATACCTAGATTATAGCCTGATGAGATCCTGAAGCAAAGAATTCAGATAAGCCACGTTCAGACTTCTGACCTACAGAAACTGTGGGATAGTAAGTATCTGTTATTTGAGGCTGCTAAGTTTGTGGGAATTTGTTGCACAACAACTGAAATCAAATACACCCACATATGCCTCTTTCTGTTACCAATTTCTACAACAAGGTTCTCAATTGCAAACCAATTCTAATTTAGACATAAAGCAATTCTGATTTAAACATAAAGCAATTCACTGAAAGCATACCAGATAGGCCACAGAATCAACAGAAAGGCTATAGAACTGGTCTTGCTCAGTGTGTAAGAGGCAAAGGAGAGAAGCAGCAAAACCCACAGTCAAGGTGCTTCAGCATCAGTCTGGTAAGATACCACTGGCACAGCTACACTGTTACCACCCTTTCGAGACAACACTGCCACAGGGCCTTGTTGCTTACAACTGAAGCCATATGTGTGGTTAAGATTACTTAGTATAAGAGTAAAGCATGGGGTTAGAAGAGAAACATGAAAAAGCTTCAAGAAACTCCAACATTCCATGGCCAGGGAGAGAATTAATAAGTGTTCAGAAATGGAGAAGTGATCCATGAATATCCAGGTGTGACCCTGAGGAAGAATTTCCCAGGAGGGCTTCAATTTTATACAGCAATTAATTATTTTCAATTAAGAAATATCACTAAGTGTTCAATAAATATAACTTGTTTCAATAAAAATAACTGTAAAAACAAGGAGAAACAAAGTGTTTCTTTTAGACTCTGTGTCCTGACTTGGGATTTGGAAGTTCTGGTTACTTCAGAGGCAATATTCAAACTTTCACTTGTAGTCTGCAGTTAGAATGAGGGATCAGGACCCAGGATTTGTGGCCCAAACATCCTTAGTGGGGCCAAAATAATTTCCATCAAATTTCAGCCTATCCAGTCTCCTAATTACTAACACATTGGAAAATGCAATATATTTGTAAAGTTGAATGAAATCTTTCCTAAAATAACCCAGATGAATTTTTTTTAATTATTGAGAACATGATGTGGTCATGATATAAACCTGAAAAGTTAATCAAGAAAAGTTGCAGAACTTAACAAATTGGACATGGCAGGCCATCTCATTTCTCTACAGAAAAGCAAGGATGATATCAAATTTTAATCAACTGTGTCTGACATCTCTGGTTCATAGAGAGAATGGGAAAATCTACTTTAAAAGTTGAATGGAGAAGAAGACAGAAATGAAATAGATACCTATGCATGTGAAGGGAGACTGTTCTTGCTAGAGGGTGGATTTCAAAAACAGTGAAGAAATTCAAAAGAAGGTGAGGGAAGGTGGCAGAGAGGAAGAGCTTCTTGACTGAGCAGGCATGAACTCAGGGAAATAAACAGCATACAGGACAGGGGGACAGGAGGCAAGTGCTCTAGACAGCTAACTGGCTCTGGGTAAGCTATAGGGATAGACTATTCTTACAAGATAGATTATTTTAAAGCATCTTTGTATTGGAAAATCCCATGGACTTTCAAGTCCAACATCTTTCCTTTGTCTAGGAGTAAATCCAAACACCTTTGTGTAACCTTCAAAACACTCCAGTCAGACTGTCTCTATTTCTTTTTGCTCTGACCACACTGTGGTCAGCTGTGCTGTTTTTCTTCCAAACCACTGTTCACACCAGAATCCTGTCTTGATTTACTATTTCAAACCTCCATTTAGCAACTCCCTGTCCTTGGAAATTCTGCTCCTGTCCAGCTTCCTTCCAAAGGCAGCCATCACCCAGTCTTCTGTGCCACTGTCCTAGCAGTTAACACAGATTTCCTGGTATTATTTGTCTTAAAGGAAATAGAATTTGTCACAAAGAAAGGCAGGGTCTTGGCAACAGGAACAAGTAGGTGAGGGCAGATAGGACTGTTTTAGGAGAACCATGCCAATTTTGAGGCCGGTCCTCAGTTGGGTTATCCAGGAGCTCTGAACAAGATGTTTTAGGAGGTACAGTGAATTCATGATTGATTATGGCTAGTGTTGACCATCAAGCAGGAGCAGGCTGATGTTCTGATCAGTGTATTTGGAAGAAGAAATCAAATTGTGTCTGAAGAATACGTATCTAGCCACAACAGGAAGAAGCTGGGAAGGCCACAGACCTGGTAACAGACCTTATTCACTAGAGTAGGAATCCAGTCTCTGTGGGAAGATCTACAACTATTTGGGCTACTACTAGAACTACTACTACTACTACTAATAATAATAATAACAGCACTAATAGCTACCATCAGTTGAATCCCTTCTCTGTGTTAGGCTCTATAGCCAGTTACCTCATTAATTCCTCATAACATCCTTCAAGTGGCAAATTATCATCTCCTTTTTGCAGAAAAGGGTTATGTATTGGATCAATACAGCTAGAAAGTGACAGAGGAAGGATTCAAACCAGGACCACCAGACTCCAAAGCCCACCTGTTGTCCTATAAGTCATACTGCCTCTGTAAAAACTGTCAAGCTGAAATAGAAGCTGAGGCCAACCTGTGCCTGAGGAGGAGTTGGGAGTAGTCTCCAAGTAAAAGTCAAGATGATCTGGGGTAAACCCCAAGCACATTGGATCTCAGGCTTTCCCTGCATGCAGGAGGAGCTGAGCGTTTACTCAGTATTTCCTGTCCAGTAGGAATTGGGTCAGGGACTGAGTATGGTTGAGTCTGTAGCTAATAGTGGCTGTGGAAGACAAGGGCTGGCATATTCTACTCATCTTCCCAGCTGGATAATGAGCCCCTTGATAAGAGGGACTGAAACTGTATACAAGCCCCTATGTCCTTGTCTTCTGAAGTAAAATGCTGACTCAAGAGTTAATGATTGGGAAATGTGAAGATGTAGAAACAAAGAATAGCTGTTGGGCTAGGGAACCAGTAACAATTTAGACTATAATTCTACCACACTGCAGAGTCACCGAACACCCAGTCCCCTGAAAGATACAGATGCAGGCCTGACACACAGTCCTAAGTTGTTTTTACAGGAAGCTGACCCCCTCCAGATGAAAACTGTGACCACAAGCACATAGACCCTGGACCGGTTGGAACCAGAAGGTTGATGATGCTTGAAACTTCACCTTGATGCCAGCTAATCCGAGAACTGTCCACAAGCTGATCACACCCTGCTCCTCCAGGGTGGGTCACACAGTCTTGAGGGCATTAGCCTGCTATGGTCCCCTTTGCCTGGCACAGCAATACAAGCTACTCTTTTCTACTTCACCCAAAACTCTGTCTCTGCATTTCTATTCAGCACCGGTGAACAGAGGCTGAGTTTCCGCAACAGGACCATAGCTTGGATAATTTCTATCCATCTTAAGGGCTGGCCCACACTAGGTTCTCAGTATGTGCTTGTTGACGGATTGATAGGCCAACTGATTGAATAAAAAGCATTAGGGAAAGCCACAATGGGTTTAGTTCTTCCATTATCCATTATCCCGCTATGCTTCCTCAGACCTGCTTCACAGAGATGTGACTTATTACTCCCCCCTCTCCCCTCCTTCTCAGAAAACATGACATGACCTTTCTAGTTCCACAGAATATATTTACTTTCCCCCTGGGTACTTTCAATTTGCATTAAGTGAAACAATGCTTACTGTGCTTTCTCCTCCATCCTTAATAAATGGGAGCCCTGACTATCCTGTGTCCAGACAAATAAATGGTCAAAATCACATGAGCTCTGAGCAGATCTGCTGGCCCAGCTCAACAGGGCGAATGGCTGCACACACACCCCATCCTCCATCTCTCATCACCACCCTCCACCCTTATCCCACACTGCAATACTCTGGCTAAATTGTTTAAGACACGAAGGATGGTACATTAAAATGAATGCCTGCAGGACAACATATACCAATCTCTTAGACTAGCCAATGGAATTGGTTAAACACCAGTGTACAGAAAGCCAGAGGTCTAATGGGGCAGACCTGCATCACAAGTTTCTGTCATCAGTAGTACTGGGTATCAGCTGCATTAGCTCGTATCAGACAAGGTTAAGTCCTTGTTGGTTAAATGCCAAACAAGCTCTGACCACTGGGCTACCTCACTTACTAGGATGCTGCAAGTCCTCTTCCAGGCATCTCGAGGTTCCCTAAACCCTGAGAAGTGCAACTTCTTTGTCCCAAGCCCTCGGAGCATTCTGTCTTCTTATCCTTCAGAAGATTCATTTAAGAATACCTTATTACTAATAGTAGCAGGGTGAACCATTAGTTTATTTGTTTAAATCGAGAAAGTTTTTATAGTGAAAGAGGTCACCATTAGTAAGTATACAGGGTTAAGAGGCATGAGTTGGGACCATCCTAGGCAAACCAAGACGTGGTCACCCTACTACTGGCTTCTCAGATTACCATGTGAGTTCCCTACAGGCTGGGTAAGTGGTCCTTCCTCCTCTGCTGCTTCACCTAAAGGGTTAAGAGGCATAAGTTGGGACCATCCTAGGCAAACCAGGACGTGGTAACCCTACTACTGGCTTCTCAGATTACCATGTGAGTTCCCTACAGGCTGGGTAAGTGGTCCCTCCTCCTCTGCTGCCCCACCTTGCTCCCTTAACCTCCAGTCCTTACTCAGGGCACAGTTAGAGAGCTCGCTACACACCATGTTTAATGGCCCCTGTTAATCTGCAGGTTTAACTGTATAAGAGTGTCATCTTTAAGCCCAGGACCACCTACTCTTGACCAAAGCATGAGCATGAATGTTCCAAAGAATCTCAAAATGCAGTTTTCCAAGATCTTGGTCAACTTTGATGAGTTCCTTTTTCTTCCCCTATAAGCAGTCTGACTGTGGCCAGAGAGGTCTGACAGCTCTGTGAGTATCATAACAGGTACAAGAACTGGGAGAGTGGGCAGGTAGGATGCCAAAGCACCAAGCTGGACCTTTCTGAAGCATGGATCTTGAGCAGCAAATACCAAAGTCAGACAAGGCCAAGGGCCTGCCGGATAAATGCCCTCCCCCTAACAGAGTTGGATCTGGGCACCCCCTGCAGTGGTGCAGAATTGTAGAATTCCTGGCCCTCCTCGCACAGCTTCTCAAGACCAGCCCTTTTGTGTGTGCTGTCACACCACAGCCTTTCTCTATTTCACACTCAGAGCCAAAGGCCCTGCAACCAGTTTCTGGGGCCCTTGCACAGCAGCAGGAGGTTAAAAGATCATCTATCAGTCTCACTGGCTTCCTGGCTTCACAGTATCAGTCCTGGGTGTCCTGTTCCGGGTCCTCCCCGGGTACTCTTGAGGCTGGATCTGGAGAGTGTGGTCCCTCCATCCTTCTTCTGAGGCTTCACTCTATCCCTCTTTCATCCCATCTTTAACAAAAACAGCTGCCTGCTGGCAGACAATATCCATTATCTCTTCATCTCCTGGATCCTATGGGGATCTTTGTACCCTGGGGCTCCCTGAGCTTCTAGGGACCCAGGAGAGGACACACAGTCTTCTCTTAGTAGCATATGTGGCCATTGTTTTAGGCAGGATGACCACATTATCTTACTGATATCCAGCCAAGCCTATAAGTGTTATTATCCCCTTTGTTTATACCTGGGGAAAATGAGCTAAGAGAGTTGAGTTGAAGCAGTTTGCCCAGAGTCATGGGGCTTTCTGCTACCCTGTAGATAAAGGGGAGTTACTGGCTGAAAAGAGACTGAACATTCTTGCTGAGGCACAAACATAGCTTCAGGAAGTAAAACTAGATAGGTCACTCAAGAAATCCAGGGAAGAGGCCTGAAAAGGAGTTACAATTTGAGAATCCTTGGCAGAAAGACACAACAGAATTATTTCACTGTGAGGGCGTTATTCTGTAACTTGTAGTCAGTGTTAAGTAAACAACTCCCCAGGGTCTGCTAGGACATGAGAGTTAGAAGATCTCTATGTATAGAATTTCCTTAACTACTGTCCAATATTCAATAAATGGAGGCGAAAATTTTAATTCTGGGAACTCTGGCAAAAATATAGCTAAGAAAATATTTCTTTAAGGATCTGAAGTATAATGTTTCAAATGGTACAATTACAAAACTGTATCCGAAACCATGCAAATGGAAAAAAGCAAGAAAATATGTCAGAGAGCTAAATGTGGCAACGGACAATTAATTTCTTTTCCAAAAAAATCTAAGTTTTTACAAAACTATTCTAGTCTAATTTTTTTTTTAATGGTGAAGGGAAAGAACGTGACTTGAACAGAAGCTCCACTCTTTACCAGGTTTATGGTTTTTCTTTCTCTGAGCCTCAGTTTCTTCAATTTACATAATGGCTATGTAATTCTGGGGATAACCGGTCTAATCCACTGCCTGATGCTCAGTGTTACTCTCCTTCTCTTCCTAACACTAAGTGAAAATGTCCCACCAAGATCCACCAGGTCAGTCATTTCCCGGTCTTTTCCTAAGAAATGTTCCCCCAAAGCCAGGAGGCTGGCGTTAGGACCCAGCTCAGTGCCCACAGTTACATCTCCTTCCACCACATGCAAAGCATCAAAAGAACAGCTCTGTCCATGAAAATCATAGCACAGGGAGGAGGGAAATCAAACCCAAAGTTAATCAAACAGGATGTAATTCCCTGAGCAAACATGCATCAATTAGGGGAAATGTTACCGTCAGGTATGGGGTTCGGAATTTCACGAGGGACTCATAAGGTGAATAAACCAAGCTCTGGCATTGATTATGGAAAGCAGCAGCTGTATGATGTCAGGACTGCTGTGATCAGTTCAGCCAGAAATTCACTTTTCAGTGCCTTGATTCTTGGGATTACCTTTGTGCTGACTGACAACCAAAGAAAGAAAAACTGCATGGCTTAATGGAAAACTGTTTCTGATCTGTTCATCTAATAGCTGGCTGATATACCAGTGCTGATTTTCTTTGCCTGTTTTTCAGCTACACATGCTCTTTAAATCGGAGCAAGTCAAAACAAGAAATTCTTTATTGCCCTTTCTATGTACAAGGCACTATACTGACACAGTGAAGGATACAGAGATGAGAAATAGTCTCTCCTCTCTGGGAGGAGAAGGAAGAAAAGATGTTCACTACTGGGACCTGGCTCTATGCCAAGCACTATTTCCCAGGTTTTAAGTCTATTATTATCTAACTTTTTCTCCCAACAATCATATGTGGTAGGTTATATTGTTCCTATTCTCTGGATGAGGAAACTGAGGCTCAGAGAGGCTATTCATTTGAGCCCTGGCTTGTTGAACTCTGAAGTTCCTATACCACATGGCCTCATAATCTGTTCGTAGATCAATGTCCAAAAATCATCCTATCTCTGCAAAGACCACAGAAAGCAGTAGAAGATAGGGAGCATCAAGCCGTTACATCAGATTCATTTGCACCTCCTGGATACCAGGCATCTGCCTCTGCAGAGGCTGAACTGAAAGTCAGAGAGTTTTCCCTACTCACTTGTCCAAGTCTGGGCAACATGACCCATTCATTCCCTGAGAAAGTACCCTCATCTCTCCAGTGAGAATCAATCCCTCCTTCCTTTGAACTCTCTCTCTGTATTTTGTGTGCACTTCTCTTAGGAAACTTATTCTTTTGCTTCACCAAAAAAATCACTGGTTGATTGTGTGCCTATTCCTTCCCAAAGATTCTGCTTTTTGGAATCCTATTTATCCTCTAAGAGTTGACCCAAATCATAGATTTAGCAACTAGCTGCTCTTCACTCTGAGTACACGTGTACACACACACAAACACACACACACACACCGTAATTCGTATTTCTCAAATCAGATGTGAATTTCAATCCATCAAATCATCTGTGAAATGTGACTTCTTTCCCCTCTAATTCAACTATCTTTTGAGATCCTCCTCACCTTATTTCATCCTCATTGATGTCTCCCTGCTGTCACTGCAAAGCCATCCCTCCCCCATTCCCATCTGCATGGTAACTCCCCGCTTTACTTGTGAGCCGTGTTGGGGTTCAGGAGCTCTTTGACACTCTCAAAGTAGCCAATTCATCTCCTTGGACTTGCCAGAGAAGCAGAGACCCTCTACTCTCAGATCCCACAAACTCATCTGCAATCCGAGTTCCCCAGGGCTTCTTCTGGCTGGGAGACAGAGTCTGGAACCTCCTTCTCCAGAACCTATCATCATCTTTACTCACATAGCATTTTCCTTCATTTTTCAACACTCCCAAGACCAGGGGAATCCTTTCTAGTTGGGAGTCAAGGAGAAGGAGAGAGAATCCTTTTCTTCAAAGCATCTAACATTTTGGCTATACCTGCAGACTTCTTATTTCTCCTAAGAGCACAAGCATTTTGAAACTAAGGACAGTCACATCTTCTCTTGAGGAAATACACACATAAGGAAAGGCTAACATGATTAAAAAGAGCAAGAGAATGCGGAGAGGAAACTGGCAAAAAACAAAAAGGCATTGCTTTATGTCAAAATACCTTGCTATGCTCTTTTATTGGCATTTAGCTCAGAGCACTATGGCTTTTTACTTTTGGTTCTACCTCCACCATGAGAAGCAAACACCGTCTTATTCACTGTGGTTAAATGTAGGGACATAGCCTGGGAAGGTACACAGAGGTATGGATTGGGTGTTGGGAAACTTGGTTTTTATTTCCTGTTCTGATACTAATGGGATGTGTGGCCCTGAGAAGGTAATTTCCTCTCTATTTCTCCTGTGCGTGAACCATAAAATCAGAGGACTGTACCAGACTAATGTTTCTAATTCCTAGTCATCCTCGTACCATCTTTCTAATTATCATCCACATTATTTTTGTTTAATATTTTCCTTAAATTGACTCACTTTTAAAAAACTCAATGAGATTTACTGTCAAAGGAAACTTTATATTGCTGTCATATCACTTAACAAGCCTAAAAAGTAACCAAAAAGCAAAAAAATTCACTGATACAAAATAATGTCATTAAATCCTAGCTGGGCATTTTTTGCCTGCCAAATGCTTTTTGCTTTGTTAAAAAGTGAAAATAGCACCCCTCAGAGAGGTGTTAAAGATACAGTAACAATAACCTAAAGCTTTCTTCTTGGTAAATAGGAGAATTGAAATAGATCTGAAAATGAAGTAACATTGTTATTAGAGATTCAGTGTTACTTAAAAGCATGCCCTTACACTAGACAAAAGCTTCTCATGCCACCAAAGGTAGGAGTCCTGGGTTGAAAGCACTAGACTAAATGATACTTAAGTCTCTTTACAGCTCCAAAACTCTGCCTAATCTTATTCTCTTTGCACACAATCTATTTCTTGACCAGATCTTCTTCTCTCGCTTCTGTCCTCAGCCAAGCTGCCCTGCCTCCATTTCCTCCAGTTTTAATGCCCCTTGAGAGTCTGGAGTGTTAGGGAGGTCCCACCTCTACCTCCTAGGTCTAATAGCCCCCTTATGCATCTCCACAGGGCTGTGCTCTCCCTCTGTGCTCACCCCACTCCATTACAGCAGGAAGAGCCCAGCCCCCTAGGGTTCAGTGGCAGATGAGCTCCTGACACACCTGGCCACGCTGCTGAAGCCTGTATTTTTCATATATCACACTTGTCTGCCCATGTCACTCACACCTGTGGTCAGCACTGTCTTGAAAACACACCTGCTCCAGAGCCAAGCCTGCAGAGAAGGGGTGTCAAGCATGGCTAATTCCCCAGCAGGATCCAGGCAACAGCCTGCAGGAACTAGTTTTGATCCTTTCCTTTCCAAGGCCAGCCTGAACTCAGCCCTCCAAGGAAATGGTTCAGCATATTCCTAGTGGTAGATAGGAGAACAAAAATGCAGCCTTTAAACTGATATCTAGAATGGGATCAAAGCTATATGCCACCATCTCTTGAAGTTCCTCTTTGGCCACAGTAATTCCCATCCTTTCCAGTTTTGTAAAAGAATAAGAAAGAGTGACTTGGCTTCCAAGAGTATGGCAGTCAGATACTCAGCAGTGCTCTCAATGCACACCAACTATGTGTTGTATAAAACATACTGCTGAGTGCACTTCTGGGCTTCAGAAAGTAAGAGAAATCTCCAAGCACTGGCCCTCCCACTCAAAGGCAAAAAAGATAAAAAACATGAGCAAGATTTATAAGCAAATACGGAAGGCAAAGTTTTTCTGAAGTAAATGCCAATATTAATGATATATCCTGATGAATATGCCTTGGGCCAGAGTTGTTTGCCCTTAGACATTCACACTAAGCTAGAAATCCAGGAAGAAGTTTAAAGAGTCCCAGGTAGGCAGTAACCCTCTGGCTCCCAGAAGAAGCAAATACATTTTTTTTCTTAAAGAAAGCATCCTTGATTTAGGCTACACAGGATTCCCAAAATTTAAAATCAAGCAACCAAGAACTTATAATAAAAGATTAAGAATATAAAGAAATAAATCATCATGAGTAAGAATCAGCAGAAACAGCATATACCAGATGCAGACCCTGTACCACACATCTCTTAGATAGCAGTTCTGGTGCACTTGACCTCATCTTTCTCACATTCCGGTCATTGCTCTCATGACCAGTTCTGAGTGGGCTCTGACCAACTTCATGCAGGTACAGCCTGAAAATGTCCCACCTCATGCTTACTGCATGCTTTTCAACTCCTGACCCAGGGCTTCCCTGTTGCTACAAAGGTGAAAAGCACTGAGAGACCCTGCTCAGTGTCCACGCATGTGGAAACCAGGATTGTGGATGCCCCATGGGTCAACCTTTGAAAAACAGGAGAAGGAGCCAATGGGCAAATTCTTTCTCATACCTTCCTCTAGATAAATGATCCTGGGAAGAAGTTTATATGGCTTCTTGAGAAGCTATTATATAGCATAGTTCTATGATATGGAACAAACAGTTGCACTTAGTGGCAGCCAGCTGGTAACACATCCTCATTTAGACTGTCTCTTCTTCCCTGCCTCACTCCCTCTGCCTTCATTCCTGCTCCCTAGGATCGTGCTCCCTAAAAATACAATTGCATATAACCTCTGCTTTCTAGACAACCTAGGCTAAGCCAATCAGGAACTGTATATATCAAAGTTATCAGATGAAACATATGAGAACTGTATATGAAATATTTTTTAAAATTAAAAAAAGCAAGTAACTAAACACTATAAAATAGCCAGAAAGATCAGAAAAGGTATAAAATAGAAAAATTTATAATTATTAAAAATAATTTTTTAAAAAACTCACTGATATAATAACAGATACAATTAAACTGAAGAGAAAATTAGTGAAGAGAGAATTTGCGCAGATATATCTGAAATAATTACCCAGAATGTAACACCAAGAGCATCAAAAATATGCAAAGTTAAAATATATGGTGGATAGAATGAGAAGGTCTAATACATGTTTAATCAGAGTCCCAGAAAGAAAGAATAGAGATATGATGGAAAATAAATATTTTTAAAGTAGGTGAGAATTAGGCATAACTAATGAAAGACATAAATCCATAGATGCAGGAAGCACCACATTTAACAACTAAGACAAATTTTTTAAAAAATCTACACTGCGTAAAGCAGTGCCACTGACAAAGAAACAAAACCAGCCAGAGAGCAGGGAAAAAAGCAGATCACTCACAAAAAAATGACAGTAAGACTGACTGTATTAGTCAAGATTCTCCAGTGAAACAGAACCAATAGTTTGTATGTTTGTATATACGTGTGTGTGTATATATATGTGTGTGTGTGTGTGTGTGTGTGTGTGTGTGTATGTACATATATAGACAGACAGATAGAGAGGGAGAGAGAGATTGATTTTCTTATAAGAAATTGGCTTACACAATTATGGAGGCTGACAAGTCCTAAAATCTGAAAGCTGGAGACCCAAAAAAGCCAGGCTGGCAGTCTCCAGAACCAGAAGTGTTTTAGTTTGAGTCTGAAGGCAGAAAAAGAACCAATGTCTCAGTTCAAAGGAAGCCAGGCAAGAAGAATACTCTCTTATTCAGGGGAGGGTCAGTCTTTTTGTTCTGTTCAGACCTTCAACTGATTGGATTAGGCCCATCCACATTAGGGAGGGCAATCTGCTTCACTCAGTCTACTGATTTAAATGTTAATATCATTCAAAAACACCCTCACAGAAACACCCAGGATAATGTTAGACCAAATGGGCACCTCATGGCCTAGTCAAGCTGACACATAAAATTAACCATCACACAGACTCTAAACTTCTTGACTGAAATGATGGCTGCTCAAAGACAAAAAAGTATCTTCAGTGTTAAATGAAAATAACTGTGAACTTAGGTTTGTGTAAGCAGTAAAACTTTCTTTTGAGAATACAGATAAAATAGAGATTCTTACATTATAATTTATCACCAACAGATATTCACTTTTAAAAAACCTCTAAAACAATGTTCATATATCTTAAACAGGAAGAAGGAAAACTATCCCAGAATGAGGAGAAAAGCTATCCCAGAAGGACATTCTGAAAAGCAAGAAGATATGGTGAGAAAAGAAATATTAAACATTAGATAAAGATAAGCAAATCTTTTCTGTTTAAAATGATAATAATAATATCTAGTTTGTATATAAAAAAGAGAACTAAGATACTTGATAAGCAGGAAAATGTTTCAAATTGAGAGTTGTTCAGAAAGAGAATTACAATATTAATTTCAGATTTCACTGTGTATCAATGGCAAATATCACAGATAACCATCAAAAATAGGAAAATAATTTATAATTTCCATATTATTAGAAGGAAAAAATCAAAAAAGAAAACAGCAAACAAAAAAATTCCTCAATCCAGAAATAAAAGCAAAAAAAGCAAAATGGAGATAAAAAAGAAACATAGAAATATAGGACAAAAAAAGGTAAAAACATGCCCAAATATATCAATAACCCTCATAAGCATAAAGAGATTAAACGTACCAGTTAAAGACAGCAATCCTCAGTTTGGATAAGAAAGCAAAATCTAGTTATATGCTCTTTGCATGAGATATATCTAAAACATGAGAACTGGAAACTTTTAAGTAAAAGGATAGAAAAAGAGATACCAGGCAAATATTAACTGAAAGAAAGCAAGGGTGTTTGTATTATTATCAGACAAACTACGTGTGGTAAGAGTCCTTGAAGGTAGCCCCTGCCTCCTGGTATTCACAATCTTGTACCATCTTCTCTCCTTGAGTAGCTTGCTTCTAATCAATAGAACACAGCAACATTGAGAAAATGACACCTCCATGATCCCGTTACAAAAGATTATAACTTCTGTCTTGCTAACAGACTCTCTATTCCTTCTCTGGCTTGCACACCTTGAGCAAACAAGCTGTCATCTTGGAGAGGCCTGCATGGCAAGGAACTAAGAGCAGTCTCTGGCCAACCACCAGTAAGTAAGTGAGACCTTCATCCAACTTCCCATGAGGGATCAACTAATGCTACTGACAACCACAGGCTGACCTTCAAGATGAGCCCGGTCTGACACCTTGATAGCAGCCTCGTGAGAGACTGTGAAGCATGGACCTGGCAAAGCCATGCCCAGATCCTGGCTCATAGAAACTGAGATAATAAGTGTGTATTGTTTTAAGTTTGGGGGTTATTTTTTACTCAGCAAAGATAACTAATATACTAGAAGCATTATTAGATATGGAAGTATTTTTATTGATGACTACTTAAGATAAAGGTTTAACTCACCATGAAGACATAGAAATTCTAAATGTATATGAATCTACTATAATAGACTCAAGCTACATATTGAAATTGGAATTTGCACATGCAGTGCAAAGAGAACTGGGTCAAGAATGACAAAGGAGACCCTAAGTTTCAGATCTGGTAAAACTATGGTATAGTTTTCCATACAATCTTGTGTAAATTATGCCATTTTCCTAAGCCTGAAATCCCTACATTTCTGTGACTGTATGTCCAACATATTTTGTTTCCTTTTCTTCTAAGTTTTTTTGAAGTCTATAAGCATTTACTAAATGAAATAACTTTTAAATATTGCTACAGATGCATGTATTTCTCTTTCATTAACTAACACTGCTGTGGAAGTTCTTTGGGGTTCCTGGGCCAGTCCAAGCAAACACTCCACAGTACACTGAATAGCAGGGACAAGTATTATTGCAGAAAGCCAAGGGAGTTTAGCTCAAAAAGAATCAAAAAAGCCCCTTTGGGACATGGCCCACTCCTCACCCCAAGTATCACAGAAGAGCCCTGTGCAATTTGCTCCTCCCCACCAACTTTTTAATCAATAGGTTAAGTCATCACGATTGAAGAGCCCAAGCCAGATGAGCAGCAAGCAAAAAAGCCACATTCGTGGTAGGGCAGCATACCCCAGAAGATCTGCTTTCAGAGGTGAAGTAAAAGAATCCTCTGCAGGAATTAAGACTATGGAAGTATGATCACATTGAGGCTGATAGTACCTTGTCCCACCCAATAGGTAAGGACATTAAATAATGCAAAAGTCAGTCTGCCAGGTATTGATTTGGCATAAAAAGTCTCACTGGTGAAACTACATATTTATGTATAAAATATATATAAAAAGCTACAATACAAAAAAAGAAATATACATTCAAAAATATATATCTATCTATACACATATTGCTTTTTCCTTCTGCTTTGTAAATTTAAGGCCTGATTCTTTGTCTTCAGGTAGAAATTTAGCCACATTCTACTGCAGGTAAGTTGTGTACAAATTCTAGCCTGAGGGAAGACTTTTCTACTTTGTATTTAATGCTGTTTGAAGATGTCTGAGTAGAACTTATGAAATTCCCAGCATTACAGAAGAGGTTTGTATTTTCCATTTAACCCCTGAGTTCTTCCTCCTTTTCACAAATTGTCTCTATGCTGCAGGCGGTCCCCTCCAGCCTAGAGTTGCCTAAGCCAGGAGAGGCCTGCCTGAATCTTTCAGGACAGCTTTGAGTTTGGCATAATATTTTCACCACAACCAATCCCAGGTGAATGTGAAATTTGGAAATATTTGTATGATGTCAGAGCACATTTCTAGCCCAGAAACAGAAGCTGATCCTTTACATCCAGAGCAAAAAACAGACTGTTTAATATCAACTTCTGGCATCAAGCAGGCTTGTTTTCAAATCCTGGTTCAGCCACTTATTATTTAACTTTGGGTAAATTTCTTGATGTCTTATACCCTAAGCTGCCTCATCTATAATATGGGAATTGATAGTGCCAGTCTCAGAAGCTTTCTCTGAAAAAATTAATTTTAAAATATATATAAAGTGCTGAACATAGAACTTGGCATACAAACATTTTAATAAATTCTAGTTACTATTAATAATATAATTATCACAAAAAAAGAAAAACATAAGAGTTTTATTGTGTCAGAACTCCCCAACCAGTCATAAACCAGCTAATCCAGTGCTGCAGGGACCACAAAGATAAACTTCTCACCCTATTATTTTATAAACCAAAAACCTAAGTCTCAGAGAGGTCAAGCAAATTGCTCAAGTTCACACAGCAAGGTCATGCATATAGTCTTGCAGACAAATAGCAGGACTAATGTTAACCAAAGCAGAGTCAGTAGGGATCCTGTAACATTAATTCAAATAGCTCACCCCTAAAGTTAATATATTTTTAGGACCGATAAAGCTCATGTAATGGGGAATGCTTGGGAATCCAAATCTACTTGGCATTCTCAGAAGCGTCCTTGGGCTGCTTGAAGATTCACAGCCTATAGCTTTTGGCAGTCCCCAAAGAGGGAGCTCTTTCCACTAACAAAATACAAAATGCAAAATTAATAAAAAGACCCTTTGAAACTGACAAATGTGCCTCAGGCAAACTATCTGCCCAGCAGCTGGTTAAAATTTAATCAGGTTTTTTTTTTTTTTTTTTTTTCAGGCCTGTACATCTTTTGTATGGAGCTCCCAGTCTGAGTGTGGTCAAAGTTTGTTAAACAAGAAATAATAGCCAAAGCTTTTTAATTCTGCAAATAAGCAGTGGATGCTTTAAATGGCTCTGTAACATTCAAGAAACTAATTGCCCAGGTCTCAACAAAGCTGGATAATTCTTTAATAATTTTTGTTCTTTCTCTTAGGAAACCTAAATTGGCAACTATACACCATGCAGTGAATCTTAACAACAATTTAGGCTTATGAATTACACTGTGGCTTTTTCTGGGAAGTTGATCATGCCCTAGAGAAGAGAGGTAGAAGAAGAGAGGGAGGGGAAGAATGAGAATGAATATGAGAATGGATCAACTGGCATAATGATGAGAGTTTTGTAAAACAAACAAATACTCTATAAGAACTTAGTGAAGAGTCTACTGCTGTCACTGTCACCTGGACACTGGGGACCAGAGGATTTGCAACTCTTGGACAATCATGTGTTTCCTACCAAAAGAACCAGACTGAAAGGCCCAAATTTGATTTGTTTTACCTACTCTTCTCCCATGAACATGTATGCAATTAAAGACCCATATATACAACCATCTAAGATGAAAAGTGTCCACCAAGAAGTAAATTAGACAAGTCCCTGGTTGTCCACAAACTGTAGCAACAATCACACAACTTCTCCGGTTCCAAATAAAGAAGAGAGAGAAGTTTTAGTCAATGGTGATCAAGGAGTTATTTTTGCAGTGTAGCCTTGCAAGAGATGAGGGAACTTGAGTCTAAAACACCAAGGCCTTGGAACAGAATTCCTATGGTGTGACAGGTGTATGTTGGCGAGTGAGGGAGAGTTGAGGGGAAGGAGTCAGGTTAGAAAGTCCTCCAGGTGCTGCTGTGGCCTGGCTGGGAGCAGTCTTCTATCTTGGAAGTAGACACTGAGAACCTTCTGAAGACATGAGGGTTTCTCCTCTCAATTAATACAGTGAGTAATTGCTATAAATGCTTTATGTTATCATAAGAATCCAAGTCATTTGTATGTTTTTGGCCAAAACTATATCCCAGGCTGCCCCATTCTGAGATATGGTCTGGCAACTCCCCTAATAAGGGGAAGGATAATACCCATACTGCCCAGCTCTCAGCACTGTAGGAGGCAGGCTAGTGGAGAAGGATGCTTCTGGGCTTGAGAGCTGGGTCTATATCTCAATCTCAGTTCCCTACGTACCAACTGCTTGACCTCAGAAATCAACTACACCTCTTGAAGCTCGTTTTCTTCATTATATGTTGAAATAATAATACCTGACTTTCAGGGTTATTGGGAAGATTTAATTAGATAATGGTTAGAAAATGAATAGCAGTGTATCATCTATTACTGATGCAGAGTAAATAATAGCTTCTTACACATGTTCATATATACATACTATCATACACCCAGGAGCTCAGACAACTGTTCTTCTCCTGTCAAGTTTTGAGTTCTGTTAACTCACATACCTCCCTAGTTCCAAATTCTTGGCTCCTACTTCATTCCTGCTCAGTGGCACTTGTGCTCACTGGAAAGCCCAGTAATTAACTCCTGGCTTCACTCTGTGATTTCACTCTTTGCTTCTAAGATCACACTTGACAGAACTCTGGAAAACTCAGACAGTAAAATAACAACAACAAAAATAATTGCTGACCATTACCTACTGCTAAATATACCAGGAACTCTTCTAAGAAGTTTAGGTATTAAGCCTCAAGACAAACATGTAAGATAGGTACTATTTTATCTCCATTTTGCAGATGAGGAAACAAAATAACAGAGAAGTGATTTGTCTAAGCTCATATAGCAAAGCCAGAATTTGAACTTAGGCAGCTGACATCCAGAAGCTTGTTCCTAAAACTAGAGCTAAAGTTAAAACTAAAGCCAGCCCGCAGTGGTTGGATGGGTGGCAATGGTTGAGCACTTAGTATGTGCTACTCACTAAATTAAATGCTTGATATGTTTTATATATTTAAATCTTCACAATGACTCTGTGAAGTGGGTGACATTACTAAGTTCATTTTCAGATCAGAAAACAGAAGCTGAGATATATTCAACGACTTATTGCAAGTCCATCAGTCTTCAGACTTGCTTAACTGAAATTGTGGCACTACCTACAAATGCATATATTATCTAAGTTGTCCTCTAGGAAAAGCCCTAATATATTAACACCCAGAAATCAAGTAAAAATTTCATATTCAAAGACCTTCATTTCGACTTCTAATTCATTCCAACCCAGTTTGGCTGAACCAACTAGAAATTTTCTACAAATCAACTTATGGGGTCCCAAGATTTATTTTGTTTTGTCTGTCCCTGTTCTCCTGACTGTAATTATGCATGCCCCAAAACATGCCTGACTGTGCATTTTGCTATCCATGTCTGGGCATTGACTCTGGACCCAACAGAAACCATATGGAATATTTAAAAGTAAATTTTAATTTTAATAAAATTGAATTACATATATGAAAATATTAAGCAGAGTTTTATTAAAATGTTCTATTTTTACTTTGTCTCTATATATTTACTATTGTATTTTCTGATTGCTTATTTGTTTTATATATGTTGATTTTATGTTATTAGGTATGTAAAAATTCATAGCAGTTATATTTCTTATAGATTGTAATCTTCATCTTTTAAAAATAACATTCTCTAAGGAACATCCATTATTTTTCCTGCCCAATTTCATCCCTTTTCTTCTACTAGTAATACTTTAAAATTCCTTACGGTAAACAACCCCATCCTCAACCTCCATCTTTGAAGTTTAGATGGAACTGAACAGGAATAAGCCTGTAACCTAAGAGAATCAGATGGTGTATTCCAACCATTCAGCCACTTTAATTGATTTCGAGATACACACATGATCAAATTCAATGATCATGAGAGTCAGGAATAGAATTAAAAAGAACAATCTCCAATTACCTACTTGAATTCTTAACTTAGCTGTCCAACAGATATCTTAATTTTAATATTACTAAAATGGAATAACAAAATCCATGGTTTTGAGTTTGTCATTTTTTCCCTCTCAATTTTGCTCTCCCTACATCCTTGCCTAAAACCCATTCCTTGCCCAGTCTATTCCAATCGGTAAATGACATCAGTATCTTCCCAGGTGCTATAACAAAAAGCCCAGGGAACTCAACCAAGATGCAACACAGGAGACACCTAAATTTCCCTCCTCCCATGGATGCACCAAATGTTCAGGTACCCATGAAGCAATTCCCTTGGAAAAAATCCAGAAACTAGTTGAGTGACTCTTATACATCAGGCAGGGGAGAAAATGGCCATATTGAAATGGGTAGGAAAGGCTGTGAGACACTCTCACCATAAACCCCACCCCCAGCACAGAGCCATACAATCACGAGGAAACCCCCAATTCCCAGCTTCTCCCTGAGGAGGGAAGTGTTTGGACCACATATCTAGTGCCCCTACTTTTAAGTCTGCCACCCAAGGGGGGAGCCCCCAAATCACCTACCTCTGAAAGCCAATGGGGTTTATGTTCACAGGTCCTATAGGACTTTAGCAAACAAAGCAGCAGTTCTTAAGAGCGTGAGTACTTGCTAATGGCTATCCCCCAAGAAATATTTTCAGTGATTTATTCCAAGTCCATCTGACTTCAGACCTGCTTAACTAAAATTACAGCACTACCTACAAATGCATACATACATCATCTGAGTTGTCCTCTAGGAAAAGTCCTAATGTTAACACCCAGAAATTGAGTAAACATTTTATATTCAAAGACCTTCGTCCCAACCTCTAATCATTTCCTAGTTGGCTGAACCAAATGAATAACCAAAACAAATAAAAGCCATCCAAATTGGAAAAGAAGAAGTAATTCCTATTTATAGGTGACATGATATTATATATAGAAAATCCTAAAGACTCCACCAAAAAACTGAATTTATAAAATAAATTCAGTAAAGTTGCAGAATACAAAATCAACATACAAAAATCAGTATCATTTCTATACACTAACAGTGAACTATGGGAAAGAGAAATTAAGAAAACAACCCCATTTACATTAGAATCAAAAAGAATAAAAGCTCAGGAATAAATTTAATCAAGGAAGTGAAAGGTCTGTATACTAAAAACCATAAAACATTGATGAAATAAACTGAAGAAGATACAAATAAATGAAAAGATATTCCACATTTGTAGATTAAAAGAATATTGTTCAAACGTTCATACTACCCAAAGCAATCTACAGATTCAATGCAATCTCCATCAAAATTCCAATGGCACTTTTTACAGAAATAGCAAAAAACAATCTTAAAATTTCTATGGAATCACAAAAGACCTCAAATGGCCAAAGCAATCTTGGAAAAAAAGAACAAACTTGGAGACATCACACTTCTTGGTTTTAAACTGTATCAGAAACTTGTAGTAATGAAAACAACATGGTATTGGCATAAAAACAGACACAAAGATCAGTGGAACAGAATAGAGAGCCCAGAAATAAACCCACAGATTGTCAATTAATTTTGACAAAGGAGCCAAAAATATACAATGGGGAGAGGACAATCTCTTCAATAAATGGTATTGGGAAAACTGGATATCCACATGTAAAAGAATGAAACCTGGACCCCTATATTATACCACACACAAAAATCAACTCAAAATGGATTATGGACTTGAATATAAGACCTGAAACTGTAAAATTCCTAGAAGAAAATGTCAATGATCTCCTTGACATTGATTTTGGAAATGCCTTTTTGGATTTGACTTTAAAAGCAGGTAATAAAACCAAAAATAAATTAAAACTAAACTAAAAAGATTCTGCACAGCAAAGGAAACCATCAACCAAAAGAAAAGGCAACCTATGGAATGGGAGAAAATATTTACAAACTACATATCGGATAAGGGGTTAATATCCAAAATATACATGGAATTCACATAACTCAATAGCAAAAAAACCCCACAAATAACCCAATTAAAAAGTGGGCAGAGGATCTGAATAGACATTTTTCTTTATATAAGTGAAACCATATAATATGTACATTTTGGTTTCTGTTGTGCAATTATGCTTATGGGATTACTTCATATTATTGTATGTTGTGGTTTATTCATTTCTATAGCTGTATCTATCCCATTGTATGAATAATACCACAATTTATTTATCAGTTCTACTGTTGATAGACTTTTGGATTGTTTCCAGATTTTGGCTGTTAGTGCCACAATGAATATATTTCCACCTATGTTTTGGAATGGAAAATCTATGCATTTCTGTCAGGTATCAGTTAAGTTCTTTTCAAAACCTTGTAAATGTCTTTCTTTTAGAATGCTGATACACATTTTAGAAAAATATTGCCAGGGATTCTGAAAGGCGCTTTCATTTCTTCGTGCATGTGGAGAAAGCTGAAGGACTCTGTATCACACAAGTTGTGGCGGAGGTTCAAACAGCAACAGGTCCCCATTAGCCCACTAATCTTCATATTTACCTGAAACAGTCACCACAGTGTGAAAATTTCCAGAGAGAAAGCCCAATTTTCTTGGTGTTGGGTGCCATAAGGATCACCTACGAGGTGCTAAGGATTGTGGGTCTTTAATCGTGTGAATTTAGTGATAACAGGGCTGCCAGTTTGGGGTTGTTCTGCCTAGATTTAGCATTATCCAGACCACCCTGGCTATCTTCCAAAGTTCTAATGGTTTTTCTTGTGCTTCTGTACTAGGCTGGGTTTTAAAATTCACAGGAAACACTCTCTTATGGGCTCCCTTTTTCATTGGCTAGGCTCTCCCCAACCCATCCTACTCCATTCACCTATTTCAATGCCAAGAAAAGGAAAGTGTGAAATTCTACCCAGCTGGAGTTTCTCTAACTACACATATCAGATGTCATTAGATGGGGAAGTAAGTCCTTGGGGGCCAGCAAGTCTATAGAAAATTCCTAGTCTGGCATTTGAGCCTCTTTGCAATTTGTCTCCCACATAATTTTCAACATCATTTCCCATGGGTTCCAATATACCCTGATACAGTTGTGCTGCTTTCCTCACTGCTTCCCATCCGCTGAAGACAAATCCACACCTCCCTGATTTCTTCATACTATTTCTCCTTCCTAGGAAGTCTTATTACATCCCTCCTCCTATTCTATCTACTTAAGTTTTTCACCTTCATTATGTGTATGTGTGTGTGTGTGTGTGTGTATGCACTTCCTATGCTCGAGACACTTCGCTAGGTGTTTGGGAATAAAAATGAGTAAAACATGTATCTACTTTTAATACACTTTTATTTCGATGGGGGAACAGGAGAGCAATATTGGATACAGGTATTCCCTATAATTGGTGAAGGGAGATACCTAGGTAATACCAGGGTGACTGCTGCACACCTGTCTAGATCAGAACTAATCAGGAAGCTCTAGTAGACATGAATGACTACATAATTTGGAGGGTGCAGTGCAAAATAAAAATATAGGACTCCTTATTAAAAATTTATTAAGAATTTAAAGGTGAAAATAACAGAGCATTAAACCCAGCAGAGGGTCCTGTGCCACTACTCAGTTGCCCATGAAGCCATCTCATTGTTAGAGAATACTTCAGAAAGATGAAATCAAGAGAAAACCTCACGCATCTGCCTGTCTCAAGAGGAGATTTAGACAATCAGTCAAGATTGGGATTGGATTAGAGATGAGTAAATAGAAAACTAAGCAAACATCAACAACACAATAAGACAACTATTCCTTCTAGAAAAAAGAAGTTGGGCAGAAAAAGAAAAGTAATTGTTTATTTCCGTGGCTCAGCTGTGAATACTGTTTGCGTAGTATATTAACCAGGGTTCTTCAGAGAAACAGAACCAGTGGGAGATATATATTTATATCTATGTATTATATATATAGATATACATATATATATAATACATACATACATATTACAGAGACAGAGAGATTGATTTTAAGGAATTGGCTCACATGACTGTGGGGCTTGCCAAGTCCAAAATCTGAAGGGAAGGCCAGCAGGCTAGAGACCCAGCAAAGAGGTGAAGTTGCAGCCCAAGTCCAAAGGCAACCTGGAGGCAGAATCTCCTCCTCCTTGGGGACATCAGTCTTTTACTCTTAAGACCTTCAACTGATCGGATGAGGTCCAACCACATTATGGATGGTCTTATGTTTTACTCAAAGTCTACTGATTTAAATGCTAATTTCATCTAAAAAAATGCCTGCACAGTGACATCTAGACTTGTGTTTAACCAAATATCTGGGCACCATACCTTAGCCAAGTTGATACAAAAAATTCACTGCCATACATAGTCATAATAATTTAAATACAAGTGTGTTCTCCATGCAAATTCTTACTTGGCTTAAGTGAGTCCTTCTTAAGGGAAACTTCCCAGTCTCTCAATCAATCCTGAATGGGTCTGTCCTTATTCTCAGTGCATAAGCCTCATTCTATGTCAGCACATCATTGATTTCCATTGTTTTATATTTAAATTGTTATGTTTGTCTCCTGTGGATATCTTTTGGTTAGATACTTATCTAACCAAAGTTATGACAAGCTATATTGGAAGGATGGGGGGGACAGGACGTATGCCTGTGTGTATAGTGGTAGGGCTGGAGGAGAAAGAAAGGTAAACCTCATCTTCCACACAGCACAGGGGGACATCAAGGAATAATGACAAAAGTGACAAGTCAAGAGGAGGCAATACAGCCATGTTTTTAGAGGAAGGGAAGTTGATGTCAACATGATGGGCTAAAAGAGGTGCGAGGGTTGCCTTTGGAGAGGGGGGGAAAGGATAGGAGGGTGTGGGAAAATGCTCTTTTATATAACACACCACGTAGATACATTTGCCTTTTAAAGTATGTGCATGTATAATTTTGATTTAAAAATATAAACATTTGAAGAAAGGAAAAGGAAGAAAAGATATCCACAGGAGACAAACATAACAATTTAAATATAAAACAATGGAAATCAATGATGTGCTGACATAGAATGAGGCTTATGCGCTGAGAATAAGGACAGACCCATTCAGCATTGACTGAGAGACTGGGAAGTTTCCTTTAAGAAGGACTCACTTAAGCCGAGTAAGAATTTGCATGGAGAACACACTTGGGAACGGCTTGGCAGGCAGATGTCTTACATCCCACTTCCCATAAGTTCCATTCTGCTCCTACACAGACACTTACTGAGGGCCCTGCTCAAGTCTCCCCTCATCCTTGACATCTTTCTGCATCCTCCTAGAAAGCTGATAACTTCCATCCTCAGAACTCCTGCTTCATATGAAGTTCAGCCAACATTCACTGGATTGCTTAGTGAGTGGATCTTTCCTTGACAAGATCCCAGGTGCTTTGAGGTCAGAGTCCTGTCTGATATTAATAATATCCATGAACACCATTTATTAAGCATCTACTCTTGTCTGGTCCTAGGTTAAGTGTTCTGAATCCGTATCACTTTAATCTATAGTTGCCCTGTGAGGGCAATATTGTAATGATCTCTGCCTTATGGAAAAAGGAAATTGAGGCTTATGAGTTGACTTGACTTGCTGGCTAGGAATCAGAATCCGATCTTTCTGACTCCAAAGCCCATGTTTTTTAACCTCTTTGTCATGTTCTTCTCCACTACCTCAGACTGCTTGTTTTATCACACGTGCTTAGGACAGTATCAAGCACGTAGTACGTGTATGGAAAATGTTGGTTGATTGAGAGAGAGGGGGAGAGAGCTGCGTTTGGAAGGTATCTTGCTGCCCCCTTGCAGAAACACAGGAAGTCATATTTCCATAACCAAACTAAGCTGTCATGGTGACAGAACATAGCTCTTCTGACCCTACATATGCATCTAATGACAGCTAACTGTGTGTAAACAGATGTCAGGTTTAAATCAATCTTGCTTCCTGACACCTTACTTAAAAACAGTAATTATGTGCTCATTTTTGAATATGCAACCCTAGGTAAATTATCTATCTCCACCCTCCTCCCCAAGTTTTCATTTTTTAATATCAATTAAGTTTTTTTTTAAAGCACTCACAGCAGGAGACACACACAGTGAGGCCAAAACAAAAGAGTGAGCCTCTGCAGAAAGTGGGAGGGAATAGAGGGTAGTGAGGCAGCACCAACTGTAGCAACAGAGCAGGGTGACATGAGAAGCAGAGGTCGCTGAAAACACACATGCAAGCATGAGGGTTGTGGTAAGAGGACAAGGATTAGCAGGGCTCAAGGCAGGGCATCCAGGCGTGATCAGATGCAGAAATATGTTCAACTCCAGCAGAAACAGACATGACACCATGCTGAGAACTCAAGGGGGATCTGCTCAGTCATGCTCTGACCTCTGAGGACTTATAGATTCTGGACCTGCCCATTTGAGACTCCTCAGTAGCCAATGCCTGAGACAGGGATCAGCCCCCTAATGATAATGACACCTCCGCCTTCACCTCCCAGCAAAAGATGCCATTGCAGGAGAAGAGGCATTCCCTTGTCCCTCAGAAGAGAGCAAGGGCTTTTCATTGCATCTCAGTTCTTATTAGCTATGTGATCACAGGCAAACACTTAAGCTCTCTGAATGAGGGAAGACTAACTCTGGAGCCTGAGAGGTTGTGTTTTCATTCAGCGCTGTGTAACTTTAAGCAACTTACTTGACATTTCTAAGCTTCAGTTCTTCAGCTGTAAGATTGATATATTAATTGTTCCTAACTCATAGGGATGTTGGGGAGAATAAACGTCAGGCATGTAAATCTCTTACCATATGGTCTACTACTAATGACAAAATAATAATTTTAATTCTTTAGGACCTTGATGGGTATAAAATTGACAAGGATGTGTTTGAAGCACCAGCTTCCTTCTCCTTTCTATAGGTGGATGAGAGTTTAATCATGGATTCCAGGTGCCCACTTTGAGTTCTGTTAGATGGGCAGTCCCGTTTGAGAGGAGGAGTACCTGACCTTGGCATCAGTGTTTTATCATTGGCAAAAAGAGCCAAACTGGAAGGAAGGGATCCTAACAGACAGAAATGCAATGGGACAGACTGACCAACAACGGGATGAGATAGATCTGAGTAAGACCAAGGACACATGCTCAACCTGAAGACCAAACATCACAGGAAAAGGAGAGATTATTATCCACTTGTGCCCAAATCACACTAGGATTCCCAACCTCTTCCATTTACTCCAGAGTTTTCCATATAGCAAATGTGACTCCATCTCTTTCTTCCCAAATCTCACCAATCCAGAGGAGATGGTGGGAGGGACTTCTGCTACCCCAGCCATATTTAGCTCACTAAAAGTCTAAGCTAGGAGATGTGCAGATTTCTCAAGAGGCAACTCTTCTCTCACCTCTGCCTGGTCCTGTATATCACCCTGTACCACTGCCTAGGTTCCAGCACTGGCACTGTTCATCTCAAGTCTGAACTACTTGCTAGGACCCAGACCCCCTTTCTCCTTTTTAGTCTGTGCTGCTCCACACCTTCCTAGCTTCTGACCTGGTTACCTGCTCCCATTTTCAGTCCTGGCTCATCTTCCAGATTGGGCCTTGCACTGGTTCAGGGGCTACAAGTTGGCCCCCTCTCTCTATTGCCACAGCTGCCTTGGCTAGGAACTCCCCTTGTGTCCTCCAAGGTTTTGTATCTTCTTCTCAGTATCCCTGGGGGTCAATCTCCAGCTCTAAGAGTGAGCCCTCCCTGCATATCAAATGCATCCCAAACTCTAAAATGCCTCTAGACAATGGGGAATGTTGCTCTTCTGTTCCTCAGAGCAACACAGCCATTCCTTGAGGTCCAGGATTATTTTTTGTAAATGTTTGCTTTGTCTTGTTTACTCAGGACAGAAGCCCTGAGTCATCATTTTAACACGAAAAAGTGCTTGTGGAAACTCAAAGAAATTAAATGCAGGAGTAAGCCCAAGAGGACTCATCCAGAGACCCCAATATGTCCGAGCTGGAGGTACCCTGTGGGTCCACCTTTCTAATCTCTTCATTGTATAGAAAGGGGCTGTGGCCATTTGACCAAAATCCCTAAGTGCAGTGGGATACATGTAGGATTAGAACTCTGAACCCCTTTTCTTCACCCACTGCTATCCCATCATGTGTATCCAAATGGACACACCTGTTGGCACCTAAGAGCAAACCAGGCTCCCCCACAGTGTATATAGCACTCCTCAGGAACCTCTGCTGGTCTGCCGACTGTCCCTCACTCCAATCCAGGTCCATCAGCTAAGTCAGTCATGGTTCCATCTACTTGGCCCTTTGAACTTGGATTCTGTTCCTTGTCTGGCTCCTCCTCCAGTACTCTGCAGCAGTTCCTCACTTAGACTGTCTCTCCTTGGGCTCCCTGGGACTCACACCACTAACCTGGCCCACTGACAAGTGTCCAGTCTGGGCCCACCTGCTCCCTCAGGAAGGGGTCATCTTAATACCCCTTTAAACAATGCTCCATAAGTGTTTGCCCAACAGCCCCTTGAGCCGTACATAGGCTAACGGCAACAGTAATGACCCTGAGCAGGAGGATGGGTCAGTGCCCAGAGCCACACTCTATTTGAATCTATAGTTATTGAGGTATGGAAAGTGTCTCATCAGTGTCAGGGGGCTTATATTTTTCTCCTCCTTCACTTTTTAAACGCCTCTAAATAGCCAGGATGAGTGAACTGTTTAAAGAATCTTCAGTAAAGTGGGAGTTGCTTTGCAGATGTCCACAGAGAGATGAGGAGTCCAGGATTCTCCCGGACAAGTATGGGAAGCCTTCCAAGTACCGAAGGGACAGGTTTATAAACACCCGCTCCAGTACCTTGCTGGGGACTCAGGGCCAGAGCCAGGCTTCTCCACCCTGTGATGAGAAAGCCATTATCTCTTCATAAGCATTCTCCCTGTGCCTCCCTTAAAGCCACTGCCTGAATGCAGTACTTTGACCAGGCAAACCCAGCCCTCCTCCTTCCCACATTCCTGGACAGAAATGAGAGGGAAGCTGCTAAAAACTTTCTGAGGGAGTCAAGTAACTGATACCTGCTCTGGGAACCATTTTCTTTCTCCCCACCTTCACAAGGCTGCAACACCATGGCCCGGGGCTTTCCTATGAAGGCCACCCTGGGGCCTGGGAGGAGAAGACACAGTGGTCCCTATTGTTCTTCCTTGGCAAAGAAAGTTCCTGATGAAGTGTATGAGGTCATGGCTGCAGAGGCAAGGCACCTCCTAGGGTTTCTGCTCCAGTTCAATTTTGCTTTCAGAAAATCCACTTTAAAGATTTGGCAGATATCAAGGTGTCCTGAGACTAGAGCAAATACAGATATGCATACACTCAGTAGCATCCTCTTCATGTCTTCTGTCACATCTCTGATTTATTTGGGAGAGCTGCCACTGTAACAGGTACTCAGCTGAGCCTGGAAAAGCCAGCACACTGTGTAAGCCAGCTGCCCTCTGGCTGCATCACTCCAGCACCTGAGACAGCAGGAAGCACAAAGCCTGTCCCTGACACATGGTTGATCCTCCAAAAAGAGCTTCAAACGCCAGTACCTGAGACAGAGCCTGCCACACAATGTCTTCATTCACTCGCTCATTGGGCATCTGTTTAATGAGCCCCTGGGCACTGGACATGCGATGGTGAGCAAAACACTGTCCTCCTCATGAAGCCTGTAGCCAATACTAATTAAATAATCACATAAATACATTTTTAAAAATCACCACTGTGCTAAGTACCATGAAATTATGCTGTAAGAGGATAAAATATGTCTCGTGTTGAGGACATAGAGCCCCCAACTCAATTTGTAAGAGGGCCTATACTCATATTACCATGATCAATCAGATTTTACTATGCTTTGTCATTTAGCAGATCCAAAATGTAAGACCTTTTCCCCAGGCTCTTCTCCACCCAGAGATGATGATCACCCATTCTGGGGGCCACCACTCCTCTTGTTCAAGGACATGGCAGACAATGCCACTTCACACTCTCAGCTACTGGACCCTATAGGTGTGGCTCAAAGGCCAGCACTAGCCCTAATCAAGGGAAATGGGAATATCAGATGCAAACTACTGGCCATCCAGTGATCTGTAACATTACTTCTAGTCTTTAGCTGCACATTCTACTCACTTGAGAAGATTTAAAACAAAAACAAACAAACATCAAAAACCAAAAAACAAAATCTTGGGCTCACCCTGGCCAATTAAAGCAGACTCTTCAAGGGTGGGACCCAGGTATCACTGTTTTCTAAATTATTCCCAGGGGATTCTAATATGCAACCAGGACTAAAAACATCTGAATGCTATTTTCATCACCAATGCAGTTTAAATGAGGCAACTCAACATCCCTAAGGCCCTGGCCTCTAATTCCATTACTAACTGCCGGTTCTACATCACAAGAGCACAGGCCCAGAGCAGCTGGACTTATGAAGAGTGATAGAGATACAGCACAAGATCTACTTACAGAGACTTTTTAGATACAGACATATTATTTTAGAAAGAGCATGGTCTTAACAGCATTTAAGAGTTGCCTTATATTTGAAAATTAAAAATCGCAGTCTTTCAGAGCTGAAAGGAGCTTATTAGATATTACCTAAAGCCATTTCAAACCCTCATTTTTAAATGGTAGGAGCTGAGATCCAAAGAAACTAGAATTTACACTGCTAGTTAGTGGCTTACAAGGAACAATGCCAGGTCCTCCAATCTCTTATTCCAGTGGCAAAAGCTGGACATACCAGCACTCACTGACCACCAGCCTCACAGCCTGAACCAGCCTTTCCTTACCTACCTACTCACCTACCTTCTTACCCCATGATTCCTACTATGGCACAGGTGCAACCTTTGGGTCATGCTGCCTGGCCTTTGCCTGTTTCTCAAAGAGCAGCAGTTTTTTGCCTCATAAATACATGTGTTCGTTGGCAACTGCTCCTTATATGCTCTCAATCAGGTCACTCCTGGCCCACCCACCACCCGGCCGCTGGGAACGCCTGTCTCCCCAAATACAGACTCTGCCCAGTGACTTGCAGCCCACAGGAAGGAAGAGACAGACCTTCCTTAGCATCTTACTTCACACACCACACATTCCTAAAGGGGTGAGATCATCCTTCTTCTAAACATTTTATGATTTACAGTTAAAGCAGTATACGGTTTGGACACTATGCCTAATCTTTCTTTCTTTCTTTTTTTGTTTTTTAATTCTGCAATAGTTTGTTTGTTTGTTTAACATCTTTATTGGAGTATAATTGCTTTACATTGTTTTGTTAGTTGCTGCTGTATAACAAAGCGAATCAGTTATATATATACATATAGCCCCATATCCCCTCCCTCTTGTGTCTCCCTCCCACCCTCCCTATCCCACCCCCCTAGGTGGTCACAAAGCACCGAGCTGATCTCCCTGTGCTATGCGGCTGCTTGCCACTAGCTATCTATTTTACATTTGGTAGTGTATATATGTCCATGCCCCTCTCTCACTTCGTCCCAGCTTAACCTTCCCCCTCCCTGTGTCAAGTCCATTCTCTACATCTGCATCTTTATTCCTGTCCTGCCCCTAGGTTCTTCAGAACAATTTTTTTTTTTTTAGATTCCATATATATGCGTTAGCATACGGTTATTTGTTTTTCTCTTTCTGACTTACTTCACTCTGTATGACAGACTCCAGGTCCATCCACCTCACTACAAATGACTCAATTTTGTTTCTTTTTATGGCTGAGTAATATTCCATTGTATACATGTGCCACATCTTCTTTATCCATGCATCTGTCGATGGACACTTAGGTTGCTTCCATGTCCTGGCTACCTAATCTTTCTTATAAGTAGCTTTTCTCCAAACACTCAAAACCTCACACAGATGAGGTGTGTATCCAGGGAGTTGTTCTGTTGGTTCAACATGTGAAACAGAGAAGTGAGATGTGTGAGGTGAGATCACATGTGGAGCCTGGGCAAGAATATCTGGGCAGGTATGAAGTCTGCGATTGACTCTGCTCTGTCTTTAAGATTCCCATTCCCTCTGTTCATTACCGCCTCATATACTGGCTTCACCAGCAGCCTCCTGAATTGCTACCATCATCTCCTTGTTCAGCTCACCACTTTAAGCCTTGCCACCTCTAATTCATCCTGCATACAGCTGCCAGAATACTGTTCCTAAGCTGGACTGTGCTCAACTATGATATTGGCAAAGGTATCCTTCAAGTTTAAAAAAAAAAAAATTAGTAGATCATTGTGTAATCCTAACACTCTATGCAACTCTGCATGGTAGAGTGGGGGGCATGAATCAGGCCTCCAAAGGGCGCTAGGCTTGAGAAGCAACCTCATGGGACTTCTAGAGAATGACCAGCCTAGGGCACAGCCTCAGACACATGTGAGTGCTAATGGCTATGATCTTGGCCCTGGATCCAGTGTGGGTTTATGAGGAAGGGGCTCAACAATGCTGCTCCAGGATTCAGCAGAGAGGCCTAGAGTCTGCTCCTTCCCTCAGGCTCTCACCTAAATTATGTCTATGATAATAGACATAATTTAGCAGCCCTGTAGACACGGCACCCCGTGCGAGGCACAGTAACGGCAGTCACGATAATGGTGAACACGATAATGGTGGTCCTGGGCAGTGGCTTCCTGCTGTCTTCTAAACAGAGTCCAAGCCCCTAGGAAGGCCCTCTTCAATCAGCCCTACAGACTTGATGCTGCCATCATGTACCTCCTGCTCTAGTTAATCTGAATTCCCAGTCTCCCTAACTCTCTAGTATTTCCCTCCATCATGCCCTGCTCAGTTGTTCCCTCTGCATGACACATCCATGCCCCAGTATTCACACGCCTAACATCTCCTGCTCCAATGACATTGCAACTGGAAGGACCCCTCTCAGCTCCTCAGCGTTTACTCCTATTATACTTACCCAGCCCTTTCTGGTATTCCAGATGCATTCTCCTTAATTCTTGGAACTGTCCTGAGTTCCTTGAAAATAGATTTCATGCCTCATTAAACTTAGAACACCTAGTCTCATGCTCAGACCCTTCAACTATCATTAATTTGGCCTCTACCCTGTAACTGTCCTACAAGATTTCACCTGACCTCTACCCTCTGACTTGTTAATGCCTTATCATTTCCTCCACCCCCTGACATGCTCTGTGCTCTGATCTGACATCTCCCCCTAACTCTGGTAAGTTCTTATCTAACCACCATCCTCTGTCTTTGTGTTTCTCTGTGACTTCTAAGCACCCTCCATCTCAAGTATCCTCTATCCTCACTTGTACAAACTTAGAGCTGGGAGATCTGGGTCCTAGGCTGGCTCTGTCATGCTCCAGCCACCTGATCCTGGGCAAGTCACTTAACCTCCAATGGCCTCATTGTCTTCATCTATAAAAAGAGCAAGTTAACCCAGATAATCCCTGCACTCCTCAATACACAACATTTTATGGTTCTAAAATCCAAGTGGTATATGTGTTAATCTTCTCTATACACACATTTACACTATCATTATATTTATATTGAAGGGGGCATGCAACAAAAGGCAAGCAGCAGTTCTAATAGATTTTCCTGACCTCCCTGTTCCAATGGGCCCTTTCCTTAGGGAGTGCTTGTTTTTCCTGAGTCTTTGAACCTCTCGCAGGCCTGCTCATTATTTTGTTGTCTGAAGTTAGGCAGGAACGTTTCTGTGATTAATTAAGCAAAAGGCCCCAGTGCTAGTTGTGAAAGAACCATCAGATAATCACGCCTTTGGGGTGCTCACCAAGCCTGGGGAGCAGCCAGGCTGGGGTCCTCAGAGGGTTGATTAACTCTGGGAATCTCAGCCCTGCCCTAGACATGTGGTTGCCAGAGACACCACCCCACTTTATAGAAACAGTCAAAGGCTCACTTTGCAGGGTGTTACAGGGATTGGAGAGTCAGGGTTACAAGGTTCCCCTACTGTGATGGGCCCATTGGCAGACCTTGAGGACTAGTGAACCAGAAACTTTAAAACAAGGACTTTCAAGCTTTTCCTGAGGAGTCCAAGATCCACAGCAGCATCTCAGGAGCTGTCTGGGTTTGGGGAAGTAGATGAGAGCAAGTAGTGGGGCTCCACGCCCAATCCAGCTTGGCTTTGATCTGTGTTTCAGTTTCCTAGGGCTGCTGACACAAAATACCACAATTTGGATGGCTTAAAACAACAGAAAGGTATTCTCTTGCATCTCTGGAGGCTAAAAGTCTGAAATCAAGGTGTCGATTATGTTGGTTCCTTCTGGAAGCTCTGGGACAATCCATCCCATGCCTCTCTCTTTGCTTCTGGTGGTTGCAACCAACCCTTGGCATTCTTTGGCTTGTAGACACATCACTTCAGTCTCTGCCTCTGTCTTTGCCTGGCCTTCTTCCCTATGTGTCTGTGTCTCTGTATCGAGATCTTCCTCTCCTTTCTCTTATAAAACACCAGTCACTGAATTTAGCATCTGCACTAATCCAGTATGAACTTATCTTAAGTTGATTACATCTGCAAAGACTATTTCTAAATAAGGTCACACTCATAGGTACCAGGGGTTGGGACATGAGCATATGTTTGGGGGAGGGACAATTAAACTCTCTATAACTTGCCTTTTATACTGAGCACCTGAAGTGCTTCGAATGCTTTCATTTGAAGAAAGCATTCCATAACCAAAATAAAGTTAGAAATCAAAGATGTAAAATACTGGAGGGATTATGATAGAAATCTTCCTGCTCCAGAATCTCCATTGAGCCTGGGATGCCAGTTTCACAAGGACTCAATCGGCAGAAAATTGCCACTCTGACCACTCCTCCCCTTGGCCCCTGCCCCAACCTTTGGCCTGATGTTTAAGTCGGGGTTCAGTCAGAGAAGAAGAAGTTTGAGTAACATGGCTAAGCAGACTCTGTACGGCTGTCATCTTCACATCTGATGCTGGAGCTTGAACAGTGCAGACAGGAAGGGGAGATGGATGTAAAGTGGGGGATAGCAAGAAAAAATCAGAACCCAGAAGCATGAGCTGGAACCCATGAGGACAAACCAAACCAGTACACTTATTGTGACCTCTGACCTTGTGGGTGTGGGTGTCCTGCGGCAGCCAGGGCCCAGGGAAGTGACAGCGAGTGTGGCTGCATCCACACAAGAATTTCACCCTAACTGGAAACACAAAGGAAAAGGAATTCTGGGGAATGTAGTTCAGCTTAGCCAAGCAGGTACATTACAAAGCTGCCATATCTAATTAAGGCCTTCCTCTGTCAGTCCCTTCAAACTCTCTGTCCCTCTCTCACTGAACTGTGAATTCAGGACCAGAGACCAGGTCTAACTCATCTCCATAAATCCATGTGGTGCACAGTACCTAGGATTCAATATTAGGTGCTCATAGAATGATAATCGAATTGCACAGACCTGAACAACAAGGAGACAGATCTCCAAGACAGATCCCAGGATAATCTTGGCATTTCAACTAGACTAGACTCAATAACCATCTACTGAGCACTAACTGTGTGCTAAAAACTGTGCTATCATAGATATTGCCTCTTTAATTCCATGGCAATGCTGTGAGGAAAGGGCATGCATCTCTCTTTTCAGATAACAAATCAAGCTTCAGGGCGATTAAGTCATTTGTTTGAGGCCACATACTAAGAAAAAGGCAGGTTTAGGTTTATTTATTTTTAACATCTTTATTGGAGTACAACTGCTTTACATTGTTGTGTTAGTTTCTGCTGTATAACAAAGTGAGTCAGCTATATGTATACATATATCCCTATATCCCCTCCCTCTTGCGTCTCCCTCCCACCCTCCCTATCCCACCCCTCTAGGTGGTCTTAAAGCACTGAGCTGATCTCCCTGGGCTATGCGGCTGCTTCCCACTAAGGCAGGCTTAGATTTATATCCAAATCTTCTGAAGCCACGTCCACTTCAGGCTCAGAATTAGCTAAGGAAACTTCATCCCTGCTTTCAGGCAATATTAAAAATATCAATAGCATAACTCATAGAGGAGAAAATCTAATTTGACTTTGAAAGGCTGGACCCAGTCTCAGTGGTGCTCTGGAGAAAGTGGAAAGTGTGGTGCCAGAGGCAATTAACCCTGAGTAATAGGAACTTTTAGCAAACCAAACGGGCCACGTGCTAGAGCAGGAGTGGCTGTTTCCAGGCAGAAATAATGAACTTGCAAATAAATCCCTGTCACCCCTCCAAGCCCTTCAGACCTGGCTATGTGTTTACTAAATTAACTAATAAGGAGAGTTATTCTAGAGAACTTCACCAGAGAGAGGTGACAAGCAGCGAATGGAGGGTGAGGAAAACAAGAAAAAAAGATGGGAAAAAAGAATCAGAGGAACAGTTCTTGCCCTGGAAGGCTTCCCGGTGGGGAGGCTGGATTAGATTCAGGAAAGAGAATGAAGATTGGCCATCTTGAGCTGAATTAGATGGATGGGTTAGAGTGGGTCTGAAATATCAATTCCAAAAATTGTACTTCCTGTTTCCCTCAGCAAAAGGAGTTAGGGGGTTATCAGGAAGTTTGGGCTTGTGGACTTCCTGAGAGTATCTGTGGAACTAATAGGTCTAGATCTTAAAATAAGTTCAGTTAGGAGAAAATGATAAAGTGGGGGGGGTGGGGAACGAAGGGCTTGTCAGAATGATAAAGTCATCTATGAGAAAAGATAAATTTCTCTGGCAAGACAAATCAGGAAATAAAAGTAGAACATGCAAATAAATATATACCAAATGAAAAAGGAAAACTAGCCAACTACAGAGCAGGGGATGGGGGTGGGAGGTTAAATAGGTTCTAGCCTTCTCCATTCCTGTTTGAAATGGCATCTTTGGACAGGCCATAGTCTTCTGCCAATCCAAGGAAGCTCTCAGACCTCCTGAGCTTCTGAGGGTACATGAGAACTCCTGAGCCACCTGCACTATACAAGCAGAGCAGAGGGAGCCAGCAGCACTGCCTAGGCTTACCTCTCTCTCATCTCCCACTGCTCCCACTGCACCATCATCCCACACCACAGAGGAAGATGTCTCATGGAGGGCTTTTCTGAAAGTCTCTAGGAAGTTGGACCTTCAAAGGATGCCTAGAGAAAAGTGTCACTTGTGTGATGGCCTCAGAAACAAATCTGGGTGTTCCTATGTCCCCTTTCTGAGGTTGGGCATTGCAGAGGATGGGCAGGGAAATGAGAAATTTGAACACTTTTCCTCTTTCTTCTTTATCTCCACAAATCCCTCAGGATGGAAGGGGAAGTCTTTCCTCTTTTTCTTTCTATCAGGTGTAAACCTCCCCTGAATAAACTTCTATGATCTAGTTCACCAGGCCCACCTTTTCATATATAAAGGAACAGAAAAAGGAAATTAGAAATATTTTTCTGTCTTCGTAATTTCTGTACAGTAGTCCCCCCTTATCTGTAATTTTGCTATCTGCAGTTTGTTTCCACAGACAAACGTAGTCAAAAAATATTAAATGGAAAATACCAGAAATAAACAATTTATAAGTTTTAAATTGCATGTCCTTATGAGTAGCATAATGAAATCTCATGCCATCTCACTCCATCCCACGCAGGATGTGAATCATCCCTTTGTCCAGTGTCCTGACTGCCCATTAGTCGCTTAGTAGCCATCTTGGTTATCAGATCATCTGTTACAGTACTGCAGTGTTTATGTTCAAGTAACCCTTATTTTAATTAATATAATGGCCCCAAAGTGCAAGAGTAGTGATGCTGGCAATTCGGATATGCCAAAAAGAAGCCGTAAAGTGATTCCTTTAAATGAAAAGGTTGTTTACATAAAACAGACTGCCTATTATTCCTCCAGCAAAAATGGGTTTATTTGGGATCAACAAAGAATTGCAATTTGGAGTCTGCAACCATGATGAGTCACATGCAAGTCCCCGCACAACAAGGAGAGGAGAACTCTATTAAAGAGGGGAAAACGAAGTTTGGAGGGCTATAGTAAACAAAGAGTTCATAGAAGAAATTGAGAGTTTGAAGTATAGTGGCTTTTCATTGGCTGAGCTGTGACAGTTTCTAATTGGCTGAGCTCTTGCCAGGCAAGAAAAGGAAGTCTTCCTTCTCCTTGCTGTGCTCTGCTATCATCATAGGGTGTGAGAACTCTTCCTCCTGTCTTCCCAACTCTGTTTTAATTTAGGTTTACATTTATTAATTTTTACATTTCCCTCTTTTGATCAAGATCTTCCCCTGAAAGCACTGTTGATCAAGAGTCAGGTTTTCAGGTTTCAGTGGCTCTTTGTCCCTCAATGCCAGGAAGGACGTCTCCTGGGTGTAGTGTTCCACCATGGAGGGAAAGCATACAGATTAGAAACCTACTGAGGTCACATTTGAGTAACAAGGAGGGATAGGAGGGTGAACTCTCAGCCACTTTTTATCTAAAGTTCGTAAGTTATCAAGATCGTAGACACTGGAAATCATCTAAAGCATTATGTCATCATCAAAAGTTTAGCAGACAAACTTGCAAAGTTTAGATCTTAGTACATTATTCCCTTTTTTTCAGATGTTACATGACCAAAGATGAAATTCCCAACAGACCCAAGCCCACTTTTTAAAAAAATTTTTAATATAGTCACCCAGCTAGACATTATTATTCACTTTTATAGTCAGTTTCAGTTAATTTTTTTTTTTTGTCCTCATCAGGTTTTTTCCTTTGTATAATTTTAAACTTGGTTGACAATTATAATTTTATCTTAAAACTTATAGAAATAAAAATACACTCTTCATCCTATATTTCTTGAATTATTTTGAGTGTTAAAAATAACACAATCTCTGATTTTCTTTTATTTGCATTTGTTTAACTTGTATTTTATCCAACCATATGTTTTGCTTCTTTCTGAGTCACTTTTTTCATATAATTTTTTTTTGAATTTGAGATTGCCACTAAATATAAACATTCAACAAATTTGCACTGGTTGTAATAACTGTTGTACTTCTATCATTGTTTTTAATGTTTCCTGGGGTTGTCTCGTGCTCTGTTTAGTTTTATATTTTAGTGTTTGGGCTGAGTTCTTTTATTGATTTAAAACAGATAAATAATGGTTACTTTAATACCAAAAAATGACTTGAGTGTATGTTTCTCCAACTGTCAACAGTAATTATAAACCCATGTTTATTAATTCTCTTTAAAAAGACAATGAGATTTCACGTTTTTAATTCTTCTTGTTCTTCCCTCTTCCTATTATAGCCTTTGGTTAAGAACTGTTTTTACATTTAGTTCATTACTACCTCATTTTATAGGTCTAAGATTTATCAAAGCTAGTGATAAAGGAATTTTATTTTATAACCAAATCATAGACCTGATGTTGGGTTTAAATCTGACCACTTATCCTTTTACAGAATATATTTTCCATTCATAAGTATTCTGTTTTGAATAATTTTTTGGTTGGCTAAAGCACAGATCTTCAGAGTAGGTTATGAGTACTTTGGGGAATATCAAGACTTTTCAAGGGCTCTATGGGTAGAGGCAGTTTGAATACAATCATTTTCCAGATCTTCAAATTCCATATACACTTTTTTCTATAATTTATCTGCTTAGGAATTCTCCCCTCACTGAGGCTTCAGACAAGTTCTCCTTCCCATCACCCTTTTACACTTAACTTTGGCCATATTTTTCACACATCTAGTATCTTCCTATGGTGAACTGATCCATAATATGAACTTCCTGGACATGAAACATATGGATAATTTTAAATATTTGGTATCAGGGAAGCTCATTTAAGCAAGAAACCATAAACTCACCACTTTTTATCTTGTTAAAATATTTTTCCAATAAAACTACTTTTTGCATTTATTATTTTTCAAAGTTTTAACATATTTATGTTTTTGAATTATGTGCACAGTAATAATTATTTTAATGATAAGTCCATTCAGAATAAATCTTTCAATACTTAGGGCCATATATTGCCAGGAAATAAAAATAAATTTATATGTCCATATTTTTGGCTGCAGAGAAGTATAATAGGGAAGTTTTATATATAGTTCTAATAGACAACAAGAAGTTATAATAGTCAATAAAAGACTCCTGAGCATAAAGATATATTACATTAAGATATAATTCTGGAAGGACATAGAATAAGTGAGGGAAAGGAGAAAAAGAAGTAATACAGAAGTTCTAATAGCTCAAAAAAGAGCTTGTTTATTATTTTATTATAGATGATATTAGGTAGCAAATCCCCATGGTTTTTATATTCCACTGTCTGCCACTGCATGTACTTTTTAAAAGTGAAGTAAAAAGTTCACTTTTAAAATATTCATATGACCCAGTTCTCCCTCTCCTCAGTATTTATCCATGAGAACTGAAAACATATGTTCATACAAAGAACTGTATGTGAAAGTTCAGAGCAACTTTATTCATAATCATCAAAAAGTAGAAATAATCCAAATGCCCTCAGCTGGTGAATAGATAAACAAATGGTGGTACATCCATACAATGGAATATTACTCAGAAATGGAAAAGAACAAACTTCTGATGTAGATGTAACATGTAACAAGGATGGCTCTCAAATGCATTATGCTGACTGGAAGAAATCAGTCGTTAAAAGCCATCTACTATCTGATTTCATTTATATGCCATTCTGGAAAAGGAAAAACTACAGAGAGAGAAATCAGATCAGTACTTGACAGGGGCTGGGTAGAAACAGAAACTGACTATAAAGTGCATGATGGATCTCTCTGGGAGGAAAAATATATTCCTTATCTTGATTGACGTGGTGATCATATGACTACATACTTTTCTCAAAACCCATCAGACTATATATATAAAAAAGGCCATTTTACCTTTGTAAGTTATCGTCAATAAAGCTGACTTTTTAAAAAAAGTTAATATTTACTTTTTATATCATTTGCAACTATTATAACTTATGATGCAAATTTTTAATCAGTTAAAGTATGTGAAGACATTTTAGACAGCATTCTTTTTAAATAATAGGCAAATAAAATTGAAAACCGTTGGGCTTTATAAAAAAATGAATGTCTGACAATGTATTTCTGCTGCACCTAAAGTGAGTGATAACTTAGCTGGATATAGAATTTCTGGCACGTAACATGTTGTCCTTCATAATATCAGAGATACTGCTCCATTGCCATCTGAAGTTTAGTTTTGTGATGAAAGAATGTGGTCAGGCTAATTCATTTTAGGGAATTTGATTTTGTTTTCTACATGGATACATGTAGGATGTTTTCTTTGCCCTCAAAATTGAAATTTTCAATAGAACAAATCTGTTAATCACTTTTTTTGTTTTTGTTTTTGTTTTTTTTTTGTTTTTTTTTGGTTTTTTTTGTGTGTTTTTTTTGTTAATCACTTTTAAAGTTAGTTTTGCCTGGAGTTCTTTTCAATTGGAAAATTGAGAATTTGGGGGCAATTAAAGTATAATTGACTTGCAATATTATATTAGTTTCAGATGTGCAAATAGGGATACAATATTTGTATACATTACAAAATGATCATGATAAGTTTAGTTACCATCTGTCACCATACAAAATTATTACAATATTATTGACTATATTCCCTACGTTGTACATTACATCTCTGTGACATTTCTTTTGTAACTGGAATTTTGTACCTCTTAATCCCCTTCATCTATTTTGTCCACCCTCCCATCCCTACCCCTCTGCCAACCACCAGTTTGTTTTCTGTATCTATGGGTCTATTTCTGAAACAGGAGAGAAGGGGGCAGGGCACAACCTTTAAAAGAATGACATAGCCATTGAACTGGTTAGAACCAACTAGGTCCAAGATAGTGGAAGATTCGACTTCCAGTAGACCTTGAGCCTCATGACATGCTCATTGTAATGCATTAGCATGCTAAATAACGCACTCACAGGTGCCATGACAGTTCCAAGGGCGACCATAAAAGCCCCAAAAGTGGGCAGTGGCCCAGTTCCTGGAAACCCCCACCTCTTCTCCAAAATATTTGGAATAATCCTCCCACTCATTAGTCTATGAAATTACCCAGCCCATAAAAACTAACCACCCCATTTATCAGGGCCTCTTGTCTTCTGAGATGGTCCACACTCTTGTCTGTGGAGTGTGTTTCTCCCAGGGTCATTCTTGCCTTTTGAGACAGACCACATTCTGTCTATGCAACGTGTTTCTCTCTAAATAAATCCACTTCTTACCTATCACTTTGTCTCTCACTGAATTCTCTCTCAGATGAGGCATAAAGAATCTGAGCTTCATTAAGTCCTGAGACCAGGTATGTGATCTCAATTAAAAGACAGTGGGTTCAAGTCCCAATTTGGGTTTTGGCTGTGTTTGAGTCCCAGCCTGTTTGTTCAAGTCCCAATCCGAGTTGTGCAGTTTCATTTCTGTGTCATTATGTTTGTTCATTTGTTTTATTTTTTTAGATTTCACATGTAAGTGAAATCATATGGTATTTATCTTTCTCTGACTTACTCCACTTAACATAATTCCCTCAAGGTCCATCCACATTGTTGCAGATGGCAAGATTTCATCCTTTTTTATGGCCAAGTAACAGTCAATTGTGTGTATGTGTCTGTGTGTATGTGTGTGTGTATACACACTCCACATATTCTTTTTTTTTAACATGTCAATCCCAATCGCCCAATTCATCACACCCCAACCCCCACCCCGCCGCTGCTTTCCCCCCTTGGTGTCCATACGTTTGTTCTCTACATCTGTGTCTCAATTTCTGCCCTGCAAACCGGTTCATCTGTACCATTTTTCTAGGTTCCACATATATGCGTTAATATACGATATTTGTTTTTCTTTTTCTGACTTACTTCACTCTGTATGACAGTCTCTAGATCCATCCACATCTCAACAAATGACCCAATATCGTTCCTTTTTATGGCTGAGTAATATTCCATTGTATATATGTACCACATCTTCTTTATCCATTCATCTATTGATGGACATTTTGGTTGCTACCATATCTTGGCTATTGTAAATAATGCTGCAATGACCATAGGAGTGCATATATCGTTTTGAATTTGTGTTTTCATTTTCTGCAGAGAAATACCCAGAAGTAGAATTCCTGGATCTTATGGTAGTTCTATTTTTAATTTTTTGAGGACCCTCCATAGTGTTTTCCACAGTGGCTGCACCAATTTACATTCGCACCAACAGTGCATGAGGGTTCCCTTTTCTCCATATCTTTGCCAACACTTGTTATTTCCTTACTTTTTGATAACAGCCATTCTAACAGGTGTGAAGTGATATCTCATTGTGGTTTTGATTTGCATTTCTCTGATGATTAGTGATGTTGAGCATCTTTTCATGTGCTTGTTGGCTGTCTGTATGTCTTCTTTGGAAAAATATCTATTCAGATCCTCTGCCCATTTTTTAATCAGATTGTTTGTTTTTTATATATTGAATTATATGAATTCTTTATATATTTTGGATATTAACCCCTTATCAGACATATCATTTGCAAATATCATCTCCTATTCAACAGACTACCTTTTCGTTTTGTTGATGGTTTCCTTCCCTGTGCAAAAGTTTTTAAATTTTGTGTCTTTTATTACTGCTTCAGAAGCATTTTTTCTGGTTCTTATTATGGAAACCCAAAATATCTGTACATTAGACTTCTATTCTCTGCCCTCTGCATCTATCAATTTAGAGCTTAATATTTTAATCTCTTTATCCTATTGCTTCACATTTTAGGAAAGATTCTCACATTTGTCCCCTACACCACTGATTATAGATTTTTTGCGATGCTTATTTTGTTCTTTAAAACTTCTAATACAATTGAAGTTTTGCCAGGGCATTTTCAGCATTCTTTCTTTATCTTATCCAGTTCCCTTCTGCAGTTTTGCCTTGCTCTCACTCATCTTCATTAGTTTCTCAGTCTTGTGTCTTATACAGAATTTTATTAAAACCCCAGAGCAGAAAGAGTAAAAGATTTACTTCTGTTTCTGGTTTTACTCAGCCCATCCAGAGCTATGTTCTTCTTTTTCATTTTGTACATCATTTTGAATAGGTGTTTACTGTTACTGTTGTGTTTTATATTCCCATTCTTGAATGACAAAAGCTCTTTCAAGACTAGATGTTTATCAAGAGAGGGTAGATGAAGATATTCCCTTTGAATTGTCTCACTGTCCCACCTGATGTGGTTAGAATTTTCCTTTTAGCTTGTTAAGATGTAGGTCAGGATAGATGTAATTTTGTATGACTTGTTCAGAGATGCAGCCACCTGGGAGGCTTGGGGTAAGGGCCCAACCTGAAAGCACTCCCAGTGAGATGTGTCTCTGCACATCCTGGTGTTTGTCAGAAGGCGCTGCAGGGCCACCAGACCATATTAGTTTTTTGTTTGGACTGACCAGTATTTCAAGCACCCCAGACCCTTAGCTTTGAGCCAAAGAAGCCCTGGCACCCACCAGCTTCCTGTGTGGATCTTCATGTAGCTTGTTCATATGCTGGTGATCTACCTACCACAGCAAATGTCATTGCAGGTCAGTGCCCCCCAACTGTTGTGAACATGATCCCCACGGCTGACCACTGCCATTCTAAAATAGGAAAGAGCACAACTTTCTTCAATACCCTGTTACCAAGCCACCACAACACTTCCTCAGGAGAATATGTGAGGGTCAGACTTTGTGCCCTCCTTCAATCTGGCCCCAGCTACATTCCATGCAGCAGAAATTTCCTGAAACTTCTGTGGATGACATTCTCTTTATTTTCTAGGTACAGGTTTTTATTTTATCTTTCTTAAACCATTAAAAATATTTCTAAAACATTTAACTTAGGACTTGAAAATGGGGCATTTGGTGTCTAATTTCAAAACTTTAACTCAGAAATCTGCTTCTGCTTTTAAGCATGGGTAACTGAAAGGTCAGGTGAAAAATCAGAAGAGAAAACAGTGACCGGATGAGAGCCTGGAAACTGTGCCATGGTAACTGTGACAAAAATGTGATGTGCCATGTTGAAAAGAGCTACTCAGACCCCCAACCAAGGCTCCAGTCCCAGCCATGCCCCATGTGTAAAGTACTTTTATTCGACCTCCACTTAACTGACTCACTGGATTAAGACACTCTTCAGTCCTTCTGAAGAGCACTGACTGATTCCCTCCACGCACTGAATTTCTGTAGCCAATAGTCTGCTCCCCATCAGCCTCCACACAACTGCTCTCATCATTTGGGTATGCTCTTCTGCAAAACTGTTTGTGTCGATACTACTTGTTTTTAACTGTATGCTTAATAAAATATCACACAATCAATTAAATAAAACTATAAGAAAAGAAAATTTTGCTTCTATGAAAACTAAGTTAAACACTTTGGAAAAGCTGGGAAGGAGAGTTGCTAAAACTATATATTGCTGTGAATTAAAAGTAAGAAAACTCTAACGCTCTGGAAAGTTAAGTGGTAAAATCTGGAAGGAGTCTTCTTTCAGATGGCTTTGAATGTATCATTAAATTCTAGATCCACTTTAATAGAATCAAAACTTAGAATCAGAACTGATACATTATGGAAATGATTGATGCAAGAAAGACTGTTCAGAAATCTAGTTAAATGAGCATACACGAAAGAAAGGTCTTATTAAAATTATGAAACCGTCAGTCTATTCAGGCTGCTTTAATAAAATACCACAGACTAGGTGGCTTGTAAACAACAAAAATTTATTCCTCATAATTCTAGAGGCTGGGAAGTCCAAGATCATGGTGCCAGCATATCAGGTATGGTGGCTGGTGAAGGCCTATTTCCTGGTTCATAGATGTTCTCTTCTCTCTGTGTTCTCACATGTTTGGAACGGGCTAAGGATCTCTCTGGAGCATCTTTTACAAGGGCACTAATCCCATTCATGTGGGTTCTACCCTCATGACTTAAGCACCTCCCAAAGGCACCACCTCCTAATACCATCACCTTTGAGAGCTAGGATTTCAACATATGAATTCTGGGGGGACACAAATATTCATACTATAGCACTAATGTATATTTATTTTGCTGGCTATCACTATTGCTGTATAAGATTGTCCGAAGGCAGTTCTCTCTGAACCAATCTCTTTCTTTCATTCTCCCTCTCTCTCTCCACCCACTCCTCCTCGTCTTCACAGTCTCTTTTTCTGTCACCCATCTATTACTACCTTTGCTCTATCTTTATGTTTCTCTCTATATGACTTGTGTATTTTCCCTTCTCCCACTTTCTCCCTCAGAGACATGAGATGACTATCCCTTGTTCTGTATGCTATAGAATGACTAACGGAACATAAGGAGCAAACTACTGAGTAGCTCAGTCAAAGCCCACAGGCATTTTCTAGTGAACCACTGTTAAGCCAAGCTCCAACTCATCTGTACCAACAGCCCAGCTCTCTTATTCAGAATTAGACCTTCATTTTTCAGTCAATACCCAGAATTCAGTCCTGGAAGTTTTGAAGAATGGACATAGGGGAAACATATACTAGAAACTTATCAGAATCTGCACTGTTTGATCAAAAAGCCTATTAAGGTGTGGAATCATAAAAAAATACATATTTACTTCAGTCTATTTTGATGGTGTGATTAAACCTGGTGAATGATGTCCTTGAGGAAACACTGCCCTTCCTCCAATGGCCCTCAGTTGGAAAGAGAACCCTCAGCAGGACAGACCAGGTTTTGATCTGTATCTGTATTTCTAATGTGGTTCTATCCTATCTAGAATCTAAGCACACAATTATCCAGTCAAGGTATCTGGTGTTGTGGAAAGAATATAAAATGTAGAATAAGACGGAATTCTGACTCTAAGACCTTGGGGAAGTTCTTTTACTTCTCTCACACTCCATTTTCTCATCTATGAAATGGACATGCCATACGTATCTCATAGGACCCTTATGAGGATTGAATGAGATTAAGATACTCACGATGCTCAACCAACTGGTTCAGCCACCCAAGCAATAATCCTCCAATAAATATCTTTGCAATAAATCCCGGAAGAGTTCTCCTCTCTTCAAGATTATGGCTACTGTAGATCCATGTGATCACAGAACTCCAAATGCTGAGGTTCATGCACAAAGATATCAGCCACCTTGAAAGGTATTGTGTACGGGGAGGCCTAGCAATTGAGTTCAGGTTAGGGTCTGGGCCTGTGTTATGTGGGTGGTGTCTGGGCTAATCATGCTGTAGTAAGAATTTGCCCTTCAGATTCTTTCAGAGATAGAGCTAGTATATTGCACACCACACCTGTTATACAGTGCTAGGGATTTGGAATGGAATCTTCCTCTTCCTCTCTAGGCAACTCTACACAGAAATGAGGCGCCAGAGGGAGAAGAAGGATCATTCTTCTGTCAAGAAAGGGCATGTGAGTAACTGTGCTACCTTGATGGAAAATTCCAGACCTATTGTCTCTCTTTCCTCTCTCAACACACACACACACACACACACACACACACACACACACACACACACACACCCCATCTTGTCAGTTGCGGAAACAAAAACGCCTCTTGAAAATGAATTTCTGTGATAGTAGAACATAGTTAAGAGTGTGGGTTTTAGAGACAGACACACCTTAGTTTAAAACTGGATTCTGCCACTTAACTACCTGTGTGAGGTTGGGAAAATCAGTCAACTTCTCTGAACCTCAGCCAAGTGTCAAATAAGGCTAATAATAACAACTTTGCAGGGCTACTGTTTGAATGAAGTGATATCACAACACTTGGTTTACAGTATTTGGCACCCATAGTAGTACTCAATAAGTAGTAGTAGTAGTAGTAGTAGTAGTAGTAGAGGAGTAGTAATAGTAACAGTAGCAGCAGCAGCAGATGCAGATACAGGTATTGCTGATGTGTTGTTGCTGCTGTCACTGCCTGACTCGGGATCCAGGCACCACCTCCCTAGTTAGTGAGGGGTGTGGAGGAAACAGGTAGCTCTAAACATGGTATCGTCCCAGAGTGAGGGCTCACTTGGGCTTTTTCTCTTTTTTCCTCCTCTTTCAAAGGAGAGGAATGAATGTTTTCACAGTCTCCACAGGATGGGCATGAAATCTGCACCTGTGCCGACCACCCACACCAGGGATATACCTGGCAACTTCATATGCTTTGTGAACCTCTCACCAGCATTTAGGATTTTGAAATGGAAATGATGGATGACTTTATTCTGCACTCTGGCAATCTCTGCCCTTCCAACAGTTCCAACAGCTTCTAGTCATAATCCTGTGATTTGAGAACAATGAATCTTAATATAATTGAGTTAACTGTATCATTTTTAATGTAAGACAATCTTGATTACAGCCAAAGGGCACCATTAATACGCTGAAGGAATGGCCGAGATTTTAGCATGTGAATGTTGTACAGAAAATAGAACTAATTAGCACTAATTTAATTCGAAGATTAAAGAAAATTCTGCGTTTACTCTTTAAGACAAACCATTTTACTTCGAACAAAGAAAGAATAATAAGTACATTTTTTTTCCATCTGAAAGGCAATTTTTACTTTTGCATTATTACACTAATATGGGACTGTGGGAATCCTGACCCCATTAGAGATCAAATAATCAGCATTTAATTATTGACAGCAAATTAATATTTAATAAAGACACAAGGGTTCCGGTATATGAAAGGCACCAAGGTTCTGCTGACCCAGAAACGTCCAGAAGGTCCCTTAGTCAAAATATGATCTCCTTGCTGAGGGTAACAAGTAGGGATCCCCAAAGGGTCCTGACAGTTTATTTCCATCCCAGCTACCAAGACGAGGAGCAGGAAGACCAGAGTCTAAGCAATTGCCCCTTCCAGTTCCCACTCCACTCCCCACCAGTTCTTCCTTAATCAAGCACTTAAGCTAAATAATACATCGAATGTCATAACCAAAAGGAGGACAGTCATAATAAAAAAATAATAAAAGAAGTGGCCAATCCCCCTTTTTATTCTGCAAAATAATACTGACTTTGCTGTGGGACTGCTTGTTAGGGATAATTTCTAACCAAAGAAGACATAATGGATGTACAATGAAACGCTGATGCTTTCCCCCAGCCTCACAAAGATTCTGAAAATAAGCACTATTACATTAGCAGTCCAAGGAAAGCCAAGAAAAAGCTGTTAGGCCATTTCCTGAGAAAGCCAGAGCTATGTGCAGAGAATGGCCTGTGGGTGACCTGGTGTTGGCTCTAAAAATCTATCTGCATTCCCTTCAGATCTCAGCAACAAAAATCAGAGGCCTTCTCTGGACCTGTTGAAGTGATGGCAGCTGCCCTGGGTGGAATATCCTTGAACCAGGTTAGAGGACTGAGTATTCAGCATGGGGTGCCTGGCTCCAGGCCTCAGTCCCTTAAATCATTTCAGGTAGACACCTTCAGGGCTCACCATTTGGACAAGCAAGGCAGATCCAGCCTAACTACTTGGAGATGCCAGGTTAGACTGATGTGCAGGGTTTGTGTTAATACTGACTTAGGGGAGCTTTCGCTGGGCCATTCCATCCAGGCCTCTGGTTCCACTCCACAGTGCAGCTCTGCTTGCCAAACTCGAAATACCCTGTGTCTTATTTCTACAATTCCTCATTGATAAGCTATACAAGGAAGTTAACAACAAGCAAATACTTTAGTGGGACACTATCTGCCAGGCCTGATTCCTTGTTGTAGAGACTAAAGAAGGAATTAGTTACACAGAGCACACAGCAGGCTGACTACAGGAGTGTACATATTGTGGCTGTTTGGACTGGGAGACAAAAGCTGGATGCCTGATGGTACTTGTCTGCCTCTCACTGTGTTGAATTTATAATGTTTCAATAAAGAAAGCATGGGATTTAGAATGAGAAAGCAATTGGGCCTGAAATCCTGGGGTGCTTTGATGGATCCAGAAGCTAAGAGTGACCTGTAGTACTATCTACAACAGGCAGCTACAAACAAGACTGCACAACTTAGGAGAGGCTCTTCAATGAAGACTAAATGAAACAATGCATGAAAAATTCTTAGCACATTAGTGCTGGATAAACCATAGCTATCAATATCATTTTTACTGACCAAGATCTTTCTACTATTTCTTCATTGGGTTGACACGGAGTTGGAAGAACCCACAGCTGTGACCTAAGCCAGCTCCTTCCTAATGGGGAGATGGAGGCCAAGGGAAAGCAACTGTTGGCTTGAGGTTGCACAGTGAGAGTGAGGCAGAGCCAAGACATGAATCTGCATCGCTTCAACCAGTCTGGAGTTTTCACTGGGAACGCTCCCCTTCCCTAGGCTGGGACCTACAGGAGTAAACTGATGAGGGGAACTGAGGCAGTGCCAACTTTGGATGCTGTACTGTGCTGTGTCTCAACTAGGGTTGGACTCCAAACTCTCTAAGGACACCCACAGCTCTGAGGCTCTGTCTCTGTAGAGCTCCCCTAACATATTCCCATGGGACCTAACAGCAAAGACCAAGGAAGAAAATGGTCAATGCATCTGGAAGAGACTTCCCAAATGGTCATTTCTAAGGGACAGTGTCTTCTGGCTCGAGAGAGTGCTGCTAGCAAACCAGTCCCTGGAACCCCCTAACCACCAATGCCTTTTCCCACAAAATAGCTCCAGAGCCAAGAGAGGGGACTCATATGGCTGTTCTCTCTAATTTGACTCTTGCATGAAATAACAGTTGTATCTGGGATAGGCCCAGACCTGAAGGGGGCAAGTATAGAACTCTGCAGATAATTACCACCTTCTGCCCAACCACTGAAAAGGAATCTACAGGGCTGTCTAAAGGCAGCAGACTATTTTAAAAGGGCTTTATTTGCTTCTTGCTCTAACCCAGGGGCTAATGTAATGGCTTATAGAGCCCACCGTATTCTTTCCCAATATCAACACCCTACTGAAGTATCCTGGGCCTGTGTACCCTTATATCTATTCCTTTCCCTTTTGGGGGGCTCTGGTCTTATAGCACATGGATGCTGACCCCTGCAAGCTATCTCTCCAGGCTCCCTTATCATCTAGCCTCCAGATGGATTTAGCCAATGGGAAGCACTGGAGGGAGACTGGAGAGGAGAAGGAAGGAAGGGCCAGGATGTTTCTCTGCCTCAGGTACCTTCTCTTGCAGCAGCTGCATTTTCTCTTGGGCCTCAGATCATACTAGACAAGCCTGTCTTGGTTGCAGATTCCACTGGGTGACCCACAATGCTGCTTCCTCCTTCTGTCCCTTCAGGCTCAGAACAGTAGTGCCTTCCCGATTTTGCTAATCTCTGGCTACTACTATCCTGTTTGGCTTAGCTCCTCCAAAATTTCCTGTATTAAAACTCATCCACCACATAAACACTGAAATGGTTTCTTTTTTCTGTTTAGGTTATGATTGATACATACGGTGCCTGCAATATGGCATATCAACAATATAATATTTGTATTCATATTCATTTAAGTATATAGGCTCCTATGACATCCATCAAACAGTATTTTAATTGCCCATCCCGCCTCCCTAAGGAAAGGGACACAGGGAATGGACATTTGTTTAGTGTCTGTTTTATGCCAGGCTTGGTGGTTATTTTTCCACACATCATACTATTTAGTCCTTGTAACAATATCATGAGGTAGGTTTTAGTATCTAATTTTTAAGAATTAGAAAACTAAGGCCACAAAATATTATGTCACTAGTGAATTTGCAAGCAAGAATTTAGACTCCAGACCCACAGAACTCCCAAGGAAGCCAGTCAGTATCATTTCTCCTCCACCAGAATTCTTAAGGTGTTCTTGTTTTTGCTTTATTTTTATCGTTGTTGTAGTTGGCAAACCACCATGCAAATACAATCATACTCTGACCATCATTTTATGAAATTTAAAGATGCTCAGCTGCTCTGATGGCTCTGGTTGGACCAAGGATGGACCCTGGAACTTCACCTTCTCTTCTCCCCATCACCACCACCACAAGGACTTCTCGAACCATTTTGGAAACACTTGCTCCTGTCCACAAGCTGACATCTATTTGGCTCCCTTGCATCAAGTCTCTTCCTTTCTCAACCTCTCCTACACTCAGATACCCAATTAATCTTCCTAAATTTCACCTCTAATCATATTGCTCCCTAATCAAAGAAGGCTTCCCTTTGCCTGCCAGATTGAGAACAAATTCCTCTTATAAGCATTAATGATCCACAACAGGCCAATCTTACCATGATCTACACCCTTATACCCCACCCGAAGAACTAAGCCTGCATTTCAAATATTCCCATACTTTCTCTTAATACTTTTCCACATGATGTTTCCTCCTCCTGGAATACTTTTCTGCACCCTCACATTGGCACGTGTCAGACCACCATCTACTCTTCAAGGGTCATCTATAATTCATTTTCTCCATGAAGTCCCCATCAATGTGGTATAATTTCCCTTTTATATCAGGTCCTTGATCACTTTTCGTGATATTCTGATGTGTATTAGAGTTATTCGTGAGCATGTCATATCCTTGCTTGAGAACTGAGAATCATCCCTGGGTTCCCCACTGCACGTACCATCATCCCTGCATATTTTGGGCATTCAGTAAGGGTTTGTTGAATTGAACAGAGTTGACAGTATTTAATTTAATTTAGTGGCAGGTCAGGAAAGCACTCTCCCTTAAATTGTAAACTAGGCAAAGTTTGACATCCCTCCATCCCATCAGTGTCTTCTTTCCCTCACTGACGCCTCTCTCTCTTAGACATCATTTGTCTGCCCCTGCCCCAATTGGCCATTAACAGATGCCTGGGGGGAAAAAAGCATGAGTTTAGAGATAACTAAAAGCTTGAAACTAGGAAGAGCCTTTCTCTAGCCTCCCCAAGGAAGGTGCCACCTGAGCCTTCCAGCCCCTATGAAGAGTAACTGTCTCCCACCTACCCCCTCACACACCAGAGGCAGTGAGCTAATGATACCTGTCATGCCACCTCCCAATGGCCAACACCCTTGCTCTTTGTAAATGAGTAAATCGGTCCTAGATGCCAGCCTCAGGCATTGCACATCTAGGGCCTGTCACCTACTCCCACTTTCATGTTTACTGGACCACCCTTACAAGTATGACACTTTCTCATGTTACTTTGCAATTTTCATAGCCTTGAATAAAATGCCTCCTTCCCATTACCCTTCTCTCTCTCTCCTTGCCCCATTCTCAGAGTGCCTAGTTTGTTCAATCAGGGAATTTTTTATTTGTTTTAGCAAAAGAACAATTAAAGGAAGTACAACTAGGCTTAATAAAGGTCAAAAATTCACTTGGAAGATTTTTGTCTCTTTCTTTCTCTCTCCACATGGTTTCTCATCACTGTTTGAGTCTGCATCTCACTGCATCATGGTTTCCTCTGATATCGCAATTCCCATTCTCCCATCACAGTGACAGATAACACTGCCTTTGGTTTGCCTTGGTACCAGCTCTTGCCCTGACCCTACCACCAGCTAATTAGTCTTTTTCTCTTAGTACAGAGTCTCAATATTAGAGATTCTGATTGGCTTGACCGAGTTCAGGAATTGGTTACTACTGGACCAATATCATCTGTTGTCAGAGTCCTGGGCACATCCATAGATGTCTAGACCCATCCCTTTGGCAGGGGTCCTGGCTAACATGTAATTACAAAGATGAGAGTACGGATACACAGTTTGAGATACTTGTAAGGATCTCTGATGAGACTAACAGGCTTATGAAAACAGACTAGAAGATGAAAGAAGGAAGAGAGGAAGGGAAGAAAGGAGGAAGGAAAGAAAGGGGGGGGGGGAGGAAGAAAAGAAAACTAAGTAAAGTGCTGAACCTCTGCTACATGCTAAGCACAAATTCAGCTCTAAAACTAGTATCACCCTATTTTAGCCTCACAATAATTCTTCCAAGTAATTATTATCAATTCCTCCTTCCATGTTAAAGGATTCAGTCTCAGAAAAGTGAACTGATTCATCCTGTAGTTAAGAACAATGATTTGAACTGGGAAATATCTGACTTCAGTTTCATCGGAGGTGGAAGTTCTGTGTGATAAACTGAAGAAATAACATCAAAAACAGTTTTCCTTAAAACAATCAAAACAAAAGAGTGATTATTGAAGAATGTTAATTGATATCTCACTGCACTGGTTACTTCTGCCTGATGGTTTAATTATTAGTAGCTCAGCAAGTTTCATTAGAGACCTATTGTGCCGATGTTGGCGAAACAACACTGGCATCTCATGTTCAATAATTAAAAGCAGGAAAAACAAACACTCTCTTTGGAGTCCTGGATTTATAAATAGCAGTGGTTTGTGAATCCTTTAATCAATAACTAGGCTATCTAGCCCATCTTGGACGAAGGAGACAACAGACATTCTTGTCTCTTAATTCCCCTTGTCTGCTCCAAATTTACAAAATCCAACTGGGCAGAGACTGGGCTGGTTGGGTAGCCATCCTATCCTGAAGCCTGCCTTTTGGCCACATGGCTATTAAAAGATAATTTTCTAAAAAAGGCAATATCATGACTTTCATATATACATAAATAAAAAATATAAAATGAACATATATGAAAGAAAAAATTGTAAAAGATGTTACAATCTGTTCAAAGGAGAAATCAAAGAACTATAAATTGATATGGAGTAAAGGATGCTGAAATGAATTTACAAATTGATGTTATTTTTTTTTTTGAGGGATTGAAGGGGGAGAGCTAAGTAAACCTATACTGGATAGAGTTTATTTGCATCTCTATAGACAAGAATTATTTTGCAACGCTATCACTTATCTACAACTTACATTGTACAATATCTCAAGGACAATGAAAAGCTAAAATCAGATAAACCTCAAGCAAGTGTTCTCTAAATAATGTGTATTTTTTTTTCCATTGGACACATCCAGTTATCTTTCTTGCTTATTCCAAATTTCCTTACATGGTATAGTGAAAAACACGTGCTTTAAGGTCAAATCAAATTAACTCTACTGCTCGATTGCTACAGGTGACCTTTGACAGGTGATCAAACCTCTCTGAACCTCAGTTTCCTCATCATAAAATAAAGGCACAATACTCACTTTACAGGCTTAAGATGAAGATCAAGTTAATAGCTAAGAGTTTAACATAGTATCTGACACAGAATAATACTCAGTAAGTGTTCATTCCCACAGGCCTTTCCCCCAAACTCAGCAGCCCAGGGACTTCAGAAATCAGTCTCTACTTGGTGATTGCCAGGAGGGCTGAGTTAATAAAATGGACACTGGACACCCCAGGTCTCTCTGGCCCTTAGCAAAATAATACAGAACCATCCCATCACAATAAGCCTGGAGCTGAGCTGAGATTTAGGAGTGAACATGTAATCAAATGCCACCAGAGGCTGTGATCCTTGGAGAGGAAGACAGAAAAGAGGCAAAAAGAAAGCCAACATCTCTCCAGGAAGCACTTCAAATCCTCAAAGCTGACACACAAGGGATTCAGATCTGGAAAGGATGAATACAGAAAAAAATGGAAGTCCACCTGATGTGTTAACCTGGCAGTGGTGATAGTAAATGGTCACTGATGCTATTTCATTCAACAAACACATTGATCACTGACCACAGGACCAAAGCAATAAGGCACTGTGGGGGGTGGTGCAGTCAATGGTTCTAATCACAGGTGCTGGAATCAGGCAGACTTATGATGGAATCCTAACTCTGTCACTGACTAGTTTTGTGATCTTGGGTGATTTCAGTCACCTCCTTGGCTTCATGTTCCTCCTTGGTAAAAAGAGATTAACAATAGCAATTTACTTAAAGTGTTATTTTCAGGATTAATGAGATAATATTTTTGAGGGACTTAGCAAGTCGATAAACAATAAATGGTAGCTAAAATAAATAAAGTTCAAGAGAAAAACTGCGTCCACACTGGCCTGTGTTACACTCTTTTAGAAGTTCTTACCAACCAAGCTGATGACAGACTTTAAAATTAAAGGTAAGGAGAACCAAGATGAGAATCTTCACCACCTGTAGTTTCTCACCTGTGCACATCCAGTGAGTTGGTCTTGGGACAAAGACAGAATTCCTCAGCCATTCAGAGGGGTTATGACCACAGATGTGCAACCTGAATCCACCTTGGGCCAGCCTAAGTGTTCCAAATGTGCATACGGTAACTGTGGACTATATCGTCCTTGCAAATTTGTCCCAACCAGAAAGTAAGTATAGTTAGAGGCAGTGCTAGTGCCTTGTGCCTCTAGGTGGATCTCAAGCCAGTAGTCCCCTCTGAAAAATATTACACTGTTTTGTTCTCACTCTACTAGACCACCAACATTGAGAAGCATCCTGCCAAGATACCAGCTGGCAGGGGTTTCCCAAGCTCTGCTCTCAGCAGGGAGCGGATGTTGAGGTAGAGAGCAGAATGTCCTCCTGGGCCTGCCTCTCACTTGCATGTGAATCACTTGTCCTTCCTTGTGGTACTTCATAATATGTATACTTCATCCTTTTACCTAAGCGCTGTACCCCCCCGTCCTGCTACCCCCCAATTACTGATGAGTGAGTCTGTGTAACAAACCCTCTGAGAGTTCATTAACACTGACCTTCTAGATAGCTCTGCCTTTCCCTCTCCAGGACCACCAGGAGTCTGTTCTCTTAGGAAAGACACCAAGGATAGAATTCCCACCTGTGTCTAGGGCAGATATGTAAGCCATGCCCTTGAATTCCTGCCCTTTGACAAACTGCAAGTGTCCTGCATCCACACTATGCTCTGCTGTGGTCCAAGAACCTTGAACGCCAAGGTGAATTGATTACCTTTAATTCTGTGGGTCCTAGGGAGATAACAAAGGTTTCCCACCTGGAGACTGACATTATCTGAATAGGTCATTGTGTATGTCAGTGACCTGTTCCAAACCAAAAGAAAGAAAGAAATTTGAGTATTGAAAAGGGAATGAGAAGGCTCTACATGGGGCTTACTTATTTATTCTGGAAAGAAACCACTGAAATTTAAACAAAGGGTATTCTCCGCAATGTGAAAAGGGAAATACTTTCAGAGATAGGTTGAATGATATGACTTTTTCTTTTCTTGTGCATGTGACAAAACCTGCCCAGTGATGGAACACTGGATCATTTTCCTAAACCAAAGAGCCAAGGAGAAAAATAGGCAATAGCTTAAAAAATGGACGTCTTCCCCGGGGCCTGAGCCCTAGAAGCACTGGTTCAGAAGGCCAGACAACTCACTCTACTCTCTGAGGCCTGGGACTGCTCCTGGTATCCCTTTACTGCCCAGCTCAGTGGGTGTCTGCGGATGGGGAATAAGTTAAGCAAAGCTAATGTCAGATCAGGCATGATGGAAAGTGTATATCCCTTCTTGAGACTCTTTATCACTCAGAGTGAGTGTTTTATAGCCCTGCATAGAGGTTGCCATAAAACACCATTTTAAGGAGCATGAGGCCATATTTCATCCATTAACGTCCTCTTGCCCCAAGAGGCAAAACAAACTAGCAGGTGGCTCAGGATTAACATCTTTATTACAGATGACCTCACTATTGTGTTCTCTATAAAGAAAAAATATTACAAAGCATTAACGCACTTTAACTATTAAATTAATACAGATTTACTGCTCATATCCGGATCTAAATTTCTAGGCTTGCAGGGTCGTTATTTTTCTGTGATTTTTTTTGACAATATTGCTAATGGGGACCAGAGCAAAATTGATATGAACTGTGATGGTGGATGCATGAATTCAGGGAGGCAGCAGGTTATGCCTCGTCATAAATCACTCCAGTGGCAGTTTTGCACTAGGACTTACACAAGTATTTTCAATATTTGAGCAAAAGCCATAGAAGGACATTTAGCTGAGAGGACGCAAGTATTAAGATTCCAGTATTTACTTTGTTCTGACAAATGGCAAAACATGAAGACTGTTCCTTAATTACTTGGAGAGGCTTTGGCGCATGACTCCCCCTGGCCCCACTCTAATGCTTAAAGTAGCCATTACTTACTTTATCTCGATGGGTCGCTACTGAATGTTGTTTGGTTTCATATATGCTTAGATTGAAGTTATCCTCATTTCGATGCCTTTCTGGGGTTCTGAGTAATGGTATACACTGGTCATTAGTTAAATAGGAAGCAAAGTATCAATTATATTGTTAATGACCAGCAAGAACCCAAAGCCCCAGAGTTTGGTGAAAATGGATTATGGAACAGGGCTTAGTACTGAACATAGTCTTCTTCCGTCCTTCCAAATCTAAAACTTGGGGACCCCACAGTCATTCACACCTTAAGGGAATGAAAGAGAGAAATGACGTCTATGCCAGTCTATCGATCATGTCACAGAGGTGAGGAGGTGGCAGGAAGCTCAAGAGAAGGTTGAAGGTTAAGAGGGCATTTGCATGAGCTCTGACCTTGTATATTTTCCTTGAACACAGAGCCCCTCCTCTGTATATTTTCTACATTCAGGTTAGCAACTTCTTTGCAGGGAGATGTGGGTATGCAAGGTATAGAGGGGCATTTATGGCCCCACCAGCACCCAGGGGGAGCGGGGAGAAGAGGGTCCTTGAAAGAAAGCCTGGGTTCCCCACGGCCTTAAGGGAAAATACCCTAGGGAAAGGTAAAACATGGAGTCTCATTTCAGAGGATTTGCTGTTCAATTTATCACCATCTAGTCCAAGTTTCATGTATCATTTAGGGTGAGATAATATCCTTATACATGGACTCTGAAAATATATAAACCATGCCTTGGTTCAGTAACTTCCTCCCTGCAACGTCCTTGAAAGAAGTATGTGTACATAAAACAACAACAAAGCATCTTAACTTGAGAGTAAAAAAAAAATTTTTTTTTTTTTTTTTTGGCATGCAGAATCTTAGTTCCCCAACCAGGGATTGAACTCATGCCCCCTGCATTGGAAGGGCAGACTCTTAACCACTGGACCACCAGGGAAGTCCCTAAAAATGCTCTTTGATAACAGCAATAGCTATGGACCCAAATTCTAATGTTCAACTCTAGCCAGCTAGGCCAGCCTGGGAGGAGGAATGCTTGGGATAATCTCAGCCCCCTCCTCCCTATCCCCACCCCTTGCTGGCTGTTAAGACAAAAAGGGTAGATCCATGCAAACCACAATGAGAGCAGAGAGTGCACATGTCCTAGAGGTGAGGTTGAGAAGGTCCTCCAGGTCCCTCTATAAATCATGGAAGCCCCTTCAAAATTGCCACTCCTGGAAAACAACAAAGGTCACCTTAAAAACAGGATGTGAGATGGAGACAGGGTTTGTTTAGCCAAGAACTGACTTCTAGAAAGGAAATGAAATGTGAGATTTTGCCAACCCCAAAACCACCACTGGTAATAGCTGCCATCTAAGGAGTCAATCTTTGAGCATGGAGTTTCCAAGCATGGAGTTCTCCTTTTTGCCCTATCAAGATCAAGAATCTCTCTCTTCTCTTTTCCACCCCCATAATGAGGAGTCTAGAAACCAGTCAGAAGAGAGAGCTCCAGAAAACGTACAAGCCCATCCCAAGAAAACTCAAATCTCAGCAGAAGAGGTGGACAGGTGCATGTCCTAATATCTTTGACCCACAGTATTAGGAAACCAACTGAAAAAGAAATGACAAAAAAAATCTTAATAAAAGACAATACAGCAATGTGGAAACCACTGGCTAGTGTTTCTTGATATCTCCCAGGAACATAATCCCAAGAAACGTAACTCTTTCCTTCTCCTTCCAAAACATGAATATTCATGGGCATATAATCAGTGTGCACATGTATGTGCATGCTCTGTGTGTGAGAATATACAGCATTCTGCACTCTGGGTGTGCATGGGTAATCAGATGCATGCCTATTGGTGTGCTTGCGTGTACATCCCATGAATAGTCAGGCACCTGTATGTACACTTGAGCATCAGTGATCAATGAATGCATTGTGTGAAGGTATCTTGTGCATATCTTGCACACTATTTTGCATGTGTACACACCCAGGTGTGTCCTGCGTGACCTGGAAAGCATGTCATGTGCATGCACAGGTGCACGTGTAGCTTCTGTGTCTGCGTGTTTTTGGGAGTCTGGGTTGTTAAGCCCTACCACGCACCAGGCTGTTTGCAGCCGATGTTGAGCCGCTAATGATTTTAATGAGAGTGCCTTCTGGATTCATATTTTTTTCATAAAATACATCACACTAAAACCAAATCAATGAGAAACATTAATTAGGGGCTTTGTAGATGCCTTCTGTGGTGGTGTTTTTCTTTTGAGAAGCACCAGACGAAGAATGCTGGGCTTTATTTAAGCTAAGTTGTTTGACATTTAGATGAGAGAAAAAAGGGGAAGAAACTAGCCGGCCCAGGAACCGTTTTTGACAGCTCTTTGTCATGCAAGGGAGAAAAAAGGCGCTGGCTGTGAGAGTCTACTTTGAAGCCCTGGAAATTTGTAATGAAAAATTTAAGATACAAGAGAGGCAGAAAGATGAGCTATTCACGGGGCTCTGCATATATTAACACTTGTAATGCAAACTAAAGGTTTGCTATGTGTTTTTATAATTTGGCCGCTAATAAATATCTTCCAGAAGTGCTTTGATTTTCTAAGCTCGGGTATGGAGTTCGAATCCATTAAAAAGTAAAAGAAACAATTGGCATTGGACTTTGGTCCCTGATTAGGGGACCATGCACATCAATTATTACAGACAGACCACTGACATATTTCAAAGGATGCTGGAAGCCCTTGCACACTCGGAGGAAGCCATGCGTCTGTGGATATATCCTCCAGTGCAACCATCTTCTGTGCCGACCTCCAGGTCAACTCTTCCTGAGCCCCCGATCCTCTCCCCTTAAAAACCACCTGGGCATGATTAATAAGGATTCTTTCTCCAGGGACAGGCAGATGCTAGGGACCCACTGAGGAAGTTCTCAAAGAGCAACATCTTCATTACCGAAAGGGCAGAGTTTCTGTGATGTCAAAGCAACTTTTACAAATTTGGGTTACCAAAGCAAATCAGTTCCATCCATGTATTACATCCCCACAGGCCTTGATCATGCTCATTTTGCTCAGCCTGTTTGATTACAGCCCAAGACATCTTTGTTTCCTCTCTTCTTTCTAGATCTTCCAATGATCTTCTTCTCCCCAGATCTTTTTTCTTTTGTCTGGAATTTCTATTCCCTGATTAACAAAAACTCAACATCTTTACACACTCTTCAAAATTCTTTTCTCTTTGCCTCATGAGTGGGCAGGCTAGGTTAGGAGGAATGTGGGCTTGGCAGTCAGATGGACTCAAGTTCCAACCTCGAATGAACATGAGAAGGAAGTGGTACATAAAGGCCAAGGAATGTGCAGGGAGCAGGCTAGCAGCTTTCAGCCTGGGCTCCGGGCTTTGGCCCTCCCAGCAAAGCAGCTCTGGGCGGCACCAACATTCAGTGCCCAGGGCCTTCATCTCTCAGGTCGAACACTCAATGCCACTTCCTCAGACTCCTGCTCTGTCTCTCTTAGAAAAGTGTTCATCCAGAATACTCAGTCCTGGAACCTTACACATCAATCCCTCAAAACACCCCTATAAGTTCTTCCAATTCCTCAAGCAGAAATGGTGCAATAGATCAGGGGTTTTCAACCTCTGTTCTATGGACATTTTGGGTCAGATAATTCTTTATTGGAGGGGCTATCCTGTGCATTGTGGGATATTAGCAGCATTCCTGGCCTATTTATCTTGTTAAAATGGACAACACCAAGTGAACTGCAGGCCACTGGCTATTCTCATGAGATACAATGTGGGGATCCAGGGTCCAAGTAGTGACCCTCTTAATCATAGTCATGGTTTGTAAGGCTGGAGAAAAATTACCAAAGGACATGAAGTGGAAAGAGTGGCCTCAATGAGGGACCTGACAAAGAGATAGCACATTTGATCTGGTAATTTAGAGAGTTTAACAAAAGAACTATTTGTAAGGGTGTGTGCAAGGTTTAAGGAAAGGAGACTGCAATACTCTAGAGCTACTGCAGTTGGGAGCCGCTATCACCTCTGGGCTAGAAGGGGACGGGAAGGGAATGATTAACCAAAAAGCTGTATGGAGAGGGACTTCTGAGAAGAGCTGTGGTAAACAGCCCACTCACAGTGATCCAGAAGGAGAGGAGCAGAGAACAACGCCCCGCGCCAACCCATTTTCCTCCCAAACTCATTCCTTCCTCCAGGAGCAAAGGATCAACTGAGGCATCTCTGATGGGTCAGACTCCCAGAGAAAAGAGTACCGGCATACCTCCTTTTATTGTGCTTCGCTTTAATTGTGCTTTGAAGATATTTGCATTTTTTACAAATTAAAGGTTTGTGGCAATCCTGCATTATTAGATGATGGTTATCATTTTTTAGCAATGAAGTTATTTTTTAATTAAGGTATGTACATTGGTTTTTTTCGACATAATACTGTTGCATTCTTACCATTGACTACAGTATAAACATAACTTTTATACGCACTGGGAAACCAAAAAATTTGTGTGACTCACTTTATTGCAGTATTTGCTTTATTACAGTGGTCTGGAACCAAACCCACAGTATCTCTGAGGTCTACCTGCAGAGTGGAAGGAGAGTGAGTAGACTGAGGGGCAGTGGAAAATATCCAGCACAGGTGAAAGGTGTCCAAGAGATAGTTTCTGGGCTGCTGCCCTGGCAAAAGGTATAGTCAAGGAAATTAGGAGAATAATTAGTAGCAAGGCTAAAGCACCAGCCAAAAGTGAGCGGTGAAGAGTGAGCCAGCCGAATCCTGAATGCCTGGTAATGGCAGTGGTGGCTTTGTGCTGGCTGCAAATCTCACATCCAAAGGGGTTAGGTTTGTTTCAAGGAGGCTAGAAGGAAGGAAGTCCCAACCAACCCAAACTCCTGGGCTGCTGACTAAGACTTTCATGATTAGATTTTATAATTGTCTGGCCAAAAGTGAACTTTCTTTTGATTTTGACCTCCCTGAGGGCAGAAACCCTGTCTGACTTGTCTGTGTGTACTCCCCAGTGCCTGCCATGGTACCTGGCAGAGAGCAATTGTTCGTTCAGCTTTTGAGTGTGAATGTGAAGGTCCAAGCTCTGGGATTCCCTTAACTGCCCTATATGGTCCTATGATCCATCGTGTGTAGGAAGAGTTCAAAACATCAAGTTGTACACCTTAAATCTATATAATTTTTATTTTTCAACCATATCTCAACAAAGATGGGGAAAAAAAGAGTTCCCAAGAGTCACTGTCAAAGCAAAGGGTCTACATTCTTTCTTTCCCTTCAGCAGATGGAAGAATCCTTCCCACAAAGTGTGCACAGTTCAAGCAGAGCCCTAGCAACCTGTCCACCTCTCATCTATTTCTCAGGGCACCTGGTAGGGGGGCAAGGAGTAGGAACTTGGGGTGCAATGTTTCTTGTCTCCCGAACTGCACAAACAGTCACCTGAGCCCTTAGTTAGGGAAAGCCACTAGACATCCTTCCAGCAGCAAGCACTACAATCTTGGCTGATTCCAGCTGGTAGGAGGGTGGGTAAAGATGTACCTCTCCATAGTTACAGCACCTAGTTCTTCAGACACATATCCAGTTTTATGGCACCAGGTCACTTGACTTCCTGAGAGTGACAAGCTTCCCTTGGTCTTGACTCCTGCAAAAAGCCAGGCAGTCTACACCAGCCTCCTATGGTATGTTCCAATTGTCTCCCTAAGGAATCCCCTCCCAGTCCTTCTTTTCCTGAGCAGGAGGCTAGGGCCCAAGCACAAATTGCCTCTGCGAAGTTCTTCAGTGTGTTTGGAATCCCAGATTAAAAACATTCATTGTGGGGGCTTCCCTAGTGGCGCAGTGGTTGAGAATCTGCCTGCTAATGCAGGGGACACGGGTTCGAACCCTGGTCTGGGAGGATCCCACATGCCGCGGAGCGGCTGGGCCCGTGAGCCACAGCTACTGAGCCTGCGCGTCTGGAGGCTGTGCCCCGCAACGCGGAGGGGGGAGTCACGATGGTGAAAGGCCCGCGCACCACAATGAAGAGCGGCCCCCGCGCCGCGATGAGGAGTGGCCCCCGCTTGCCGCAACTAGAGAGCCCTCGCACGAAACGAAGACCCAACACAGCCAAAAATAATAAATAAATAAAAATTTAAAAAAAAAACAACATTCATTGTACTTCTACCCTGAGCTTAGTATGATGAGGGTCATGAAGGGACCTTAAAAATAATGTATTACCTCAAAAGGATTATAGTCCAACAGGAAAGGTTAAAAAAAAAAAGTTTAAATGGATTCCCAGCAGAAAAGGACTCCTGGGGATACCTCAGAAGAGAGCCATCCCTTGCTGATAGGGATGAGTCATAATGAGGTAAAGAGGTTGATGTGGGCAGGTGAGGAAGGGATGGAGAAGGGGGTACTTAAGCCACACCTTGCCTATGAGCAGACTCTCATCACCTGGGATGGCTACATCTTTTAAGTTATAACCAATGTGTCAGACCTTCCCCACTCCCTGCCTGCTGCCCCTTCTACTTGTGATTGCTGGAAAAATTTTAAGAAAAAGATGTTCTAAAGATGCTGGTTAAATATCAATAGCTCTGTCTCTGGTTCTCCATTTGAAGCCTTCTTAATTAAGGCACCACTGCCTGGACATAAATGCATTTATGTCTATTAATTTTTGCTCCACTTAGCAGAGTGATCACTTAATTAAATGTCTTCAGTTGTTTTATTGGAAAAAACATAACCCATCCCCCCCCCACAAGGCATTCGTCCTTCCCACTTAGCTCCTCTGTTGTGCTGTGAATTTAAGCATACTATTTGTTGCTTTCCACTCAGTTCATTTGTAATCCCGATGCCACTGCATTTGTAGGAACTGATATTAAAAAGTAATATCTGAGACTAAAGTCGCTAGACTGTTTAGTAGATTTTTAAATTGAAACCAAAATTATACAGATTTTTCATTCTGATAATTCCACCAATTCACTAATTCTTTAATCTTTACAGGTCATTGAACAGTTCCACATTAATGAGATGTAGTTAAGAACAAATTTTACACTTTTTCCTTTTTTTTTTCTTGAAAAATGTTTCCTATCATTTGTAAATTAGAAAGAACTTGTTCCATTTATGGTCCATTTATTTAAAATAATCGAATGCATGGGATCTGGCTGAACACTGTGTGTAATGATGCTTTTAAACAAATTACCATTTATTTATAAGCAAGAAATAGACTTTTAAAAAGCACCCAGACTTGGTTACATTATTAATGATGTTCTCCAAGCCCAAAAGCTCTAGGGGGGGATGTGTGTGTGTGTGTACGTATGTGCATATGCACACACATGGATGTGGATTTTATTCCAGTGAGAAGGTTGAGGACTTGGGAGTAAAACTAAGAAAAAAAAAAAAAAAAGCTTCTAGAAAAGCAGCATGTTTTTCCTTTTTCAGAAAGTTGCAAATGTTACTGAAATTCACCATGATGAGCTATCCATTCCAAAATCTTCACTGTAAATGTGTGGCTCTCATCACAAGCACCCAAAGCGAAAATCAACCCTAACCCTACTTGTTCAATGTGCCAAGGTTATGGAACAAACAGAAAAAGTCTTTCATCCCATTTAAGACAGACGCATGTACAAGTATGCAAAGCCCATCTCTTCCACCAGTGGCCCAAGAGTTCCTACTTAGAGAATAATTGCATTTTTATAAAATGCTGTGGAGTTAATTGCTTGGATTCAAGTATTGTATATCACTATTATTCCTTGCCACACACTACTGCTGGGAGGAAAATGTTTATCCCGTTAAGTGATAGCTAAAGAGCTTGCATTGTAGAGAACCAGGGGAGATAGCTGACTATGCTAAGAATTAATGGGGAGAGATTATTCTGGCTTCATCAGCTTTGGCCCTATCCATTCATAAGACTATCTCCATTCCCTTTCTATCTTTTTTCTTCTATACAGACCAAATAAAGAATAAATAAATAATAAGTAGTGTCTGGGACTTCCAATATTTAATCCCAGCCCCAGCCCCGCAACTGCCAACAAGTGTGCAATCCCCAGAGAGCATTTGTCAGCTCCAGCAAAATCAACTGAAATAGCCCTGTTCACCGGGCTATTTTTTCTTTGAGAAGGGAGTCTACAAGCCTGAAGGAGTTAAGGGAAGATAAAGGAGAAAGGATGAAAAGGGAAGGAAGAAGGTGGAAGAAAAAATATGAATCTAAGATACCAGAGGTATCAAAGCTGCTAAGCAGAGTAAGATATTAAAAGTTTCCAGGCCTGAGAGAATATGTGGATAGGACTACTTCATGCCAGTGATTTTTTGAGAAATCATGAAAAAAATGAAAGGAAAGGTGCTTAAAGACAAGATGAATGCATGCAAAGATAACTCTTGTATTGCTAGCACCAAGAACTGTGCCTGACATACAATGGACACTCAATAAATATTTGTTAAATATTAATAAATGAATGAATGAATGATGTGTTGGTTTTCCAAAAAAGGCAGAGGTAGATCTAGACTCTGAGGCTAGTTTCTTCAACCACTAACAAAACAATAATTGTTAAATCAGTGGTTTTGAAAGCTTAGAAAATAAGCAATAATGGCCAGGTCCCATTAGGACAAATCTTGCCAAACAAATCTAATGGCCATTTTTTTCACTGAGTTATCAGTAGACAGCTGTATCTTATTTTCAGTCATGTGTTTGACAAACTATATTGATATGTCTGCAATCAGGAAAATGTGGGAATTTGCTGAACATCTATATTAAAGTGATAATGACTAATAGACAAAAAAAAAACTCTAGTGGAATCCTATAGGTCCATTGACTATTTGTTGTACCAATAACTGAAGATAATAGAAGACAGTATTTGTGATTGGGACCATGATAAGAAATTCTGGAGTTTATGGTCATATTTAGTAATAGGGCTCTGTCCTCAGCCCTAACCTATTTAATCTTTTTCTCATAATCTTATATAGATGTATCTAACATGCCAATCAAAATTTGTAAATGACAAAAAGTTGGGAGAGTAGTCAGACAACTGAATAAAATATAGGCAACTATCAACCTGACAAGGATAAATATAATGTTTTCAATAGGTTCAAAAAGTCAGCTTCTCATAAATAGACATGGAGAATACCTAGCTAAATAGCAGCAGTCACTGGGGATAAAAACATAAGCTTAAGCTGTTTTAATTTTACAAGTTTGATATGCAAAAAGTATATAATGTGATCATCAAGTAACCCAAGGTTGTTGGTATTTGTATCAATAGAAACTACCACTGACAGGTGGCAGTTGGTTGAGAAAACAGGAAGGGGATGTGATATAACAGGGAGAAGACAAGCTTTTGGCAGGATATGGCTGCTGTCTTTAAGTATATGAAAGGCTGTATTTTGGAAAAGAAAAAAAATCATGTTTTTTGCTGTCCCACAGGAAAATGTTCCAATTGGAACTGTCTAGAAATGGAATAGAATCCTTTGTGAAAATTAATGATCCCTTCCTTGGAGGGAGCCCAATGTCCTTTGTCAGAGCTGCTAAGAAGATAACCTAGCAGAAAGGTTATACTTGGTTGCTAAGATTCATAAAATTCTGAGATTCCTTGATTCTCTGACCCATTTCAAGATGGATCAAAGCATAGACCAGTGGCACACAGACTTGGAAGTTGTGTGTTTATGTGTGTCATTAAAATAAACAAAAAATTAAGTTAGAGGCACTAACACCAAGCTATCAACTTTCTATTTTTTCAACTTAGTATATTAATATTTAATAATAAAAATAAACATCCAAATACCACATCCATCATTTCACAGAAAATCATTTTAAACACTAAAATCTAAGATGAAAAAAATCTCAGTAAAAGGACAATTTTTTTTATATTGAATAAGCTTTGGATCATGAAGACCACTCTATTTTCCCTACTTCTCTCATTTTTCCACAAATGAGTAAAAATTCCTTCAAAGCCAACACCAGCACTTGAAAACCACTGAGACAGGCAACATTAGTCAGGGTACTAAGGCCATTTGGCAGTGTCAGTCATGGAGCTAGGATAAAAATGTCAGGTCATCCAGAAAGGATAAGTGTGGTTTTAACTGCTGCTTCCCGGTTCATAAATGGTCACATTTTTGCTGTATCTTCACAGGGCAGAAGGAGCAAGGGAGCTCTCTGGGGTCTCTTTTATAAGGGTGCTAATCCCATTTATAAGGGCTCTGTCCTCAAGGCCTGATCACCTCTCACATGTCCCACCTCCTAACACCATCAAATTGGGGGTTAGGATTTCAATGTATGAATTTTGAGAAGATACAAATATTCAGCCTATAGCAGCCTAAAAGGGAAATTTCATCATTCCTGTTCATATTTTTCAGAATTTTCCTAGTATCTTCCTACATATAATCTTCCATGTGAATTGTAAAATAACTTGGTCTAAGTTTCAGAAAGAAAACTCTCTCTTTAGTGTTTTTTTATTTGAACTGTTTAAATTTGCAGATTAAACTGGAAAGAGTTGACGTCATTTCCTATTAAATCTTCTCATCCAGTAACATGACTACTGTTCCATTTCTGTTTATTTGAGACTTCTTTTATGTTCCTCAGTAAAGTTTTATAGATTTATTCAAATACAAGGTCTGCAAAATTACTCTTGTATTATTTCTAGTCTTTTGAAGTTTTTCTTGCTCTTACAAATGGTTATCTGTCTCACTACATTTTTTTCCTGGTACATAGGAAATCTATTTTTAAATATTATTTTATAAATGAACTTTTATTGAATCTTTGTATTTGAGTGGTGTTTTTAGTTGGTCCACTCGGATTTCCAAAAATCTTTATGTCTATTCTTTGCTAATATTTATACCTTTTTTTTTTTCTTATTGCATCAGCTAGAATTTCTCAAACAATGTGAAATAAGAGTGATGACAGTGGGCATTTTTTTAGTACCCCTTATTTATCGGGATAACTGCAATGTTTCTCAACCAAAGGGACCTAGCCATTAGGGGGCTGTGAGATAAACTCTTGGTACAAGGGACATGGACGTAGAGCTATCATACTCCTCTCCCTGTGAAATTTTGATAAGCTGTTCTGGAAGTGCTGTCAGTTGCAATTTAGAATCATTGCATAGTGATGTAACATCAGCAAAATTTGTTGTATCATTCAAGTACATCTGAGTGCAAAAAAATGTTAAAAAAATGAGAAACCTGTGTTTTAGTACTTCACTACCTGTTTGATGTTTGCTATTCATTTAGGGTAAATATTCTATAGGATTGTATCATATACCTACATTACTAACAGGAGTTTTTGTTTGTTTTTTCCATCTGAAATAGATATGGACTTCCTTGAAATGTGTTTTGGAAATCTGATATGGTTACATGATGCATTTTCAAATGCTTAAAGAACAGGTTCTTACAGTGAGGTAGTGGTAATTATCTTCACTACACTGTTGCTCACAATTTGCCAACATTTTGTCTAGGACTTTTTCAGCTCTATTCATCTTTATACCCTTAGTATTTCATGTATCCTATGCTTTAGTCAAACTGATGTATATGCTCTCAATGTGCTTTCCGATTTCTGTGCCTTGACTTTATTTACTTTCCTTTATTTACTTCATTCTTCATTTCTATGTGCTCAAACCCAAATCAAACACAGCATCTTCCATGACAGTCTCCCTGAAAACTTCAATTACATGCCTCTTTCCCCTTCTACACTTAATTTGTTTCTGCACCTTTCTAATGACACTTATTTCTATGTGTCATAGTTGTTGATTTAGCTTATCCCTTCTCCTAGCTGGTGAACTTCCTGAAGGATCTACATCTGACTCACCTTTATTTCTCTTAGTGTTTTAGGATGGCGCTGAGTATATACAATGTGAGAACATCCCAGCTCTGCCTCTTTCTAGCTACGTGAACTTGGGTAAGTTACTTAACTTTTCTCACCCTCAGTTTCTTCTCCAATGTGGAATATCAATAGTGAGGTAATGTACGTAAAAGCACTTGGAATAATTCCTAGCATAACTTTAGTCCTCAATATCCTCTATTTATTATAACCTATTAGAAATAAGCTTAAGGAAGGCAGGTGTTTCCTCTGTTTTGTCATTTGCTGATTCTTAACACCTAGTACAGTTCTTAGTACATAGCAGGCATTCAATTAATATTTATTTAGTAAAGGTTAAATGAGTAAATAGATGTATGGATGATAAAATTGTCCTCTGCAAGTTTGAATTCTCATTCTGGTTTCACTTCCCTGTTATTTTACCCAGAGAAAGTAGATCCCATGTCACAGGAACCACAAAGTTCCACCCGGTAATTTCTCTTTCACTGGAAGTTATATACTAGCCCTAAGATAAACATGCAGCTGAGACAGAAGAAAAGGAGTTGGGGAACCTCTGATAGCCTACTGAGCAAAACTGGGATCTGACTTCCAGCATACAAATACAGTATTCTGTGCCAGTCAATATCTTTGTGGTTACAATGAATAAACCTCTTTATTTTTTAAGTGTTAGATAGTTCAGGTTATTTTTCTGCTTTCTCTAAATGCATGAAGGATAAAACTTATGTGGCAAAGAAGGGAGGGAGAAGGCAAGTGCTAGAACAGAACATAATCCATTAGTAGCAAGGCAGTGGTTAAGACAAGACTTTGAACAAAGACCTCTTTACTAACCTGTGGATAGCTATACCATGAGCTCCTTCAGGAGGCTATCACATAAAATTGCTACAAAAATGCTAAGTTTTGTTCTGTTTTCTTTTACTGTTTCTATATTCCACTTTAGTATTAAGACTAGTCTCGGGACTTCCCTGGCAGTCCAGTGGTTAAGACTCTGTGCTTCCAATGCAGGGGACTCAGGTTTGAATCCTGGTTGAGCAACTAAGATCCCACATGCCACGTGGTGTGGCAAAAAAAAAAAAAAAAGGCTACTCTCTGAAATAACACCACCCTGAGAATGAATTACATATAATCTTAGAAAAGTAACTTCAACCCTCTGAGCCTCAGTTTCCTTATCTCTAAATATCTACCTCATAGAATTATTGAAATGACTAAATGAGATAATGTGTATTCCTGGCCCAGATCTGGACATATAACGGATGCTTGCTAAATGTTAATGCCTTTCTCCTTTCTACCACCGTCACTTTTACCATAATTAGGAGTAACATATGTCTGTATTTCAGAAATATCCTCTTTATTATTGTTATCATTACGTTCAAAAGCTGAAAGATTATTCTAGTTCAAAGTACTAGATATCAGTTTCAGCCATGGAGTATAAAACATAGCATTTACAAAAATTTCTGGCTGTAAATTTTGGGCTTATAAAAGAAATGGTTGATTTGTATTGATCATTGATTTTTTATTGAAGTATAGTTGATTCACAATGTTGTATTTATTTTTGCTGTACAGCAAAGTGATGCAGTAATACATACATATACCTTCTTTTTTTATACTCTTTTCCATTATGGTTTCTCACAGGATATTGAATATAGTACCCTGTGCAATACAGTAGGACCTTGTTGTTGATCATTGATTATTTTGTTCCTAGATGGTAAATGTGAGTTTTCAAAGACCCCTGTTTTTTTTTTAAGTGGAGCAAATTGGTAAAGATCAATCTTGCTTTTCAGTCAATACAGAATATTCTGAAAGAAACAAATGTTAAAACACAACATATCAAAAATCTGTGAGATGCTGCTAAAACAAGAGTCAGAGGAAAATGTATATAATTAAATGCTTAAATTAGAAAATAAGAGTATTAAATTAATAATCTAAGATTCTACCTTAATAAACTAGAAAAAGAAGAGAAAGTCAAACTCAAAGTAAGCAGAGGAAGAAAATAGTAAATATAACAGTAGAAATCATAAACTAAAACACGGGGGGGCTTCCCTGGTGGCGCAGTGGTTGAGAGTCTGCCTGCCAGTGCAGGGGACACGGGTTCGAGCCCTGGTCTGGGAGGATCCCACATGCCGCGGAGCAACTGGGCCCGTGGGCCACAATTGCTGAGCCTGCGCGTCTGGAGCATGTGCTCCACACCAAGAGAGGCCGCGATAGTGAGAGGCCCGCGCACCGCAATGAGGAGTGGCCCCCGCTTGCCACAACTGGAGAAAGCCCTCGCACAGAAACAAAGACCCAACACAGCCATAAATAAAATAAAAAAAAAAAAGAAAATCTATAAAAAAAACAAAACAAACCAGAGAAGCCACAGTGCTGGCATCCTACTCAAAAAAAAAAAAAAAAAAAAAAAACGAGGGGGATGGGGACTTCCCCTGTGGTCCGGTGGTTAAGACTCTGCCATCCCACTGCAGTGGGCGGGGGTTCAATCCCTGGTTGGGGAACTAAGATACCACATGCCACGTGGCACAGCCAAAAAACAGAAAAAAAAAAAAAAAAAAAAAGGGGGAAAACAGAGAAAATAAAATCAAGGGCTGGCTCTTTGAAAAGATCAATTAAACTGATAAATCCCTAGCCAAACAATCCAGAAATAAAGAGAGAAGACAAATAGGCCTACAACAGAAATGAAAGACAGAATATATCTACACATTTTTCAAACATAATGAGTATAAGAAAGTATTATGAACAAATTTATGCTAATAAATTCTATATCTTAGATGAAAGGAAAAATTCCATGAAAGATATTTTTTAAAAGCTCATTCAAGAAGAAAGAGATAATCTGAATAGCTCTATACCTATTAAACTTACTGAGGGTTCTGTCAAATATGTAAGGAAGAAATAATGCCAAGTCTACACAAACTCTTTCAGAAAATAGAAGGGCAAACACATCCCAGCTTATTTTAGGAGGCCAATGTTACCTGAAAACAAAACCTACCAAAGAAATTACAAGAAAAAATACCACAGATTCATATTCTTCATAAACATAGACACAAAAATCCTTTAAAAAATGTTAGCAACCACTCTATTTCAACATGTACTGGAGGTTCTAGCTAATCCAATAAGACAAGAAAAGGAAATAAAAGGTATACAGATTGGGAAGGAAAACAGAAAACTGTGTTTGTTCACAGATGACATGATCATCTATGTAGAAAACCTGAAAGAATTGACAAAACAAAACAAAACAAAAAAACAGAAGTTCCTGGAACTAATAAGTGATTAAAGCAAGGTTGCAGGATACAAACTTAATAGACAAAAGTAAATCATTTTCCTATATACCAGCAATGAGCAAGTGGAATTTGAAATTATAAAAAAGAATAACACATTAGCAACCCCAAAATGAAAACTTAGGTATCAATCTAACAAAATATGTACAAAGTCTATATGAGGGAAACTACAAAACTCTGATGAATAAAATCAAAGAACTAAATAAATAGAGAGTTATTTCATGTTTATGGATAAGAAGCCTCAATACTTTCAAGATATCAGTTCTTCCAAACTTGATCTATAGATTCAAGGCAATCCCAAGCAAATCCCAGCAAGTTATTTTACGAATATAAGCAAAATGATTCTAAAGTTCCTACGGAGAGTCAAAATACCCAGAATAGCCAACAAAATATTGAAGGAGAAGAATAATGTTAGAAGACTGACACTACCTAAAACCACAGTAATCGAGACAGTGTGGTATTGTTGAAAGAACAGACAAATAGCTCAATGGAATATAATAGGGATCCCAAAAATAGACCCACATAAATACAATTAAGTGATCTTTGACAAAGAAGCAAAAGTAATGCAATGGAGGAACAATAGTCTTTTCAACAAATGGTGCTAGAGCAACTGGACATCCACATGCAAAAAAAAAAAAAAAATGAATTTAGACATAGACCTTGCACCCTTCACAAAAATTAACTGAAAATGAATCATAAACCTAAATGGAAAACACAAAACTATAAAACTCTTAGAATATAACATTGGGGGAAATCCTAGATGACCTTGGTTATGGCAATGACTTTTTAAATACAACACAAAAGCCATGATCCATGAAAGAAATAATTGATAAGCTGGGCTTCATTAAAAATTATAAACTTTTGGGCTTCCCTGGTGGCGCAGTGGTTGAGAATCTGCCTGCTAATGCAGGGGACACGGGTTCGAGCCCTGGTCTGGGAAGATCCCACATGCCGCGGAGCAACTGGGCCCGTGAGCCACAACTGCTGAGCCTGCGCGTCTGGAGCCTGTGCCCCACAACGGGAGGGGCCGCGATAGTGAGAGGCCCACGCACCGCGATGAAGTGGCCCCCGCACCACGATGAAGAGTGGCCCCCGCTTGCCGCAACTAGAGAAAGCCCTCGCACGAAACGAAGACCCAACACAGCTAAAAAATAAATAAATAAATAAATAAATAGAGCAGCTATTAATTTAAAAAAAAAATTATAAACTTCTGCTCTGTAAAAGACAAGGCCAAGAAAATGAGAAGACAAGCCACAGACTGGGAGAAAATATTTGGAAAAGACAGTTGGTAAAGAACTGTTACCCAAAATATGCAAAGAACTCTTAAAACTCAACAATAAGAAAACAAACAACCTGATTTTTAAAACGGGCCAAAGACCTTAACAGACACCTACCAAATAAGAACAACAGATGGAAAATAAGCATATGAAAAGATGCTCTGCATCATATATCATCAAGGAAATGCAAATTAAAAACAACAATAATATACTACTACACACCTATTAGAATGGCCAATATCTTGAAACACTGAAAACATCAAATGCCTGCTAGAATGTGGAGCAACAGGAACTCTCATACACTCCTGGTGGGAATGCAAAATGGTATTGTCACTTTGATGGTTTCTTACAAAACTAAATATACTCTTATCATATGATCTAGCAATCAAATTTGATATTTACCCAAGGGAATTGAAAACTTATGTCCACACAAAACACTGGACATCGATGTTTATAGAAGTTTTTTTCATAATTGCCAAAAGTTGGAAGCAACCAAGATGTTCTTCATTAGGTAAATGAATAAATAAACTGTGGTACATCCAGACAATAGAATATTATTCAGCACCAAAAAGAAATGAGTTATCAAGTCATGAAAATACATGGAGGAACCTTAAATGCTTATTACTAAATGAAAGGAGCCAATCTCAAAATGCTATACACTGTATAATTCCAACTATATGACATTCTGAAAAAGGCAAAACTATGGAGACAGTAAAGAGATCAGTGGTTGTCATGAGCTGGAGCCAAGGGCAGTGGGTTGGAGGGGGGCGATGAATAGGTAAAGCACAGAGGGTTTATAGGGCACTGAAAATACTCTGTATGATACCATAATGATGGATATATATCAGTACACATTTGTCCAAACCCATAAAATGTACAATACCAAGAATGAAACCTAAGGTAAACTAGGGACTTTAGGTGATTACCACGTGTCAATCTGGATTCATCAACTGTAACAAATGTACCACTCTGATGAGGGATGTTGATAATGGGGAAGGCTGTGCATGTTTAGGGTAAGGGGTATATGGGAAATCTCTGTATCTTCCCCTCAACTTTGGTATGAACCTTAAATTGCTTAAAAAAATAAAATCTTAATTTTAAAAAGTTAGCAAATCAGATAACAGCAATATTTAAAAAGAATAATCCATCATGTTCAAGTGGGATATCTCCAAAACTGTAATATTGGTTTAACATCTGAAAATTAATCAATATAATCCATATTAACACACAAAAACAGAACCATATTATAAATTCAATAGGTGCCTAGAAAGATTTGACCAAATTCAATACCCATTTATGATTTTTTTAAAATACCCTCAGTGTCTTAGACCATTTGAACTGCTATAACAGAATACCACAGACTAGGTGGCTTAAACAACAAACATTTATTTCTCATAGTTCTGGAGGGTGGGAAGTCCAAGATCAAGGCACGAGTAGATTTAGCATCTGCTGAGGGTTTCCTGGTTCATAGGTGACCTTCTTCTCCCTGTGTTTTAATATGGTGAAAGGGGAAAGGCAGCTCTCTGGGGTCTCATTTATAAGGGCACTAATCCCATCTATGAGGGATCTGCCCTCATGATTTAATCACTTCCCAAAGGCCCCATCTCCTAATACCATTGAGTTAGGGGTTAGGATTTCAACATATGAATGGGTGGGGGGAGGATATAAACATTTGATCCATTATACTCAGCAAACTAGACAAAAGTGAGGCTCAGTGGAAATACCCAGAGCTAGCATAGGATTCAATAGAAAAAACTAAACACATTCCCCACATATCAGGAATAAGGCAATGACATCTGTTTGTATATTTCTGTTCTAAATTTTCCTAGCCAGTACAAAGGAAAACAAATAAAATTCATACAGATTTAAAAGAAAGTAAAACTGTCTTTGTAAGATGACATGATTACCTATGTAGATAATCCCAAGGAATCTACCCAAAACTGTCACTAAAAATAATAAGTGAGTTTATCAAAGTTGCAGGATACAGGGCCAATATACAAAAATCAATTGTTTTTCTATACACTAGAAATGAATAATTGGGAATTGAAATAAAAAGCAATATAATACAATAACAACAAAAAGATGAAAACTTATAGGTAAATTTAACAAAATATGTTTAATATATCTATGTAAAGAAAACTGTAAAACATTAGAGAAAGTAAAGAAGACCAAACTAGATGACAAATTATGTCATATTCATTGATCAGAAGAATCAATAGTGTTAAAATATAAATTCTCCCCAAATTTATCTATATACTCAAAGCAGTTCCAGTAAAATCTGAAGTTTTTTTTTAACACAAATCTAGGCAAGCTGATTCTAAAATCAGCTTGATTTTATATATGAAAATGCAAAGGACCCAAATTAGCCAAAACAATTTTGAAAAAGAAAAAAATTATAGAACCTACAATCCCTGATTTCAAAACTTATTACAAAATTATAGTAATCAGGACATTGTTTCAATGGCATAAGAATAGGCACATAAATCAGTGGAATAGAATAGAGAGTCCAGAAAGAGCTCACATATATCCTCAGTTCATTTCTGACAGAGATGTGAAAGTATTTCAATGGAGAAAAAGTCTTTTTCACTGGTGGAACAATTGGATTTCCCCATGTGAAGAAGGTGAAGGAGGACCTTCTTCACATGGGGAAAGGTGGGGAGGGATGGGGGAGGGAGGAGGGTGGGGAGGTGAGGGAAGGAAAAGGAGAAAATAACCTCAACCCGTACCTCATGTCATACACACAAAAAATTGACACAAACTGGATCATAGGTCTAAACATCAAAGCTAAAACTATAAAACTTCTAAAAGAAAACATAGCAGAAAATCTCTGTGACCTTGGGGTAGGCAAATATTTCTTAGAACATAAAGAGCACAAAACATAAAATTAAAAAAACAATAAATTGTACTTCACCTACATTTAAAACTTAAAAATTTGGTTGTTTGAGAGGCACTGTAAAGAAAATAAAAAGGCAATTCACAGACTGGGAGAAAACATTTGCAAATCACATGACTGATAAAGGACTTATATCAGAATATACAAAGAACTCTCAGAACTTTTAATAAGAATGAAACAACCAGTAAAATAATGGACAAAATATTTGAACAGACATTTTACCAGAGAAGATATATGAATGGCAAATAAGCACATGAAAAGATGCTCAACATAATTAGTCATTAGGGAAATGCAAAGTAAAAGCATGAAATACCAACACCCACTAGTATGACTAAAATTAGAAAGACATACAAAGTGTTAGGATATAGAACAACTAGAAATCTCACATATAGCTGGTGGGAATGCAAAAAGATGCAGTCACTTTGGAAAACAGTTCATCAGTTTAAGTATACACTTACTACGTGACCCAGCAATACTACCCCTTGTATTTTCCCATGAGAAATGAAAATATATGTCCACACAAAGACTTGTACATTAATGTTCATAGAAGCTTTATTCATAATAGCCAAAAACCTGAAATCACCATCAACTGGTAAGTGAATAAACATATTGTGGTATATCCATACAATGAAATGTTTCTCAGCACTAAAAGGAACAAACTACATAACATTACATAACATAGATGAATCTCAAAAGTATTGTTAAGTGAAAGAAGTCAGATGCAAAAGACTGTTTGTATGATCTGTTCCTATAAAATTTTAGAAAATGTAAAACTACAGTCATTGAAAGCAGATCAGTGGTTGCCTGAGCCCGGGGGTGGGAACAGGGATTGACTGCAAAGGGCACAAGGAAACTTTTTGAGATATGGAAAATGTTCTGTATATACTGATTATGTTTACACCACTGCATATATTTGTCAAAATTCATGACACTGTTCATTTAAAATTGGTGAGTTTTATACCTCAATAAAGCTGTCAACCAATCAATCAATAACCATAAGTTAGATCACATCATTCCCACACTCAAAATCCTCTAATAGCTTCCTATCATGCCTATAATGATATCCAAAATCTCTGCCACGGCTTATACTGATGCACATGATCTGGCTCCTACACACCTCTTCAGTCCCCTCCATCCACTTCTCCCTAAACGTTTTCTGTCATACTGTCCTCCTTGGGGACCCTAAAACACACCAAGCATGTCCTGCGTCGGAGCATTTGCACGTTCCATTCCCTCTGCTGGAGATATTCCTCCCCTTCTCATTGATTCCTCACTTTTCCAGGTCTCTGTTTAACTCTCAGCTTATCCCATCTCCTCCATTGCTCTCCTTCTGCTTTATTTTATTCATAGCACCTAACATTGTCTGACATTATTTTATTTACTTACTCATTTTATTTTCCCCATTTGAATTAACTCCTTGAGGGCAGGGATTTCTAAGGTCATATCCCTAGCCAGTAGCACAGTATCTGGCACAAAGTAGGATCTCAGTGAATCCAGGTTATTCAATGAATGAAGCATCCTAAAATCTCTACGTATTGGAATCTATGTAATACAGCCAAAACAGTACACATAGAAAGACACATAGTCATAAAAACTTATATTATTAAACAAGAATGAAGCTGAATGAATTAAACACTGAATTGAAGAAATTAAAAATAAAATGAAATAATCCTAAAGAAAACAGAAAGAATGAACTAATAAAATAAAAACAAAACAATAAATTAGAAAATAGACTAGGAATTGAAATAACAAATCCAAGAGCTATTTCTTTGGGGGGAAATAATAATGAAATAGGTAAATCACCAGCTTATTTACTCCTGAATAAAAGGAATAAAATTAGAAATGAAAATCAGGGAAATTAGAATAGAGAGGAATTTTTTTTTATTATAAGAAAAAGATTTGCTCTCTATGAGACAAACATATTTGCAAACAAAATTGCTTTGACCCCCAAACTCCTCACTTTGTTTGACATTCTTTGGGCCCCTTGCTAATCACTGGCTCTCATGTGGCTTCATTCTGCTCTGTGGTCTCTGGGCACGTCTCTGCTATGTGGACCCTTGAGGGAGATCAGCTACCACTGGTTAGGTGATGCACGTTCTAAGCATCTCAATTAGTCTTGGGTCAGACCATCCATGCTCTGCCAGTAACTAACTGTGTGATTTTAGTTGTGTCTCCAAATCGCAGTGTCCTTATCTGTAAATGGAATAATAATGCCTACCTCACAGGTGTGGATAAGTGAGGTGATCAGGTAAAGTGTTGTGCATAGAGTGCTCATTAAATGTTAGAAGTACTGTATGATAACGCTTACATGTGGAATCTAAAAAAGTTAAACCTATAAAATCAGAGAGTAAAATGGTAGTTACCAGGGACCGGGGATGGAGGGCAGTGGATAAAAGTGATGATGTTTAAGGGTACAAACTTGTAACCAGTAGTAAATAAGTCACAGAGAGGTCACACACAGTATAATGAATACAGACAATAATATTGTATAATAATATTATATAAATATATAGCTACATCAGCAATCCTATTACAATATATAAATGTATCAAAGTAACATACTGTACACCTTAAACTTATACAGTGTTACATGTCAAACTTATTCAATAAAATTTTTAATTAAAAAAACTAAAATAAAAACGAAAGCCTAAATCTTAGTTGGTATTCAGTTACAGGTGAGCTCTGAGTCTGCGCAAGGGTAGCCTGTGAATTCTGGGGAGGTCTGACCACTGAACCATCTAGGGGAGGTGTTGAGAAGCCTGAATCACCATACTTTCCTGGTCCTCTAACTATTCAGTCAGCATTGGCTAGACTGCTACTGCAAGCTTATCCTGGGTGTATTTAAGAGACATGGGACTTGGTTCAAGCTAAAGTCCTCATTAGCACTTGGCCTCCACAATTTGCAGAATGCGTTTACAAAGATGTTTTCTGGTGCAGGCCACACCACCAGCTGCCTCTCTTGAATGGACAGGAGGAAACTCTCCCAAGAAATGTCTAGAAGGAAGGCACCCTTAATGTTTACCCCTGGCTACCTCAGCACACCAACCCACATGCACCTATTCTGGGCAGACTTGGGCACACACAAACATGGAGGTGGCAGTTAGCATCCCTCAGAGCTGCATGACATTCATTTGTGCTGTGCAGAAACTGGAGAGGATACTCACTAAGGCATTTAGAGATTATTTCCAATCACTTCCAAGGATAAACCAGCAGTATAAATAGCCATGTCCTAAGGCAGACTCACAGATGCCTCTGAGTCCTCCAGGGCCTGAGCCAAATGAAAAAGGCAAGGAAAATGCTTTTTCCATCCCAAGGACTTTACGCCATGAGGCTCCAAGTAGAATTGGGTTGACTGTTCTCTGATAAAGAATACAGAATAAAAGCTTCCAAAGTGACACCAGCTTGAGTGCAGTCACTCGCTCTTAAACTTGAGATGCAAGTTCTCAGGGATGTTGTTCTCATTTTTAAAATAGAAATTTAAACAAATGAGAAAAGAGAAAACAGTTGCCTCAGCCCAAATCCTTCCCAGAATCCTTACCAAGGAGCCTGGGTCTCAGTAAATTAAGAACTGCAGCTTGTCAGAGGCAGAAGGAGCCTCAGAAAGCATCTCCTCCATGCCCCTCATTGTATAGCAGGGAGGTTGGGGCCAGAAAAGGGGCCTATGTATGGTGTACAGCAGGTCAGGAATGAGACCACAGCAAGAAATCAGGTCTCCCCACCCTACTATGATGCTTCTTAACTGCACCGCTTCATAGGCCTGTACTGACATAGCTCAAAAACTGCAAATTGTGAACTCAAGTTATCTGAACCACTTGGGAACTGTCAGTATCAGATGTTCTGCTCTTGTCCAGATGTTGTTCAACTTGTTAGAGGAAGGTCTCAGGAGATCTTGTGATAAAGTGCCTTCATAACCCACAAAGCCCATTAACAATTCCCAGGAAATAAAAATAGAATCTGGGTTATAAAGTCCAACTTTTTTTTTCCTTTGTGCTTAGTCTAGTTTCACTTGCTCATAGGGTGCCAAGTGCAGAGGCCTTGCACCCAGCCCTTCAGACCAGAGTACCCCATGCGAAATGGCTGTACCCAACACCTCAGAGATGCTGCGCCCAGCACTGTGATCTGGAGCTGAGAGCACAGCTGCACCTGACCCATCAGATCTCCACCTTCTCCTCACTGAGAAGAACCCTGTAGAGCTGCTCCACCAACAGCCTTTCAGAGGGAGCATGTGCTCTAGAGTGCGAGCTTGCAACTCGCCCCTAAGATGGCTTAGGGGTTTCCTGGGGATGGCAAGGTTTTGCCACATCTGCATCCCTAACTATGGTCTAATAGCTAGGCTTCTATATGAAAAGTTGAAAGGAAAGGATGATGATCCTTTTGAATGGAATTCAGAATGTGAAGGGGCCTTTCAAGAACTGAAAAAGCAATTACTTCAGGCCTCTGCCCTGGTCCTCCAGATTTAGCTAAACCCTTTGACCTTTACATTTTTGACAGAAGGGAATCACCCTTAAGGTATCAGCTCAAAAACTGGGACACCTTATTAGCTCAAAAACTGGGACTGGTTGCTTATTTCTCTAAGCAATTAGATCAAACTGCTAAGGGATGGATCAAACTCCTATGGGCCGTAGCAGCTACTACAACCTTGCTAAAGGACGCTGAAAAGTTAATATTTGGTCAGCCAAGCACTATATAGACTCCACACCAGGTTCAGGCTTTAGTAAGTTCTAAGGAAACAGAATGGCTATCCCCCAGAAGTTCAATTCAAGTTCAGGATGTGCTTTTAGACAACCCAGTAGCTGCCATAAAAACCTGTCACAGGCTAAATCCTACCACCCTGCTACACAGAAATGGGGACCCTGGAGTATGATCATATAGAAACAATGGACACGATCTATTCCAGTCACCCCATCTATTTCTGATCTAGGAAGTGAGCCTCCCCCAAATGCCAAAAAGGAATGGTTCACAGATGGGAGTTTTATGAGAGAGGGAAAAAGGCCAACAGGATATGCAGTAACGTCCCAGACCCAAGTCATAGAAGCAAGAAGCCTACCTCCAGGGACTTCAGCCCAAAAGGCCGAGGTGATAGCCCTCACCTGAGCCTTAGAGCTCGGGTCAAGGGAGATCTTAAATGTTTACACTGACTTCTGGTATGTGTATGCCATCCTACAACCACACGGGGCTATTTAAGAAAGAGGTATGATTACAGGAGAGAATAAACAGGTAGAAGTGGCTTAAGCATGTTGAAGCTCTTAGAAGCAGTGTAGCTTCCAAAATAGTGGCAATGATTCATTGTCGGGGTCACCAAAAGGGGGATGCAGAGGTAATGAAGGGAAACCAACAAGGCAGAGGCAACTGCCAAAATGGTAGGCCTAGAGCCAGTAACCTGGCAACTACCGCTCATACCTAAGAGGCCAAATCCATCCAATTATCCCTCAATTTACACAAAGGAAGAATTAGACAAGCCCAAAAACAGGACTTCAATAGAGATCTAGGAGGCCATGGGTGGCTAGTTAATGAACATGGGCAATACTTCTTTCCCCAAACTGCAGCTTGTCAAGCCATCAGAGAAGCTCATCAAGGAACTCACTACAGGAGGGAAGCTCTGTATAATTGGTTAATTGAGGTCATGGTAACTCCCGGCATGAAAAGTACTGTATAATCAGTTGGATAGTTGAGACCTGCCCCATCTGCACAATAAACAACCTCAACACCAGACCCCTCAGAGGCTCCCAGATAAGCCCCATTCAGACCAGAGGGACATATCCTGGGGAAGACTGGCAGATTGATTTCACTGTCATGCCAAGAGTACTGGGCAATTTCAGTTATCTCTTGGTGCCAGTGGACACATTTTCAGGGTAGGTAGAAGCATTCCCCACTAGAATTGAAACAGTAGCCACAGTGGCTAAAGTATTACTAAAAGAGATAATCCCCAGGTTTGGGCTCCCAGGATCCCTACAAAGTGATAATGGCCCAGCATTTGTGCCTCAAGTGACAAAAAGGATAACAAGGGCACTGGGCATAAAATGGACCTTGCACTCAGCCTGGAAATGCCAATTGTCGGGGAAAGTAGAGAGATCCAATCAGACCTTAAAACGAACCTTAGTCAAGCCATAAGCTAAGAGACTCAAGAAAACTGTATTAAATTGCTTCTAATTGCCCTGCTCTGCATGCAGCTAGCCCCAAGAGGTAAGTTAAAGTGCATTTGAAGTCATGTATGGTAGACCTATTCCCAAGCCCAAGAGAAGGGACACTTTAGCCCCCTTGAAATGGAACAACTCAAGTATACCCTCCAAGAAGGGGAAACCACGAAAGGCCTCATGGAATACAGTAACCAGGTACTGCCTGCACCCACCGACCTGGCCCTCCACCCCTTCCCCCCAGGAGACTGGGTGAACCTAAACACCTGGAAAACTGGCAACACACAAGATCAGCTCACTCCTAAGAGGGCCGGACCCCACTCGGTGATCCTAACCACCCATCCTGCCCTGAAACTGCAGGGATCACTCCATGGGGGCATCACACTTGAGTGAGGGGGGCCCCTGACCCCCAACCTCCGGAGAGACAACCTGGGGCAACAGACCCCCCCTGACTCCTCGTGTGAACCTCTCTCTGACCTGAGGCTTCTCTTCCAAAAAAACACAAAATTGTGACCAGGGATATTCAGCCACGGCAGTGAGTCTCTACATCAGCGCACACTTGTGCCTACAGGCAAAAACTAAGAAACTTTCATTTGTAGGAAAAATTTAATGCGTGACCATTATTCTCTTGCTAATATTTGGGCCATGCATCCTAAACTGTCTGGTGTCCTTGGTCTCCAAAGTTTAGAGTTTCTAAAACTCCAAATGGTGGTCGCTCAGGGATGCGAACAGTCCGGGCAGAGGCCTGTGACAATCAAGCACATGTAAAGGCAGCTGGGAGAAGCTCTGCTCCTCCACCCGCGGTTATGACAACGCCCCAAATCAGCCAGAAGCAGTTACAGAAGACGGACCTGCGCTCCTCGGCGCCCCTCAAGAGCGAGGAGCAGGACAAAAGACAGACGAGGGAAATTAACAATTCTCGGGAAATAAAAATAGAATCTGGGTAATAAAGTCTAACCTTTTTTTCCTTTGTGCTTCATCTAATTTCACTTGCTCACAGGATACTGCATGAAGAGGCCTCGCACCCGGCACTTCAGACCAGAGTTGCCACGGTGAAACGACTGTGCCGGCGCCTCAGCTTGAGACCGACTGCAGAAGCGCTGTGCACGACACTGCAATTCAAGATGGCGGCGGCGGCAGCGGGCCGTGTGCAGAGAGGCTGCGCCCGGCGCTGCGAGCTGGACCACAAGCAGCACAGCTGCGCCTGCTCCGTGAAGCTCCGCCCCCCCCCCCCCCCACTTGAATCCTTTAAAGCAGCCCTGCCCACGGCCTGCCCGGTACTCTAAAGGGAGAGCTTACCCCTCCTCGTTCTTTCATCGAAGAACAAAGCTTTCCTTTGCTTCTGAACCAAACTTGGTCTCATTCTATTGGCTCAGATGACACCAGTCAGGAGGACCCTGTCGAGGACCGACTCAGAAAGGTCAGTAACACCTCTGATGTGAATAGAAACGTGAACTGGGTGAATTTGATGGTCTGTGAATTTCAGGAAGCAGTGTAACTCAGGAGTCAGGCAGTTTCTGGGTTGCCTCCAGCTATCTCTCATTACCTCGCTGCTAGCAACCTGATGCCAGCCACCATTATATCTAGCCTCAATGTCTTACTGTGACACCACCCAAGTGGTCCCCTGCTTCCACCCTGGCCCTCCTACAGTTGATTCTTTACACGGTAATCAGAGTGGTCCTTTTCAACATAAATCAGCAGTGTCACTCCTCCACTCAAAATCTTCTTGGAGAAAGCATTCTTTGGTCGTGTATATCCTGGTGGTGGACATGCTTGCTAGGATATATCCCCTTTCATGCTGATAGTTTGTATATAAAAGTCATATGTTTTCTGAGCCTGAGCTGGCAGTCCTCCCCTTTACTTTCCTTCCTGCTCATTACCTGATGTCTAACCAGCCCAAGCCGAGACTGTGCTCAGTGAGTTGAACAGAGGGGAAAAAACCCAGCTTTTATGACCATAGTTAATAGTGTCGCACTTGGAGCCCATGGCATCTACACAATTGAAGAGAATGTTTCCAATATCACTAAACCTAGAGATTGTCCTCTTCTGCCTAACAATCCAGGAAAACTTACAAAAGTTCCACTAGCACAGTGCAGAGCATGAAAAAGAGAGACCCAAGCTCAGACTTGGGCTTCAGTCCAGCAGATAAGAGTGAAAGGAAGAGAGAGAAGGACAGAGATGTTCCCACAGTAATAATCAGCAGACATTTTTCAGAAGGCGATCACGAACAAAGAACAAATACTTGAAATTCTAACATTGCATGGATCTGTGCAGCAGAAAAATCCAGAATAGGAATGGCCACAGCTACATCTAGAAAGTTTAAGCTGGACATAAATTGAGGAGTTGGGGGCAGAAAAACAGAATTATCTGCAGTCAACAACCATTTCGATTACAATGAAGCAATAATTTCAGCCAATATGGTAGAAGACATAGGACAGGAAGGAGTGCTGAAGAGAATGGAATAAGAGGAAAGCAGGTTGATAAGGTCAGGGTGCACATGGTGACAAACCAGAGATATGTTGCTTTACCCACAATTGGCTAAGGGTTCCCCCAATACCGTAATGAGAAGGGATTGGTGGTAAAACCTCCACCACCTTGAACTTTAGTAGATCCTTCAGGAGTAATGATCCTTCAACTTCAGAGTTGCTTCTCTGGAGATGCTTGATGAAATGCAAATTCCTGGGCCTGCCCAGACCAAACAAGTCACATCTACTGGGATCTATTATTGTTAATAAGCAAACCAGGTGTTTCTGAGGCAGCTGGGCTTTGTGTTGGTTGTCAGCAGATCTCACCTTGAAAACCTTTGCTCCTTTGTGTCGGCAGTTTGTTATATAAATAATGTGGCGCCATGTACTCACATGTGCTCTTACACAAATAATTGTTTTGGGGAAAGAATCTGAATAAACTGTTTACAGTGATTGATTACCTTTGGGGAGATGGAATGAGAGCCAAAGGGGGAAATGGCAGCACTTTCCTTCATTTGTTTTTGTTTAGTTTTACTTTTTTCACTTTATATATTACTCATATGGGGACAGTAGTAGTTATCTGGACATGGAGCTTAGGGCCATGGTTTTGTTTGTTTTCCTCTTTATACTTTAAAAATGGTAGCAAATTTTAGATTCACTGTTTCTTTATTCAGTGTATTGAGTGTAGGGCTTCCCTGGTGGCACAGTTGTTGAGAATCCACCTGCCAATGCAGGGGACACAGGCTTGATCCCTGGTCCGGGAGGATCCCACATGCCACAGAGCAACTAAGCCCATGAGTCACAACTAATGAGCCTGCGCTCTAGAGCCCGTGAGCCACAGCTACTGAGACCACGTGCCACAACTACTGAAGCCCGCGCACCTAGAGCCCGTGCTCCGCAACAAGAGAAGCCACCGCAATGAGAAGCCCACGCACCGCAACAAAGAATAGCCCACTGCTTGCTGCAAGTAGAGAAAGCCCATGCACAGCAACGAAGACCCAACACAGCCATAAATAAATAAATAAACATGGGCTTCCCTGGTGGCGCAGTGGTTGAGAGTCTGCCTGTCGATGCAGGGGACACGGGTTCGAGCCCTGGTCTGGGAGGATCCCACATGCCGCGGAGCGGCTGGGCCCGTGAGCCACAACTGCTGAGCCTGCGCGTCTGGAGCCTGTGCTCCGCAACAACAGAGGCCACGATAGTGAGAGGCCCGCACACCGCGATGAAGAGTGGCCCCCGCTTGCCGCAACTAGAGAAAGCCCTCGCACAGAAACGAAGACCCAACACAGCCAAAAATAAATAAATAAATAAACAAACAAACATGATATTCAGTTCTTGCACCATGATTCCCGCAGGCAACATGGGGCCAATAACATTTCCTAAAAATCTTCAGTGTCTAGGCTGAATAATAAAGAATACTTTCCTCTCTGCTACTCTGTTCTGATTGGTGAGAATTGGTAAGTCTGGGACTTTGGGCCAGGAGAGGTGGATGTATAAGTGAATTGTCTTAAGCAAGCAGGCATAAAGGAAGGTCAACAGCCACAAAGGGAATAGACACAAAGGACCAACAATTGCAGGGCACCAAACACCCTTTCATCCCATCTTATGGTAACCGATGTACAGTCCCCACAGCCCCAGGCTAGGATTCCCCCACTTCTCCAATGAGGGACAAACCAGGGATTATCATAGTTGCATTTACTTTTAAGAAAGAGCCTTCAGCATCTCCTTCAGAAGAGGAACAAAGTGAACCTTAACTAGAGCAGCAGAATGAAAAAAGAAATGTCAGAAGAGAGGCAGGAGGCATTTTAGAAATTTAATTAATGGGCTTGTCCACTAAAGGAAGCTGCCAGAGGCCCCTGCGTTCATGGCATCATTCATTCAATTTGGAAAGCACACATGTATAACTCTTGACTGTCCAGCAAATATTTCTTTCAGTAAACTCCCTGACACCCAAGTCTCAAACTTGAGGATGAGAGATCTGCTTTTATATCATAGCCCCCTGAGTCCTAAATACCTGTTCTAACCTGATTCATTCAGCCTTGGCCAGTTTCTGTGCCAGATTTCCATAACCCACATAGCACTCACTCTTACTTGATCAGCCAGCTGGTACTTCCTCCAAAGTTTAATTAGAATACAAAAAAGAAAAACTATACCAGGGAGAGCACAGCAGACGAAGATGGCAATTTTATGGAGTTTTATGTCCATTAATTCTGTCAGACGTTCAAAAACACATACAGTTGACCCTTGAACAATGTGGGAGTTAGGAGCACCAACCCTCCACGCAGTAGAAAATTTGTATATTACTTATAGTTGGCCCTCAATATATGTGGTTCTTCCATATCCACTCAACCAACCATGGGTTGTGTAATAATGTAGAAAAAAAAATCTGTGTATAAGTGGACCAATGCAGTCAAACCCATGTTGTTCAGAGGTCAACTGTATGGGGCACCTGTTAGTGTCCAGATACTTTGCCAGGTGCTGGGCATGCAGTGGTGGATAAGAGAGATGAGATTCCTCTCTCACAAAGCTTACATTGAGGGGAGGGCAGACATTAAACACATGAACAAAGGAGACATTTAAGTAAGTAATAAATGCACTGAAGACCATCAAACAAGGAGAAGTGAAGCACAGTGACTACATGGGAGTGTTCCTGCTTCGGAAAGGAGGGTGGTGTGCAGGCAGTGGGACCCGCAGGTGCACAGGCTCTGAGAGGAGCACAGGCTTAGCTTGCTTAAATGTCAGAAGGAGGGTCAGTGAGCCGGAGCACACATGAGGCCAGCTCAAGAGCAGGCTGGAGAGGTGCGCAGGGGCCCAGTCATGCAGGGCCTTGAAGGCCACGGTAAGGCTCAAGTTCAAATTTTATCCTAAGTGCCGTGGGATTTCATGGGAAGATTTTTAAGGTATGACAGGATATGATCTGTCTTATGTTTCAAAAGACCACTCTGACTGCCATGAGGAGAGGAGTAGTAGTACTGCAAGGATGAAGTGTAAGAGAAGTTACAAGTCCACTTTTTTTTATTCCCCCATGACTCTATAACAAGATGAAGGTTGCCCTTAAAGTGAAATTAATTCATTAGTACTAATACTGGTAAAATTTTAAAAACATATACATTCACATACACGTTCAAAAACATAACACCACTTTACCTGTAAAGAGAAAAAAAATCCCTGTTTTCTCCAAACTGCATTTTCTTATGTATTGGTAGATCTGATAAAAGGCATCATTAGCTACCTTTTCCCCTTGGATCTTTCATGAATACTTCACTGGTAATTGGTTAGGTCCCTTCACAAGGGGAAGAGGATTACCCAGCATGATATCCATTGCTGTCAGGAACACACAGAAATTGCTGATATCGAAGAGATAAATGGGGTGAAAATTGTTCTCACCTCTGAGGAGTGGCTGGGCCTTCCCATCTGTGAGGGCGAAGACAGACTTGGAAAAACAATGTGGCCATTATGATACCCTCAAGAAGTCTAAGGCCACTGTGGGGAGGCCAGAGACTTGTACCTTCCAGATATCATTAGTTGTCCTTAATATCAGGGATTGCCACTGTTCTTTACTTCAGGTAAATTGCAATTACAGAGGCCATTAGAATAAATATACTATTATTTCTTCCAAGAATTTAGAGGAACTCCAAACTAGGATAACTAAGGCTTGCCTGGTGTGGGTCCTTTTAAACCCTGCTTGAATGAATAAAGAACACATTTAATAAGTTCTTTGATTTGATTTTATTATTTCCTCACTCTTCTTTTTTCTTTTTTTTTAATTTTTTTATTTTTTTTAATTTTTATTTATTTATTTATTCATGGCTGTGTTGGGTCCTCGCTTCCATGCTAGGGCTCTCTCCAGTTGCGGCAAGCGGGGGCCACCCTTCATCGCGGTGCGCGGGCCTCTCACCACCGCGGCCTCTCCCGTCGCGGAGCACAGGCTCCAGACGCGCAGGCCCAGCAACTGTGGCCCACGGACCCAGCCGCTCCGTGGCACGCGGGATCCTCCGGGACCAGGGCCCGAACCCGTGTCCCCCGCACTGGCAGGTGGACTCCCAACCACTGCGCCACCAGGGAAGCCCCTCTTTTTTTTAAAATTAAGAACTACTAGGTGGTTTTCAGACTGGTTTTTGAGAAGTCCTGTATTTTTTGTTTTTTGTTTTGTAATTAATTAATTAATTTGTTTTTTGTTTTTTGTTTTTTTTTGGCTGTGTTGGGTCTTTGTTGCTGCGCATGGGCTTTCTCCAATTGAGGCAAGCGGGGGCTACTCTTCGTTGCTGTGCGCGGGCCTCACACTGTTGTGGCTTCTCTTGTTGCAGAGCATGGGCTCTAGGCGCCTGGGCTTCAGCAGTTGTGGCATGTGGGCTCAGCAGCTGTGGCTCACGGGCTCTAGAGCACAGGCTCAGTAGTTGTGGTGCACGGGCTCAGTAGTTTCTCCCTGGTATGTGGGATCCTCCCAGGCCAGGGATCGAACCCATGTTCCCTGCATTGGCAGGCGGATTCTTAACCACTGTGCCACCAGGGAAGCCCCTCACTCTTTTTCAAACAAGAATTTGAAGTGGCTTCTAGTATTTTGTTTAAATGGAAAAAAATAGTGTTTTGCAAATCACGGGGTTGGATCATTGTAAGGTGGTTCAGCTATTTCTTCTTGATTCCTTTCATTTTTTTTCATATGCTTGGTCATTCTTCAGAAACAATCTAAAAGCAAAATTCATCATTATTGAGCTGTAAGTTGATTCTAATTCTGAACTTTCTGAGTCCAAATTAATGAGGCATGGCATTATTTACATTGGTATGGTTACTTACAGGTCCCATAGATTAGAGGTTTAGAATTGCTGGGAATGTTTACTAAGCATTAACTAAGTATAATGAGGCCGGCACATAATCCGGAAAGAAAGACCTGCCCAAATAAGTAAAGGCCCAATCCCCCAGTGAGAAGGACAGCCATGCTCAGAAAGAGAAATGCCCTGAGACTCTACAGCATTCTTGGATACCTTTTTTCCTCTTGGAGGTGAGAGGAAACTTGGAGATCAGAAAATCCAGCCTCCTCATCTCAGGAATGGAGAAACTGAAATCAAGGTAGCAGAAGGCCCTTGCCAAGGGTCACACAGGCTTAGGGATAAAACAGGCCCAGAATCTCCTGACTCCTGGGTGATTTCATTATGCTGCCTTTTCTTCATAATTTCTCAGATTTCACACCCCAGGTCCATTTAGAGCTGGCTCATCTTAGGGAAGGTTGGACCCTCTGAGGATCCTATGAACAGAAGTGACAAGAGACAATTATAGCCCTAAAGCATGCAGGAGACCCAACCAGAGAGCCAGAGATAATAGGAAGCCCTCTAGTACAGGGCTCCCCAAGCCCCACAGATCCACACAGAACCCCTGAGTTATCACAACTCACATTACCATTCGTGAAGGCTCCCTGTGAGTGCAATACTGGCCTGAACACTTTTCATATATGACCTAACTTCAAATTTCACAGAAATCCTACAAGGTCAGACAGGTTAAGAGGTGGGCTCCAGAGACAGGCAGGCTGCATTTGAATCCCATCTGCCCTGCTTAATAGTTCTTTCCTCCCCACATCTCATTTTCCTCTCCGTAAAATGGGAATACTAATGTTACTATTTCCATAAAGCTGTCATGACAAGTAAATGAGTGAGTGCATGTCAAGTACTTAGCAAAGTGCCTGACACATGGTCAGTGCTTGGTCAGCACTGCAATTATTATTGTCTGTTTTACAGATGAGGAAATTGAGGCTAACAGAGAGTAACAAGTTGAAAATTGCACAGTAAGTGGAAGAGATGGCATCTGAGCTCCAGACTGTATAACTTCAAAGCCTGTGTTATTAATCACATTTCTAGACCACTTCTTTCTGTGGAGACTCAGATGTAATTTGTGCTCTGGGTCCCATAGGTTGTCAATCCACAGCACACCGGTTCTCTGCAACCAGCAGGGCGTGGATCCCAAGACAACAGAGCTGCTTCCTCATGTGTTCCAGCCCACCTTTTTTTTTTTTAAAGCATTTTTAATTTTTATTTATTTATTTATTTATTTTTGGCTGCGTTGGGTCTTCGTTTCTGCGCGAGGGCTTTCTCTAGTTGCGGCAAGCGGGCGCCACTCTTCATCGCGGTGCGCGGGCCTCTCACTATCGCGGCCTCTCTTGTTGCGGAGCACAGGCTCCAGACGCGCAGGCTCAGTAGTTGTGGCTCATGGGCCTAGTTGCTCCGCGGCATGTGGGATCTTCCCAGACCAGGGCGCGAACCCGTGTCCCCTGCATTGGCAGGCAGATTCTCAACCTCTGCGCCACCAGGGAAGCCCCCCAGCCCACGTTTTCAGCCTCTTTCCAGCCCCCTCCTTCCCTCACCATTTATGAGTCCTTGATCTAGCTTCACTGGGATCACCTACCTCGGATCAGCAGTTAGGAACACTCCATACAGGTTGACTCAGTTGAATTAAACAATCAGCCAGTTCATTCCTTCATCCATAGAACAGCCATTGAGGACTATAGGAAAGATCATGATTTCACTAGGACTCGTGTTCCTATAAATAATTAGAATAGACATGCAGTTAGTTATTAAAGAATCCCCTGCATCAGTGGTTTTCAAACTTTAGTGGGCATTGGAATCACCTGGAGGGCTTATTAAACCATTGCTGGGCCCCACCCCTAGAGCCTCCGATGTGATAGGTCTGGAGTGGGGCTTGATAATTTGGATTTCCAACAAGCTCCCAGGTGATGTTCATGCTGCTGAAATAAAAGATCACCATTAGAACACCACCACCACCATGGTAATAATTGCTGCAGGCAAAGATCACTGAGAAATGCTAAAATTAGTGAGCAAAGCATTAAATAAGAATAAGCTATTTGTACAGTCTCAAAGTGTCTCCTACAAGTATTTATTTATTACTGGGGTGGTTTTAACGTTTGTTCACGAATTGTTTGATATTTCTCTCTCTGGGATGTGGGGTTTAATTCCCCTCCCCCTGAGCATGGGCTGGATTTAGTGACTCACTTGTAACAAATAGAGTGTAGAACAGGGAATATAGTAACTTCATACTGTGGAAACCTGGCAGACACCACCCTCACCAAGTGGCCAAGACTAAACCAGAAATAAATCACATTGATAACATGTACCTCCTGATGTGATGTGATGTGATAAGGGTACTTCATCTTTGTGATATTCTTCCCCCAAATCCATAACCTCAGTCTAATCAAGAGAAATCATCAGGCCAGTACAAATTGAGAAACATTCTACAAAATAACTGGCCAACTTTGCAAAGGTTTTTACATCAAAGACAATGAAAGACCAAGTAAATGTCAGATTAAACTAGGAGGTGTAGTAACTAAATATAATATGGTATTCCAAATTGGACCTTGGAACAGAAAAAGGACATTAGTAAATTAAAAAAAAAAAAAACTGGTAAAATCCAAATAAAGCCTGTAGTTTAGTCAATGCTACATCCATTTCTCAGTTTAGATAAATGTACCACAGTTATGTAAGATGTTGACATTAGGGCAGGACTGGCTACATAATTTGGTGGGCCCAGTGTAAAATGACAATGTGGGGCTACTTGTACAAAATTTAAAAGATTTCAAGACAGCAACAGAGAATAAAACCAAGCACGGGCCCTTCTGAGCATGGGGCCCAGTGAGACCGCACAGGTTGTACACCATGCAGCCTGCCCTGCATCTGGGGGGGGAAGCAAGGTGAAGCGTATGGTCAGGACTTCAGCTGAGCTGGGAGAGAGCACTGAGCTGTCAGGTGTCTGAGTAGCTGATTAAAGCAACGAGCCAATAATGAAAGAGTTAAACCTTTAATCACTTACTCTGATGATATAAGAGGAGAAAACGACGTCTCCCCTTGGAACCATGCATAGGTTGAAGGTCAGGTGAATCAGCGTGGATGGTGGGGTTCATCTCACTGTTGAGGGAGCCCCAAGAACAAAAGGCCCCAGTAGTTTTGTAGACTCTGGAGCAGTGGGAGGTGAGGAAAGTTAGGAGTAAAAAAGAACTGGGGGAGGGTGGGTACAGAGTGGGGCAAATGTCTTCAAGTTTTCCTCTCCTCCCCCTAATAAAGAGCATTTAGCAGAGGTATCTGAAAAAAAAAAAACCTCAGCCAAAGCCTTAGATAAAAAGGAACAATGGTGCCTGGGCTAGGAATGTAAGTATGAGAAAGATCGCGACCGGTGAGAGGGGGGCCTGAGACCCTGACTGCAGCTCCCTTTAGAGACCGCAGTGCATTGGGGGGCATGAAGCCTGGTGGGAGCAGCTCTTCCTCACGAGGCCTGCCACGTAACACATTTGTAATTGGCTATGGGTGGGCCTGAAACATGACACGTAGGTTTTAACCAGGAGCTAGGACTCCTCATTCTTTGCACTATTTTTGCAAGCCTTCTATAAATCTATAATTACTTCAAAATAAAAAGTTTTGGTTTTTTTTAAAAGGCCTCTCTCACCATTCTCTCATTCTTTCATCTCCCAGACCTACAAGCCATGTTGTTTATAATTGAGCCTCATAAACTAGTCTCTAAAAACTAGTTTCTTTGTTCCTCTTTCCACCAGTGTTAAACATGAATCACTGAGGCTGGACCAGGAACCTCAGAAGACTTGGAGCGAGGTCTACTCTGCCCCTTCTCCTCACGGCACAAGTAGGCTTCTTTCTCAAATGCAAATAATCAACTTGCATGAATAGATGCCTATGAGCCAGCTGCCCTATCATTTCATCAGACATACCTGGACCTGGATGGGTTGAGCTCTACCTGCAATTCCCCCACGAGGTGTTCACTAAGTTGGCTGCACTTGCTTCTCTCCACTCAAATTATTTTCTCCATCTCTGACATCTCCACTAAGTTCCCCCAAGTACCTCAATGTAGGGAATTCACTAGTGCCTTAAGTTCAATATGTCCAGAAATGTATTTAACCCATCACTACCCAGGCCAAAAAAAACCTACTTTCCTCTTAACATCTGATTTTTAATGACAATTTCATGTTTCCAATCACCCAGGGCTTAAAACCCCTTAGCTGTACTTTGACCTTGCCCTCTTTCCTACCACACTCAATCAGTTATTTAGTCATTTCCATTACATCAATATCTCTCACCTGCTGAAGGCCCACCTATGCCACAGTTTTTGATAACTCTTTCCTGGCCTATTACAATAGCTTCATTACTCATTCTATTATCAAAGCTTTATGCAATACCTTTTGCAGGCACGCCCTTTCTTGCTTCTGAGCCTTTATACAGACTGTTCCTATACCTGTCACACTCTCCCCTTCCTCCAGCCCTTAAGCTAAGTAGTTCTCATTCATCATATATATACTTGTTGAACCATCACTTTCTTCCCTGCTCCTTCCCAGGCCTGGGTTAGATGACACTCTCAGCCCCTGGGTTTGCCCTAACATACTATACTGTAGCTACCTGGTTTGTTTGTCCCTTGCTTTAGGCTTGAAACTCTATGACCATGACTTGATTATAGCCTTAGCAACCAGCATGAAGTGTGCTACATAGTCTTAGTTAAAACTTATTGACTGAAGGAATGAAGGAAGACATGAATAATGGAATGAATGCTGGGCACCATCCCAGGATTTGGGGTTATAAAGAAGAATAAAACTTAGTTCTTGTTTTCAAAGATCTCACACTCAAGTGGGAGACAAAAGTACAGCATGCAAGTTTAATAACAGCACTTATTGAGTGCTTCTTATATGCTGGGGACTAAACAATTTGCATGTATGAACTCATTTGATCATCATAATAACTGTATAAGCTAGGTACAGTATTATCCCCATTTTACATGGGGAAACAAATGAAAAGTTTAATTGCCTGAGGTTATATAGCTAAAAAGTGGCAGACTGGGAATTTATTATAGCCTAAAGTCAGAAATAACCCAAATGTCCAACGATAGAAACATATATGAACAAACTGTGGTCATTCATACAACAGAATTCTACTCAGCAACTAAAAGCAATAAAGTACTGATACAACAACATGGGTAAATCTCAAAAACCTCATGCTGGGACTTCCCTGGTGGTCCAGTTGTCTGCCTTGCAACACAGGGGACACGAGTTCGATCCCTTGTCAGGGAACTAAGATTCCACATGCCGCGGGGCAATTAAGCCTGTGTGCCACAACTACTGAGCTCATGCACCTCAACTGGAGAGCCTGTGTGCTGCAAACTGCAGAGCCCACGTGCTCTGAAGGCTGCGCCACAACTAGAGAGAAGCCCACTCCCTGCAATGAAAGATCCCTCATGCCTCAGCGAAGATCCCACATGCCACAAGTAAGACCTGATGCAGCCATATAAATAAATAAATTAATTAATTAATTATTTTAAAAAAACCCCTCATGCTGAGCAAAAGAAGCCAGACACAAAAAAGTACATGCAATATGATTCCGTTTATATAAAACTTCAGAAAAAACCATAACTCTATGGCGTAAGAACACAGATCAGTATTTGCCTGGGGCTAGGGAAAAAGGTAGATACTAAGAAGGGATTCAAGGGAATTTGAGGGTGATGGTAATGTTCAGTATATAGACTGTGGTAGTAGTTACACAGGTGTATGTATTTGTCAAAAATCACCACACTTAAAATTAGTGAATTTTACTGATGTAAATTATATCTACATAGAGTTTATTTAACATTTTTTAAAAAGTGAAATTAAAAACTCAGTCTAACTTCAGAGTCCTTGTTTTTAACCACTATGCCACCTAACAAATGTGACATACATACATTCGTAGAGATTGTATCAGGTATTATGAAATATAAAACTTTGGTTTCTGCCAAAATAGTTGACTATTTTCCCCTCCTTCCACAAAAATTAACGCTGAAAAAAATGTAGAAGAGAAAAATATAGATTCCAGGAATTAACAATAATAATAACGACTAAATGTGAGCCCTTCGGGAACAGGTCCTGGAACTGTTGTGTGTCAGGAGGTGAGTAGCTGCAGCTGGAAGCTGACAATACCCAAAGATGGTGCCCCCCAATGTGTGGGAGGAAAGCTCTGAAGTTTTGATCTCACCTCCCTGCTGTACTACCTTGGACAAACCATCACCTGCTCCTTCATAATCCAGCCAAGCTCAGACCCAACAGGACAGGAGGAAGGTCCTTGTGGGGGGGTGGGGGAAGAGTTGATGAATTAAAACAACAATGAGATCCTACCACACATCTATTAAAATGGCCAAAATCCAGAACACTGACAAAACCAAATTCTGTTGAGGATGTGGAGAAACAGCAACTCTCATACACTCCTGGTAGGAATGCAAAATGGTACAGCCAATCTGGAAGACAGTTTGGTAATTTCTTAAACTAAACATACTCTCACCATGTGATCCAGCAGTCATGCTCCTTGGTATTTAACCAAAGGAGTTGAAAACATGTCCGCACAAAAACCTGCACAAATGTTTATAGCAGTTTTATTCATAATTGCCAAAACTTGGAAGCAAGCAAGATACCTTCATTAGGTGAATGGATAAATATACTGTGGTACATTCAGATGATGCACTATCATTCAGCACTAAAATGTCATTCAGCACAGAACTTTAAATACATATTACTAAGTGAAAGAAGCCAATCCGAAAAAGGTACATACTGTGTAATTCCAACCACATGACATTCTGGAAAAGGCAAAACTATGGAGACAATAAAAAGATCAATGGTTGCCAAGGGTGGATGGGAAGGCGAGAAGAATAAATAGGCAGAGCACAGAGTTTTTTTAAGGCATTGAGGATATTCTGTGTGGTATTATAATGATGGATGTTATGTCATTATACATTTGCCTAAAACCCATAAAATGTACAACACCAAGAGTGAACCCTAAGGTGAACTGTGGATTTGGGGTCATTATGATGTGTCAGTGTAGGTTCATCCTTGGTAACAAATGTACTACTCTGGTGAGTGATGCTGATAATGAGGGAAGCTGTACAGGTGTAGGAGCGGGAGGTATATGGTAAATCTCTGTATCTTCCTCTCAATTTTGTTGGGAACCTAAAACTGCTCTAAAAAAAAAATAGTCTTTAAAAAAAAGTTCATGAAAATGGGTTGGGTCTGCTCTGCTGCTCTTAGGCTTTTATACCTCCATCCCATCCTCTCCCAAACCCAGACATGACACAACCTGAAGAAGCCACCCTCTCCCCATACCAATTCATCTTGCAGGTTTAAAGTGGAACTCCAACTAGGGGACCTGGGGAACCTTGGACTCTCTGCCCTCGAACTCATCCGTTCCCCTCTCCTTAAACCCATGGAGACAGACACCTGAACTTGACCTCTTTCTGCAATATGCATTATCAAAGTGATTGATTGATAGCCTCGGGGAAACATAACTTCATAATCCAAAAGAACTAGATTTGAGGATATAATTACTATGAAGAAAGGCAACATACAGAACAACACTTGAAGCAGAATTACTGAAACAAATCTTCCAAAAATGTAAAATAAGCGTGAAGATATGAAGAGAAAATATTATCCATAGGAAGCAAGAACAAGAAATCAACAAGATCCCAAGTGGAAATGTTAAGTATAAATACTATAACTAGCTAAAGTAAATAACACAGTCAATGGGATAAATGGCAAGATTAATTTGAAGAAAAATGAAGTAGTGAATTAGAAGATCAGACTGAGGAAACGATAGACAGAAAATATAAAAGAAAAGCTAAAAGATGCTTTTGGATGTGAAAAGATAGACTAGATATTAAAGATACAATAGAATAAGGGGAGTATAGGAGTCCCAGAGAGATGGGCAGAAAAGCTGTGAAACCCACAGAAAGCTTAAGACAGAGAAGTCTTGAGCTGAGACAAAAAGAAGGGTAGGAACTTGCCAGGTGAGCATGCAAAGGAGAAACATTTCAGACAGAGAGAGACAATACGTGCAAATGCATGGAGGTATGAATAAAAATGACCACCATAACCAGGGACTAGCAGGTAGTCTGGTGTGTCTGGAGCAAAGGCTATTGGAAGGAGGGTAATGAAGGCTAACGTTGGAAGGCAAGCAAGAGTCAGATCGGGAAGGGTCTTGGGAGATCTATAGTATAATTATACCCCATCTTAAATATGAAGAAACTAACTTGAGCTCAGATAGCTGAGTGAGTTGCCCCAGGTCAGGCTTCCAACTGCCGGGCTCGGCCACTTCACTGTCTCACACATCCTCCCACTTGATGGTGGCTCTGAGGTTGCTGAGTCTGGATGTCTCAGTGTTTGGCAAAGTCAGTTAAAAATTTTTAAAAGTAAGTGAAGTTGGGAAGTAGGGGAGCTGTACGTCCAGGATCAGGTGGGTTGTTCTGAAGTTTCAGAGTGTCCAGTTGACAGAAGTTTAGGGTTAGAGGACCTTCAAGATGGCGGAGGAGTAAGACGTGGAGATCACCTTCCTTCCCACAAATACAACAGAAATACATCTACACGTGTAACAGCTCCTACAGAACACCTACTGAACGCTGGCAGAAGACCTCAGACCTCCCAAAAGGCAAGAAACTCCCCACGTACCTGGGTAGGGCAAAAGAAAAAAGAAAAAACAGAGACAAAAGAATACGGACGGGACCTGCACCAGTGGGAGGGAGCCGTGAAGGAGGAAAGGTTTCCACACACTAGGAAGCCCCTTCGCGGGCGGAGACTGCGGGGCAGAGGGGAAGCTTCGGAGCCACGGAGGAGAGCGCAGCCACAGGGGTGCGGAGGGCAAAGCGGAGAGATTCCCGCACGGAGGCTCGGCACCGAGCAGCACTCACCAGCCCGAGAGGCTTCTCTGCTCACCATCCGGGGTGGGCGGGGCTGGGAGCTGAGGCTCCGGCTTCGGTCAGATCGCAGGGAGAGGACTGGGGTTGGCGGCGTGAACACAGCCTGAAGGGGTTAGTGCGCCACGACTAGCTGGGAGGGAGTGCGGGAAAAGGTCTGGAGCTGCCGAAGAGGCAAGAGACTTTTTCTTGCCTCTTTGTTTCCTGGGGCGCGAGGAGAGGGGATCCAGAGCGCCGCCTAAACGAGCTCCAGAGAGGGGCGCGAGCCGTGGCTTTGAGCGCGGACCCCAAAGACGGGCATGAGACGCTAAGGCTGCTGCTGCCGCCACCAAGAAGCCTGTGTGCGAGCACAGGTCACTCTCCACACCGCCCCTCCCGGGAGCCTGTGCAGCCCGCCACTGCCAGGGTCCCGTGATCCAGGGACAACTTCCCCGGGAGAACGCACGGCGCGCCTCAGGCTGCTGCAACGTCACGCCGGCCTCTGCCACCGCAGGCTCGCTCCGCATCCGGACCCCTCCCTCCCCCTGGCCTGAGTGAGCCAGAGCCCCCGAAGCAGCTGCTCCTTTAACCCCATCCTGTCTGAGCGAAGAACAGACGCCCTCAGGTGACCTACACGCAGAGGCAGGTCCAAATCCAAAGCTGAACCCCGGGAGCTGTGCGAACAAAGAAGAGAAAGGGAAATTTCTCCCAGCAACCTCAGGAGCAGTGGATTAAATCTTCACAATCAACTTGATGTACCTGCACCTGTGGAATACCTGAATAGACAACGAATCATCTCAAAATTGAGGCGGTGGACTTGGGGAGCAACTGTAGACTTGGGTTTGCAGTATGTGACTGACTAGTTTCTGATTTATATGTTTATCTTACTTTAGTCTTTAGCACTTGTAATCATTGGTGGATTTGTTTATTGCTTTTGTTGCTCTCTTCTCTTTTTTTTATTGCTTTCTTTTTATTTATTTTAATAATATATTTTTTTAATTTTTCATTTTAATAACTTTATTTTATTTTATTTTTTTCTTTCTTTCTTTTTTTTTCTCCTTTTTCTTCTGAGCCGTGTGGCTGACAGGGTCTTGGTGCTCTGGCTGGGTGTCAGGCCTGAGCCTCTGAGGTGGGAGAGCCGAGTTCTGGACATTGGACCACCAGAGACCTCCCAGCCTGACGTAATATCAATTGGTGAGAGCTCTCCAGAGATCTCCGTCTCAGCGCTAAGACCCAGCTCCACTCAATGACCAGCAAGCTCCAGTGCTGGACACCCCATGCCAAACAACTAGCAAGACAGGAAGACAACCCCACCGATCAGCAGAGAAGCTGCCTAAAATCATAATAAGGTCACAGACACCCCAAAACACACCACCGGATGCGGTCCTGCCCACCAGAAAGACAAGATCCAGCCTCATCCAACAGAACACAGGCACCATTCCCCTCCACCAGGAAGCCTACACAATCCACTGAACCAAACTTACCCACGGGGGACACACACCAAGAACAACAGGAACTACAAACCTGCAGCCTGTGAAAAGGAGACCCCAAACACAGTAAGTTAAGCAAAATGAGAAGACAGAGAAATACGCAGCAGATGAAGGAGCAAGGTAAAAACCCACCAGACCAAACAAATGAAGAGGAAATGGGCAGTCTACCTGAAAAAGAATTCAGAGTAATGAGAATAAAGATGATCCAAAATCTTGGAAACAGAATGGAGAAAATACAACAAATGTATAACAAGGACGTAGAAGAACTAAAGAGCAAACAAACAATGATGAACAACACAATAAATGAAATTAAAAATTCTCTAGAAGGAATCAATAGCAGAATAACTGAGGCAGAAGAAAGGATAAGTGACCTGGAAGATAAAATAGTAGAACTAAATACCGCAGAGCAGAATAAAGAAAAATGAATGAAAAGAATTGAGGACAGTCTCAGAGACCTCTGGGACAACATTAAATGCACCAATGTTTGAATTATAGGGGTCCCAGAAGAAGAAGAGAAAAAGAAAGGGTCTGAGAAAATATTTGAAGACATTATAGTTGAAAACTTTCCTAATATGGAAAATAGTCAATCAAGTCCAGGAAGCACAGAGAGTCCCATACAGGATAAATCCAAGGGGATACACGCCAAGACAGATATTAATCAAACTATCAAAAATTAAATTCAAAGAAAAAATATTAAAAGCCACAAGGGAAAAACAAAAAATAACATACAAGGGAATCCCCATAAGGTTAACAGCTGATCTTTCAGCAGAAATTCTGCAAGCCAGAAGGGAGTGGCAGGACATATTTAAAGCAATGAAAGGGAAAAACCTACAACCAAGATTACTCTACCTGGCAAGGATCTCATTCAGATTTGACAGAGAAATTAAAACCTTTACAGACAAGCAAAATCTAAGAGAATTCAGCACCACCAGACCAGCTTAACAACAAATGCTAAAGGAACTTCTCTAGGCAGAACACACAAGAGGAAGAAAAGACCTACAATAAGAAACCCAAAACAATTAAGAAAATGGTAATAGGAACATACACATTGATAATTACCTTAAATGTAAATGGATTAATGCTCCAACCAAAAGACATAGACTGGCTGAATGGATACATAAACAAGATCCATATATATGCTGTCTACAAGAGACCCACTTCATACCTAGGGACACATACAGACTGAAAGTGAGGGGATGGAAAAAGATATTCCATGCAAATGGAAATCAAAAGAAATCACAATTCTCATATCAGACAAAATAGACTTTTACAATAAATACTATTACAAGATACAAAGAAGGACACAACATAATGATCAAGGGATCAATCCAAGAAGAAGATACAACAATTGTAAATATTTATGCACCCAACATAGGAGCACCTCAATACATAAGCCAAATGCTAACAGCCATAAAAGGGGAAATCGACAGTAACACAATCATAGTAGGGGACTTTAACACCCCACTTTCAAAAATGCACAGATCATCCAACGTGAAAATAAATAAGGAAACACAAGCTTTAAATGGCACATTAAACAAGATGGACTTAATTGATATTTATAGGACATTCCATCCAAAAACAACAGAATACACTTTCTTCTCAAGTGCTCATGGAACATCCTCCAGGATAGTTCATATTTTGGGTCACAAATCAAGCCTTGGTAAATTTAAGAAAATTGAAATCGTATCAAGTATCTTTTCTGACCACAATGCTATGAGACTAGATATCAATTACAGGAAAATAACTGTAAAAAATACAAACACATGAAGGCTAAACAATATGCTACTAAATAACCAAGAGATCACTAAGAAATCAAAGAGGAAATCAAAAAATACCTAGAAGCAAATGACGATGGAAACACGATGGCACAAAACCTATGGGATGCACCAAAAGCAGTTCTAAGAGGGAAGATTATAGCTATACAAGCCTACCTCAAGAAACAAGAAACATCTCAAATAAACAACCTAACTTTACACCTAAAGCAATTAGAGAAAGAAGAACAGCAACAAAAAAAAACCCCAAAGTTAGCAGAAGGAAAGAAATCATAAAGATCAGATCAGAAATAAATGAAAAAGAAATGAAGGAAACAATAGCAAAGATCAATAAAACTAAAAGCTGGTTCTTTGAGAAGATAAACAAAATTGATACACCATTGGCCAGACTAATCAAGAAAAAAAGGGAGAAGACTCAAAACAACAGAATTAGAAATGAAATAGGAGAGGTAACAACTGACACTGCAGAAATATAAAGGATCATGAGAGATTACTACAAGTAACTTTATGCCAATAAAATGGACAACCTGGAAGAAACGGACAAATTCTTAGAAAAGCACAGCCTTCCAAGACTGAACCAGGAACAAATAGAAAATATAAACAGACCAATCACAGCACTGAAACTGAAACCGTGTTTAAAAATCTTCCAACAAACAAAAGCCCAGGGCCAGAGGGCTTCACAGGTGAATTCTATCAAACATTTAGAGAAGAGCTAACACCCATCCTTCTCAAATTCTCCCAAAATATAGCAGAGAGAGGAAGACTCCCAAACTCATTCTATGAGGCCACCATCACCCTGATACGAAAACCAGGCAAAGATGTCACAAAAAAAGAAAAGTACAGGCCAATATCACTGATGAACATAGATGCAAAAATCCTCAACAGAATACTAGCAAACAGAATCCAGCAGCACATTAGAAGGATCATATACCATGATCAAGTGGGGTTTATCCCAGGAATGCAAGGATTCTTCAATATACGCAAATCAATCAATGTGATACACCATATTAACAAACTGAAGGATAAAAACCATATGATCATCTCAATAGATGCAGAAAAAGCTTTTGACAAAATTCAACACTCATTTATGATAAAAACCCTCCAGAAAGTAGGCATAGAGAGAACTTACCTCAACATAATAAAGGCCATATATGACAAACCCACAGCCAACATCATTCTCAATGGTGTAAAAGTGAAACCATTTCCTCTAAGATCGGGAAGAAGACAAGGTTTCCCACTCTCACTGCTATTATTCGACATGGTTTTGGAAGTTTTAGCCACAACAATCAAGACGAAAAAGAAATAAAAGGAATCCAAATCGGAAAAGAAGAAGTAAAACTGTCACTGTTTGCAGATGATATGATACTATACATAGAGAATCCTAAAGATGCTACCAGAAAACTACTAGAGCTAATCAATGAATCTGGTAAAGTAGCAGGATATAAAATTAATGCACAGAAATCTCTTGCATTCCTATACACTAATGATGAAAAATCTGAAAGAGAAATTAAGGAAACACTCCCATTTACCATTGCAACAAAAAGAATAATATATCTAGGAATAAAGCTACCTAAGGAGGTAAAAGACCTGTATGCAGGGAACTATAAGAGACTGATGAAAGAAATTAAAGATGATACCAACAGATGGAGAGATATACCATGTTCTTGGATTGGAAGAATCAACATTGTGAAAATGACTATACTACCCAAAGCAATCTACAGATTCAAATTAATCCCTATCAAACTACGAATGGCATTTTTCACAGAACTAGAACAAAAAATTTCATAATTTGTATGGAAACACAAAGGACCCCAAATAGCCAAAGCAATCTTGAGAAAGAAAAATGGAGCTGGAGAAATCAGGCTCCCTGACTTCAGACTATACTACAAAGCTACAATAATCAAGACAGTATGGTACTGGCACAAAAACAGAAATATAGATCAATGGAACAGGATAGAAAGCCCAGTGATAAACCTATGCACCTCTGGTCAACTAATCTATGACAAAGGAGGCAAGGATATGCAATGGATAAAGGACAGTCTCTTCAATAAGTGGTGCTGGGAAAACTGGACAGCTACATGAAAAAGAATGAAATTAGAACACTCCCTAACACCATACACAAAAATAAACTCAAAATGGGTTAAAAACCTAAATGTAAGGCCAGACACTGTAAAACTCTTAGAGGAAAACAGGAAGAACACTCTATGACATGAATCACAGCTAGATCCTTTTTGACCCACCTCCTAGAGAAATGAAACTAAAAACAAAAATAAACAAATGCCACCTAATGAAACTTGAAAGCTTTTGCACAGCAAAGGAAGCCATAAACAAGACAAAAAGACAACTCTCAGAATGGGAGAATATATTTGCAAACGAAGCAAATGACAAAGGATTAATCTCCAAAATATACAAGCAGCTCGCGCAGCTCAATATCAAAAAAAAACAAACAACCCAATCCAAAAATGGGCAGAACACCTGAATAGACATTTCTCCAAAGAAGATATACACATTGCCAAGAAACACATGAAAGGATGCTCAACATCACTAATCATTAGAGAAATGCAAATCAAAACTACAATGAGATATCACCTCACACCAGTCAGAATGGCCATCATCAAAAAATCTACAAACAATACATTCTGGAGAGGGTGTGGAGAAAAGGGAACCCCTTTACACTGTTGGTGGGAATGTAAATTGATACAGCCACTATGGAGAACAGTATGGAGGTTCCTTAAAAAACTAAAAATAGAACTACCATGTGACCCAGCAATCCCACTACTGGGCATATACCCTGAGAAAACCATAATTCAAAAAGAGTCATGTACCACAATGTTCATTGCAGCACTATTTACAATAGCCAGGACATGGAAGCAACCTAAATGTCCATCAACAGATGAATGGTTAAAGAAGATGTGGCACGTACATACAATGGAATATTACTCAGCCATAAGAAGAAATGAAATTGAGTTATTTGTAGTGAGGTGGTTGGACATCGAGTCTGTCATACAGAGTGAAGTAAGTCAGAAAGAGGAAAACAAATACTGTATGCTAACACATATGTATGGAATCTAAAAAAAAAAAAAAAGAGGTTCTGAAGAACCTAGGGGCAGGACAGGAATAAAGACACAGACGTACAGAATGGACTTGATGACACAGGGAGGGGGAAGGGTAAGCTGGGACGAAGTGAGAGAGTAGCATGGGCATATATACACTACCAAATGTAAAATAGATAGCTAGTGGGAAGCAGCTGCATAGCACAGGGAGACCAGCTCAGTGCTTTGTGTCCACCTAGAGAGGTGGGATAGGGAGGGTGGAAGGGAGGGAGACACAAGAGGGAGAGGATATGGGGATATATGTATACGTATAGCTGATTCACTTTGTTATACAGCAGAAACTAACACAGCAATGTAAAGCAATTATACTCCAATAAAGACGTTTTAAAAAAAAAACTGTCTGGGGTTAAAAATAAGAAGATCAAGATTGATAATACAAATTAGGAAATTATCAACATATGGAGGTGGGTGCATTCATGGGAGTGGATGGAATTGCAGCAATAATGCCCCTTGTAAACTTGGCAAACATTTTCTCAGGACAGAAACATTTCACTGGAGAAGTAAATGAAGGACATCATTGGCCCAGAGAGGAAAACTGAAAGGCCCACAGTCACACTGGCTTGGTGCTTTCACTGTTAGTCAGATCCCAGTTCAGCTGTAACATCTTCTGCCCACCAGACACTGCTAGCACATCAGATAACTCTGAATGGGATCTGAATATGATGTTAAATTGCTTCTGTCAACCACCTGGTGAAGATAACCATCATCAGACACAAATTGTCAAAAGTCTGACTTCTAAGTAACACCCAGTTCTGGGATCCAGGAATACAGGAGCACTAGTGTCGCTTGAGAAACCCAAATTGGGGAGAGGTATCTCTGAATGCCACGTACCCAGAAAAGCGTCCTTTTATCCAGAAGAAAAGCATTATTACTTCTACCTTGTAGATAAAGAAACTAAATCTTAGAGAGGTTAAATGACTTGCCCAAGGTCATTCAGCTAAGAGGCAAAGCTGGAATTCAACTGGAGAGGAGGTTGGCTCTGGGGCCAAGGAGACAGACACGAAAAAAGACAGTGCTGAGTGTACCCATGATTCACTCTCATTCTTGCTTTCTCAAAGCCTAGTACTCAGAGTGGGTCAGGAAGGAAAGGTCTATGTCCTCACTCCTAAGAAGCTTAATAATTGAGGTCGCCATTTGATGGAGAAGAAAGAAAAGCTTTAGGCTGCAAGTCAGAGGAATTGGTCCCAGACTGAGCCATGGCACAACCTGTTGTGTGACCGTGACCAAGTAGCTTCCCCTCTGTGGTCCCCATTCTCTCTGCATAAGGAAGACTCTGGAATCCTAGGTGTCTGTGACTGGCAGGGGGCTTCCCTTAGACCCTAAGCCCCGCCCAAGCAGGGCTGGCAGCATCTAATTCTTTCCTCCCAATGCCTTTCCCCCTCTCCATTCATACCAGCCATTCCAGCTCGGGCTCCCCAGCTGAGGGCTCGGTGTGGATTGTTTGAGAAGCCATATGGCATCCCAGTGCAGCGGAGAGTCCAATCTCAAGGGGAAACCATTGTTCATTCATCTGGACCGAGTGACATTCTTTATGCAAGAATAACTCTTGATTAAAGGGTGAGTTTTAATGGAAACTAATTAGGCAAACTCTTTAGCCTGGGCATAATGATCAAATGAGCTGTCACACCGTACCTGATACAATGATCTCACTTGCTACAAGATTTTATTCCTTAGCAATTACACTCCCACATGGCATTGCGTGCCGTTATTGCCTGGAGCACACATGTCAAATTAAAGAGCAACTTATGCACCTGATATTTAATTATTGCCTAGTACTACAGACACCCGGGGAATGTCAAAGTGAGCAGTCCTGCTTGGGAGAAACGAAAACTGAAATCTACTTCTGCAAGGGAGTGAAAAAAATAGGGATAAAATATGTATAGGCTACTATAGTTCCTTATTCAGCCATCTTACAATTCAGTTAACAAAACCTGCTCTCCACAACCTTGAATAATTTACCACTTTTTTTCTTCATCCAGAAAGTCAGCAGATGGAGAGTTGTAGGTAAAGGCACAGGGGTCCTACTGGTATTTGTTTACCTACGTGACTGATGTGGTCAGATGTAGTCAACATTGAGTTCTTCCTGTAAAAGTTATTCTTTCCCTAACAGGCTCTGACAGGGAAGAGGATGCCTCACACGTCTCTCTAGCCCAAAGGGAAATGTTTGCCCTCAAGGCTGAGCACTCAGGAAGCCCCATCTCACACTTCAGTCACACTAGGCAACAAATTTGAAAAGTTGACCAAAGTTTCTCCAAAAGTTGGGACGGTGAGAGGCCATGAGGATGGAAGGCTCAGTCTCTACTTTGGGTGCATATTAGAATAATTTGGAGAAATTTTTCAAACATATTGATGCTCAGAATCCCATCCCAGACTATTTACATTAGGATCTGGAAAGGACGACTGGGTAATTTTAAGACTCCTCAGATGATTCTAATATTCAAGTAGGGCTGAGAACCACTGGTCTGGATTGGAACCAGCCAGACACTAACCAGTGCTTAGTGTTATAGGAGCTGCTTTCTGTCCTCAAAAAGACAGACTTCCAGGCCTCAGTGCCTTTGCGCATGCTGTTCTCTCCTCTGGAATGCTCTTTCTCACCCCTTCTTTCTACCTGGAAAAGAAAATTATCCTTCAACATCAAGTGCCTATGTTACTTTCCTGTGAAGTCTCCCCTGACTTCCCCAAGAAGAGTGGCTCAGCATCCACCAGGAGACAGACACAACACTCAAAGGATCATTAAACTAACCTGCTCTCCTCAGCGGGGGTTCAAGAAGAGAATCCCCATGTCCTCAGCAACCATCTGTGAGTCCCAGCTGAGCAAATTCTGAGAATGTCTTGGTCCCTTTTGCTCCAGATAAAGAAATTCAATTACTCGTTATCAGAATTGCACTGCCTAATACTAAAATGCCTTAATATGAGAGCTTTTGTATTTAGTAAACTGCACAGCTTGTGAAAACCCCCTCCAAACATCTGGCAGGAGGCCCAGCAGAGGTAGGGCTGAAACCTCTAATGATGCTGGCAACATGTAAACAAGTGTTTTGTTTCAACTGATAATCATTAACTTCCAGTGTCAGCCTTACCCCCAGAGGTCTGGTGCCTCAGCCTTGCAAAGGTCTCTGGGAAACAGCAGCTGGGATGGGCCTGTGCAGAGCCGATGGGGAGGGAGGGGGCGAGCAAGCCTGTCACTATCAGCCTGGAGAGGCAGGAAGTGACGGGAGCAAATGCCTCTGATGAAAGGGAGTGGAATCAGGAAGTCCTAACCTCCTTTCAGGGACTTTGATACTGGATAAGAGTTGCCTGTCAACTATGCCCTTGGCTAGCCATGCGACCTTGGGAAGGAAGCCTTAGTTTCTCTATCTGTCAAATGGAATTAACAAACGTCCCTACTTTATAGGGTAGTTGTGAGACGTATGTGAGAAAACATGTTCCAACCAGGCTTTTGGCACAGCCTTGACTTACAGAAAGCAGTTGATAAAGGAAATTTCTAATTTCTTTCTCCATTCTTCCCTTCAGATGTTCCGAACTGGGACCTAGACTAGTCTGAAGACCCCTTTCCTAACTCTCTAAGTAAAGGCTATTTGACCCCAGGATCACTGGGCTGAAGTTTGTGGTGTCTATACACATAAATATCTAAATAAAAACTCATAAGAGAACAGCTGGACTTTTATTCTCATTGACCATTAACAAATACTGGTGCTGAGTAATCCTTCACGCTGTAATTCAAATGAAAATATCAACTCATTCCATAAACATTAACTGAGTAACTACCATGTTCCAGACAGTATGTGCACTAAGATGATTTAGAAGTGTGTCCACAGCTTGGGTTCTGGGAAAGCAGACACTGAGACAGACAAAAGAGAGAGGAGGTTACTATGGAGTGCGTTTAGGACCCACATCTGTGAAAGGGAGATGTTTTAGGCTGAATTGTGTCCCTCCAAAACTCATATGTTAAAGCTCTAACCCCCAATGTGACTGTATTTGGAGATAAGGCCTTTAAGGAGGTAACTAAGATTAAATAAAGTCATAAAAGTGGGACCCTAATTTGATAGGACTGGTGTTCTTATGAGAAGAAGGAGAAGAAACCAGAGTGCGCTTGCTTGCTCTCTCTCTCTCTGCATAAAGCACAGAGGAAAGACCACGGGAGGACACGGTGAGTAGGTGTCTATCTATAAGCCATGAAGACAGGTCTCACCAGAAACCATCCCAGCCAGGAACTTTATCTTGTACTTCCAGCCTCCAGGGCTGTGAGCTAACAAATTTTTGCTGTTTAAGCCACCCATTCTGTGGTATGCTGTTACAGCAGCCTGAGCTGACAAACACAGGAGATGAAGGAAGAAGGAAAGGGCAGAGGCAGACACTGAGCTGTAATGCAGGCCCAATAAAGACCTCAGGTGACCCCATGGGGAGCTCTGGAGCAGGCACGGCGCATCAGAGCCATCTCCAGATACAGTGAAGAGCTGGGCCTTTATGACCCCCAGGTCAACAGTCCTTGGATGCAGGCTGCCCCTGAAAAGAGACATGACCCTGGAAGAGGCAGTTTCCTTCAGCAGAGCCACTGCTGAAGAAGGCTGGCAGGACTCTGTGTATCACAGCATCCCATTGCAATGAGTTCCCTGTGGACCTAGCGACTAGTGCCCTTTGACCAGCAGCCACCGTGTACCAGAAGCCTCATAAATGTCATTTTATTTGATTTTCACAGTACTTCTGTGAGATAATACCCATTTCACAGAGAAGGGAAAATAACTTGTCCAAAGCCACAAAACCGATACATAATGAAGGCAGAACTGAAGAAGCAGCTTCTCTTTCCCAGTAACCCTACTCTTGCCTTGACGTCATGCTACCTCCCCCTTGGAAACCTTCATCTTCTGCAAGAAGTACTCCCTGTCCTCCTCCAGCAGGTAAATGTCCACATAACACCTTGTGCATCTCTCTTCAAAGCCTATAGCACTTTGCCTTATCAATGATCATATTAGTAGATACATAATTAGCATTTACCACGTCCCAGGCACTGTTCTAGCACTTTTCAAACATTAACTTATTTAATCTTTCCAACAGCCCTAGGAGGTATTATTTTCATCATTCTCATTTACTGATGACAAAGCTAATAAGATGCAAAACTATTAAGTAACTTTCCCAGAGAGACCCAGCCAGGGTTTGAACCCACATGATCTGGTTCCAGATATCATACTACTCTGTCTTGGGGTCATGTCTGCCTCCCTTCTGATCCACATATACTTGGAGAATGTGGTCAAGTCCTATTCATCTTTTCCACCCCAGTGCCTTACCTGGGACTGACATATACTAAGATTTTTGTAAGATTTTCCTGAACAGCTGAATGATGGCTTGCACATGAACATTTTGAAAATAATTGGATTTGATTTAGGCGGACAAAGCCTAGAAGAAAAGACAGACAAATAAAATTCATTTGCTCTGTTGAGACACTGAGATCATGGGTGAATTTTAGTATCTGGATATTGAGAGAATATTGGTTTTTAAGAGCTCAAAATGGATGATGGCAAACTTTCTCTGCATTTCCTTTTGCTGTCATAAGAGCAGACATCTAGTACACTGCTGATGGCATTCCTGCTGGGATGCAGGCTTCCCCGGTCTATGAGGTTCGGACCCAGAAAACATCTTGGGTATCACAGTAAGACAACGTCTTTCCAGTGATCCCATAACCAATTCTAAGATGAAAAGATCAAAACTCCCATCATCACAACTCAGAAGTTATTGATACCCAGAGACGATGTAAAGAATATTCTCAGTGGCCATTTAAGCCTGTTTCTAAGTGAACTCTAATGACTGGGCAGATTCCCCAAGTCTTCAGATCTTCTATCCATTAGGATATTTAGATGAGTGGACCCTTACGCAGCTGGTAAGTAATCAAAATGAGTCAGTGGCCAGAGAGGTTCTCGGACAGAAATTACATTGAGTTCTCTCATCTCACTCCCATACTTGCTGTTTACTTTATATTCATTCATTCATTCATTCATTCATTCATTCATACATTCATCCATTCAACAGATGTGATTGGGGTCCTACTGTATGCCAAGAAATTTTCTAGCCTTAAAGAATACATAATGAACAAGCCAGATGAGTCCCTTTCTTTCATGGAGCTTATAGTCTGGTGGGAGGAGATGAACGATAAACAAATGATACAACTTCAACTCATGATAATTTCTATAAAGAAAATAAAACAGGGTGATACCATGGAAAGTGAACGAGGTACAGGGAGAAACTGATTTTGGCAGGATGGTTAGGGAAGGATTCTCAGAGGTGATATTTAAATAGAGACTGAATAATAAGTGGCCAACTTTCAGGAAATCTGGGAGAATGGCATCTCAGGCAGAGAAAAAAGTGAGTGCAAAATCCCTGAGGCCGGACTAGGCTTGCCAGTGTCCCGAGGACAGAAATCAGGCCAGTGCAGGTGGGGCAGATGAGCAGGAGGGAGAATGGTAAGACACAAAGCCTGAGAAGCAGTCAAGAAGTTTGGATTTTATTTCTAGCATCATGGGGAACCATTGGAGAGCTTTAAAGAAGACAGAAATGCGATATAGTTTAAATATTTAAAAGATCACTCTGGCTGCCAAGTGAAGAATGAACCATAGGTAAAAAAATGGAACCTTGGAGACTCAGTTCACTGTCTCCTAGATGTCTGGTCTGCTGATTTGGCTCCTATTTCCAAACCTAAAGTTTCTACAAGCAATTCAAATTGCCTATTTCCTTTCGCCTCCACCCCTGGCTTCCCAGTACTCAATGTTGCTGCTAACTACTTCAGCCACCAACCCATCTGCCCAGCTGGCTCTGCACAAGTGGGGATCAGATGGGTCTTCTAGATCACAAAAGGCAATGGTTTAGCTCACTAATGTCACTTATAAACCTGAAAAGTGTCAACTGCAAGATCCATGAAAGCAGAGAAAAGAGTTGATACTGTTTATCAAAGTTTCCCCAGTGCTATGCATAGTGGGTGCTCCAAAGATATTGGTTAGATGAATCAATGGATATAGATGTGCTGGGTGCTTATTGTCCAGCTGGGATGAAGAGAGCCTCCACTTGGGATCCTGGGGAGAAGCTACAAGGAAGCTGCAGCCCAGCAAACATCACCTTATCTTAAAGGCTCCACACTGGCTGGGGTGAAGCTGCCCAGAGACCCCTCCTTGGATCAGGTGGGACCTGCTAGACTGTCAGACTGGTTCATTAGTGACCTGACATCACACATCTGCAATTGGGTAATTTCTATGTTGACTACTCCCTCCCGCCATAATGAGAGCTCATAACTATGTTTTATATAAAGCCGATTATGCATTTGCACAGAGACCATAAAGGGTCAGTGATTATAAACTGTGTTGGGAGTCTCTGGGGCACCCATCATACTACCCAATCCAGACCCACCCTGTGGGATGCATTTGAATGACAAAGGATGGGTGTGTTGGGAGGAAAGGGAGCTGTGAGTGTAGAACTCCTGGCCGACCAGGAAGGGTTTCTGGAGTATGGCCCTGTCCTAAAGCACCCTGGTACCACCTATTAGAATTTAAGACAGACTTAGAGTTTGCTGAAAATATGAGGTCTAGGAGGGGGTCATTTTTCGAAGCTCTTTTTCATTTTAATTTCTCTCTTACTTTTTCATATTTATATATAAATATATAAACATATGCAATATTTGATTCTGCTTTTACTGAAAACTTTTTGGAAAGGAGGCCACTCTTTCGTCTGGACGATAAAGGATTTTTGAGGACTGTCATAAGGTCTGAATCTTCACCCTTAGTTTCTGTTATCATCTCCACACTTGCTAACTTTGTTACCTTGAACCATACACATTACCTTCGTGGGTCTCAGTTTCCTCATTCATAAAATGGGGTCACCATACCTCACATTTTTGGCAGGATTGTTTTGACAATTAAAGCATAACAACATATATATTGAGATTTATGAGTTTCAGGTACTTTCTATGTGTCAATTCATTTAAACCTCTCAGCAACCCTTTGTGGTGGGCCCTGGTGACATCTCCAATTTTAAAACGTAGAAACTGAGAGGTTAGGAGGTTGGCTCAAGGTCACAGAGCCGATTGGTGACGCAGCTAAAATTCAAGCCCAGGCAATCTGACTCTGGAGCCAAAGAACCCAGCAAGAGTGCCTAGAGCAAAGTAAACACTCAAAAAATAAATGAAAGTTTCCATCATCATTCTTACCAGCTTCGAGCCAATTCCATGCACAAATCTTTATGACTATTATCAGACTTTGGGTATGACTCCAGGTCCTATTAAAGGGGATAGAGACATTCTGAGGGGCCATTGCAAAGTAGAGCCAGAGTTGCCTGGTACCCCCAGAGGGTTGACCCCTGGGCTACTGAGGGGATAGAACAGAGCCCTGAGAATGAGACAGAGACAAAGATGGCAGGAAAAGGACACAGGGTACAAGACCAGAAATTTCGCCTCTAGTCCCCACTGTCACCTGACAATCATGGGACCCTGAGCAAAGTCAGCTGCCCTCGAGGTTCTGCCCCAGAGATGGCAGGGGTTGGCTGGGCTGGCTCTGGGACTAGATGTGAGGGGTGAAGAACAGGCCAGAGAAGACAGTATGCTCACACTGAAATATGGTTTACACTGAGCAGGGGGTCATGAGCCCCTTGCTGGGTTTTCTTCCTGGAGGTCACCCAGCTTGTTTGGATGGCCTAGCCTCATTGTCCTGAGGTTACCAGAAGCACAACCAACAGAAGACCTTGGTAGAGAGGATCAGGGAGCCAGAGCTCTGGCCTGGCCCACCAAGGATCTGTAGCATACCCAGGCCCAGTTACAGCCCCCTCTGACCTCAATTTTTCCCATCTGAAAAATGAGAGGGTCGATGAAACAAATTTTAATGGCTCTAACATCTTGAAAATTCCACATCCCCAAACCTGACTTCATCCACAGCCTTATACTAATATCCTTGGGGCAGAGCGATTTCATTTAGGTCAAATGATTTCCCTGCACATAAACAGAAGTGAAACAAAGGCCCCCTTTCTCCAAGCCGTTAGCTGTCTCACACACAGGCACACACACACTCACACACATGCACGTAAACCCTCATAATATTCATACAGGCCACTCCCCTCCCCACTCGTGCACAAAGGCTCACACACACAGGCACGCAGAGGCACAAACACCTGGACTCTCTAAGCCGCTCCTTCCCCCACCCCACTACTGCTCACTCCCCACCCCCAGCCTTTCCAATTCCCCTGCTGGGAAGCAGAGCGACCCTACCAACCTCCTCAAGTTACCTAACCTGATGGGCTGGTGCCACCCAATGGTCAGGATCAGAAATGCATTCTTGGTTCCAAGAACCAAAAGGATTGGAAAGGGTCCAGGGTCATTGCACCCACCCCTCTCTCTCTAACAAGGCTGTATCCAGAGCTGCCTTAGATGGATGAGGCTTTCTATAATCTTTAAAACCTTTCAAACAAGAATTTCCTTGCATGATGCTCCTAAATGGATCTTCTTTTCCGAAGAGCAGGGTATTATCATTAACACTCTGGGCAGGCTTGCACTAGAGCCTAAAATAATTGTGTGTGAACTCTGTTCAGCACCATTCTAGAAGCTTTAGATGTGATATCTTTTTAATCCTCACAACAGCTGTCTTTGCAGGGCGTGTATTATGGTCTTCATTTCAAAGAGCTACAACCAAGAAGGAGTGGCACTAAGACTGGACTCCAGCTCTAACTCAGCAGCCACTTGGCCATCCTGGACCTCAGTTTCATCATTTGTACATGACTGTTTCCAGTCATTCATTCAGTCATTCTTTCCTTCACTGAGTATTGATTGAGCACCTATTATGGACCAGGATCTGTGTTGGGGCTGAGAATTCAGCAATGACCAATGGATGGCCTTTGCCCTTAAGGAAGTCTCAGTCCACTAGAATCAATGACCACTATCGTCCTCCTAGGTCCCTGCCTCTATGATCTTAGTGTATCTTCTCTGCCAACTTGGACAAAAGCCCTGAGGAGAGGTCAAGGGGAGAAAAGTGAAAAGCTGTAGCCCAGGGGGAAGATGCAGCCAGCCTACAGAGCAGGAGGGAGGCCAGCGTCCTTGCCCAAGAGCCCCCTGATCCACACCCTGCTACTCTGCGACTGGTCAGTCTGGAACTGCCTCAAGCCATTCCAGGGCCCAGATCCTCTCAGAAAGGAAGGGGAGTGAGCTGTGGTTATTTGGCTTCAGAACAGCTGCCACTTGTGCCACACCAGAGACTTCTTCGGGGAGCATACCAGAGAGGTCAGAGCCAGAAGGGCGGAAGCACGTCAGGGAATAGAAGATGAGGTGGGAGAACAAAGCTTTAATGATAATTGTGGTTGTTGTTCTGACAGTCACAGCCCCTGTAACCAGATTCCACCCGGCCTTACTAGGTATCTGTCTCTCCATCTATTCCCTCACAGAGTCACACTGCCCCAGATTCACTTCCTATACCCCAAACACCCCACGGTCTACCAGTGCTTAACCTTTGCTCTTTCTCTTACTAATTAACGGACAAATTAATAGAATAATAGAATCCTATAATGTCAAACCCTTCAAGAAATCATCTAGTCCAAACTTCGTAGATGAGGAAAATACAACCAGAGAGGGGTTAGGACTTGTCCAAGGTCACACACTAATGAGTAGCATGGTTGGGCCTAGGATTCAGGCACCCCTTTCCAGTGTGAAGACATTTTTCTACTTTCCCTCTTATTTTCCATTCACATGCAGTTAGACACTTATGAGAGTCTACTTCAATTCTGAAACATCTTTTTATCCTTCCTCTCCTCTTCACTTCTCCCATTCAACCCTGTGAGATCATAAGCCCCTGGAAGATAGAAAATCTCTTTCCTTCTTCCAAAGCCTTAATATTTAGCACAATGATAAGCATGTAAATGCTTAAAATTGGATGGGTGGATGGATGGAAGGATGGAGAGAAGCATGGATGGGTAAAGTCTTCCACATGGAATTTTTGCTCTCATCTCTTACCTTGTCTCCCAGTTTCCAATTTCCCCACAACCTGTCCTCCACAGTGGTCTTACAATGACCTCTTTAAAAATAAAACTGAATCTTTCTCTTCCCTGTGCAAAAGTATTGAAAACTTTCCTATCATCTAATGGATAAATCAAGACCAGCTGGTCTACAATATTCTAAATGGGTCTGTCATCTACCCTGCCAGCCTCATGTGCTATTAACAATGTAAACACATCATACACATTCATACCCCAAACTCTAGAAGTACCTGACAACTTGCTATTCCCTGAATGAAGAAACATGCGTGGCCTCATCTCCAGGAACTTCTTGTGTCAGATTCCTTTCCTGCCAATACCAGAATCTGTTAACATCCTAACCAACCTTCAAAGCCCAACTCAAATGCCTCCTCCATGAAGTCCTCCCTAATTCCCTTAATGAAATGTCTATGCTCAGAGCACGTAGTCCTTCAGGCTTTGGTAAGCATGGCGCACCTCATTCTGCCCCTCCTAAAACGACCTTTTGAAACCTTTATCCTGCCTTTAACCTGGGCATTGTAGTTAGTCGTTTTTAATGTCCATATCTCCCAACAGACTCTTGGCCGCAGATCTGAGGATCTCACACAAAGTAAGCGCTTATTCAGCATTTGTTGAATGGAAGTTCTTCTTACTACACCATATGCTCCAATTGTCCCTGAGGGTGCAGTTTTATTTTATTCTAAAACCACTTAAGTTACTTTCTAGGCCATTATAAGCAAGAGCCCTGCGGGAGCGGAACAGAGTCTCCAAAGAGCCACAGCTCTAGGGCAGGGACAGGGCAGGATTGTAGAGATGAAAATTGCATACAAAAAAGCAGATCTCTTAGGGAGGAAGGAGGGTGAGGGAAAAGAACTAAATCCCATTGGGGGAAGACCCAAGGAGTCAAATTTTGATTCAACATAAAGATCTTGGTCACGATGAAAGCTGTACAGCAATGGATCAGGCTGAGCAATGCCTCAGGAAGTAGTGAGCCCTCTGGTCCTGCAAGTATGTAAGTAGTGGCTATAGATGACCACTGAGGACAAACCTGAGAATATAAGGTGTTGTATAGGGGATCACAGCAATGGGAATTAGGTCGGACCATAGACTTGTAAGGTCCACTCCAGCACTGAGAATCTGGGATCTCATCAAACCTCACAGGAGTGGCCCAAGCAAAATTACCCAAAGTTAGTTTTTTAGGACCATTACTGCTCTTTCTCTCTCTCCATTTCAGCACTTCCTCTCACCCTGATCCTCCAAGAACTCTGCCATCACAGAGTTGCTGGGAGTAGGAGATGCTCTTGGTGCCCCTCTCACATCCAGCCCACCCTGGAGGTTACCTGTGTCTTGACGGACAGTTCTCATATACACCGAACTCTCAGGAGGCCCCAGTGGGACTGAGGCCCAGGTGCCCACAGAAGTAACCAACCCACTAACGTACCTTTCCTTGGCTTCTCTCCTTTCCTTGTTCTCCCCCACTATCTCACTGCTTCCTGGAACCACTTTCTAAATAATCTACGTGTACCCAAATCTTTGTCTTGGGGTCTGCACTGGGGGATACAACATGTTCTACATGTTGAGGGGTCAAAACACAAACTTTGTGGTTACTGAACACTGGATAGGAAACCCAGTTTAGTGACCTCAGGAAAGGTAATAAATCTCTTTGAACCAACTTCAATGTATAAAAAGAGGTTAGTAAGACCTACTTCCCAGACTTCATAGCACTGTGTGTGACACAGCTCTGTATAGTTATATTCACTGAGTGCTTACTATGTGCCAGGAACTGTGCTAAGATAAATGCCTTATATATAAATATATATATTTATATATTATCTCTAATCTTCACACCAAAGGAAAAGTAGGAAGAAAACTGTAGTGGACTCATGGTGGCCCCAAAGAGATATGTCCACATAATAACCCCCAGAACTTGTGACCTCATTTGGAAACAGGTCTTTGCAAATATAATTAAGTTAATGATCTCAAGATGAGAACTTCCTGGATTACCCAGGCGGACCCTAAATTCACTGAAGGATTTCTTATAAGAGACAGAATAGAAGAAGACACTGAGGAGAAGGTCATGTGGAGGTAGATGCAGAGATTACAGTGATGAATCCACAAGTCAAGGGACACCTGGAGTTACTAGAAGCTGGAAGAGGCAAGGAAGGATTCTCCCCTAGAGGCTTTAGAGGGAGCTCAACCCTGCTGACACCTTGGTTTTGGATTTCTGGCCTCCAGAACTGTAAGGAAATACATTCCTGCTGTTTTAGCCACCAAGTTTGTTGTAGTTTGTTATAGCAGCCCTGGAAAACTGATACAAAGGTATTGTTGTCCTTGTTATACACCTCAGGAAACCAGGGCTTACAGAAAAGTGCCTTACCCAGAGTCATCCAGCCAGAATATGGCAGAGGTGGGATTTGAACCCAAGTCTGTCTGACTGCATAGTGGCCACTCTTAGCCACTACATCAAGGGAAATAAGTTGTGTGATGTGCCTAGCATTTAGATGCTCAGAGAGCGTTGATTTGCTCACTCTATCTAAACTTTCTCTTCCCAATGCCCATTTTACCCACTGACCATTAATAGGTAGTCAAGAGTTAATCAGATAACCTTGTTCCTGTTAATCCATGAGATTTTCTGCAATGGGCTTCTACCTCGGATACAGTTACATTACATATATCTAGGAGGTTCTTAAGAATCACCTTGTCTGGTAAGCATTTCAGATCCATGGCAGCTGGTGGAAAAGATAGATTGGGGCCCATGCCTTGAGTTAATGTCAGTCTGAATTGAAGATGTGCCAGCATCGTCAGGATAGATTCTTTAATTAACCTGCTAATCCTGTCAGGGATTGGGTTCACTGTCTTTCTCCAGAAATGTGTTATGTGTCTCTTCTTTCACCACTTTGTCATTTGCTCTATTTTAGATTCAAGGTGTCCTTAAGCTGTGCTTTAAAAGACTCTCTGTCCTCTAAGTCAACAGCTGTTGGCAAAGTGGACCCTCAAACAGTATCTCATTGCTTAATCATCACAGCTCTTCTCACAATGTCTGCAAGAAGCAAACATTCAGTGATTTTGATGCAATAAATACATTTTGAGCAACTACTGTGCTCTTGGCCCTGATGTATGCATTGCAGAAGACAAATAAGACACAGGTCCTGCCTCTCAGAGATAAAATAAAGCAGGTGACTGTAGTATTTCCCGGTCTTTTTACTTCATGGCGGGCACAGAAAATTATAATAATTTTAAGGGAAAACTGGGAAAAATTTACAAGGCTGCTAGTGGTCTGAGGCAATCAGCCCAGGGGTTCCAGCTCCCCAGGCCCCACCAAATCACCCCATTGGATTGGGCAACCAGGATTCCCACACACTAGTGAGCCATTCACCCTCTACCTTTTGGGAAGATACGCTGGTAGAAAACCATAGTTCTCATCTTTGCTCTTTGCAGGCATTTGTGTCCCACCAGTTGAATGTGGATTCTCCAGTTAAAATCCAACACTGTTGTACTTTTCCAGTTTGTAATGAGGATCACTTATTTAGCTATGACCTTTTTTTCCCATAATTTTTTAAAACTTCAGTCTACCTCTAAACTGCTAGACTGGGCTCCCAGGAAACAAAATGAATAGGCAAGGAATAAGATATTAACAGGAAAACTCAGAGACAATTGAATTGTTTTGCTTCTTGTTTAGTGTGAGGGTATGTGGGTGGTTATACAGTTTGTTTTCTGGTATATGCATTTAGAAAGAGGTTCTTTCAAAGATCTGTAAAGAGGGCCCAGATTTCCAGGCATTTCACAACCTGAACAGGTTTCCAAATCCATTGAAACAAAACAAGAACTAATAAATTTGTCCTCCAAAAAGTACAAATAAGGTGCTCAGAGATTATAAAATTCCTGTGTGTGGTGAATGAATGGATGAAAAAATGAATTTTCCTCCCCAAAGTTATATTTAGTTATACTCACTGTTACCCTGTTGTTTTTATTTTTCATCAACACAGCAGAGTGTGTTGGGGGAGAGGAAGTCAATGAGAAAAGCCAGCATTGTGGGTGAACATACCAGAACCTCAGTGGTTTCCTGCCAGAGATGTACACTTACATCTAATCAGGAGCAAACATCAGACAAACCCACAGTGAGGGACACAGTACAAAACAGATGACTTACACTCTTAAAAATATGTCCATATTTCAGATGAGGGAATTTTTCCAGATAAAAGGAGACTAAAGAATCACAAAATTTAAATACAATGTGTTATCCTGAATTGGATCCTGAGCCAGAAAAAAAAAGTGCTATAAAAGACGTTATTAAGATAATTGGTGAAATTTGAATAATGTCTGTAGATTAATATTGATCTTAAATTTGATTTTGATAATTATACTGCAGTTACATAAGGAAATAGCCTCATTCTTGGGAAAAGCACACTGAAATACTTAGGAAAAAAGGAATATATATATATATAATTACATATTTATAATTATATATGGTATATATTAACTATAAAGGACTGTGGCAAAATGAGGCAAATGTCAACAATTGGTGAACCAGGTATAAGGTATATAGGAGCTCTTTCACTATTATTGAAACTTTCTTGTAAAATTAAAATTATTAAAAGTTAAAAATTAAAAAGCTAGTACGCAAGTCATTAAAAATTATAGCTTGAATTTCTTTGCATTGCTTCCCACTTCCTGTATTCTTTGCTCCCTTCTGTGCTTGCTTTTAAAACTTCCACCAAAAAAAAAAAAAATCACTGAAAAAAATAGGGAAAGTAAATCTAACATTTCCTACTACTTGGTGGTAGGAACAATTCACTGATGTTCTGCAAATATGCTGGTTGAGTAAAAAACAGAGAATCACAGTAGAAAGAGCTTAGCTCTTTGAAGAAAGCATCACATATGGAGGAGACCAAACAACGTCTTGAAAATAGCCTCTAGTATTGAGATTCTTCATATTTAATCAAGCCTGGCCAAAAGCATCGACCGTCCTGCCTAACTACAAGCGGCCTGGGTACTTGTAGTACCCAGGTTTGGGCCCCAGTTTATCCACTGTATTAGTTTGCCAGGGCTGCTATAACAAAATACCACAGATGGGGTGGCTTAAACCACAGAAATTTCACAGTCCTGGAGGCTACAGGTCCAAAGTAAAGGTGTCGGCAGAGTTGGTTCTTTCTGAAGGCTGTGGGGGAAGGATCTGTCCCAATTCTCTCTCCTTGGCTTGTAGAAGGCCATCTTTTATCTGTGTCTTTTCACATCATCTACCCTCTGTAAGTGTCGCAGGGTCCAAGTTTTTCCTTTTTGTAAGGACATCAATCATACTGGATTAAAGCCCACCCTAATGACCTTATTTTAACTTGATTACCTCTATAAACACTCTATCTCCAAATAAGGTTGCATTCAGAGGTATAAGGGGTTAAGACTTCAATATATGAATTTTAGGGGGGGACACAACTCAACCCATAACACTCATCTGTGAATGGAGTCCTGGACTCTATTATCTCTAAGAGTCCTTGTAGAATTTTACGTTTCTAGAAGTCCAAAACCCTCAATATCCAATCAATACATATTAATTGGCCAAAACAAAGCTCCAATCCATTCCAAAGATATGGAATTTCACATTTCCAAGCCTGCAATGAAGAAATAAATCAAACTTTGGAGAAAACACATCGGCAGCCCATCTCTATCATCTTTTGAATTATCAAAGCAGTAAGATGGAGATGTTGAACATGACCACTGGGGCTTGTTCCCCAATGGACTATCCACCATAGTCTTCTAGTATATTTCCTGTGGCTGAAGGTTGAAGGATTAGCAAATCTTTTTAATCATTCTTTGCATAAATACCGAACGAGTGCCTACTATGTGTCAAGAACAGTGCTAGTGCTGAAATGACCAACATTCCAGTGGAGCTTACATTCTGGTGGGAGTGAATGAGGGTCGCGCTTACTGCCAACTAAATCCTTCTGTTTAGATGGATTAGGGAGGAAAAGAGATAGGGAGATAGGGGTACTGAGTTGTACGTACTTCAACACGAGGCTATTCCATTAATGGCTAGGGTGTGTCCTGGAGGGAGCCTGAAATGAGAAATTGCTTTGAATCTACTATCCCCTCATTTTCGCTCATTTCCCATTGGCCTCTCATAATGGAGCTTCTCAAATTTCTTGAGTGTGATTCTATGGGATTTTCAAGGGTAATTTTGACTTAGATTCTTGCCTTAAACTTTGGAGCCATACGCCCATGATCCCTGAGGTAAAATCAGCTGATAAAATCAACTAGTATGCCAGTTTATGGACCTATGATTAATGAGCAAGTTTGGTGGATGTAAGAGAGAGAAAGAGAGCGAGAGAGGGAGGGCTGGAGAAAGTGGACAATTTACAAGAAAGAGATAGCAAACTAATAAACTCTCCTTTCTGTTCCTCAATCCCCCAAACTAGTGTTTCCTTGTTTGCTTATATTTGTTTAAGGAAGTAAAGACCTGTGTTTAGATTAGAGGCTACAGATATCATGGTTCTGAAGGACTTGGCATCCTCAGGTATAAATTATAAGGTGTATAAAATGTAAGGCTAACTGCAAAGCTAGACAAAGTTTGGACTAAAATAAACTCCAGACTTTTATCTCAAAGGCATAAGGGCTCTGTCCCAATTCTGAGTCCACAGTAGGCCTGATTAAAGATCTGTTGGTTAAAAAAATTACCTTTCATTATAATGCATTTTCTCATTTTTCTTCCATATTGAGAGTGACTATCTCCGTTTGTGATGATCAGCCACAACATAGATGCAAATGTGTTAAGTAAAATCAGGTGTATCAGAGCGACTGCCTTACAAAAGACCTTTTTACAGCCTAACCCAGCAAGCGGAGAATTATTCCTGCTCTATGTACTATATGCAAATGCTCAGATTATAGCTAATTATATTGTTGCAAAGCAGAGCCAAGAAACTGCTACAATACTCCTAGTCTCCTTGGGGAACACACCATGAAAAGAACTCTTTTTTTCCTCCTTTGTAAATTACACCATGATATAATTGGGTCTCACTGTTCATGTAACACCCCACTCAGGGACAGCGCAAGAGAGACGAACAATGTCTTACTAAGTCCCTGTTAAGATCATTAAATGTAGATCACAACACACTAGCAGGCGCCCAAATCTTAACGTGTCACAGTAACAAAACCGGGAAAAGAGAAAAGTGACTAGTTGCGTCATATTATTTTTCTCTTACAATGGAGTTTAAGGTAATAAAGTGTTAATGAATTTGGCCCTGTGTAGCTGGCATTGTGAGAGAACTTTTTTTTATCTTTTACTACATTGTAGGAAAAATTGTCGTATTCTTTTAAGCAGCTGTTTAGAGAAAAGATTTGACAGTGTATAATTGACTCTATTTTTACTGCATTTTCATACGGCATTGTTAGGATTATATACTGTACTGAGTTCTGCTTTTCAGTTTTATGCACTAAGAAATTTTCCCCTTAGACAACTTTTCACTAGGGATAAACCAGAGCGCAGCTAGACAGTCAAAAATGCCCATCCCCAGCTTCTCCCACTGGACACCCTGAGAGGACCTGTGGAATTATTGTCACAATTCTTTCCGAGGGAAGAGACCTTTAAGATCGACCCCCTCGGCCTACAGCTGAAGTAATATATAAATATATTTCTAAAATTACACACGCACACCCAGACACACACACAGCACACCAACATGGTAACCATAGTTCTCCAGGTTTTCTCTAGGAGCTAAGAATTTGAGAACGGTGGGTGATTTTTCCTTTGTTTATTTATATATTTATTGCATTTCTCATTTTTTTTCAAAAGCAACCTTCTCCTGGGAGAGGGAGGAGGGTTTTTAATAAGCCAGCTCCCCGACTCCTACCACAATGCCCTTTCCTTCTGCCAGGCTGATTATGTGCTGCAGACACACTTGTTGACCACTTCATTCCTAAGATCTTGTGCATTCTAAGTTTAGCTTTATTTCTCTTTGGATTCAAATCAATGTGTCATAGATTCTAAGAAGATATTCCACATTTGTCTTTTTTTTCCCCCTCCCACTTTTGATTATAACAATGTAATATTGCCTCCTGGTTGAGTAGAGCAGTGATAGAAATATTTGACAGCCAGTACAACAGGGGGCCAAGGCATCAGAAAGGACAGTGGTTACAAACTTCCTGTGCCATCCCGGCATGTCCTGGCTGGACATAAGCTCTAGTTAAGACTGTGACCTTTGGAGTCAGAAAAGCTTGTGTTTTTAACTTGGCTCCATCATATACTGGCCATGTGACCTCAGGCCAGCTACTCTCCTAAAGCCCTTTTAATGAGACCGACCATTGAAAACCCAGTAGGGTATTATGAAGATTAAATGAGATAATACATTTATAAAGCACTTAGCAACATGCCCGACACAGAGTGAGTATTCAATAAGTGACGGCTGTAGCTGTTATGATCCATGACAGACAAGGATCCAGTGCATTATTTTTTTTTTATAAAAGGGAGGCATTAAAACCCTTGTCTTGACAAACTGTTAATTGATTCTCTGACTCTCCCACACCCACCCCTCTTTGTGCACCTTCCCCTTGTCTATTCATATTTTTCCGTGAACTTGTGGTTGCTGCCAAATGAATAGAGTGAAATGGGAACTCAGTTTAATTGAAAATGCGTGTGTCATTGTCACAATGTGAGAAAGGTGCCATCGTTCAGGCCATCACTTCCCATCACACACACATATGGGTGCTCGCACGTACACACACATGCAAACACACACACACATTCACACACAGAATAAAATGCACTGCATGTGTCTGAATTATTCTGCAGTTCTCCAAGGAAGGAAAGGCCTCTATTTTTCAGTGTAGGGGTGATCATCTGTGGAGGTGAAATGACTATTTTTGCAATAGTGATAACAGCAGCGCAACTTACATAGTACTGTTACGTGCTCTTATACATATTAATGGATATACCACTCACTGCAATGCTACAAGATAGGCAGTAACATACCTATTTCACAGATAAAGAAACTGAGTCACAGAGAGGTTAACTGATTTGCCCCAAGATCACACAGAAAGTAAGGGGCTGAGGTGGGATTCACACCCAAGAAGTCTGCCTTCAGGCAATATACATTTACTGGTCTCTTACAATCTAACATCTCCCACATGTTGAGAATTTTCTGTGTGCCAGGTACCCTGTGTTTATGGTATCTCATTTACTCCCCTTACTAGATATCGTAAAGTTGGCAAGGGATAGAACCCAGATCCAAACTTAGTCCTATCTGACCCTAAAATCACACTGTTAGCCCCCAGAATATACAAGAGAGTGGTGTCTTTTGAGGAAACTCTAGGAGAACCAACTCAAGTACCACCTCCCTCAGAAACGTCTCCATCAACAGCTGCCTACACTTATCTCACCTTGCCAGGAATCCACACAACCCTTAGCACCTGCATCTCAAGAGTTTGTTGCCTGTGGTTTCCACAATTGTGTCACATGAATTCCTTGAAGCTCCCTGAAGAAAAACGTGTCATTTGAGAGCCAGGCTCGTATCGTTCCCCTCTCCTATCCCCACAGCATCTCGCACAGAATTAGGCACATAATGGGCAATCACTCATTTTGGTGAAGACTTTACATGAAATCTAAAAATCTAAAAAAACAGAAGTACCACAGAAAAAGAGGTAACCTTTGTGCCCCAAATTCTCATCCTTTGTCCATGCTCCAATTATCACTTCAGTAAGACAGAACCTTGTCACTTTATATCGATAGCAAAACTCACAGAGCAGCAGGGACAATGCCCTCCTCAGAATAACTTCTAATGATGAAGCAAGAGTCAAGTCAGGAGACATCTCTGATGCAAGTTTCACGGTAATTTTACTAAAGGACTCATCAAATCAGTGCATTGTTATGTGACTTTAATTGTTTAGTCTTAAACAATTCTCTTCCAACGCCTATGGCCACTGCTCTTACCTTGGTACCGGTTCTCATGAATTCTCCTAAGTGGTCTCTATGTCTTAGTCCATGACTTCTCCCTTCCATCCTATCTGTGGCAAAAACAAAAAGCTGTGTGGTCACCAGATTCATTTCCTTTTCCTTCTGGGCACATAGATGGACAACATTCATCCCCCTCTGCAGTTAGATGGGACCTATGACTGGGTTCTGACCAATGAAGTGTAGAGCGAGGTCATGCATGCCACTTCCAGTGTGGCCCACAAAAATCCCCCACTTGCCATCTTTCACTCCCCTCCCATTTCACAGTTACCACGTATTGATGTTGAAAATGGGACAACAAAATGGAAGACCCCAGGTTCCCGAGTCAACATTTGGCAAAAAAACTGCCTGTTCTTCACTGAACTGTGTGTGAAGAGAGAAAAACAGAATTTTTATTGGATTATGTCACTGATCTTTGGGGTTGTTTGCTAGAGCAGTCAGTGGTTACTTACTCTAGTACTCGCTCCATGATGGCAGATGAGTCAATCTCTAGTGGAGCGCCAATCATTTCACTTCCAAAAATTACCAGGAATTTCTATCCCATATTGGAGAGTCTTCTGACCAGGGACAATGTCTCACTCATCTCTGAATCCCCAGTACTTACCACACCACCTGACCCAGAAAAGAGAAGGAAACAAATAAACCTCTTTATTTAGTAAATATTTGAAAGTGCCTACTGTATACCTGACATCTTCCCAGGTACTGGGAAGACCAGGTGAACCAAAAAAATTCCCTGATTTCCCAGAGCTTATTTTCTAGTAAGGGAAACAGACCACAACATACCAACAAAAATATGTATATTTTAACATAATTTCAGATATTTGTATTATGAAGGAAATGAAATGTAGCAATGGTATAGTGATTGACTTGAAATGGAAGACTATTGTCCATAACTTGGTTAAGAAAGAGTCTTCTCAAGAGATAACATTTAAACTAAGACTTAAATTCATTTATCCATATATTCATTTAACAAATAATTTTTGACCATTTAATTCATTTTACTCACTGTGCTAGGAACTAGGAGTTGATAGATATTTACTGAGTGTACTAATGAATAAATTTAGCATGAAATTCAGTTCTTTAACTTGGTATCCATGAGCTGGCTTCAACTCACTTTCAACAAAGAAAGAGGATCAAGGCAGTAGGAAGGAAGAAAAAGACAATGACAAAAGGTCAGAGTCAGAGAGAGAAAAGGGAAACACGAGAGGGGACATAGACTGGGAGGTAGTTTGATCCTGTGTCAATCCATTCCCTTTGATCAGCTGCCTCTGCAGCCCCAGATAACAAGTGCCTCCTGATAGACTTGGAGGCTTCCATTCTGGATTGTCCCATCCAACTCAGTGAGGGCACCTGGGATCCCCTTCCTAATGACCCCCTTCATGCTTGACCAGCATCCTCAGAAAAGTGCTCTCTAGGCCCATCCAACTCTCGGACTCCAGATGGGCCCCCTTTATCTGACCACCTCCTTGCACTCTTCGGGTTTCATCTAAACACTGGCTGCTTCCAGATCCATCTTTAAGCATTCCCTGAAGGCTAAGGCCCATGGCCACTAAACAAGGAGAGAAGTTTCCAGCAACCTTTGCTGAGGAAATGAAATTCAACATTACCCTAGAGAAATTCTCAACATACAGTAGCCAGGCTACAGTCTTGGAAAAAGTTGTGCCTAGTGCCAAGATGTTCACACCAAAGCTTCCTCTATGCCCTGTAGGGCCCCACTGGCAGTTATGGGTTATAACTCTTGAGAACATGACTTTCAAATATCCCAGTGACAGGATCCTTTCCACAAGCAATAGAAATATCCTAAAAATGTTATTGTGTAAAGAGTCTAAACCACACACCGCAGCCTTTTTTTTTAACTCTGAGAGCAAAATATTCCTCTCAAACCATATATTACTATTGCTCTGTTCTCCCGTCTTATCCTTCCCTATCTGATGCCACCCCAGTCATGACAACCAAATATGTCTCCAGACATTGCCAAATGCCCCCTGACGGGGGGTGGGGGACAAAATCACTCCCAGTTGAGAATCACCGCTCTGGTTGGAGAAGGATGGTCCTTCCCTATATCCCCATAGCACAGGGAGGGGGAAGAGAGGAGTGGAGAGGAGAAGAGGGGAAAGGGAGGAGAGGGGAAGGGGACATGAGCTATCTTGGTTGGGTCTCTCTATGCCCTGCAACCAATGGAGCCTGAGTAGAACAGCTTCCTGTGAGGCTGGTAGGAGCTCAACATAGTAGCTATTATTATAGTCATTGTCATTACAATTACTATTTATAGAGGGGAGTTGAGCATGGGGGTGGGGTTGGACCAGCTGATCTTTAAAGTTCCTTCAAGCCCCAGGAGCCCCTGGTTTCTCACCCAGAAAGCCCCCATGTGATGTTTCCTTCTTGGTAGCAATCTTATCATCTCGCCTCCCATGCCCTTCACTGCTGTCTCTTCAATCTTTCCACCTCACCAATTCAAAATACTTTCCTAACACATGACAATACAGTGAAAATAGCAAAAGTCAAGTCCCATGTTTCTGTCAAATCACCTAATCATGAAACTACCAAAGTCAAATGCAGAAAGTCTATAAATTAAAATTCCCTGTTACAACAATGAACACCTGACCCAGAGCTCCAGCAGATGGCTGAGAGTGACATCAGCCATGCTGACTCTGGACCTAAGTGGTCCTTCCAGGAATGCCTCCTGAAATCCTGGCCTTTCCTGGGCCTCCATGGTGACTGTCCCAGCACCACCAGAGACTGGCAAGTTGGGCCCAGGCTGTTTTTCTTCCTGTCCAGAGATCAAGGAAGGATGAAGCCCAGCCAGGTAGAAGCCCAAGGGGCAACCTGACATGCCAATGTGTAAACCCTTTGGGAGGAATGGAAGTATGAGAGTAGTCCTCACACAGAGTCCAAGTGCAGCTGGGAGGTGTCCCAGCAGAACACTGCCATGCATAACCAACCCCTCCTGATATCATTCTTTCTAAGTCACTCTTTGTGCCACATCTGTTGAAATACAGATAAATTATTCTGAAAATATTTATTGAACACTTACTATGTGCCAGGCAAATTCACCCACCTACCATAAATATACCTATATAACTGCATATGATTACCAGGACACAGAGAGACACACGAGGATACACAGACACACATATTCCATAAATGGTAGCACATACATGAATATACACAAATATACATGCAAACACATAGCATTGTAATGTATATGTGTGTAGTCACACAGAATCATACATGTTACACTACAGTTGGTGCAAGTGACAGAAACAACTCACGTTGGCATTAATTAGAAGGTGAATTTATTGTTTATAGAATCAAGATGAGGTGTTACAATGAAGCTGAGTGCAGAGCAAGGATACAGCTGAGTCTCAGGAACAACTGAACTCAGAACTATGGACTTTATCAATTTCATGTCCTGCTTTGGTCTCTATCTCTCTGGTCTACTTCTATCTGGGCTGACTTTGCATGAAAGACATATATGTAGCCAAATGAGGGAAATATGACCTTTATTCATGTATGGGAAACATAACCAGACATTTCCTGATCTCTAGCCACAGATCATGGTAAATAGAAATTACTAAAGTGCTTTCTGGTTCCGAAACCAAAAGTCCAAGGGATGGGACAATTGATCCCAGTGCCCATTTGTTTAGTCAGCTTAGGATAGGTTATGCTGCAACATATAGGTAACAACAACAATGAAAACCCCTAAAATCTCCATGGTCTACTCCCACAAGGTTTACTTTACTTGTATCACACGTTTCTCACGGGCTGGCTACGGCTCTGCTCTACAGCATCTCCTGTCTGGGTCCCAGGATGACAGAACAGCCTTTACCTGAATATCACAAGTCTAATGGCAGAGGACAAGGAGAAGAAGTGGCAAGACAGGCAAGGGCTCTTAGAACTTCTGCTCAAGTGTGGCATGTGTCACCTGGGTTCTCATTTCCATTGGCCAAAGGAGGTCATTCAGTCATTCCTAACATCAGTGGGGGAAAGGGAAAAAAGAAAGGTTTGAACAGTAATCCAACCTACCACTCCATCTCCTGACCATTGTAACCAGGTGAGTGGGTACTAGAATTGACTCATCCTTAGACAAGTTAAATTGGGCCAGGAGGCAGGACCAGGTTGTGCTACTATGGTGACTTCAGTGGTAATACCGTGAATAAGGAGTAACACTGTTATAAGTTGCCCCAAATGGGGATTGCTGGGCAGATAATACCATTGTGTTATAGAGATATCTCAGATGAACTGACGTGCAGATATGTGCTCAGCCCAACAAACCACATGGCGTACACGTGTACACACACTTGATAACTCCCAGGTATGAATACAGGCACACATACACAGATAGGCACACACACATGCACGCATATGCACACATGGGAACCTGTAGCGGTGCCTGTTTGTGCACACATACATGCACCATGCACATGTTGGGGTCCAGTCTGCCTTCATTTACATGTGAACCCACACGCACATGCCACCCTCAAGCACACATGCACACTCCAGCTCAGCGGGGAGTGGCTGCTTCTTCGCTGGAGAGATCAAAGGCAGCTGCTCCCTCTGCATATTTAAGGAGCCCCTGCTGCGAGCCTGTAGCTCTTAGCTGAGCCCCCTGCCTAGGCAAAGCCCCACTCTGGGAAATGCCGCCCACCCCCAACTCCACCCCAGGGGAAAGTCTTTGGAATCTGATCACTTACTTCCCCAAGCCTTTTAGGAAGGACCCAGAGAGAAGCCCAGGGCGGGGCCCTGGAGGAGCAGTGCAGCCTGGCCCCCAGGTCCAGGGCCCTGGGCTGCAGTCAGGCCAATCAGGCAGAGGGGATAGTGCCCTTGGGGCAGCCAAGCTCAGTTCAGGGGAGGATGGACTGGCATTGCCCATTTGCCGAGAGCCTGTATTTCCTCCTGAGGAGCACGCCTGCTGCCCAGGGACGTCAGATTTGAGGCTTTGTAGAAGGAGGCCCAGACACGGAGCCGAGCCCCCGGACACAGGCCTGACTTTGCCACAAACTCATTTGGACAAGTCACTTTCCTTTTTGGGCTTCAGTTTCCTAGAAAAGTACAAATTCAGAGCTACCTGAAACTGCCCAATCTAGGAATGGCAAACACCTGGCACACCTACCTCTGCTGCAACTCATTCCAGGCACGGGGACACCGCAAAACCAACACAGCGCCCCTTCTGGCCAAAACAGAATGAGGCCTCAATCATTTTACACTCAGTACTCTGGAGATACTGATTCATCAGAGTAGACTCCTGAAAGGAAACCTATCACCAGTCCTGATCTATTCCTAGGACTTCATTGAATCGATGAAGAAAATGAGGCCCAGAAAAGAACTCTTCTTCTAATCTCTCAGAAGTAAGTTAGGAGGTTGAAATAGATGAACTCTCAACCTTCCCTTCCCCTTCCACCCTCCCCCACCCTGCTCTCATCCAAAAGAGGCAAGTGGGTGTCCTCTTGTTTGCAACCTCTGATCAATTTGCAAGAACTGTAGGAAACTTGGTGTTGAGCAGATTCCTTAAGACTTGCCTGGGCTCCATAGGAAGGGGCATAGTGATCAATTACCAACATCTGCCATCAGCACAGGTAGGCAGAGTGGGGCAACAGGCCCCATTCTAGGCTAAGCCATGTTTATTATGGGGGCAAATGACGTACTTTCCTACACATGCAAGATAATAATCCTGATATGCCTGTTAAAGGAAACATATTCTTTCCCAGGAGTGGAGATGCTTTGTGTTGAGCCCTGGGAGGCCTATTTAAAGTGACACTGCTGGACTTCCCTGGAGGTCCAGTGGTTAAGACTCCGCGCTTTCACGGCAAGGGGGCGCGGGTTCGATCCCTGGTGGGGAAACTAAGATCCTGCATGCCACATAGTGCGGCCAGAAAAACAAAAACAAACAAACAAAAATGACACTGCCAAGGAGGAGATAAATCCTGGGCTCAACAGCCAACTGGCATTCCCTTAAAATCTGTTTCTATGCTGATTCAACCTGCCCACCAGAAAAAAAAATGGGCATAGTATCCATACTCTCTGGTTCCTTTTGCAATAATAACAATACCAAAGCAACAACAATATAATAACAATTATTGAGTACCTACTGTATGTCAGGTACTATGCTTGGCTCTATACACACAGTGTGTCTAATTCTCTCAACATTGCTGCAAGGTAGGTTGTATATTCATACTTTACAGGTAAAGAAATGGATGCTCAGAGAAGTTACGTGACTTGCCCAATAACACTCAGGTAGGAAGAGGGTAGGATTTGAGCCCATATCTGTGTGCCAAAACCTCTTCTCTTTTCACTAAATAATGGTCAGATCTGTTCTGAATCAAAATAAGAGACAACATGAGCTCTGTAAGAAGCCAGATAGCTTTGGGGTGGGGGTAGAAAGAATGGAATATTGGTACGCAAATCTTAACAGCATTTCTCCCATCCGTCGCTTCTTAAATTCTGCATTCAATCAAATTTAAAACTAGAGCATATCACCCAGATTTCCAGATTTTAGAAAACAGATATTATGAAAATTTTATTTAAACCGCTGAATGCTGTTTATTAGGCTTTTATTCTTTTATCTTTCTTTTTACCACAAAAGCATAACACCACCAGTGAAGAAAATGGAAAAAATACAAATATGCATGCAGAAGAAAATACAAAATACTCCTAACCTCTTCCTAACCTCTCCACCAGAAATAACCATTGTTAATACTTTAGTACACAACCTTCCAGAATTTTTCTATACATACTTTGTTTACATGAATTCATTCTGCAATACCATTTTTATAATTTGCCTTTTCTTTTCATGATCTCATGTTATTCATCTACTGCATCATTTTAATCCACTGGTTAACAGTACATTGTGTGAATGTATCATATTTTATTTAGCCAATACCTATTATTGGACATTTAGGTTGTTTTCAATTAAATGTCATCAACATAAAAAATATTATAAATAAGTCTTTGCACATCTTCATGGTAGGTGATTTCCTTAGAATAAATTACTAGAATTTGAGGGTCAAATGTATGAATATTTTAAGGGCTTGTTACCTAATCCAAATTGCCTTCCAAAAAATTTTGTATCAACTTACAAATTCTGTCAGCTTCTCCTGATCTTTGCCAATACTGGACATTTCAGTTTTAAATCGTTGACTGCTTCTTAACACTTGTGAACATGAGAACAGAGTGAGGCACTTTGGAGAGGTCCCATGGGGCACCCTGCGGGTCACAGGCATTGATGGTGAAAATGGACATGTTGATTTATTTAAGTGGACAGGCATTAGCATCACTTGAAAAGAAGACGCCGATGCATCAGATCATGTGACGACACACTACCCCACAAGCACACTGCATAGATCCAAGTGTAACATACTGTGGAGCATGACCTCCTCAGTCAGAGAGCGAGCTCTGTGAGGGTAGGGACTAAGTCATACTTGTCCCTACATCCTGCCAGGGCCTACTGCAGGACCCTGCACACAGGTAGTGTCTCTGGATCCACTATCTTCATCTTGGTCAATGATGAAATCATTGTGGGTTACAGCATCCAGCCTGAGGCCCCAGAGTAAAAACTGGAAAGGGAGATGGCCTGGCTCAGAGGAACAGTCATGGGGTTTGGATTCAGGAGTTCTGAGTTCAAGTTCTGCCCTACTTACTTTGGGCAAATTTTTTAACCTTTTTGAATCTACTTGCCTCAACTAGAAAAAGACATCAGTACTGACTCATAAGCCTGGGTTAAATGAATTGATGGATAACGCAATTGTCAAGCACTATTACCAATATCCTTGTACTAATGATCGTATCAAACACTTGGAGCTGTTGTCTGGATGTTCTTCACCTGGGCAAAAATGCAAACTCAGAATTAATCCCTTTGAACTTTTCTTCTCTTTTAAAAAAAAATCCCAATAAATGATCAGGGTTAGGGTGTCCAGGACGATAGACCTGAGTTTGAATCTTGGCTTTACCACTTAGTAGCTTTGTGATCTTGGGCAAGTAACCTAAACATTCAAAATCTCAAGTCTTCTTTACTGTAAAATAGGGATAATAATAGCGTTAACTTCAGAAAGCAAATAGTATACCCATTGTGAGGACCAAAGGAGATAATGTATGTTCAAGTGCCTGGCCCAGCCTGGAGGTATAGCAGGAGCTCAAGAAATATCCTCTTCTCCCTAACTATAAATAGGACTCCCCTATCAATCAACCTCAGCCTTCTATCTGTCATTTTTTGTTGTGTAAGAAATCACCCCAAACTTATTGGCTTAAAATAACAGCTGTGCATTTAGCTCAGAATTCGTGGATCAGCAATGGCTGGGAACTGCTGGGTGGTTCTTCTGCTGCCTCTGCTGGGCTCCTGCACGTGGCTGCAGTCAGCTAGCAGGGAATGGCTTCAATCACATGTGTGGCAAATGGCAGAGTATCGCTGGGGCAAAGGAGATAACTAGGCCATGGGTCTCATCAGCCCATGCCCTACCAGGCGCTTGTTCACATGATGGTAAGTGCAAATTTCCAAAAGCAGCAAGAGGGCAAGTCACTGTGCACAAGTCTGCCAATGGCCCTCTGGCAAAAGCCAGACACATAGCCAATCCCAGATTCAAAAGGTGGAGAACTAGATTCTACCTCTGGGTGGGAGAAGCTCCAACATCGCGTTAAATAGGGGTGTAAATACTGGGGTGGGAAGAATCCATGGCCATTTTTGCAATTTATCTTAGAGGTGAGTGCTTCTTCCAGGGCTGTCTGCACGCTGTGACCCAGTTACTCACACAGAAAGTATATCTCCTCTATGCACGTCAGAAAAGTCTTCTATAACTTTCCCCATGTTCCTGCAAATCAGTGCCAACATGGTGCCATGATCTCCAGCCTAGAAGCCTGTGAGCAGGAGACAGAGACAAAAGAACAAATGCTTAAATTATCTGATGAATGTCAGATACATTAAACTAATTTATGTAATAATGTAAGCACAGTGATGGGAAGGTAATATGAGAGACATAAATTATACATTATTATTGTCAGCTCTAGCACTTATCTTAGTAGTGTGTCAAAATACATCCTGATATGTTAACATTTATAGAAATGAACAACAAGTGCTTGTGCTCAGAGATCTGGCAGTGAGAAGCTGGATGTCATTTGCATGTGTACACCAAGCCATCACTGTCTTGCCCCGGAATGACCAAGGACACGAGAAGAAGGTGCCTATGTGCTTCACTTCCCTAAAGAGCTCTCGGCTCAAATGCCCCTGGCATGAGTTCCAGGGTGTGGTCAATATGGGAAACCATGAAATATGGGAAACACGGTCTTGGGGTCAGACTGACAATTTATCAGCTCTCTAATCCAAATCATCACACCTCTTCAAACCTCAGTTTCCACATCTATGAAATGGGAATAATAAATCTATCCTCAAAAGATTGCCATAAGCATAAAATGAAATTATTTTGTTTTTCTTCTCACGGAGGCATCTCTGGGGTAGTGGTAGGGGATGTATCTGAAGCAATCTTAAACATTGGGAACCTGCAGGAAGGCTTTCCTACTCATCTCAAGCACAGTTAGTGACTGCCTGACTATGGTTATGTTTATTTATCTCCATTCCATCCACAAGATACTGTCTGATATTCCCCTTTCTCTGTCGTGTTATAGCCAGACTATAATTTTTATGTCCAGAGTTTAACACTAATAGCAAACTCCTAGGGCTAATCTGCAAGGAACTGTGGGTTGACCTTGAACACATCCAAGGCCTGGCCTCTGAGGCAAGCAAGATACAGAAGTCTCTAGACATTAGAGGAACCTGCAAGTAGGACAGCTCCCACAGAGAAACATGGCCCTGGGGAGGGGAATCTGACATACAGGGGCAGGTAGATGGGCAACCATCCTCAGGAGGAATGACCCAAGGATGACAGCCCATCCTAAGGAAGACAAGGGTGGGCCTCTAGCTAAACCAAAGCCAAGTTGTGGGCACAGGAAACCCCAGGGCAGAAGAATGAAAAGGCGGGGCAGGCAGAAGCTTGGTAGAGAACCCCATGAGAGACTCGTGTACAGCCCCAGAAGCTCAGTGTCCAGCAAGGGCAGAGGTGAACCAGAGCTGATTCAAATCTGCCTGCCCAGTATACCCACTGGCCTGGACACATGAGCAGGCTGAATCTATAGGGATGGAGGCGGGGGGTGGGACACAGAAGGTACTGAGTCCAGAAGTGGGAAGCTGGAGAAATAGAAGCCAGACATGGGAGAACAGCAATGGCTCTGAGGCTAGAACCTGCACCCCTGGAATATGTCTCCTCTCCCCTCTCCTTAAGACCCCCACCTTCGGGACTTCCCTGGTGGCACAGTGGTTAAGAATCTGCCTGCCAGTGCTGGGGACACAGGTTCAAGCCCTGGTCCGGGAAGATTCCACATGCCATGGAGCAACTAAGCCCGTGCGCCACAACTACTGGGCTTGCGCTCTAGGGCCCGCGAGCCACAACTACTGAGTCCATGTGCCTAGAGCCTGTGCTCTGCAACAGGGGAAGCCACCGCAATGAGAAGCCTGCGCACCGCAACGAGGAGTGGCCCCCGCTCGCTGCAACTAGAGAGAGCCCGTGCGCAGCAACAAAGACCCAACACAGCCAAAAAAAGAAAGAAAAAAAAGACACCCCCCCCCCCCCACCTTTCAGGCCTATTATCCCTTCTGCAGCTGGAACTCAGGAGAGTCCATATCTACTTTTTAGACCTCAGTTTCTTCATTCTGAATAGGAGACAAAAGGCCTTGCCACTTAATCCATGCCCCTTCTATACCAGCCATCTCCCCAGGGCTGGGTCTAGGGAGAGGCAGGCAAGGAGCTTAGAGTGTACATTTAAGGAGGTGCTCCCTCTCGGGTTCATTCAGGTGCAAGCCCAGCACCTAAGAGGGAGTGCCTCCTTCAATATGGCACCCTGCTTGCCTCCCTTGCCTCACCCTCGTCCTGGCCCTGAGCCCCTAGCCCTCTAGGGCCTGTGTGAGGAGGTCTAGGTTTGAAGCAATGAACGTCCTTGGAGCTCCCAGGGAAATCCTCAAGGCCACAGCACCCTCTGCTCTAACAGGTCACTCTGCGATGAGGAGAACCACTCAGCTCTCTGCCGGGAGCAGGACACCTTCTCCTGGCTCCTTACAGTCCCTGGGGAAATAAGCAGAGATCCGAATACTTAAACCCAGTCCTGCCCTCCCCTGCCCAGGAGGCCTACATGGCAACCCCATTACCCGTGGAGTAACATCCAACCTTCTTAACTTGGCATTCAAGGCCATTATCTGTTCTAGCTTTTAGCACACTCTGTTGTGACCACTTGCTATGTGACTAACGGGACTGGATGCTGAGCATCTCCAGGGAAAGCCCTACCCCCCTTCCCGTTCCTGGTGCATAGATATCGGATGAGTTACTAAGCACCTATTTTATGCAAATGCTGTGCCAGGCGCTGGGTATACTACAGAAATCACTGTAGACTAAGCCCCTGCTTTCACAGAACTTATACTCTAGTTGGGAGACACAAACAAAATACAAATTAAATATATCATATACTACATGATACATATACTACATGATATGATGTAGTATACATCATATACTACATGTGGTAATAAGAAAATAAAACCCAGCAAAGTGACAGTGAGACAGAATGGGCTTTGCTATTTTAAATATAGTGCTCAGGGAAGGTGTCTGAGGAGTTGCTGTTTGAGGAGAGAGCTATAGGAGTCAAGGGAGCAAGCCATGTGGATATTTGTGGGGAGATCATTTCCCGTGTGAGGACAGAGAGGAAGGCCCACGCAGGTGTGTGTCAAAGAGAAATGCATGCCTCCTCTCACACCCCCTGACACGTGCCTTGGCCACATCACAGCAATCTTTCGTGACTAGACTGTTGCACATGCTATTCCCTCTGTTTGACATGCCTTCTACCTTGTCTTCTCTCCTTGGAAAACTCCTACTCATTCTTCAAAACCCATACTTAAATCACTTATCTGTAGGTTTCCCTGACAGGTAGGTACAATGGGCTTCTTCGTCCTCTGTGCTCTCACAGCAGTTTGCACATCCTCAATGATAGCAGTTGAATAGGTCTGTCTCCTCAATAGATCATGAGCTCTCCAAGGGCAGAAACCTCCTTGTTCCAATACAGAACTCTATTTATAGGTATTCCTACTAACAGTCATCAAGCTTACCTTCATGACTGTTCCCTTGTTTCTAAGTAAAATATGTCTCTCCCTTTTTCATGATCTGCTTTGTAGGGTGATTACAAAAGCCTGCAAAGATAGTAATAAGAAATGACTTTCTTCCACAGATGTATTTACAGGTTAATCCTAGGCTCAACTTTATTTTTTTTAATCTCTGTCATCTAATTCAACAAGTCAAAATAAATTGTTGGGGAGGGGAAAACTCACCCCATCCCCTCTTAGTTCTTTGAGCTGTTGGAATTTAAATGACATAAAACAAATTAACAGGGGAAAAAGCAAATTTAATTACATACACACAGGGAATCCACATAAACATGGGAGATTCCAAAGACAGTCAGGCAAAAGGAGGTATATGTGTCATTCTGGACTAAGAAGAAGGGGGCAGTGTCTGGGACTTCAAAGGGAAAGAAGGCAGTCACAGGAAGATGAAACAAGAGCAAATGTTTGGTAAACAAATGGTTGCTGGGCCATGTAGAAACAATGGGACCCCAGAGAGGAATTTTAACAAACAGATTTTGCTAGGTTCCTTCCTGCCTACCATACATAGTTCATATTATAGTATAGATATCTCTGGTGATACTTCCCTTCTCAGAACAGCTCCCCTGTCTAAATTCTTTTAGGTAGTTAGGGGGAAGGTCAAAGTTTCTTCCTGAGATTTTGTTTCTTAAAAACAATCAGCCCAAAATAATCTTCATGCCAAAGAGTCACATTTGGGGTGGCAAATTTTGCTTTCCTACAAAATAAATCCTGGCACTATAATAGCAGATTCCAAAGAAAGATCTTCACCATTAGAATGGGATATTCTGAAGTCAGGATACTTTAAAAAAAAAAAACTATCCATGCATCATCATTTGCCCAGCAATGCCTAGTACCTTAGATGAAAGTCAGAAAATGTTTGATGAATGAAAAGTTATGGGTCTTCCTTGGGAGAACATGAGTAGAGAAGAGATGCCCTTTTGTCAAATGTATTTTGTCGGTGCAGCCAGCCCAACACAAGACTTTCAACTAGAGCACAGATCAGCAAACCAGAGCCCCAGGCCAAGGAAGGCCCCAAACTCTTGTTTTTGTAAGTAAAGTTTTATCGGAACACAGCCACTCCCATTTGTTTACCTATTATTGTCTGTGGCTGCTTTCACAGGACAATGGCAGAGTTGAGTGGTTATGACATAGATTATATGGTCTTTTACTGAAAAAGTTAGCTGGCCTCTGAATTAGAGAATCATGGAAGATAATGCATAGTCAAGTATAGATCGCCCTGTGAACAGCCCCTAAATGCTATCTATGGTAAAGACTCTCTCCATGTCATTTCCTTCCTCTACGGTACAGATAGTCTTCCTCAGCTCAGTTTTCCTAGGCACTGTGTTGGTATAATGACCACAGACCCCTCCCCACCTGAAGGGGCTAGAAGATGGAGGTGCCCCAAAAGCAGGCTTCAGCTGGGAGAGATGCCAACTCTCTTTTCATCTGATCTACAACCCCCCGACACCCAACCGGCAATATCATTTTCCCCATCTTCTTGCAAAGCCAAGCAACTTTGCCCACCCATTTGCCATTCGACAAAGTCTTTTAAACAGATGACTTTTAATAAGTTAATCCATTCATTGTCTGGAGCTCCGAAAACTGACATAAAAGCACAATGACGCCTAATTAAACTTGTTCTGTGAAAACTAATTTGTCAAACCCAGAAGCACAGTTCATAGATAAATGCTAATATTTGAAAGTCAAATTAAAGTTGAAAAGGTTTGTAATAACAGTTAATTAACTCTTGTTTTGTTTTCCTTCACTGCAAACTGGAACCAACTGCATTGCGGGCGCCTCTTTAACATTTTGGACCACAAAGATAAAATTCAAAGCTTTGAGATACGCCTTTGATGTTGGTATTCTCTGCAGATTTGATATTATTTTAAGTCTCTTTGTTTAAAAATTCATTTTTATTATCCCTGCATGAAATGCATGGCAATTCCCCAAATAACGAGCCATCAGTGCAATTAACATCGTCGATCGACACCAGCGTCCTGATAATTAATACAGACGCGCTGCCTCCCCAGCGAGAACTGTGAGGGCTTGGTTTTTCAGAGCAACTGTTCATTTACAGACTCAGCTTCAACCTAATGAAAATGGATTGTGAAACTTTAATGAACAAGACTTTGCTGTCATAATAATAAAGACTTTGAAACAACGTGGAGGCCTCCATAGCAAGCGTCTGGCGCTGTGCTTGTTGCTACGGTACATCAAACCAATTAAGCCATATGATGAATATTTACACCGAGGTTTTTTTCAACTCTATGACATAAGATAAACTCGTAAAAGTGAGCATTAATTCTGCATCAACAGTTTCTGACATTACATCGCAGCAAAGATGCATCTGTCCAGCCAAAAGGCTATGTCTGCCTACCTCTGTTTTGTCTTAATAAATGTCAATGAAGGATTAGAACGTTCTGAAAATCCAATTTGCATGCACAGGTTGTGAGTACAAGTGCAAGGAAAATGTCTTCCTTGAGGTGCATGTATATTTGTGTATGTGTGTGTGTTTTATTTGTGGGTATGTGTATAATAGTACCTGTTTTGTACGTGTGCCTGGGAGAGTGTGTGTCTGCCTTGTGTACACGGATCTGTGGGGGTAGGGTGTGTAACAGTGCATAAACTCATTTCTCTGTGCATATATCACTTGTGTGTATACATTTCTATCTCTGAGAAGGTATATATGGGAATGATTTTATGGGTTTGTTTGGGTTCATATGACTATTCCTTGTATCCGTTCAACAATATTTACTGAGCACCTATTATGTACTAGACAATGTGAAGTGACAATGGTTATAAAATCTTTGAAAGCATCTCTACTCAGGGCACTATGATCTGGAGGGAGACTCTGTACATCAATTAGTATCTAGTCATAGTACAGCATGCCAAGTGCTAAAATGGGAAAAGGAAACAGTATTTTGGGTGTGCATAACAGGGACATACAACATAAAGTAAGAGAGATTAGGAAAGACTTCTCAGAAGAACTGGGATGTAAGCTGAGGCCCAAAGATAAGGAGGAGTTAGCCAGGCAAAGAGAGGGAGACAGGTGAAGAAGATGCATCCAGATGCCTTTGTGTGCATACATGTGCTGTGAGCATGGCAGGTGGATTATGTCTAGGGTCTGTGTGGTGTCTGTGTGTGTGCTTTGAATAAAACATGCATGCATGCACCTCTGTATATCCAGGCCTTAGTTTCTCAAGAATCATAGCACTCCCTGGCTGGAAATATCTCAAGACCAGACACCACTCATCTAGACTATAAATGATGCAAATGGAGAGCAAAGGACCATGACTTTGGAAGGCTCCTGGCAGCAACTCTGGATTAAAAGATCTGTCACCCCCATTTCTAATCTAACCCAAGTTTGTAAGTCAAGCTTTCACGTATCTATGATTGCCTGAGGTTCTTATTTACAGAAGCATAGAGCTTCCCAGAGGCTAACGGAAGATGAATTTACCCTATGATTTTGAGCACAAACTCAGTAGCTTAAGAATTTTCAAGTCAGGGGCTTCCAAACAATTTTCTTCTAGATGTAAGAGTGTCAGATACAGACAAGTCAACCAAACTACCGTAACTTCTGAACATAGCTGTATCTCAGTCATATACAATTGTGCACACATGCATGGACACAAAAGAACAATTCCTGATCCTATTATGGTTTAAAAAAATGTCAAGGCATTAGCATTGCTCACAGGCAAGTTATATCAGAGCAGTGTAAGATTGCACAAGGTGGAGGATAGGTCATAACTGATACTACGTGTGTTCAGAGCACATATAGGTACAAGGGAGGAAACAATTGGGCCAAAAGAGCTGTCACAAACCGTGTACTTTATCCATGGGAAGCTTTTCAGGCATTTGAAAATTCATTTTACTCACAAAATTCTTGGATGTTCTTTTCCTAGCCTACAGAAGAGGAGAGGCACTCACTCAAATTTGTAGAGAAAGCTACTATCTTCAGATGCATCAGCAGAAGTGATGAGGCAGAAGTGTATCCTGGGGCCATTTATCGTGGAGGCACACAGTCCAACCTACTTTCTTCCCAACAGCCTCTCTGAGCAGTGGTTGGCGTTCATCATGATGATCCTGAGTCACCAAGAGAAGGTTAAATCACTCAGTTTCCTCTGGTGAAGAAAGGTATAAAGATCTACAGCAAAATCATTTTTAAAAGATTTGAATGTTTAAAGGGTTAGCCCTTGGCTATCCAGAAAGTTCAACTACCTCGGTTCAGATTCACTAACATAAACTGAGTGCCAACTAAGCATTGGACAAGATATTTCCACCAGTCATCTCATAGAATCCTTATCAAAATTCTGAGAAGTAGAATTTATTACCCTTATTTTAGAGAAGAGGAAATAGAAGCAGAAAGAAGTTGGGTAGTAAAGGGCAAGCACACTTCTTTTGGTTCTCACTCTTTCTACTTTTCGACACTTATTCCAGAACAATGGATTGCCCCAGGGTTCCAGAGACATGAGGTCTTACAACAGATGCTTAAAATTTCCCCACATATCCGTTGGCAGGCAATGCCATCACTATTTGAGAGGTGTCTTCCCCTTGCATTTTTCCAAATCCTCAGTCAGCATCGCAGTTCTGACTTGGCCTCCCTCTCAGAATCAGCAGAAATAGGGACTTCCAAAGGCAAAACTTGAAGAAAGATTAGATTACTCAGAGTGATGCATCAGAGGACACAGACTCTGACACACCAAAAAGGCTTGGGGAAAGGAAAGTGACATTTATGCCTTTCTGTGTGTTTTCTTATGTAGTCTACACAATGGTCTTGTAAATATATACATCTATAATGTGCGTTTGTACATAAGTGCACATTATAGAATTCCCCAATGCTGTGCCAGGCACCATGCAAGCATTATCTCTACTCTTAAAGATGTAGCAAGTGGGTAACACAACCCCAAGAAATCTGTGGGGCAGAGAGGTTTAGCAAGTTACCCAAAGTCACAAAACTATGAGTGGTAGTGCCAGGATTTGAACACAGAGTGTGTGACTCTAAGTCTTTAGGTTATATTATTCTGCCTTCTGAGAATAAGCCCTTAGGCAAAAAGCGGCTAAGCCTATCACATCTGCAAAGATCTGTCCAGTCTGCAGTTCATGATACAAAAAGAGGGTTGATTGTCTTTTATCATGGGCTACTGGGACAGCCCAGCTCCCTGGCTGGGGTCTCCCCAGTCTTACAGGGCTTGGAGAGAAGACAAGTTCTATGTCTTCTGAAAGTAGGAGAGCCTCATCATCTATCCTGGAGATTTAGAACAGAGACTCCAGGGACCTACAGACCTCAAGCATCATCTTATCCAACCTCTTTGCAATATCCCAGGGTCCCCTATTGAAAACCTCTGAGTGCCTACAAATTCATCCCAAATGTGGACCATTCTATCTTTATAGAGAGTTCTCGTTCTACAGAACTAAACTAGAGTTAAAATCTGTCTCTCTACAGCTTCCACTCACTGGTCCAAACCTGAGCCCTTCCTCCATGGACTCCCTTTCCATTCCAAGTGTAGAAGCAATGAGGGCATGTGCTTCTCCTCAGGATACACACCTGGGGTCTGTTGGTGTCTCCATTTTCCTGACTGAGCTTCAGTGGGTCTCAGACTTGAGGACTGTCTGGCAGTCGGACCAGCACTGAGCCCTGGGAGGATCTGACCAGCCCCCTCTGCAGTAGGGCTGAGGGAGGGGTGTGTGCTCTGCTCAGGCTTCAGCCTCTACATCCTCTGCTGGTCAGACCTTCCAAGAAAGTCCCATCCCATCAGACAGTGCCTCCTCTCCAGCCTCAACACTGGAGTCTAGGATCCGTGTGAATCATCACCCCCAGGTGTCTAAAGATCTGTTAAGTCCTTAGCAAATTACCTGAGTGCCCAATGAATGTATGTTATTATATTATGTTATTATTATTACTGTTATTATTGTTGTTACCTGACAATAGTATCCCAGGGTAATTAGAAGGGGACGGGGGGGGGGGGGGCACTAAGACTCACCAAAGACCCTACACTGCCTCTGATTTGATAAGAAAATCTGAGTCCTAATTATAGTTCCACCATTAAAAAATAATGATGAGGAGGAGGAGGAATTTGATGCTAAGGGCCACAACAAGAGCAATCACTATTTCTACCAGGCACATGGAATTGAATGCTTACAACAACTTTGTAAAGTGGATACTATTATTCACCTCATTTTACAGATGAGGAAACCGAGGCTTAGAGAAGTAACTTGCCAAGGTCACATAACTGGTAAGTAATGGGATGAGAATTTTGGTGGTCCAAGAATCCCTGGGTCTATACTATTAACCACCATGTGATACTTCCTGTCACTAACGTGCTGTGTGAGTTTGGGCAAGACACTTCACTCCCTGGGCCTTAATTCTGCATCACCTGGGGTTTTCACAGCTCCAATAGACCAAAGAATTGACTTGAGAAAGGCAGTGGAGGCCCCGGAGAAGCCGAATCTCCCCCACTGGGCAGCCATCCTCCACCTTCCTGCGTCTGAATTGCCTCCTGGCTGCCAGGGCAGCTCTCAGGCTCATCTGAACATGCAAATCAGAATTAATTATTCAAGACTGGGCCTACTTTGCATACCAATTCCATTTTCTTCTGTGTGGGAAGTTTCTCACCCCTTTTAACAGTTTAGAATAATGTGTATCTGACCTTCAAAATGAAAACAAAAGTTTAAGAGAAGAAAACTGGAGGAAGAAGGGATAAGCTGGTTTCTTTCTCTGGGTGTTCTTTCCGGCTAGGGCTGGGCCTTGCTGGCTGGAAACCAGGACGGCAGAGGCCTCTGCAGGCTGGATGTTCTCTGCCATTGATGGTGGACAAGGAGTTCTTGAATTTCTGAATCGTGGATATCTCTGAGAATCTGATGGAAGCTGTGGAGTCTCATCTCCAGAAAAGATGCAAACCTACAAAATGTGGCATACAATTATGGAGTGATTCCCTGAGAACCTGAAACTCAGCTCTGGACCCCTGGTTAGAAAGCCAGGAATTGCTCAAATCAGAAATATTATGGGGATGAAGGCCCAACAGGATTCCTGGGCATGCAGGTGTGTCAATGAGTTAAGAAAGATGCCCAACCTAGTCAAACACAGTTTACCTGAGATGCCTAAAGACCCCTGGTCCTTCACTGAGACAAAGGTGGACCAGGGCCCATCCCAAGGCATGAGAGCCTTGATTGGCTCACTTGAGAGTATGTGCTTCAAGGAAGATATCTTCAACCACATTTCCGCAGAAGATGAAAAATTTGTTATTTATAACATACTATTTTATATGATCACAACTGTAAAAATAATCACACAGAAACAAAGATGAACAGAAAATAAGTAAAATCTTTGTGGAAGTTATCACTGAGTATAACAATAGGTACTGATTTTCTTTTTGCTGATTTTCTATATTTTTTTCTAATTTTCTGTAATGAAAAGCTTTGCTTCATGATTAAAAACACATAAAGTTTACCTTAGATGTTAAAATGGAAGACCCATGGGTAGCCCTTGATTAGTCTCTAAGAACAGAGACACATGGTGATATTAATATCTATCATGATATTAAAAAAATAATAATAATAAAAGTTGAATTAACATGTAGGTACAGCTATGATGACCTGAATGAGGTAGAGAAAAGAAAACTGGCCAGAGGAGAAACAGAAGAATGAACCACACGCTCAGAGAGAGGCAGAACCTATGTGCCCCTCCCCTCCGCTCCCCGAACAAGAGAGAAAAAGTCACACCCTGGACCCCGACTCCCTCAAGAGACCTGGCTGAGTTCTATGACATAGTTTAATCTTTCCGATAAATCCTCTTTTTGCCTAAACTGGTTTGAGCTTGGTCTCATGTAACCAAATAATACCTAAGACAGTGAGGAAGCCGAACAGGACATGTATGGCTAGTCTATGATTGAGTGTCTGTGACATCTGAGTGAGTGTGGGTGACATCTGAGAAATTATGTGTAACATCTGCATGGGTGTGTTTGTGTAACAGGCTGAGTGTGTGTAACATCCAAGCATTTGTGACATCTTGAGAGAGAGTGTGTATGAGATCAAAGTCAATGTATGTAGCACTGGAATAAGTATGCGTAGTTAGCTGGAGTCAATAAATGTTTAAATCTGTGACCTGTCAGTTGTAATTTCTATCAATTTTCCCTCCACAATCTGGTCTTACACTCAGCCCAAGGGTCCCATCTTTGCAAATCTCACCTGGTGCCAGGGCAGACTTTCTCGGGACACTTTTCTGCCCAGCTCCACAGTCCTGGGGAGAGAAGAGCAGCCTTCAAGTTCACCCCCTCCCTGCTCTTCAGGCAATGTCAGCTGATTCTCTGCAACTCCTTTGGAAAACTCAAGCCCAGAGCCAAGAGGCATCTCCCCCTTGATTATTATTATCTTAGCATCAGGCTAGGATCTCATCTGATGCTCCAAGCAACTCTTAAGCATTATCAGTGCAGAGATAACCATTCCCTTGTCACAGATAAGTAAAACTGAGGTCCATAGTGATGAAAAGACTTGTCCAACTCACACAGGATTTGTGACAAGCAGTCAGGGTTTGAACTCAGGTCTCCTGACTCCAGAGCCTGTGTTCTTCCCAGTATGTCACACTCCTTCCAACCAGACTCTGCAGATGTCATGAATAGTTTTTCTCAGCCCTACTCAGGTCTCAATTCTCTTCCAATTTCCCATCAAGAGCTCCCAGATGGGCATCCATGGCAACACTGAGCCCATGGCAGCAGAAGTAACTACAGCCACTTGCTGGTGGCTCTGAGCCCACTGGCACAGGAGTTGACACAGGGACAAAGGACACTGAGCCTGCGAAATATACAGGCCTACACCTGAGCAGTGTTGAGAAGGCTGATTCATTCTGTGGATTTCTTGGGGTTGTTTTTATTTGGAGAACTGATGACACAGAGATTGCTGCATAAAACCCTGCTAAAAGTGTTCCATCAAGCCTGATACAGAATCAGAAAGCCCAGGAGATATGGCCCGGTTGAGCACTGTAGCACAAGTATATTTCTAAAGCTCTTTTGGGAAAATGGGGAGACTCTAGCCATATCCAATGAGTGTTGGGAAGGCATCATACTTGGCAGAGGTCTAGAAGAATGTATCATTTCATTAAATGCTTAGGTCACTGGTGTGTGTGACCTTGTTTCATCCTGTTTCCTTCCCTGTTGGTTCAATGAGACCTGCCCAGCCTACCTGCTCATTGCCCTGTTGGTTCAATGAGGACCAGCTGCAGTGACCAGTGAAACTATGTGAGTTAACTCCTATTCCATTACCCCAAACTATGTGACTTTCCCAGGAGCGAATTCCTACAATAGGCTTGAAACTCCAATGGGATTTTCTCTCTAAAGGGAACCTAATGGTTCCAACCCCATTCCTACCGAGGGATCATGCAGAACAATATCCTTCCTGGACTCCTCACTGTGAATATATCCATCAGATCCTTTCCTTAGAGTGGGATTTTATGGGAAGGATGTGGGGAGCATATAGGGAAACTGGCTAAAGTTGAGGAAGAGGTGGAAAGTATGGGAACATAAAGATGGCAAGCTGAAAACCCGGAAGACAAACTGTACCAACACCTCAGTTTGCAGGCTTGTCCACTCACCTTCAAAGTGGAGATCCTTGTGGCTGAGCACTGATGAAATTTCTGCATGTTGGGCACAGTTGCAAGCATTTCATGTCCAGTAACTCTCTTAATCTCTTTTTCCTGCGGCTCGTGGGCTCACTACCTTGCACAAATAAAGTAATTCATGGGCTAAAAGATTACCAAAATGGCTAAGATGGATAACTGGGATAGTGAGATAGTAGAAGAAGGAAAGAAAATGGCCTCAGGGTAAGTCCTCTGTGTCACTGACATGAGTTTTGAAAACATTTTCCTGCCCAGATTTTTCATAAACTCTTTTCAGTGGATCAATTTTTAACCTAGCTGTCCTTTCCCCACTTGGCTAAGAAACAATCGAATGAAAAATGGTAGATTTCTATTAGAAACAGAAGGTGAAATCACAAGTACCACTATTAATGAGGTGATTTAAAAATATATATATTCAATCAAGAGTAATTGGGGCTGAGCATAGAAAGTCATGGAAAATTATAAGCTCTGCCCACTCTAGGGCATGACTGACTATTAAAATCTTTTTCACACCATTGCCTACAGAAAGCAGCTGGGCACCATGCCACCAGAGAGGTGGAAGCAGAATGGCCTCATTCCCTAAACAGGCTTGCAAAAAAGAGGACAATCATTTGAATTGCTGAATCAAACTTGACCCTCTTTATGCCACGTCAAGTGGATTTTTGACAAAGAATAGTTAAGAGTTAACGCCTCAAAAACAAGCCATGGGATAACTTGTTCAGTGGAAAAACATTTATTGAATACATTTATGGAATACCCACTGTGAGCTTTTACATTGGTTATCCCATTTTCCTAAATTCTCAAAACAAATATATATAGCCCATTTCATTCACCCTTGTTCATAAAACCTGAAACTGGAGTTCAGAGAAGCCAAGGTGAACATGGTCGATCTGTGGCAGAGCTGCAGTGGTATATGCTGACTCCACTCCCACAGTTCTTCTCATAAGCCCACAGGCAGCTTGTTTGCTTGTTCTGCCTTCACCCAGCCATGGTTCGACCTCAGTTAACCAGAACTCGAACCTGGGGATTTTCTTGAATGTTTTTCTCCATTTAACTCAGAGTTAAAGAGAAAGCCCTCCCATTTCAACCTTGGTAGTTGATAAATTTGGAACAATGTCTGGATCTCTTTTCTGTATTGGCCTGTGCAAAGAATGTGGTGAATTAGAGTCTTTCTAGGAAGGAACCACTTGCAAAAATGATCTCTTTGAACACACTTCTCACTGTCCAGGACTACAAGTGGTGGGAATCCCAGAATCTCTGAATGTCTAGGTTCTCTTATCTGGGCCCTTGTCTTCTTGCCACTCCTTCCTTTTCCCCTGCCCCCACCATGTTACAGATTAGGACCCAGAAAAAGGCAGGGACTTGGTTGACTTAGATATGGCCTGATCCTAGTTTGTATCTTTTCTTTCTTACTAATAAATCCTTTATATGAGGCTGCTTCATTGTGTTTTACATCATATCCCCCCCCAAAAAAAGCAGAGGAAAAATTAAAATTATAGTTTGGTGAAGTGTTTGATTAGCTAGGATCTGTTTTGTCAAGGTTAGAGGCCACGTTGTATGATGGAAAGAACTCTAAACCAAGAATTAGTTACAAGGGTTCCAGTCTCAAATTCGCCATCTGTTACAGGTGTGACCAGGTGTCAATTTCTTCAACTTCAGGTGGAACAAATGATACTTACCTACTTCACAAGATGGTTGTGAAGATCAAGCAATATAATGAGTATTAAAGTATTTGGAACATATAAAAGGGCTTTCAAAATTGTATGTGACTTGTGCTTGTGACTTAGACCAGCAGCATCCCCATCTCTGATACCTGTAATTTAAGCATTACCAGGACCATAAACGGAGTAGCATGAAAAGAGCAAAGTCTTTGGGATCAGATTGGCACTGGTTCAAATGCTGAAACTGCTTGCTATTTGAATGCCCTTGAACAAATTAATTATGCTCACTCAGTCTCCGTTTTCCACCTACAAAGTGAAAATAGCAAGACTTTTCTCACTGAATTGTGTAGAAGACTAAAATGGTGTGCCAGTAAATGTTTTAACAGTCAGATTTCTGAACTAAAAAAAGCCCTGGTTTGTGGTGTTTGCTGGTTTCTGTGGTGTAAATACTCTCATCACAGCTGACTTCAAGTTACCAACATGGCATCATTGGATGCTGAGTTGGGAAGCTGTGCCCACTTGGCTCTTGCAAGCCAGCCTGAGCCAGCACAAGCCCACCTCACAGGTTAGATGAGTTAGTGAATGTGAAGACCCAGGACAGGTTTCCTGTTTACCAGGAAATTGATAAATGTACATTGACTTTTTATTTTGCTTGGGCCCTGTCCTCCAAGGCTCAGAATCTGAGGCAAACTGGGAGGCAGGAATTGGGGTTGGGGGTAGGATCTAACAGGCAGATTCATTCATGCGGGTAAAGGAAGTAAGAGTGATAACTGGAAGGAAGGGGCATTCTGGCGCTGCAGTGAGGACCAGAGAACTAGAGGAAGATAATCAGCAGAAGAAGGGAGGAATCCTTCCCCCAAGTCCTGGATGCTTTGAAGGATTAGAATTCATACCCAGTCTTGGGATCATCCGGATCCTCTTCTTTCCACCATCACCTAGGTAACTGGGGCAGTGTGGGATTAGTTGCCTGGCAACAATGCCCACCTCTCTACTCCTGTACACACCCACATGCCCTGACCTCTGGTGACATTCCCTCCCATAGGCCACCGCCTGTCCCAGCAACACATCTCCTGCTGCTCCCAGCCCCTGGCTAAGCCAGGCCCAGGGCCCATTTAATCAGAGTACATCAGCCCAGAAATCCACAACTCAGCCTGCTCACATGGAAGAAAAGCACCAAAGAAAAAGAGCCCAAACCAAGAGAGAGGAACCTTGGAGTCTAGCCTCAGCTTCACACAGGACCTGCTGCTGTGAGACCTTGGACATGTAGGTTGCTTGACTTCTCTGAATGTTTGTTTCTTCATCCTCAAACTGGAGATTTTCCTCTCATCTGTATAATGGGGATTCTCTTTCATCTGCAAAATGGGAATTATAATGCCTGCTGGGCCAACACACAGAATTGTCCTTGGGTCCATGTGTGTGAAGAGTCCCCTGATGTACATCAAGTGCAAGGGGTGTCAAGGTGATGATTACAATTGCCAGCAATCCTGGCATCAAATAGACTTCCAGCCTCTCCAGAGTTCCCTGAAGCTAGGCAGAGACCTTGGCACCAGGAAACCAAGGGATGAGTGAAGCCGAATCCCTTCCAGGACAAAGCAGATGACATGCTCTAATGGATTCTGAAGAGGGTTTGTGTTCCTGCCCTTAACCATTGTAGAACCATTCACGTAGGCAGCACGGAATCCTGCCCAGCAGCTCTTTCTCCCCGAGAAGAAAATTGGCAGCCCTGGGAAGTGAGCAGCTCTCAGGTTAGACTTGATTAGGGACCAATTTGGGCCTGTTAGCCAAGCCTCCAGTATCATCTCGGCCAATTAGTGGCCCAGCCTGGCCTGCAGCTGGCTGCTCCCTTCCAAGCTGGACATTTTTATTTCCAGCAAAGCTCTCCCTGAGCCTGAGGCAAGAGACCAGGGTGACTGTGGCCCATTAAAAAGATGGAGAGAGAAATAACTCACTCAGTAAGGTAATGGTGTGGGTGGGGCTTGAGCTGGAGCTTTAATTAAAAAAAAAAAATCCTCAATAAACAGTCTTGTGCCTTGCGTGTAATAAGTATGGGAATTTATAAACTCTCACCAGCTACAGGGCTCTGATGACTATTAAACTTCACGTCTGGCAGAGGAATTTTGGCCTTATGGGCTAACTGTGCTGTGTTACCTCTGCCAAGCCAAACAGGCTGGCAACCCAGGAGGGAGGCCAGTGAAGCTGTGCTCAGACTGCCCCCCACCTTTCCAGAGTTCCTGGGGTTGGGCTAGCCCCCAAACAGTGCTGGCGCCTAGGAAAAGCAGTATCTGCCAGAAGACTCCTTCCGGCTGCTTTCCCTGCCTCTGCAGGAACCTGGCACTCACTCCTCCTCCCTCCAGTCAAAGCATTGCTCCCAGGAATGCACGCAAGAAGGGTCAAATCTCAGAATAATGTATTACCTCCTCCCCCGTGGCGGGTGCTGCCTTGTGTATTTAACAGCATGGCACTTCACGTCTCAGCATGGCGGTCAAAGCCCCCCACAATCTGCCCCTTCTTACCTCATTTCTTGCCATTCTTCACCTCCCACGTACCCCTCTGTGCACTCTTCATACAGTCTCCTGCCTTTGGGTCTCTGCTTACGCTGCCGCCTCTGCCTAGATGCCCACGACCTTATATAGTAATGGTTAAGTGTATGGACCCCAGGGCCAACCTAGAGTTTGAATCCCTACTTGCCAGCTGTTTCACTTTTGCAAATTTAACCCGTTACTACCTCAGACTCCTCAACTCTAAAATAGAGATTATGATACCTCCATCCTAGGATTAGTGTGAGGATTAAATGAGCACATGTGCGTGCCTATGTATGCATATGAGTATGCATTGTGTTTGGCACGTAGGAAGAATTATATAGCTATTTGTCGTCATTATTATCCTTTAAGATAAATGTCAGCAAACTACAGCCTGCAGACCAAACCCATCTACCTGTTTTCATAAAATAAAGTTTTATTGGAACACAGCCACAGCCACACGCATTTGCTGACATATTGTTTATGACTGTTTTCCTGCTATAATGGCAGAGTTGTGCAATTGTGACAGAGACACTGTGGTCCCAAATCCTAAACTATTTACTATCTGCCAATTGTATTGACCCCTACTTTAAGGTCCAGTTAAAGATGATGCTGATGCTAACACCCACCCCCCCCCCCCATCCCGGGCTGCATTAGGCATCCTTTCTGTCCTCACCCCGCACCTCCATCCTTTCCCTTTCGCACACTTACACACTGCAGTGATCTGCTGGGGATCTGCTTCCACCATTGGACTGTGAGCCCTTCAAGGGAAGGAACCGTATTTTCTTCATTTGTTTTTCTCCCAGAGGTCACAGCAAATAAGTTATGACTAATGGATGAACTAGGAATGGATCATACCTGGAGCCACAAAGAGACTCAAGCACAAACTTCGTAGGCTGAACAATGCTGCCCAATTTGGAATGGGGCGCCTAGCTCACTGAGTGGAGGCACCTGAGACATTGACAGGAGAAGCCTCAGCCGTGTCTCATTCTTTTCTGTGCCTCCCAAGATAGAGCCATTTCAGATTGAAATAGCTTCACAAACATGAGCTGATGAGGCAGAACGAAGAGCAACCTTGATATCCACAAACAAGTTTTTGTTATTGTTAGTTCTCAGTGTCTCAAAGGCTCATTTCCTCTTCTCCATCTTTCAGTAACCGAGTGTAGTGCTCAGAGGTGGCTCAGCAAGTTACACACATGAGGTTTGAGGGAATGGATGGTGATGAGTCAGGAACAGGGCTAGGGAGACAAGAAACACAACAGGAAATAACATTCCCAAGTCATAAGGAGGCTGAGAAAATGGAAAGATGGCCACGTTTGAGGTTTTCTAGAACTTTCTTCCACCTAGCCTTCAGTCAAGAAAAGAAGGACATTTAAGTTGAAGGTAAAATTGGTAGGAGAAAGGATCTCATGACCTTGATGAACACCTTGTTGTCACAATCATGCAAGCGGGAGCTACTAACTCACAGCCTTGAAAGAAATGATTGTCTTGACATCAGATATGGAAAGTTCTCTATGAGTCACAGAGGAAAGGAGGGAATATAGTGATGGTCAGGCAAACAACACACAGATAGAAAAGGAACCTCAGTCCCTGCCTTCAGAGAGTCCATCATCTAATGAGAGGTTAAAACCAGTAGGACTGTAATTGTCCTTGTAAACCTGAGCGAAAACCCAACTGACAATGTGCACAATGAACCCCAGAGACTAAATCAGTTCCTATTACTGTGAAATCTCAGTTTAACTAAAGATTCCCAGCCAGTGACGCACTGACTGTAAGCAATATTTAAAACAATAAAACCACCCCGTAACAGGAAAAGAATTCAAAGAAGCCCTTGGGGTCGCTGTAAAAATGTTTGGCCTACATAAACACTTGCTACGTAATCGAGGACCCAAGAATGCTGGGCAAAAGATTAGGTGAGATGCAACTTTGACAGAGTTACCAGTAGAAGTTACTCTTCTGACCAAGGGCAGCAGAAATTCCAGAAAGGGAAGGTGCCACAAGCTTAGCATTTTCTGAAGTGTATTCCTTGGGTTGTTTCTAGATATTTTACCTAGAAGTTGTTAAGTGGGCATCTTTATAGTGGAACCTTGACTCTTAGAAAGGGATAAAATATATGGCATTTCTTAAACTTCTCACATGTATTTGATCAGGAAACATCTTTTATAGAGAGTATCACCCAGCTCTCATGCTCGGCAGAGACAATTAGGAAAATGATAAAAGTGTTGGTAAAATTGTGAGCTCTTTCTTTGAGGAAAGAGTGATTTACTTCTTTTGTTCTTGCCAGTGCCCAGGACTGCACCTGGCACAAAGTGTTCAGAAAATGGTTAGTGGAGTGGAACCTCCTAAAGTGAGAAGCTGAGGTTCTGAGCTTAAGTCGCAGATAAATCATAGCCTCAGGCCTCATGGACTTTCCACAGCACAGAGAAGGTAGAGAGAAGTTCCATGAGGATGCTTCTCCAGTCTCCAGAGTCCAACAGAGCTCAATTTAGAATAATTTTTGCTAGAAGAAACTTGGATACCTTGTCCCATCAGCTCAGGATAAAGGTTACTCTTCCTTGAGAGATTATTGAGTCAGATTCTTCTGAAACAGGGAGGGCCTATGAACCCTCTTTCAGAACCTGAAGGAACCCACCAGCTCATGACTCCCCCAAAGTAGCCATCACACAGGGAAAATGCCATCTGTCACTTTCATCTGAAATTAGCAGGATTTCCTGAATGCTAACATTTTACAGAATGTTTAGCAGCAATACTCGGGCCAGATATAAATAGGTTTCTAATAATCTCATGAACAAAACTGTATTCTATAACATTCTTGCTGTACCCTTATATACACTATTAAAGTGCCTAAAAATTATTTTATCGGCTACATTAATTTCCTCTTGAAACATCTCAACATATCAACTCGAAATTAAGCAACAGAATTCTGCAGTTGCATTTAAATATGTTAATACTCAGGTAAACAAACCCAAGGCTGAAATTGTCTACAAAGAATGGAAGGCAGCTTGTTGGAGGTTCACAAACACAATGTAGGATAATTATACGCTAAAACACTTAACCTTGGGAACACGCAGGAAATTTACAAAGATCAATTGCTCATAAAAAAAGAAAAAAATTTTAATCAAATGAGAGAGTTATCTAGTAAATGGTTAGAAAACTTGATGGGAATTCCTTTGATAATACCATTTTGATTTGATTAGTTGTACTATTTTTATATCTTTAGTAAACAGAGTTTGATTATACTGCTGAGTTTCTTTTCTGCAGAAATATTACAAACCCATTAGTGGCTATGAAGAAAATGTAGAAGGAAGATTCAAAATACATTTTAAAATTACAACCCACCCTTCTCTCCTTCTCCTTGTTTTCCAGTGATGTTAGTTTGCGAGGGCCACGGTAACATAGTATAGTAGCCCCCCCTTATCCTCAGGGCATCTGATCCAAGACCCCCAGTGAATGCCTAAAACCACAGATAGTACCAAACCCTAAATATACAGTTGGCCCTCCACATCCATGGGTTGTGCATCCATTGATCCAACCTATCATGGATTGAAAATATTAAAGAAAAAAATTCCAGAAAGTTTCAAAAAGCAAAACTTGAATTTGCCATGTGCTGGCAGCTATTTACATAGCATTTATATTGTATTAGGTATTGTAAGTAATCTAGAGATGATTTAACCATCTAGAGATGATTTAGGATGTGTATAGGTTATATGCAAATACTACGACATTTCACATAAGGGACTTGAGCATCTGTGGATTCTGGTATCCACAGGGGACCAGTCCCCTGTGGATACTGAGGGACAGCTGTACTATGTTTTCTCCTATACCTACATATCTATAAAGTTTAGTTTATAAATTAGGACAGTAAGAGATTAATAACAATAACTAATAAGAAATAGAATAATTATAATAATACACTGTAATAAAAGTTACATGAATGTGGTCTCACTCTCAAAACATCTTATTGTACAAAATTAATGCCTGTTCCATCTTAACTTAAGCACCTATCATGCAACGTGGCCATAACTTTTGCAGTTTGAGGAACGAGAGTAAAACTAGCACAGATTTCTTTTTCTTTCTTCACAATTTCACAGATAGGTGATTCGTTCTTACCATAGATCTTAGTAACTTCGGCATATGATTTTTATTTTCTTTCCTTATTAAGTTAAGGACTTCCACCTTTTCACTTATAGAAAGCACTCTACGGCTTCTCTTTGGCAGATCTGAATTGCCAGCATCACTATTCTTGCACTTTGGAAACTTTATTAAATAAAATAAGGAGGACTTGAACACAAGCACTGCGACACCAGGACAGTCGGGTCTTATAGCCTAGACGGCTACTAAGTGACCAATGGGCAGGCTGTGCTGGACAAAGGGACGGTTCACATCTGAAAAGCATGAAACAGGATGGCATGGGGTGGTGAAAGATTTCATCATGCTACTCAGAATGGTGAGCAATATAAAATGTATGAATTGTTTATTTCTGGAAGTTTCCATTAAATATTTTCTGACCACGGTTGACTGCAGGTAACTGAAACCTGGCAAGCGAAACCGTGGATAAGGGGAGACTACTGTACCACGGACTGGGTGACTTAAACAATAGAAATTGATTTTCTCACAATTTTGGAGGCCAGAAATCAGAAATCAAAGTGTTGGCAGGGTTGGTTCCTTCTGAGACCTCTCTGCTTGGCTTGTGGATGATTGTCTTCTCCCCTTGTCTTCACATGGCCTTCCCTCTGTGTCTACCCTTGTCCAAGTTTCCTCTTTTTATATAGACACCAGTTATATTTGGTTAGGACCCACCCTAGCGACCTCATTTTAACTTCATTACTTCTTTAAAGACCTCATTCCAAATACAGTCACATTCTAAAATACTAAGGGTTAGGACTTCAGCATATGAATTTGGGGGGGAACACAATTAAGCCCATAAGACTTCTCTTCCTCCATTTCTTAAAGGAGAGAATATCACTGCCTTAAATTTTTCCACTTGATATTTACATCATGCTCTCTAACTTTGTCATTTATTACAATTATTTCTATCGATTTTTATCTCCTAAATTTCTCTCTCATTTCTCTTCCTCAAGTCTTCATCATCCCTCACTTAGTTCCTGCAGCAGTTTGTTCCCTGACTTCTCCCAGCATCCAGCAGCCAGAGTGATCTTTCTACATAAAAAATCTTATAGCTGCTTCTCTGTTTAAAACCTTTCCTGAATATTTAAACATCCAAAATTCTAAGGAGCTATAAATTACACTCCTGTGGATTTATCCAAAGGAAAGAATCAGAAAATTATACGAGTATTTACTTGCAAAGAGTTTTGTTACAGAATTGTTTACAATAGAGAAAATTGAAAGTCATCCAAGTCCCTAAGAATAGAAGACTGATTAAATACAAATTATATATGCATCCATGCAATAAAATACCATGCAGCCATAAAAGGGATGAGACCAGGGGACATGTTTGTTGACAATTTAAAAATGTCTGTCCTCTATTAAATAAATTTTAAAAAGCTAAATTGTATATATGGTATGTTCTTTTATAAGATACAGATGGATAAAAGATGGATAGACTGTGAGATAGATCGATAGATAAATAGAATTCTGGAGAGATAAAGATCAAATTTTTGCCAGTAGTTATCTTTGGTAGTATTACAAGTGATTTTATGTTTATCTGCATTATCTAATTCTTTGAAAACAAATATATATTGCTCATATAATTAAGAAATTAAAGTTTAAAAAGAAAAACTCGGCTAATCCCCCTTTCCCACCGATATAAGTTCAAGCTTCTTAGCATGACATCCAAAGATCTTCACCCTGGATCTAGACTACCTTTCCAGGTGTACCTCCTGTTATCCCTCCTAGCCATCCCCCACCCCTACCCTCCACTACTCCCTGTTCCCCTATCCTGCTATCTCCTCTCTTGCTGTCTCTTATCTCTGTGTTCTTTCATATGTTTTCCTCGATACTAGTGAATTACCTTTCTCCACAACTTTTGACTGACAAGCTCCTATTCATCCTTTAAAACCCATATCAAACATCACCTCCCCTGTAAAGTTTTCACTATCCCTTAAGATATAGTTGCTCCCTCTTCTGGATCCTTCTTTGTTTATGCTTCAAGCTCAGCATGTAGCTTCTTTTATCTTGATTAATGTTCCTTTCACTGCTCTGTGGGATAAATTAGACTCTTAAGGAGTTAAAGAGCCCATGAGAAATTGGCTCCCACTTCTGATGGGGTGTCTTTGCTGTAGGGCAACGTGGGAGGATTAAAGGGAGTCTTTAGAATTTGGATGCAGTCCCCCTTCCTTCGGGCAAGCTTTTCCTGACCACCCCCACCCCTGCCTCAGGCTAGACCAGATCCCTCCCAGTTATCTTCTTGGCTGTTTCCTCCACTGATTACTGCCAGCCTCCCTCTGGAGACTGTTTTCTCCCTCGGGGCAGGATCCATGCAGGTCCAATGAGCATCTCCAGTGCTCATCACTATAGATACTCAGGTCTTTCTTGAATAAGTAAACAAGTGAGTACAGTGCCAGCCCCGTGCCTAGCCCACAGCAGCCTCTAGGCAATATGTCCTCTTCCCCATGCCTTTCTCTGGTACTATGAAGTTTGAATAGTCCACACCCTGTTCTGTGCCCAAGAAATCCCTACCCTCTACAGGAGATCCTAGAAGAAATCACATCACTGCTCTCTTTCAGAATGATGTGGAAATATTTCCACCAGAGACATTCTTTTGAGGCTGGAGGAAGCTCTGCCTCATGCTGCATAATGAACTGTGACATTTCTCTCAGATTTCTTTATGGCTCTTCCAGGAAGGACCCCTTTCAGGACCATTAAGAAGAGTGTGGACAAAGATATATGCATTTAAAAAAAAAAAAAAAAAAAGAAGGAAATAAAATAAAGTGTTAACCCTGGCTTTCTCAGGGTGGTGGGTCAATGTGAGAGATCTTTCTCCATACTTTTCTATAATTTCTAAATTTCCTGTATTAAACATGCTTTGTGTTTATAATAATAAAACAGCACCTTTTTTAAGAGAAAAGCTGTCCTGGTATGTCTGCAATGACACATGAGTAAATCTCAGATTGCATTTCATCACTGGTATACACACCCTTATCGGACAGCAGAGTGGAGCACAAAATGACCTCAGATCAATCTTCTTCACAGATCATGGGATACCTGCCCGTCTGGGGACAAATCAGAATCAGAAAGCCTGGACCAAACAAGCAAGAGGTGGTTCTCCTGCCCAGGAAAGCCCCATGGGCCTCAGGATGAAAGTCACTGAGTCTCCGGGAAAGAAGAGAGGTCTCAGAGTCTCTGCAAATATTAGAGAGCTAAACCCCCTCACTTGATTCAGTCTCATATTACCTTATTTCCATCAGTCTGGTTGCCCTTCATCTGTAGCAGCTCCCAATATAACAACCTCTCTTAAAATATGCTTTCAGATCTGTTGTGACCATGGCAAACTGTTTTAGGGCCACCATGTCCCTTGTTGAGAACACTATACACTCATTAATCATAAGATCCAGCTACGATGGAGAGGTGAAGAGAGCAGAGAGCCTGGAACCAAACAAACTGCCCAGTTCAAATCTCAGCTCTGACACTAAAACTGTATGATATTGCCCAAACTCCTTGACATCTCTGTGTCTCAGATAAAATGGTGATGATGATAGTACCTACCTCAGGGGGTAGCTAGGAGGATTAACGGGGTTCATCCACGTAGAGCATTGACAGTAGTTTCTGGCGCAAGGAATTTGAGACAAGTATTAGCTGTTATCATTACTGTGACCAAAACTGCACTGGTTTTCATTTAGGTTTTTCTGTTTGGCTGTTGTGAGGAGAGAGGAGTTTAGCTGCTAAAACTCCCCATCGACTGATATGAAGATTAAAGTCAAACCCCCTCAGATCTTGGGCTTTCCCCATGTCGGAATCGTGCAATTGATTTTTAAACCTAGAGGCAGCAAGATGGATTTACATATTTTCCAAAGAAATTCCAGAGAGAAAGTGAGAGGCCAAGTGAGAGAGGGGCAGAGAAAGAACAGTGACAGAGAGAGACAGAGACAGAGAAACAGTACAGACTGAAACTGCTAGCCTGGCAGCAGGAATGAGGGCCTCGGAAAAGCTGTTCATTTCCCAGCTGGGGTGGGTTTTTTTTTGTTGTTTTTTTTTTTCCCCCTGGGTCTTTCCTTTTTTCATTTGTGTTCACACTTCCCCCTCTTGTGGCTCTTCAGAAAATCACATGTGCTTCTTGCTTTTCAGCGGATTTCCGAACTGGTGAACACTCCAGGCTGGCGGTCGTGGTGGAGGAGGCAGCTGAGTCAAGCCCGGGGCGGGGAGGCCAGTCCACACACACCACCTGCTCCTTTTCCAAGTGTCCTGCAAGCAGGAAGAGTCTGCTTCTCTCTCTCATCGTTAAAGAAAGAAGAGTTCTAGGAATGAGAGCCACTTCCTCATGGGGATGCTCCCAAAGGGGTTTTTTGGGGGTGTCAGGGGAGGGCATGGACTCATGTGGGGACAGGCCAGTAGGAGAGAAAATGATCCAAGTTCAAGGAGATCTGTGTCCCTCATGGCTCATATGCACCCCTTCCAAGCCATCTCTGTGTCTCTGCTCACACTGTAACCTACACCAAGTGCCCATCCTTCAAGAACTAGGGTAAATGTCACCCCTTTCATGATCTTTTTTACCCCCTCCCCAGACCCTTATTCCCAGTGGAAGTGTTTTGTTCCTCGCCACAGCACCTTATCTAGGACACTAATGTGGCAGTAATGTGGCACTGGTCAGGTCTGCTTTCTTTTGCCATTATCTTTGTCTTATCATCCCATGAGACAGTGAAGAGTACAGGGAAGGGGCTGGGTTTCATTCATCTCCAAAGACTCAGCCTCCAGCATAAGGCTTGCTATATAAGAAGTGCTTAGAATACACTGGATGAATGCTCTTTGGTTGTGCGCTGGGATGTGTGACTTCATGCAGTGAATGTCTCCATTCCATGACAGAAGAGCCAAGTCAGGCTGGACCTGAGGGTCCAGGAGTCCCCAAGTGCATCCGTTCTTTCCTATGAGGACTTCCCAGACAAAGGCAATTACAGTTACCTATGTCTCCATTTCAAATTTAGAGCCCACTTGCATTTGAAAAGTATTTAAATGATCTCTGCAACTTATTTTCAGATGATTCAGAAGAAAATGAAGTTAGTGAAGGAGGCAGAAGAGGAGAGGAGGAAAAGGAGGAGGAGATGTAGACAGTGATGAAGAAGAAGGGGTTGGGGAAGAAGGAGGAGGGGGGGAAAGAAAGAACAAATGTCACATCTGGTGAAACTAGCTGCAGGGTATATGGGTGGCCATTGTACTTTTCTTTCCATTTTTCTGTAGTTTTGAAATTTTTCAGAAAAAAAAGTTGGGGGGAAATGCAAAAAAAAATGGTTTGCAAGTTTAAAATTAAAGTAAATGGCAGAGTAAGAAATAAAATCAGGACACAATTAAAATTACTGTCTCTCAATCTAGGGACTATGCATGGGCTTTAGGGGTTACAAACCTCAGGAAATTTCAAGTACAAATGTTATGCTAGTGCATTTTTCTAAGGAGGAAGTTTATATTTTTCATCAGATCCTCAAGGGGTTTGTAACATCCCATTCACCTCGAACATGTTACAACAGTAACCTAAAGCGAATGGAGAGAATGGCTGTTACCAGACACAGGAGAATCAGTAGCCATAAAATGACAGACTAAAGTAATCAAATTTCAGAGACAAGAAATACCTCGGAGATCAAGTAGCCCAGACCTCTACATCCAGATGGGGAAACTTAAGTCCAAAGGAAGGTCAGTGAGTTTGACGCCAACAAATTTAACATGTTTCACTGGCTCATAAATGACAACTGGGTCCACAATGGTCTCCTTATGTCTGGGGGAATATTTCCACCCAGAAAAGCCATCCTGAAAAACATTACCAGACAATGGCCATTTGTCAGCCCCCCCTAGACAAGGACATGCATCTTTGTTCTGAACCAGATGACCACATTCTTACAGGGCTGATTGCAAAGGAAACTTTGTCGAGGGGGTTACGGGTGTCTCAGTGGGACTGGGGACACTCTGAGCTGTAGGGTAGGAGCGGGCCACTAACTAAGATTGATGGATGGTGAGAGCCCTGGCAGGACAAACAATGCGGGGACGGCCAAGTGGGGGAGCAAAATTAGTTTGCAAGATTAGAACGTATTAAGACAAGTCAGACAACTGTCATGTCACAGCTCCTCACAGTAATGCTGATTGGCAGGCAAGCATTTCTGATTCTGATGGCCACGGCTGCGAGGCGTCTGCAATCTGTCTCGCATGACATCCGCCGGCTGGCAAATCCCCCCTGCAGGAGAAGTCAGCTTTTCTTAGAAAACTGTGTCCCCGGGGTCTCATTGGGCAGGCCTCCCAGGCCAAATGTGCGTGGCAAAGTAGGAGAAGGTAGAGAGGATGTGGCGGCTGTCAAGAATTTCAGCTGAAGTGGAAAGGTAGACTTCCTGAGCTCAATGCAACAAGTACTTCTGGGTCACTCACAGACCGGGAGCCAGGTGGGTACAGCAGGGAGATGCAAAAGGCACCATGATCCCTGCCTTAAGGAATGTTCAGCTTCACTGGGGAACCCAGATGTACACACGTGGCCAAGTTCAACAGGATGCAAAGCAGGCCAGAGGCAGCAAAGGCCATCCCGGGCCAAACCCCATCCAGCTGATTCTAATGAATGCCCACTTATCTCTGACCCACTCACTCTTCTCTAGACTAGTAGGTCAGCAGTTCAGCCTGTCAGTTTTCATTATCATTCAAACTGGAAGAATTTGGAAATCGTTATGACTGATTTATACCCAAGTCTTGGGTAGCACTTTTTCTTTACTTGTTTGCATTATTTGAAATGTTGAATGTGGACCTTCTAAACTGACTTTATTAAATATTGAGTAAACACAAGAGAACATTTGTAAAAGCATGTATATTCGTCTATATAGGCCAGGTTATACTGCAGTGACAAACAAGCCTGAAATGCCAGTGGCTTAACATAACAAACATGGATTTCTTACTCTGCAAAAATCCACTGCTGATCCAGATACCTCCTTGTGATAACTCTTCAAAATAATGAAATTCAGTGATTCGGGCTACTTCGATATTGTGGCCCCTTCATCTCAACATGAAGCCATGGAAGGGAAAGAGTCAGCTGGAAATCACACACCAACTTTTCCATTCTTTGGCCCAGAAATCTCATGCATACACACACACACACACACACACACCAGTTCTGCCTACAGCTCATCGGCTTGGAAGAGTCACATGGCCTTGCCTAAGTTCAAGGGGGTAGAGACCTGGTAGGGAACAGATGAAATATCTCTGCTACAACTTGAAGGCATGGAGCACACATTTTTGTACTCATCAACAAATTTAAAAAAAAGAACATTATTAGTATATGAGCCTGTGTCCCCTTCTCAGATGCCAGCCCCTTTCCATCTCCCTCAGAAGTAACTGTCATCTTGAATTTTGTATTTAGTATTTCCTTGTTCTTCTTTATATTTTACCACATATTATTGTATCTTTAAACAACATAGTATTCAGTTATGCATTTTTTGAACTTCATATAAATGGATGCATGAACTTTGTGACATTCCTTTTTTGCTCAACAAGATTTATTCATTTTTCTGCACAGCTGGAGTTCAATCATTTTTCACTGTTTTATAGATTTCCACTGAAAGAAACAAATTACCTATAATACTGATGAATGGACATTTGGATTTTCTCCAGTCTGGGATATTGCAGAGGATGCTACTCTACACATCCTTGTAAATGTCTCCGGATAGACTTGGGCAAAAATTTCTCTAAAAAAATTTACCTAAGATGGAATGTCTGAGATATAAGTAGGAATGATGAGCATAGAAGTTGGTAATTATATAAATCTAAAAAAAACTTAATTATATAAAACAATATAATTATGTCTTATGGGTTAGGAAAAAACCAAGGATAAATAGGCCAAAACTATAACAATTGTCTGGCAAGGACTGATTGAAGGTAAAATATTCTAAGGTCCTTGTAATGCTTGGGATGGTAGTAAATATATTGTTTAATTTTTTTACTTTGACAAGTTAACCATGCGTGATACTTTTCCAGGATAACCAGTAAAAGAAGACAAATTAAATGAACATGAAAAATATGAGGGAAAAAATACTCAATTCAAAAGGGGCAAGAAGAAAGAAAAGAAAGAAAAGGTAAGACACATAGGAAACACAAAATAAGGTGGTAAAACAAATAGTTATAATAAATATAGATAGATTTGATCTATTTAAAGACAAATATTGAACAGTCAGCTCTACCCACCACCAGTCCCTCCCATCAGGAAACTTACACAAGGCTCTTAGACAGCATCATCCACCAGAGGGCAGACAGCAGAAGCAAGAAGAACTACAATCCTGCAGCCTGTGGAACAAAAACCACATTCACAGAAAGATAGACAAGATGAAAAGGCAGAGGGCTATGTACCAGATGAAGGAACAAGATAAAACCCCAGAAAAACAACTAAACGAAGTGGAGATAGGCAACCTTCCAGAAAAAGAATTCAGAATAATGATAGTGAAGATGATCCAGGACCTCGGAAAAAGAATGGAGGCAAAGATCGAGAAGATGCAAGAAATGTTTAACAAAGACCTAGAAGAATTAAAGAACAAACAAACAGAGATGAACAATACAATAACTGAAATGAAAACTACACTAGAAGGAATCAATAGCAGAATAACTGAGGCAGAAGAACGGATAAGTGACCTGGAAGACAGAATGGTAGAATTCACTGCTGCAGAACAGACTAAAGAAAAAAGAATGAAAAGAAATGAAGACAGCCTAAGAGACCTCTGGGACAACATTAAACGCAACAACATTCACATTATAGGGGTCCCAGAAGGAGAAGAGAGAGAGAAAGGACCAGAGAAAATATTTGAAGAGATTATAGTCGAAAATTTCCCTAACATGGGAAAGGAAATAGCCACCCAAGTGCAGGAAGCACAGTGAGTCCCATACAGGATAAACCCAAGGAGAAACACGCTGAGACACATAGTAATCAAATTGGCAAAAATTAAAGACAAAGAATAATTATTGAAAGCAGCAAGGGAAAATGACAAATAACATACAAGGGAACTCCCATAAGGTTAACAGCTGATTTCTCAGCAGAAACTCTACAAGCCAGAAGGGAGTGGCATGATATACTTAAAGTGATGAAAGGGAAAAACCTACAACCAAGATTACTCTACCTGGCAAGGGTCTCATTCAGATTTGATGGAGAAATCAAAAGCTTTACAGACAAGCAAAAGCTAAGAGAATTCAGCACCACCAAACCAGCTCTACAACAAATGCTAAAGGAACTTCTCTAAGCAGGAAACACAAGAGAAGAAAAGGACCTACAAAAACAAACTCAAAACAATTAAGAAAATGGTCATAGGAACGTACATATCGATAATTACCTTAAACGTGAATGGATTAAATGCTCCAACCAAAAGACACAGGCTTGCCGAATGGATACAAAAACAAGACCCATATATATGCTGTCTACAAGAGACCCACTTCAGACCTAGGGACACATACAGACTGAAAGTGAGGGGATAGAAAAAGATATTCAACACAAATGGGAATCACAATAAAGCTGGAGTGGCAATACTCATATCACATAAAATAGACTTTAAAATAAAGAATGTTATAAGAGGCAAGGAAGGACACTACATAATGACCATGGGATCAATCCAAGAAGAAGATATAACAATTATAAATATATATGCACCCAACATAGGAGCACCTCAATATGTAAGGTAACTGCTAACAGCTCTAAAAGAGGAAATCGACAGTAATACAATAATAGTGGGGGACTTTAACACCTCACTTACACCAATGGACAGATCATCCAAAATGAAAATAAATAAGGAAAGAGAAGCTTTAAATGACACAATAAACCAGATAGATTTAATTGATATTTATAGGACATTCCATCCAAAAACAGCAGATTACACTTACTTCTCAAGTGCACATGTTACATTCTCCAGGATAGATCACATCTTGGGTCACAAATCAAGCCTCAGTAAATTTAAGAAAATTGAAATCATATCAAGCATCTTTTCTGACCACAACGCTATGAGATTAGAAATGAATTACAGGGAAAAAATACATAAAAAACACAAACACATGGAGGCTAAACAATATGTTACTAAATAACCAAGAGATCACTGAAGAACTCAAAAAATACCTAGAGACAAATGACAATGAAAACAGGACCACCCAAAACCTATAGGATGCAGCAAAAACAGTTCTAAGAGGGAAGTTTATAGCTATACAAGCCTACCTCAAGAAACAAGAAAAATCTCAAATAAACAATCTAACCCTACACGTAAAGGAACTAGAGAAAGAAGAACAAACAAAACCCAAAGTTAGCAGAAGGAAAGAAATCATAAAGATCAGAGCACAACTAAATGAAATAGAAACAAAGAAAACAATAGCAAAGATCAATAAAACTAAAAGCTGGTTCTTTGAGAAGATAAACAAAATTGATAAACCATTAACCAGACTCATCAAGAAAAAGAGGGAGAGGACTCAAATCAATAAAATTAGAAATGAAAAGGAGAAGTTACAACAGAAACCACAGAAACACAAAGCATCCTAAGAGACTACTACAAACAACTCTATGCCAACAACATGGACAACTTGGAAGAAATGGACAAATTCTTAGAAAGGTATAACCTTCCAAGACTGAACCAGGAAGAAATAGAAAATATGAACAGACCAATCACAAGTAATGAAATTGAAACTGTGATTAAAAATCTTCCAACAAACAAAAGTCCAGGACCAGATGGCTTCACAGGTGAATTCTATCAAACATTTAGAGAAGAGCTAACACCCATCCTTCTCAAACTCTTCCAAAAAATTGCAGAGGAAGCAACACTCCCAAACTCATTCTATGAGGCCACCATCACCCTGATACCAACACCAGACAAAGATACTACAAAAAAACAAAATTACAGACCAATATCACTGATGAATATAGATGCAAAAATCCTCGACAAAATACTAGCAAACAGAATCCAACAACACATTAAAAGGATCATACACCACGATCAAGTGGGATTTATCCCAGGGATGCAAGGATTCTTCAATATATGCAAATCAATCAATGTGATACACCATATTAAAAAAGTGAAGAATAAAAACCATATGATCATCTCAGTAGATGCAGAAAAAGCTTTTGACAAAATCCAACACCCATTTATGATAAAAACTCTCCAGAAAGTGGGCATAGAGGGAACCTACCTCAACATAATAAAGGCCATATACAACAAACCCACAGCAAACATCATTCTCAATGGTGAAAAACTGAAAGCATTTCCTCTAAGATCAGGAACAAGACAAGGAGGTCCACTCTTACCACTATTATTCAACATAGTTTTGGAGGTCCTAGCCATGGCAATTAGAGAAGAAAAAGAAATAAAAGGAATACAAATTGGAAAAGAAGAAGTAAAACTGTCACTGTTTGTAGGTGACATGACACTATACATAGAGAATCCTAAAGATGCCACCAGAAAACTACTAGAGCTAATCAATGAATTTGGTGAAGTTTCAGGATACAAAATTAATGCACAGAAATCTCTTGCATTCCTATACACTAATGATGAAAAATCTGAAAGAGAAATTAAGGAAACACTCCCATTTACCATTACAACAAAAAGAATAAAATACCTAGGAATAAACCTACCTAGGGAGACAAAAGACCTGTATGCAGAAAACTGTAAGACACTGATGAAAGAAATTAAAGATGATACCAACAGATGGAGAGATATACCATGTTCTTGGATTAGAAGAATCAATATTGTGAAAATGACTATACTATCCAAAGCAATCTAAAGATTCAATGCAATCCCTATCAAATTACCAATGGCATTTTTTACTGAACTAGAACAAAAAATCTTAAAATTTGTATCGAGACACAAAAGACCCCGAATAGCCAAAGCAGACTTGAGGGAAAAAAACGGAGCTGGAGGAATCAGACTCCCTGACTTCAGACTATACTACAAAGCTACAGTAATCAAGACAGTATGGTACTGGCACAAAAACAGACATATAGATCAATGGAACAGGATAGAAAGCCCAGAGGTAAACCCACGCACCTATGGTCAACTAATCTATGACAAAGGAGGCAAGGATACACAATGGAGAAAAGACAGTCTCTTCAATAAGTGGTGCTGGGAAAACTGGACAGCTACCTGTAAAAGAATGAAATTAGAACACCCCCTAACACCATACACAAAAATAAACTCAAACTGGATTAGAGACCTAAATGTAAGACTGGACACTATAAAACTCTTAGAGTAAAACATAGGCAGAACACTCTATGACATAAATCACAGCAAGATGTTTTTTGATCCACCTCCTAGAGTAATGGAAATAAAAACAAAAATAAACAAATGGGACCTAATGAAACTTAAAAGCTTTTGCACAGCAAAGGAAACCATAAAAAAGACGAAAAGACAACCCTCAGAATGGGAGAAAATATTTGCAAACGAATCGACGGACAAACGATTAATCTCCAAAGTATATAAACAGCTCATGCAGCTCAATATTAAAGAAACAAACAACCGAATCCAAAAATGGGCAGAAAAACTAAATAGACTTTTCTCCAAAGAAGACATACAGATGGCCAGGAAGCACATGAAAAGCTGCTCAACATCACTAATTATTAGAGAAATGCAAATCAAAACTACAATGAGGTATCACCTCCCACCAGTTCGAATGGGCATCATCAGAAAATCTACAAACAACAAATGCTGGAGAGGGTGTGGAGAAAAGGGAACCCTCTTGCACTGTTGGTGGGAATGTAAATTGATACAGCCACTATGGAGAACAGTATGGAGGTTCCTTAAAAAACTAAAAATAGAACTACCATATGACCCAGCAATCCCACTACTGGGCATATACCCAGAGAAAACCATAATTAAAAAAGGTACATGCACCCCAATGTTCATTGCAGCACTATTTACAATAGCCAGGTCATGGAAGCAACCTAAATGCCCATCAACAGATGAATGCATAAAGAAGTTGTGGTACATATACAGAATGGAATATTACTCAGCCATGAAAAGGAACGAAATTGAGTCATTTATTGAGACATGGATGGATCTAGAGACTGTCATACAGAGTGAAGTAAGTCAGAAAGAGAAAAACAAATATGGTATATTAACGCATGTATGTGGAACCTAGAAAAATGGTACAGATGAACCGGTTTGCAGGGCAGAAGTTGAGACACAGATGTAGAGAACAAACGTATGGACACCAAGGGGGGAAAGCTGCAGTGGGGTGGGGATGGTGGTGTGCTGAATTGGGCGATTGGGATTGACATGTATACACCGATGTGTATAAAATGGATGACTAATAAGAACCTGGTGTATAAAAAAATAAATAAAATAAAATTCAAAAATTAAAAAAAAAGACAAATATTGTCAAACTGATTTTTTTAAAAAAAAGTAAACAGTCATCTCGGACCAGGAGGTACCTCCTACTGTAGAACAGATCTCCACACAACTCCCTCTGGACCTGAGGTATGACCCCACCACATGGGATATCTACCCTCAGGCTGTGGGTTCAAGGCTTCCAGGACAGAATTTGTATTAATGCTATACTAATTTCTTGAAGTAAATTGCAAGCCTTCCATGTTTGTCCCTGGACTGGAATAGTTTCAGTACCATTGTCCTTTCTTTTTCTTTAAATGTTAGTTCCAACTCAGCTCTCAATTTTAGATGCAATTTATAAAGCTTTAGATGCAATTTATAAAGTTTTCTCATGGGATGTAGTAAAGAAAAAACATGTCCAAAAGAACTAATACAGATGTTTAAATGGAAGTTGGAGATAAGCTGATGTGCTATTGAACTCAATATGAGTTGTGAGAGAAGGCAGGATCAGGTACCCATCAAAGAAGTCTTTCAGCCAGAGCACCTGAAAGGATGACTTGTCACCATCTGAGATGAAGGCGGCTGCAGGAGCACAGGAAAATACCCTCTTGGACACAGTAAAGCATCCAGGCCACCTGATATAAAGATTTTCATCTCATGAAGTGCATTTATATACAAATATTAAGTGAACAATTTCAGAATAATGAAGAAGTTAGCATTATGACAATCCAAAAGATCATCCCTCTTGAAGAAGATTCAGTTTGATTAACTATACCAAAGAACCATGGTGATTTGCAAAATTTCATACATACGGATAGTGAACAATTTAGCCCTGGGGAATTTGAGGAGAACCTGGTCCAAGGATGCAGTGTTGGATAACCCCCTGGGGCACCATTTAACTCTGCTACAGTATGAACAGTACCCCCGGGAACTGTGCAATCCAGTGGCCATGGCTTGACCCATCTAATTCTACTAGGAAGAGCTGTGGAGAGAGAAAGGATAGGGAACCTATAATGCCTACAGGAGGCACATATAATGAAAAGCTTCCTTGGTGAAAAGTGAACTGTCATGGACTGAAACTTGCCATGGAATGAAGTCTGGGGTCAGCTTAAAAGCCAACCTGATCATCAATGTAGACAAGTTGCTTTCTTATTTCTGGAAAACCACCAATCTTAGCTATATGGGCAAAACTTTGACTCCCGTAGAGCTAAACAATGAAGACTTTTTGGGGGTCATTTTGAGGACTCTCTGAGTGCAGGCGAGAACTGTGGCTGTGCTTTGTAGACCCTGTAAATCTCAGTTCTCAGATTGACGGGTCTTGTAAGATCCTGAGGCTTTGTTGACCATGCTGTACACAGCAGCATGATGTGATTGGGCTCAGCTCGTGCCATATCCACACTGATCGAATTATTGTCATTAGTACCATTAACATGCATGCCGTCTCCTTGTTGGTCTCTGGATCTGTTTGGAGTTTTTAAAGGAGCAGAACTACTGGTGAGGCCTCAAACTGATGACCATGTCCATTTTTCTTTTTAAAACAAAAGGCTTTTATTAGCAACCATGCTTGTGACCAAAATGAAGGGGGAAAAAGACATATTAAAATGATGTGGTTCCGGACAAAATGAATTTGGGTTTTTATGTGCAGTTTGGGTTTGTGATATTCTTTATCTCATTTGTTGCAATCTCTTGTTTTAGTATTGTGATAAAGCTGATTATAATGACATGTCTAAACAATGAAGACTTAAACAAAAGAAACAGACAAGAAGATGTCATGTGGGATGCTGTTCAAAAGATGACCTATTTTAACCATTGCAAACCATCTTCTTTTCACAGGGTCTTCATTCACCAACTGCTATTAAAGAAATTTCCATGAAAGTCTTTGAAGAAAAAGAAACAAAATCCAAAAGACACCAAGAATTCCAATTGGCTATGGGTGGAGAAGAAAGGACTATATCACAGCTGAGGAAGAGAAAAAGGCCTCCAGAGAATGGACAAGGTGAAAACATTACACTGTAAGTGCCTAAAGATAGTCAAGAAACCTTGGCCATTTGATTACAGATTAGAAAAATAGGTATCAGTGCCTCAAATGAAGGCTCAGAACATGTAGAAAAAGCCATGAAGTCTTATAATTGTGGGTAATTGAATATTTAATAGGTTACTTTAATATGTAATAGGCAAAGATTTAATCAAAGTACCTATTCCAAAAGAATAACTGAGTATTCTGAATGAGCACCTGGAAGGGAAAAAGTATTATAGTACTGATAGAATAATAACTGCTAATGAAATATCTATACCTTTGAAGACAAAATTGTTGACATACTGAGTAGAGTATCATTGTTCACAAACAGTGACTACTAGTTAATTAGGATATTTTATCACAAGGAATTCAGATTCAAATGAATGCAGAAAAGTAAAAGTTGCAGATTACCCTGTATTTCTTGATGAATAACAGATGTTACATTTTCTGTATCAATTTGAATTTAGTAATGTAGGTATTTAGAGTAATTTTTACTTTCAAACATCATTTTTTTCCCAAGAAACTAAAGCTATAAGAAAAACTGCCACAGTGTATATGCTGTCTGTATAATCATATACATTTTGCCTTCCATGACCACTGTTCAGAAGAGTTAGGCTGAGGTTATAGGACTGTTCTAAAACTGCTGTGACAGAGTGACTGAAATATCACATAGATAGAGCCTGAACAATCAGGTAACTAGTCAATCATGAAATCTTTCTATTCTAACCTTACTTGAAAAATTATATGAAGTACTTGGAAGAGTAGATCGGATGTTACAAATGGGACTTCTGGAATATATGGAGAAAAACATACCTCTCTTCTGAGACTTTTCCTCTCCATGATGAACAGTATTCAGGCTGGCCAATTGCTGTGTGTGCTGGAGCATCCCATTGCTCACTAATCTTGGATTCAACTGTAAAAGTGCACTCACACCAACAGGATGTGCATATTGGGATAACTTGTAATCAAACATGGGATTTTATACAGTCTGCAATAGCAACCAAGGTATATGGGGGAAATATTGGCCTTTTTCCTAGCTCCTGGTTCCACCCATTTAAGAGAAGTTCTACTTGTCCTTCTTAACTCACTCCCTGTAGAACTTGGTGTTTCATTCCTCACAGATGAGGGACATCACCAGGAAGTCTCTGTTTATTAAATATATGTAATGATAGGCGAGAGCTTCAAGATGGCGGAAGAGTAAGATGCGGAGATCGCCTTCCTCCCCACAAATACATCAGAAATACATCTACCTGTGGAACAACTCCTACAGAACACCTACTGAACGCTGGCAAAAGACTTCAGACCTCCCAAAAGGCAAGAAACTCCCCATGTGCCTGGGTAGGGTAAAAGAAAAAAGAGAAAACAGAGACAGAATAGGAACGGGACCTGCACCAGTGGGAGGGAGCTGTGAAGGAGGAAAGGTTTCCACACACTAGGAGCCCCTTCGCGGGCGGAGACTGCGGGTGGCGGAGTGGGGGAGCTTCGGAGCCACGGATGAGAGCGCAGCAACAGGGGTGCGGAGGGCAAAGCAGAGAGATTCCTGCACAGAGGATCAGTGCCGACCAGCACTCACCAGCCCGAGAGGCTTGTCTGCTCACCCGCCGGGGTGGGCGGGGGCTGGGAGCTGAGGCTCGGGCTTCGGTCAGATCGCAGGGAGAGGACTGGGGTTGGCAGCGTGAACACAGCCTGAAGGGGTTAGTGCGCCACAGCTAGCCGGGAGGGAGTCCGGGAAAAAGTCTGGAATTGCTGAAGAGGAAAGAGATTTTTTCTTGCCTCTTTGTTTCCTGGGGCGCGAGGAGAGGGGATTCAGAGCGCCGCTTAAAGGGGCTCCAGAGACGGGCTCGAGCCGCGGCTTTGAGCGTGGACGCCAGAGACGGGCATGAGACGCTAAGGCTGCTGCTGCCGCCACCAAGAAGCCTGTGTGCGAGCACAGGTCACTCTCCACACCGCCCCTCCCGGGAGCCGGTGCAGCCCGCCACTGCCAGGGTCCCGTGATCCAGGGACAACTTACCCAGGAGAATGCACGGCGCGCCTCAGGCTGCTGCAACGTCACGCCAGCCTCTGCCGCCGCAGGCTCGCCCCGCATCCGTACCCCTCCCTTCCCCCGGCCTGAGTGAGCCAGAGCCCCCAAAGCAGCTGCTCCTTTAACCCCATCCTGTCTGAGCGAAGAACCCACACCCTCAGGCGACCTACATGCAGAGGCAGGTCCAAATCCAAAGCTGAGCCCCGGGAGCTGTGCGAACAAGGAAGAGAGAGGGAAATCTCTCCCAGCAGTCTCAGGAGCAGCGGATTAAATCTCCACAATCAACTTGATGTACCCTGCACCTGTGGAATACCTGAATAGACAATGAATCATCCCAAATTGAGGAGGTGGACTTTGGGAGCAACGATATATATATATTTTTCCCTTTTTCTCTTTTTGTGAGTATGTATGTGTGTGCTTCTGTGTGTGATTTTGTCTGTATAGCTTTGCTTTTACCATTTGTGCTAGGGTTCTGTCTGTCCGTTTTTTTTTTTTTTTTTTTGGTTGTTTGTTTTTGTTTTTATTACTTAAAAATTTTTTTCTTAATAATTATTTTTTATTTTAATAACGTTTATTTTATTTTATTTTATCTTCTTCTTCCTTCCTTTCTTTCTTTTTTTCCTCCCTTTTATTCTGAGCCATGTGGAGGACAGTCTCTTGGTGCTCCAACCAGGCATCAGGGCTCTGCCACTGTGGTGTGAGAACCAAGTTTAGGTCACTGATCCACAAGAGACCTCCCAGCTCCACGTAATATCAAATGGCAAAAATCTCCCAAAGATCTCCATCTCAATGCCAAGACCCAGCTCCACTCGATGACCAGCAAGCTACAGTGCTGGACACCCTATGCCAAACATCTAGCAAGACAGGAACAAAACCCCATCCATTAGCACAGAGGCTGCATAAAATCATAATAAGGCCACAGACACTTGAAAACACACCACCAGACGTGAACCTGCCCAACAGAAAGACAAGATCCAGCCTCATCCACCAGAACACAGGCACCAGTCCCCTCCACCAGGAAGCCTACAGAACCCACTGAAACAACCTTAGCCACTGGGGACAGACACCAAAAACAACGGGAACTATGAACCTGCAGCCTGAGAAAAGGAGACCCCAAACACAGTAAGTTAGGCAAAATGAGAAGACAGAGAAACACACAGCAGATGAAAGAGCAAGGCAAAACCCCACCAGAGCTAACAAATGAAGAGGAAATAGGCAGTCTACCTGAAAAGGAATTCAGAATAATGATAGTAAAGACGATCCCAAATCTTGGAAATAGAATAGAGAAAATACAATAAACGTTTAACAAAGACCTAGAAGAACTAAAGAGCAAACAAACAGTGATGAACAACACAATAAATGAAATTGAAAATTCTCTAGAAGGGATCAATAGCAGAATAACTGAGGCAGAAGAACGGATAAGTGACCTGGAAGATAAAAGAGTGGAAATAACTACTGCAGAGCAGAATAAAGAAAAAAGAATAAAAAGAATTGAGGACAGTCTCAGAGACCTCTGGGACAACATTGAACACACCAACATTCGAATTATAGGGGTCCCAGAAGAAGAAGAGAAAAAGAAAGGGACTGAGAAAATATTTGAAGAGATTGTAGTTGAAAACTTCCTTAATATGGGAAAGGAAATAGTTAATCAAGTCCAGGAAGCACAGAGAGTCCCATACAGGATAAATCCAAGGAGAAACACGCCAAGACACATATTAATCAAACTATCAAAAATTAAATACAAAGAACAAATATTAAAAGCAGCAAGGGAAAAACAACAAATAACACATAAGGGAATCCCCATAAGGTTAACAGCTGATCTTTCAGCAGAAACTCTGCAAGCCAGAAGGGAGTGGCAGGACATATTGAAAGTGATGAAGGAGAAAAACCTACAACCAAGATTACTCTACCCGGCAAGGATCTCATTCAGATTTGACAGAGAAATTAAAACCTTTACAGACAATCAAAAGCTAAGAGAATTCAGCACCACCAAACCAGCTTTACAGCAAATGCTTAAGGAACTTCCCTAGGCAGGAAACACAAGAGAAGGAAAAGACCTACAAGAATAAACCCAAAACAATTAAGAAAACGGTAATAGGAACATACATATCGATAATTACCTTAAATGTAAATGGCTTAAATGCTCCAACCAAAAGACATAGACAGGCTGAATGGATACAAAAACAAGACCCATATATATGCTGTCTACAAGAGACCCACTTCAGACCTAGGGACACATACAGACTGAAAGTGAGGCGATGGAAAAAGATATTCCATGCAAAAGGAAATCAAAAGAAAGCTGGAGTAGCAATTCTTATATCAGATAAAATAGACTTTAAAACAAACACTATTACAAGAGACAAAGAAGGACACTGCATAATGATCAAGGGATCAATCCAAGAAGAAGATATAAGAATTGTAAATATTTATGCACCCAACATAGGAGCAACACAATACATAAGGCAAATGCTAACAGCCATAAAAGGGGAAATCAACAGTAACACAATCATAGTAGGGGACTTTAACACCCTACTTTCACCAAAGGATAGATCATCCAAAATGAAAATAAATAAGGAAACACAAGCTTTAAATGACACATTAAACAAGATGGACTTAATTGATATTTATAGCACAGTCCATCCAAAAACAACAATACACATTCTTCTCAAGTGCTCATGGAGCATTCTCCATGATAGATCATATCTTGGGTCACAAATCAAGCCTTGGTAAATTTAAGAAAATTGAAATCATATCAAGTATCTTTTCCGACAACAACGCTGTGAGACTAGATATCAATTACAGGAAAAAATCTGTATGAAATGCAAACACATGGAGGCTAAACAACACACTACTAAATAACCGAGAGATCACTGAAGAAATCAAAGATGACATCAAAAAATACCTAGAAACAAATGACAATGAAAACATGATGACCCAAAACCTATGGGATGCAGCAAAAGCAGTTCTAAGAGGAAAGTTTATAGCAATACAATCCTACCTTAAGAAACAAGAAACACCTCAAATAAACAACCTAACCTTACACCTAAAACAATTAGAGAAAGAAGAACAAAAAAACCCCAAAGTTAGCAGAAGAAAAGAAATCATAAAGATCAGATCAGAAATAAATGAAAAGGAAATGAAGGAAACGATAGCAAAGATCAATAAAACTAAAAGCTGGTTCTTTGAGAAGATAAACAAAATTGATAAACCATTAACCAGACTTATCAAGAAAAAAAGGGAGAAGACTCAAATCAATATAATTAGAAATGAAAAAGGAGAAATAACAACTGACACTGCCGAAATACAAAAGATCATGAGAGATTACTACAAGCAACTGTATGCCAATAAAATGGACAACCTGGAAGAAATGGACAAATTCTTAGAAATTCACAACTTCTGAGACTGAACGAGGAAGAAATAGAACATATGAACAGACCAATCACAAGCACTGAAATTGAAACTGTGATTAAAAATCTTCCAACAAACAAAAGCCCAGGACCAGATGGCTTCACAAGAGAATTCTATCAAACATTTAGAGAAGAGCTAACACCTATCCTTCTCAAGCTCTTCCAAAATATAGCAGAGGGATGAACACTCCCAAACTCATTTTATGAGGCCACCATCACTCTGATACCAAAACCAGAAAAAGATGTCACAAAGAAAGAAAACTACAGGCCAATATCACTGATGAACATAGATGCAAAAATCCTCAACAAAATACTAGCAAACAGAATCCAACAGCACATTAAAAGGATCATACACTATGATCAAGTGGGGTTTATCCGAGGAATGCAAGGATTCTTCAATATATGTAAATCAATCAATGTGATACACCATATTAACAAATTGAAGGAGAAAAACCATATGATCATCTCAATAGATGCAGAGAAAGCTTTCAACAAAATTCAACACCCATTTATGATAAAAACCCTCCAGAAAGTAGGCATAGAGGGAACTTTTCTCAACATAATAAAGGCCATATATGACAAACTCACAGCCAACATCGTCCTCAATGTTGAAAAACTGAAACCATTTCCACTAAGATCAGGAACAAGACAAGGTTGCCCACTCTCACCACTACTCTTCAACATTGTTTTGGAAGTTTTAGCCACAGCAATCAGAGAAGAAAGAGAAATAAAAGGAATGCAAATCAGAAAAGAAGAAGTAAAGCTGTCACTGTTTGCAGATGACATGATACTCTATGTAGAGAATCCTAAAGATGCTACCAGAAATCTACTAGAGCTAATCAATGAATTTGGTAAAGTAGCAGGATACAAAATTAATGCCCAGAAGTCTCTTGCATTTCTATACACTAATGATGAAAAATCTGATAGTGAAATTAAGGAAACACTCCCATTTACCATTACAACAAAAAGAATAAAATACCTAGGAATAAACCTACCTAAGGAGGTAAAAGACCTGTATGCAGAGAACTATAAGACACTGATGAAAGAAATTAAAGATGATACCAACAGATGGAGAGATATACCATGTTCTTGGATTGGAAGAATCAACATTGTGAAAATGACTCTACTTCCCAAAGCAATCTACAGATTCAGTGTAATCCCTATCAAACTACCAGTGACATTTTTCACAGAACTAGAACAAAAAAGTTCACAATTTGTATGGAAACACAAAAGACCCCGAATAGCCAAAGCAATCTTGAGAAAGAAAAATGGAGCTGGAAGAATCAGGCTCCCTGACTTCAGACTATACTACACAGCTACAGTAATCAAGACAGTATGGTCCTGGCACAGAAACAGAAATATAGATCAATCGAACAGGATAGAAAGCCCAGAGATAAACCCACGCACATATGGTTAACTTATCTTTGATAAAGGAGGCAAGAATATACAGTGGAGAAAAGACAGCCTCTTCAATAAGTCGTGCTGGGAAAACTGGACAGCTACATGTAAAAGAATGAAATTAGAACACTCCTTAACACCATACACAAAAATAAACTCAAAATGGATTAAAGACCTAAATGTAAGGCCAGACACCATCAAACTCTTAGAGGAAAACATAGGCAGAACACTCTATGACATAAATCACAGCAAGATCCTTGTTGACCCACCTCCTAGAGAAATGGAAATAAAAACAAAAATAAACAAATGGGACCAAATGAAACTTAAAAGCTTTTGCACAGCAAAGGAAACCATAAAGAAGACGAAAAGACAACCCTCAGAATGGGAGAAAATATTTGCAAATGAAGCAACTGACAAAGGATTAATCTCCAAAATTTACAAGCAGCTCATGCAGCTCAACATTAAAAAAAAAACAACCCAATCCAAAAATGGGCAGAAGACCTAAATAGACATTTCTCCAAAGAAGATATACAGATTGCCAACAGACACATGAAAGAATGCTCAACATCTTTAATCATTAGAGAAATGCAACTCAAAACTACAATGAGATATCATCTCATACTGGTCAGAATGGCCATCATCAAAAAATCTACAAACAATAAATGCTGGAGAGGGTGTGGAGAAAAGGGAACTCTCTTGCACTGTTGGTGGGAATGTAAATTGATACAGCCACTATGGAGAACAATATGGACATTCCTTAAAAAACTAAAAATAGAACTACCATACGACCCAGCAATCCCACTACTGGGCATATACCCTGAGAAAACCATAATTTAAAAAGAGTCATGTACCAAAATGTTCATTGCTACTCTATTTACAATAGCCAGGAAATGGAAGCAACCGAAGTGTCCAACAACAGATGAATGGATAAAGAAGATGTGGCATATATATACAATGGAATATTACTCAGCCATAAAGTGGAACGAAACTGAGTTATTTGTAGTGAGGTGGATGGACCTAGAGACTGTCATACAGAGTGAAGTAAGTCAGAAAGAGAAAAACAAATACTATATGCTAACACATATATATGGAATCTAAAAAAAAAAAAAAGTCATGAAGAACCTAGGGGCAAGACGGGAATAAAGATGCAGACTTACTAGAGAATGGACTTGAGGATATGGGGAGGGGGAAGGGTAAGCTGGGACAAAGTGAGAGAGTGACATGGACATATATACACTACCAAATTTAAAATAGATAGCTAGTGGGAGGCAGCTGCATAGCACAGGGAGATCAGCTCGGTGGTTTGTGACCACCTAGAGGGGTGGGATAGGGAGGGTGGGAGGGAGGGAGATGCAAGAGGGAAGAGATATGTGGACATATGTATTTGTATAACTGATTCACTTTGTTATAAAGCAGAAACTAACACACCATTGTAAAGCAATTTTACTCCAATAAAGATGTTAAAAAAATAAATAAATAAAATGACCTTGAATTCCACCAAAAAAACCCCAATAAATGACTTGAAAATTTCTAACAGACTCCTATGAAGTCCAGTGCAGTTCCCAAGGCATCTGGAAAAGTGTCTGTCCTGATGTGTCCCTGACATTCAAGTCTTGAATAATGTGCAAAGTGGCTCCTTGAGATCACATCATGTCGTCCATCCATTGAATTCCATCACTGACTAAATATGAACGCAATGGTGACATGTTCCTTCAACTTGTAACTTAAAATATGGGTCAAGAACTGATCTGGAGAATGTGGGATGCCTCTACTACTTCCTAAGGAACATCTGGAGTATATGAATCCACAGCTGCCTTTGTCTATCTCAGTGCTTCCTGGATGCCTGTTATCCACCTTTCTTCCTTAGAATACTCCCTGTGAATGAATGTGGTATCTTTCACTGAAGGTGATCCAACTCTGAAGGTTATTCTAAAATATGTGTGCCCAAGATTAAATGCTGGACAAAGGCTTTCGTTTATTCCACTGGGGCCTTAGAAAAACAATCTGTCTCTTATCTAGGTCCTATCTAGTCTTATCTGGGTGTAGTCTCATTAATGAGGAATTGTCAATATTCCTTTTTATGGCACTTACCCTAGTGTATTCCAAAATTCCATATCATTGATTAAAAAAAGTGACGTCTCACTCTTCTACTCTTAATTGGAAAAGAAAACATTTCCAAGAGATGATCTAGACTCATTATGTGGATCTTCTGCTGGCCCTATGGAGATATCCAAACTACCTCATAAAACATCTTACTTTCATGTGAACACTGATGATACTTCTTTGATGAACAGTTGGTAAGATGCTGCTTTTGGCCTTAGTTCAGTGTGATATTATACATGATAAAAGTGTGAGGCTTCTCTTTTCTACTCTTAATAGTATAAATGTGCCCAGAAATGCTTGTATATAGCCTTTAAAATATCAGAGTGGGCCTTGAAGAACATCCAATGATGTTCCATGAAAGAACAGTAGTCCTAATATCTCTTTTATTCCTTCTTCTGTTGGTATTGGAGTATTCATCCCTTCACTAATGATGTAGAGATGTGTAACATTTCTCCTTTCCTGTGACTCAAAGGGGCATACCTTATATTCACAATGAGACTTTGGATCGGACTCCACCTTTTTATAGACAGATAGCTTTTGAACCTACACAACAAATTGCTCTGCTCTTGGTGTCATTCTAGAAAGATCTTTATTTTAACCTATTTTATTCCCTTCCCCAAAAATACAAATAATCTGCCTCTAAGGATAAAATTAACTCTTGGGTGGATTCTCACTTTTTCTCCACATCTAAGAAGCATTTTGAGACCTTACCCTTATATTCTGGTAAACACCTCCTGTTCCTGGAAATCATGTTAGAACCTGAACAAGTACATGTCTGTGGTCTCAAACCTGATGGACTTTGTTTGTGAGTCCCTGCACATACTTCTAGACTGAGAGAATCACAAGTCTCTTGGAAAATTTCATTTAGACAAAAGATATTATGCACTTCTAAATTTTAGATAAATTTTACTATGGTGACTGAAAGAAAAAAATATATTGCTATAATATAAGAATACAGATAGATTAAAAGTTAAAGAAAAAAGAAAAAACATATATCTTACAAATACCATACTAAAGGAATAATAAGATTTTTTTCAATGAAATATAAAATAAACATGAAATTAAGGGAATACACAAAACCAAAAATTAGTTCTTTGAACATGCTAATAACATTTACAAACTTCTGGCAAACTTGATTGATATAAAAAATAAAAGCTCAAAAATACTAGAAATGAAGCATAGGACATAATTTGAATTTGGTAGAATTTAAAAGATAGTAAGGATATATTCTGAAATTTTTATGCCAATAAATAATTGAAATATGAATTATAAAACCCTTCAAAAATACTGTTTACCAAAATTGACTCTAAAAAAAAAGATGAATAGTCCAATAATCCTTAAATAAAGTGACTTGGTGCTTTAAAAAAATCTTCCCACTAAGATCTTACTGATTAGCTTTACTGATTAGTCAAAATATGCTTATCTTAAAAATTATTCCAGAAAGAAATTTATATAACTTTCATTGAATATAGCATGACCTTGATTTCAAAACCTTATATGGATAAAACAAGAAAGAAATTTGGTGACAAAGAGACACTACAGAAAGTCTATTTGTATTCAAAGAACACATATAAAGATTTTATAATACACTCATTCCACCCAACTTATACATTATTGTTGACAGATATTTTAATTTAACTTTAGTTTTCTTAATCCACAAAAAAAATCTTACTTAACTTTAGTTTTCTTAATCCACAAAAAAAATCTTACTTAACTTTAGTTTTCTTAATCCACAAAAAAAATCTTACTATTGCTTTATAAAATGTTCACTAAAATGTACCCACACATTTGCCACTTTCTTTACTGTTCATCCTTCATCCCTCAGACCTTCCTTCTAGAATCACATTTATTGTGCTTAAAACACAGTCTTTAGAATTTCCTTTAGTGAGGGCTGTTTGATGACAAATTCTCATAGATATTGTTTATCTAAAAGTGTATTCTCCCTTCATTCTTTTTTTTCTACCTCTCCTTCTATTCTTAAAAAATATTTCCAGGTAGCTATTTTCTCTCAGTGCATAGTAGGAAGAATAATGCTCCTTCCCCAAAGAGACCCACACCCTAATGCCTAGAACCTGTGACTATGTTACATCACACAGCAAAAGGGAGTTTGCAGATGCAATTAAGCTTATTCATCCTAGAAAAGGGGGGGTGGGTGGTAGCCTGAGATATCCAGGTGAGTCCAATCTAACCACATGAGCCTTTAAAAGCAGAGAACTTACTGGACTGAAGTCAGAGATACGCAGCAGAAGAGGAAAGGGAGATGTGGAAGAGAAGACAGAGAGATTCCAAGCATGGGGAGGATTTGAGACTCTGCTGCTGACTCTGAGATATAGGGACCCATCCACAAGGACCAGAGAGAGCCTCTAGGATCTGAGGGGCCAGCAAGGAAACAGGAACTTCAGTCCTACAGGTAAGGAACTAGCTTATATCAGCAACCTCAATGAGCTTGGAAATGGATTCTTCCCAGGGCTTCCCAATAAGAGGCCAGCTTGCTGACAGCGTGATTTCAGCCTTATAAAACTCAGAGCAGAGAGACTGGAGGAGTCAACCTGGACTAGGGACCACAGAACCGTGAGATGATACATTGTGTTATTTTAAACTGCTAAATTAGTGGTCATTTGTTATGACAGCAATAGAAAACTAATACTCAGTACATTGACAATCTCATTTCACCTATGGCTTTCATTTTTGCTGTTGAAAAACCAGCTGTTGTTCTAATTATCATTTCTTTTAAAGTATTTTTTTTCTCTGACTACCTGTAAGATCTTTGATGTTCTGTGATTTCATTTTTATATATCTGCATGTGTATTCCTTTTTATTTGTCCTACTGGGAAATCATTATGATATCTTTTATCAGTGTTGGGAAATTGTGAGCCCTGACATCTTCAAATGCTTTCTTCCTCTTCTGGAATTCCAGTTTGGTATATATTGAAACTATTGACTCTATATTCAATTTTTTTTAGTTTCTCTTCCATGTTGTCCATCAAAGACTCTCAGATGTACACCTTTTACAGATATATCTTTCAGTTTATCAGTTCACTCTTCAGCAGTTTCTAATCTGCTTTTTTTCTTCCAGTTTTATTGAGATATAATTGACATAAAGCACTGTATATGTTTAAGGTGTATAGCACAATGATTGGATTTACACACATCATGAAGTGATTAGTGAAAATCCATCATCTCAGATCAAAAATTAAAGAAATAGAAAAAAAAATTTTTTTCTTATGAGAACTCAGGATTTACTCGCTTAACAACTGTTATATAACACATAGCAGTGTTAATGATATTTATCATGTTGTACATTACATCCTAGTACTTATTTATCTTATAACTGGAAGTGTGTACCTTTCGACTGCCTTCATCCACTTCCCCTCCCCCCACCACCACCTCTGGTAACAAATCTGATCTTTTTCCACGAGTTTGTTTGTTTTTGAAGTATAATTGTCCTACAACACTGTTAGTTCCTGTTACACAACATAGTGATTGGTATTTCTATACATTTCAAAATGATCACCTTTTTAAAACCATCTATTGAATTCTTATTTCAATTATTTTATTTTTTATTACTCTTAGAAGTTTTATTGTTTCTGTTTTATACCCATTTCATCATTTATAATAGTCTTGCTCTTTTCAAATATTGTGAATCCTCTATTTCTCTAAAAATTAAATATTCTCATTTATATTCTGTATTTGATGATTCGAATATCTACATTCAATGTAGGTCTATTTCTTCTGTTGTTTTCTTCTGGCCCTTCCTTACAGCGCTTAATTTCCTCTTGGTTTGTTAGGTTTGTGGCTTTTTTTTTTTTTTTTACTGGGTTTATATATCTTGGAACCGTATCTGTAGAAATGCTTCAAGGCCTTTGAAATTGTTTCATCCAGAGAAAACTTTATTTTCATCTGATTAAAGGACCACTTTAATTAAAATCCTTGGCTTGGATATTTTTTTGACTCACCCAAATAATGTAAATTCAGGTTGCAAATTCATGTGAGAACCATCTTGTGGCATAAACTTCCCTCTGTATTGGTGCCAAGAATCAAGACAGGAAGTTTCCTTTCAGTCTCCTGGGTCAGAGGTTTGGGCTTATTTATAGCTCACACTTATACTGAGGATGCAATCCTTTAGAGCCCCAACTTTTTGTTGGCAGGCTTCTCTTTAGACTCTGTACTTCAAGCAGGCTCTGGACTTGGTTTTAACTCAGCAGTACCACACAAGGCTCTGAAAGCCATAGCTCCTTCTCATCTGGTTTAGCAAATACCCTCCTGGTAAAATACCCTGCCCCTGGGTTTCTACTTTCACTTGGTTCATAGCTTCTTATTCCCTTGCCAGCTTATTAGAACCTTTAATAAGGTGTTGTCTATAATGTATTTACTGTTTTCAGTTGTTTTCAGTGAGACCCATCAGGGTACCCTGTATCTGGCACATTGCTAGAAACGGAAGTTCCGGGTGCTCTTACTCTTCAAGATGAATTCTCCAGGGGGAGGGCAAGCTACCGCCTGCCTCTTTCCTCTCTCTCTTCGGTACCTTCTGAGGCACTAGGACCCAGCAAGATGGGAACCCCATCCTACACTCCAATAATTAGGATAGGATTACTTGTCTGATTCACGCTGCTGTCCCCTCCTCTGAAACCCAGTCCCACTGTTCCCACTATGTCTGATGCTCTTGCCATGCCTAATCTGGAGTTCTGAATCTTCCTCACCAACCCCAAATCAGTCCAGCCTGATTCCCATACCTGGCACAGAAGTGGGTTACACCTGAGTGCACTTGATCTTTAATTGCTTGTTTCTTTTCTGGGAGGTCTGCCCTTTTCCTGCTAACGTTCCCATCTCTTGCAATATTCCTTAGAGCAAACACTGCAGAGCCCTAACCTTGCTAGAACCAAGTGCTGACAACAGCAGGTTCCACAATGTGGCATATGGTAAGAAAGGAAGAATCACAAACTTTGGAACCAAAAATATCAAGGTTTACAGTTTACCTGTAGGTGAATTACCACTTAAATTCTCTAAGCCTCCTTTTTCTCATTGTAAATAATCTTTGTCAGATTATTGAAAGTACCAGAGATGAGGTATAAAGTATCAAATGCAAAACAGGTATTTAATTAGGTACCAAATGGCAGAAGAATACAAAGCTGATGGGGTTTCTGTGGTTGAGACTGTGTTACCCTGTACTGTGAAAACTGGATTTTGAGCAATTACAGAAAGAACAAGAAGTCTGCTGTTAGGTATCACTCTGACGTAGGAAAGTAGAATCAACTATCTGAGGCCAAAATGGAATGTGTACTAGTGTGGAGGTGTAGAAAGACCGACAACCAAAAAAACTAAAACCAAAACTGAGAATGTGGAAGAAGAGAACTTAGATAAGAGGCAGCAAACAATGCCCCAGGAGCAAATGGTAAATCCTTGATATTTCTTATACTACTCTTCCCTCCCTCACCACTGGCAGGCATTACTAATTAATGATGATGAAAATAATAATAATAATAACTATATATGTTACTACTCTAAGCTCTTTACCAAATTCATTCATTTTTTCCTAAGAACAATTCCATGATGCAGGTATAGTTAGTATTTTACAGCTAAAGACACTAAAGCATGAAGAAGAAACTTGTCCAAGATTAGAATGCAAGCCCTTAGCCACTTTGATATGTCGCCTCTCCAAGAGTATACCGTCATGCTCTTATCAGAATTCCCACTGATATAACCATGCAGGAAGCCACTATCAATTATCTGAGTTGTCTCCTAAACAGAAAAAAAAATCTGAGAACTGACTTTTATCCAACAATAGAAAAAAATGAGTGAAATTTGCCTAAAAATCTAATTTGAACTCATCATACAACTCTTTCTTATATTGGAAGAGTATGGGGTAGAAGAGAGAAAAATTTAGTTATTTATGTCATGATCAATAGTTCCTTTTCAAGAGAAAAAAAAGTAATTTCATGATTATCTACAGAAGCAGCTTTCAACATTTTTACCACAACGGAATTCTTTTCATTTGTTTGTAAAGATAATCCCACTTTTAAATAAAAATTTCCCCATCAAACAAGGGCAGTTATTAAGTAATAAGTGACTTTCTTGTCTTTATTAAGCAACAACAAAATCTAATGACTATTAGAGCTTTCAATCAGCATGTATACAGCAAGCCCCAAGTAAAGGAACCTGGTGTCTTAGTGCTCTGAACTGCCTCTCCTCAGTTCATGGTCTCCATTTACATCTTTACTGACTCACCAAGGGGTCCATAGAACCCAGTCAGATTGGATTTTGATTCTGGAGAGATATTCAGGAAGTGATCTAGAGCCCAGTGAACCAGAACCTGACAGGATTTCCTTTCCTGCTACACAAGGACAGAGCAATTGCTGAGTTGGGCCCAGAAAACAAGGACTTTGTAGTGAGTGTATGGTTACCACATGGCGCCTTCATCTCTCTTTGGATTTTGACAAGCAAATTGGCATTTTTGTTGCTCAGACTGTCACAGAATAGTGATTGTTAATTATGCCCTAGATGTCCTGCCTCATTCTGCCATGGATGTATTATGCTAAATGTGGGCAGTGAGCAAAAGATCTTAAATTTGATTTCAAGTTGCATATCTCAGCCTGCTGCCGGACCCGCCCAGGGCAGAAAATTGAAAGCAAACTGTTGAGAGTTCTGCTCCAGAATTCCTAGTTCTTAGGCTGGGAAGTATTCAAAGGGTTCAGCAGATGTCAGTATGAATTCTTTTTTATTTTTTTTCATTTTTATTTTTTGGATTTTATTTGATTTTTTTCATACAGCAGGTTCTTATTAGTTATCCATTTTATACACATCAGTGTATACATGTCAATCCCCATCTCCCAATTCATCCCACCACCCCCCACCCCCACCACTTTACCCCCTTGGTGTCCATATGCTTGTTCTCCACATCCGTGTCTCTATTTCTGCCCTGCAAACCGGTTCATCTGTACATTTTTTCTAGGTTCCACATACATGTGTTAATATATGATATTTATTTTTCTCTTTCTGACTTACTTCACTCTGTATGACAGTCTCTAGATCCATCCATGTCTCTACAAATGACCCAATTTTGTTCCATTTTATGGCTGAGTAATATTCCATTGTATATATGTGACACAACTTCTTTATCCATTTGTCTGTTGATGGGCATTTAAGTTGCTTCCATGACCTGGCTATTGTAAATAGTGCTGCAATGAACATTGGGGTGCATGTGTCTTTTTGAATTATGGTTTTCTCTGGGTATATGCCCAGTATTGGGATTGCTGGGTCATATGGTAGTTCTATTTTTAGTTTTTTAAGGAACCTCCATTGTGTTCTCCATAGTGGCTGTATCAATTTACATTCCCACCAACAGTGCAAGAGGGTTCCCTTTTCTCCACACCCTCTCCAGCATTTGTTGTTTGTAGATTTTCTGATGATGCCCATTCGAACTGGTGGGAGGTGATACCTCATTATAGTTTTGATTTGCGTTTCTCTGATAATTAGTGATGTTGAGCAGCTTTTCATGTGCTTCTTGGCCATCTGTACATCTTCTTTGGAGAAATGTCTATTTAGGTCTTCTACCCATTTTTTGATTGAGTTGTTTGTTTGTTTGTTTTTTTTAATTTTATTTATTTATTTATTTATTTATGGCTGTGTTGGGTCTTCGTTTCTGTGCGAGGGCTTTCCCTAGTTGCGGCAAGTGGGGGCCACTCTTCATCGCGGTGCGCGGGCCACTCACTATCGCGACCTCTCTTGTTGCGGAGCACAGGCTCCAGACGCGCAGGCTCAGCAATTGTGGCTCACGGGCCCAGTTGCTCCGAGGCATGTGGGATCTTCCCAGACCAGGGCTCGAACCCGTGTCCCCTGCATTAGTAGGCAGATTCTCAACCACTGCGCCACCAGGGAAGCCCGAGTTGTTTGTTTTTTTAATATTGAGCTGCATGAGCTGTTTATATATTTTGGAGATTAATCCTTTGTCCGTTGATTCGTTTGCAAATATTTTCTCCCATTGTAAGGGCTGTCTTTTCGTCTTGTTTATGGTTTCCTTTGCTGTACAAAAGCTTTTAAGTTTCATTAGGTCCCATTTGTTTATTTTTGTTTTTATTTCCATTACTCTAGGAGGTGGATCAAAAAAGATCTTGCTGTGATTTATGTCAAAGAGTGTTCTGCCTATGTTTTCCTATTAAGAGTTTTATAGTGTCCAGCCTTACATTTAGGTCTCTAATCCATTTTGACTTTATTTCTGTGTATGGTGTTAGGGAGTGTTCTTATTTCATTCTTTTATATGTAGCTGTCCAGTTTTCCCAGCACCACTTATTGAAGAGACTGTCTTTTCTCCATTGTGTATCCTTGCCTCCTTTGTCATAGTTTAGTTGACCATAGGTGCGTGGGTTTACCTCTGGGCTTTCTATCCTGTTCCATTGATCTATATTTCTGTTTTTGTGCCAGTACCATATTGTCTTGATTACTGTAGCTTTGTAGTATAGTCTGAAGTCAGGGAGTCTGATTCTTCAAGCTCCGTTTTTTTCCCTCAAGACTGCTTTGGCTATTCAGGGTCTTTTGTGTCTCCATACAAATTTTAAGACTTTTTGTTCTAGTTCCGTAAAAAATGCCACTGGTAATTTGGTAGGGATTGCATTGAACGTGTAGATTGCTTTGGGTAGTATAGTCATTTTCACAATATTGATTCTTCCAATCCAAGAACATGGTATATCTCTCCATCTGTTTGTGTCATCTTTGATCTCTTTCATCATTGTCTTATAGTTTTCTGAGTACAGGTCTTTTACCTCCTTAGGTAAAAGGAGTTTAGGTTTATTCCTAGGTATTTTATTCTTTTTGTTGCAATGGTGAATGGGACTGTTTCTTAATTTCTCTTTCTGATCTTTCGTTCTTAGTGTATAGGGATGCAAGAGATTTCTGTGCATTAATTTTGTATCCTGCTACTTTACCAAATTCGTTGATTAGCTCTAGTAGTTTTCTGGTAGCATCTTTAGGATTCTCTATGTATAGTATCATGTCATCTGCAAACAGTGACAGTTTTACCTCTTCTTTTCCAATTTGTATTCCTTTTATTTCTTTTTCTTCTCTGATTGCCATGGCTAGGACTTCCAAAACTATGTTGAATAATAGTGGCAAGAGTGGACATCCTTGTCTTCTTCCTGACCTTAGAGGAAATGCTTTCAGTGTTTCACCATTGAGAATGATGTTTGCTGTGGGTTTGTTGTATATGGCCTTTATTATGTTGAGGTAGGTTCCCTCTATGCCCACTTTCTGGAGAGTTTTTATCATAAATGGGTTTGGATTTTGTCAAAAGCTTTTTCTGCATCTACTGAGATGATCATATGGTTTTTATTCTTCAATTTGTTAATATGGTATATCACATTGATTGATTTGCATATATTGAAGAATCCTTGCATCCCTGGGATAAATCCCACTTGATCGTGGTGTATGATCCTTTAAATGTGTTGTTGGATTCTGTTTGCTAGTATTTTGTTGAGGATTTTTGCATCTATATTCATCAGTGATATTGGTCTGTAATTTTTCTTTTTTTGTAGTATCTTTATCTGGTTTTGGTATCAGAGTGATGGTGGCCTCATAGAATGAGTTTGGGTAGTATGCAAATTACATCAGCCACTTCTCTGGAGAGCTCTCTCTAGACAGGGTATTTTTTGAACGTTAGCTTCAGAGATGATATTTTCCATAAGGATCTACTCCTCTAATTGGTAAAATTCTGACCTTAGATCTCAACCCCTGAGCAGGATGAATGATGCATTCTCAATTATAAAGAACCTTCAAGAGATGAACAGGTAAATAAGGTGGCTGTTTCTAAAAATAAATAGTCTGTGCCAGCTCTCTGCTTTCCTCTGCACAGCCCATCTGGATGTATCCTCAACATCTTCAGTCTCTTACCCAGCAGCCTCGCCCTTTATCACCAAAGATTGGGCAGGGCTTTGGGTTTATCAGAGCTTCAAAATTAGCAACTAGACAACACGCCATGCTTGTCCTAGGTGTGCTGATACACTCCTCTTAATATCTTATTGATTCATTTTGCACTACTCTACATATTAAGAAAAGTACAGAGAATAATATACAAGCACCCATATGTTCACTATCCAGATTTAGCAACTAGTAACATTTTACCATATATTCTACAGATCTTTTATTATTAATGAAATAAACATCTCATATATTAACTCTTCAATCTCATTTACTTCCCTCCCTCCCCAGAGATAAGCATTATCCTGAGGTTCATGTGTATCCTTCCCGCCTGTATTAGTTTCCCAGGGAAGCCATAATAAAGTACCACAAATTGTAGCTTAAACAACAGAAATGTATTGTCTCACAGTTCTGGAGGCTACACGTTAGAAATCAAAATGCCAACAGGGCCTTGCTCCCTCTGAAGGCACTAGGGAAGGATCTATTCCAGGACTCTCTCCTAACTTCTGGTAGTTCCTTGCCTTGTGGCAGCATAACTCCACCCTTATATTGTTATTTTCTCTGTGTGCATGTCTCTGTGTCCAAATTTCCCCTTTGATAAGGATATCAGTCATATTGGATTATGGGCCCACATGACTCCACTGTGACCTCATCTTAGCTATTTACATCTGCAATTACTATTTCCAACTATCATTCTGAGAACCTGGGGGTGGAGGGGTGGTTAGGACTTCAACATATAAATTTGGGGAGGACAAAATTCAATCCATAACACCACCCATGTATTAATACTTTCACTACATAAGATTTTTCCACACATATACATAGTATTTTGTGTAGATAAAGTTTAAAAAATTTTTACTTTATATTGGAGTATAGTTGATTTACAATATTGTGTTAGCTTCAGGTGTACAGCAAAGTGATTCAGTTATACATATACATATGTCCTTTTTCAGATTATTTTCCCATTTAGGTTATTACCTAAATATTGAATAGAGTTCAATATTGAACTCTATTCAATATTTAGGTAATATTGAGTAGAGTTCCCTGTGTTATACAGTAGGTCCTTGTTGATTATCTATTTTATATATAGTAGTGTGTATATATTAATTCCAAACTCCTAAATTATCCCTCCCCCTCACCTTTCCCCTTTGGTAACCATAAGTTTTTTTCTAAGTCTGTGACTCTCTTTCTGTTTTATAAATAAGTTCATTTGTACCATTTTTTTGATTCCACATATAAGTGATATCGTATGATATTTTTCTTTCTCTGACTTACTTCACATAGTATGATAATCTCTAGGTCCATCCATGTTGCTGCAAATGACGTTATTTCATTCTTTTTTATGGCTGAGTAATATTCCATTATATATATGTACCACATCTTCTTTATCAATTCATCTGTCAATGGACATTTAGGTTGCTTCCATGTCTTGACTATTGTAAATAGTGCTGATATGAATATTAGGGTACATGTATCTTTTCAAATTATGGTTTTATCCAAATATATGCCCAGGAGTGGGATTGCTGTATCATATGGTAGCTCTTTTTTTAGCTTCTTAAGGAACCTCCGTACTGTTCTCCATAAAGTGGCTATACAAATTACATTCCCACCAACAGTGTAGTAAGGTTCCCTTTTCTCCACACCCTCTCCAACATTTATTGTTTGTAGACATTTTGATGATGGCCATTCTGACCAGTGTGAGGAAATATCTCATGGCAGCTTTGATTTGCATTTCTCTAATAATTAGCAATGTTGAGCATCTTTTCATGTGCTTCTTGGCCAGCTGTTTGTCTTCTTTGGAAAAATGTCTATTTAGATCTTCTGCCCATTTTTGATTGGGTTGTTTGTTTTTCTGATATCGAGCTGCATGAGCTGTTTGTATATTTTGGAGATTAATCCCTTGTTGGTCACTTCATTTGCAAATATTTTCTCCCATTCTGTGGGCTATATTTTCATTTTGTTTATGGTTTCCTTTGCTGTGCAAAAGCTTTTAGGTTTAATTAGGTCACATTTTTAAATTTTTGTTTTATTTCCCTTACTCTAGGAGGTGGATCCAAAAAGATATTGCTGTGATTTATGTCAAAGAGTGTTCTGCCTATGTTTTCCTCTAAAAGTTTTATAGTATCCAATCTTACATTTAGGTCTTTAATCCACTTTGAATTTATTTTTGGGTATGGTAATACAGAATGTTCTAATTTCATTCTTTTACATATGGCTATCCGGTTTCCCAGCACAACTTATTGAAGAGACTGTCTTTTCTCCATTGAATATTCTTGTCTCCTTTGTTTAATTAACTAATCTACAACAATTAAACCCACACACCTATGGGCAATTAATTATTTCTGGGCTTTCTATTCTGTTCCATTGATCTATATGTCTGTTTTTGTGCCAGTACTGTACTGTTTTGATTACTGTAGGTTTATAGTATAGTCTGATGTCAGGGATCCTGATTCCTCCAGCTCTGTTTTTCTTTCTCAACATTGCTTTGCCTATTTGGGATCTTCTGTGTTTCAATATAAGTTTAAAATTTTTTTGTTCTCTTTCTGTGAAAAATGCCATTGGTAACTTGGTAGGGATTACATTAAATCTGTAGATTGCTTTGGGTATTATAGTCATTTTGACAATATTGATTCTTCCAATCCAAGAACATGGTATATCTTTCCATCTGTTTGTGTCATCTTCAATTTCTTTCATGAGCATCTTAGAGTTTTCGGAGTACAGGTCTTTTGCCTCTTTAGGTAGGTTTATTCCTAGGAAATTTATTCTTTTTGATGCAATGGTAAATGCATCTTTTGTTGTTAGTGTATAAAAATGAAACAGATTTCTGTGTATTAATTTTGTATGCTGCAACTTTATCAAATAATTGATGAGCTCTAGTCGTTTTCTGGTAGCATCTTTAGGATTTTTTAGTATAGTATCATGTCATCTGCAAACAGTGACAGTTTTACTCCTTTTCCAATTTGGATTCCTTTTGTTTCTTTTTTTTTTTTTTCTCTCTGATTGACATGGCTAGACTTCCAAAACTATGTTGAATAATAGTGGCAAGAGTGGACATCCTTGTCTTCTTCCTGATCTTAGAGGAAATGCTTTCAGCTTTTCACTGTTGAGTATGACGTTAGCTATGGGTTTGTCATGTATGGCCTTTATCATGTTGAGGTAGGTTCCCTCTATGCCCACTTTCTGGAGAGTTTGTATCATAAAAGGGCATTGAATTTTGTCAAAAGATTTTTCTGCATCTTTTGAGATTGATCATATGGTTTTTATTCTTCAATTTGTTAATGTGGTGTATCACACTGATTGATTTGTGAATATTGAAAAATTCTTGCATCCCTGGGATAAATTCACTTGATCATGGTATATGATCTTCTTAATGTATTGCTGGTTTCAGTTTGCTAGTATTTTGTTGAGGATTTTTGCATCTATGTTCAGCAGTGATATTGGCTTGTTATTTTCTTTTTGTGAGTGTGGTATCTTTGTCTGGTTTTGGTATCAGGGGTGATTACGGCCTTATAGAATGAGTTTGGGAGTGTTCCTTCCTCTGCAATTTTTTGGGATAATTTCAGAAGGATAGGTGTTAACTCTTCCCTATGTTTGATAGAATTTGCCTGTGACACCATCTGGTCCTGGACTTTTGTCTGTTGAGAGAATTTTAATCAAGTTTCAATTTCAGTACTTGCGATTGGTCTGTTCATATTTTCTACTTCTTCCTGGTTCAGTCTTGGAAGATTGAACCTTTCTAAGAATTTGTCCATTTCTTCTAGGTTGTCCATTTTTTGACATATAATTGCTTGTAGTAGTGTCTTATGATCCTTTGTATTTCTGTGATGTCCGTTGTAGCTTCTTTTTCATTTCTAATTTTATTGATTTGAGTCCTCTCCCTCTTTTTCTTGATGAGTCTGGCTAAAGGTTTATCAGTTTTGATTATCTTTTCAAAGAACCAGTTTCATTGATTTTTGCTATTGTTTTTCATCTCTATTTCATTTATTTCTGCTCTGATCTTTATGATTTCTTTCCTTCTACTAACTTTGGGTTTTGTTTGGTCTTCTTTCTCTAGTTACTTCAGGTGTAAGGTTAGGTTGTTTATTTGAGATCTTTCTTGTTTCCTGAGGTATGGTTGTATTGCTATAAACTTCCCTCTTAAAACTGCTTTTACTGCATCCCATAGGTTTTGAATCATTGTGTTTTCATATTCATGTCTCTAGGTATTTTTTGATTTCCTCTTAGATTTCTTCAGTGATCCATTAATGTGTTTTGGGGTTTTTTTTGTAGCATATTTACCCTCTACGTGGTTCTGTTTTTTGCAGTTTTTTTTTCTTGTAGTTGATTTCTAATCTCATAGCACTGTGGTCAGAAAAGATGCTTGATACAATGTCAATTTTCTTAAATTTACTGAGGCTTGCTTTGTGGCCCAGCATGTGATCTATCTTGGAGAATGTTCCATGTGCACTTGAGAAGAATGTGTGTTCTGCTGCTTTCAAATGGAATGTTCTATAAATATCAATTAAGTCCCTCTGATCTAATGTGTCATTTAAGGTCTGTGTTTCATTATTGATTTTCTGTCTGGATGATCTGTCCATTGATGTAAGTGGGGTGTTAAAGTCCCCCGCTATTATTGTGTTACTGTCAATTTCTCATTTTATGGCTGTTAGCATTTGCCTCATACACTGAGGTGTGCCTATGTTGGTTGCATATATATTTACAATTGCTATATCTCCTTCTTGGATTGATCCCTTGATCATTATTTAGTGTCCTTCTTTGTCGCTTGTAACGATCTTTATTTTAAAGTCTATTTTGTCTGACATGCATATTGCTACTCCAGCTTTCTTTTGATTTCCATTTGTATGGAATACCTTTTCCATCTTTTCACTTTCAGTCTGTATGTGTCCCAAGATCTGAAGTGGGTCTCTGATGGACAGCATATATAGGAGTGTTGTTTTTCTATCCATTCAGCCAGTGAATGTCTTTCGGTTGGAACATTTAATCCATTTATATTTAAGGTAATTATCGATATGTATGTTCTTAATGCCATTTTGTTAACTGTTTTGGATTTGTTTTTGTAGGTCTTTTTTTCCCCTTCCTCCTTTGTTCTTTTCTCTTGTGATTTGATGACTAACTTTAGTGGCATGTTTGGATTCCTTTTTTTGTGTGTGTGTGTGTATATATTACAGAGTTTTGGTTTGTGGTTATCATGAGGTTTTGATATAGCAGTCTATATATATGCAAGACTCTTTTAAGTTGCTGGTCTTTTAATTTCAAATGCATTCCAATATCCTGCATTTGTACTCTCCTCACAATTGCTGCTTTTGATATCATATTTTTGTGTCAATAATTTGCTATTTTACTGTATGTTTGCCTTTACTGGTAAGATTTCTCATTCATAATTTTCTTGTTTCTAGTTGTGGTCTTTTCTTTTCCACCTACAGAAGTTCCTTTAGCATGTGTTGTAAAGCTGATTTGGTGGCACTGAATTCTCTTAGCTTTTGATTGTTTGTAAAGCTTTTGATTTCTCCATCAAATATGAATTAGAGGCTTGCTGGGTAGAGTATTATTTATTGTAGATTTTTCCCTTTCATCACTTTAAATATATCATGACATTTCCTTCTGACCTGCAGAGTTTCTGCTGAAAAGTCAGCTGATAACCTTATGGGGATTCCCTTATGTTATTTGTTGCTTTTCCCTTGTTGCTTTTAATATTTTCCCTTTGTCTTTAATTTTTGTCAGTTTGATTACTATGTGTCTTGGCACATTCCTCCTTGGGTTACTCCTGCCTCGGACTCTTTGTGCTTCCTGGACTTGGGTGACTATTTCCTTTTCCATGTTAGGGAAGTTTTCAGCTATTATATCTTCAAATATTTTCTCAGGTCCTTTCTCTCTCTCTCTCTCTCCTCCTTCTGGGACCCCTATAATGTGAATGTTGGTGTGCTTAATGTTGTCCCAGAGATCCTTTATAGTGTCCTCATTTTTTTTTCATTCCTTCTTCTTTATTCTGTTCTGCAGCAGTGATTTCCACCATTTTGTCTTCCAGCTCACTTATCCGTTCTTCTGCCTCAGTTATTCTGCTATTGATTCCTTGTAGTGTGTTTTTCATTTCAGTTATTGTATTGTTCATCTGTTTGTCTGTTCTTTATATCTTCTAGCTCTTTGTTAAACATTTCTTCTATCTTCTTGGTCGGTGCCTCCATTCTTTTTCCAAGATCTTGGATCATCTTTACTATCATTACATTTAATTATTTAATTATTTTAATTATTATTTTTTTGGTAGATTGCCTACCTCCACTTCACTTAGTTGTTCTTATGGGGTTTTATCTTGTTCCTTCATCTAGAACATATTTCTTTGCCATCTCATTTTGTCTAACTTTCTGTGATTGTGGTTTCCATTCCATAGGCTGCAGGGTTGTAGTTTCTTTTGCTTCTCATGTCTGCCCCCTGGTAAGTGAGGCTGGTCTAAGAGGCTTGTGCAGGCTTCCTGGTGAGAGGGACTTCTGCCAGGCCACTGGTGAGTCGAGCTGGGTCTTGTCCCTCTGGTGGGCAGGGCCGTGTCAAGTGTTGTATTTAGAGATGGCTGTGGGCTCAGGAAAATTTTGGGCAGCCTGTCTGCTGATGGGTGATGCTGTGTTCCCACCCTGTTGGTTGGCCTGAGGCGTCCCAGCACTGGAGCCTACAGGCTGTTGGCTGGGGCCAGGTCTTGTGACAAAATGGCAGCCTCCAGGAGAGCTCACATCAGTGAGTGAGACCTTGTGTGCACCCTCCATTTAGTTTCCCTCAGTCCTGTGGAGTTACTGTGATCAAGTCCCACTGACTTTCAAAGCCAAATGTTTTGGGGTCTCCTCCTCCCAATGCCAGACCCCCAGGCTGGGGAACTTGATGTGGGGCTCAGAATCCTCCTGTGGGAGAACCTCTGGAATATAATTATTTTCCAGTTTGTGGGTAGCCCACCAGTCAGGTATGGGATTTGATTTTATCACGAATGTGCCCCTCCTACCATCGCGTTGTGGCTTCTTCTTTGTCTTTGGATATAGAATATCTTTTTTGGTAGGTTCCAGTCTTTTTTGTTGATCTTTGTTCAGCAGTTAGTTGTGATTTTGGTGTTTTCATGAGAGGAGTTAAGCTCAAGTCCTTCTACTCTGCCATCTTGTCTCCTAGTCTGTATAAACTTTTATATAAATGTTATTGAACTGTATGTATCTTTCATAACTCTTTTTTCTAGTCCAAAATATGGATTGTTGTTTTGAAATGTATCAGTATGACAAATTTCCAGTACTTCATTTATAGTACTTCACTGTACAAACGTACCACTATCCTCTCTATACAAAAATTTAAAATATCTACAAGGTTCAAGATGTCATATGATCAGTAAATAATAACACGTGCATGAGTCTTGGGCTTGGACTACATGAGCTCTCTGGTTCCAGTCTTTGAAAAGATTATGTGGATTTTTAATTGTATTTTGTGATCCTGCAATTTTATGATTTCAGGGCTTAGCTAGTTCCATTGTTAAGGAAGTTTCAGGCAGTAAAATGAGAGTCACTTAACTGTTAGGGAATATCACTAAACAAAAAAGGTGAGAGGAAAGATATTTTAATTGATGAATAAGTATTAAAAGTTCAAGTTTGGTTTGAGAGAACTCTAGGGAGTTCCATCCCACTCCATGAGATGTGCCTGTAGAAGGAAGGCAGAGGTTGGAGATGAGGTATATGCCCTGCTCCCTGACTCTCCTGGACTGGTCTTTGGGGCAGGAAGTTGATTCCACTGTCCTTTGATCAGAAGTCACAGTGAGCAGCCAACCCTACAAAAGCGAGTTAAATAGTAACTTGAAAACTACAGAAAGGCTCCCAGATATTCTTGCAGTTGAACAGCCTGGAACCCCATCTGCTCTGTGGTCTCCCCTGTCCAGGGTTTGAGCCATGGCTCACACGAGATTCAGCAAAGTGAAGGAAGTCTTGATCTTAAAGGCAGAATATACAGTACAGCTGAGGTGGGCTCACATGGTCAGCTGCAGGGAGGAGAGGAAGGCCCACCAGCACATGCAATTACTCCACAAGGCCATCAAACACAGGTGCCAAGAGATAGACAAGGAGATGGACATCTTGGGCAAGTTCTTAGAGAAAGTGAAAACGTCTACTGGTCATTTGACTCAGAGCTGCCAGAATGAATGGAGTGATAGGAGCCTTCCTGAGGAGCAATCTCAGAGAAAGAGACATTGACTGCCTTTGCCAAGGGCCAATTTCTTCCTGTTTGGTGGTGTGACATCTGGCATCCATGAGCACCTTCTGCTTTTGTGGTCCTCCGTGTTTATTACTCTCTGAAGAACCCCATGGGAAAGCTCCAAATACCAGGCCCTGGAGGAAAATGCTGGAAAACCAGATGGGATTTGTTTTCTGGGGCTGGGAAATGAGATTGGATGTGAATTTTAAGGAAAGACCTCCACTTTCCTTGCCCAGTACACGGGCCTTTGAAATGTCTTGTTCAAAATTTGGAAATTGTCTGCATGGACCTCCACAGGGAAAGTGCCAACTTGGTATGAGGCAGTGAATTTCCTCAGATGGTCATATGGTGCATTTCTCAAGACAAACCATCTAAACAGAACTTCCCAAATGAACTTTTAACTTGAGAGGCACTGTAGAAGTATAGGTAAGCTTATTATTAAATTTTAACATGTTTGAGATGTGAAGAATAAATTTTTCAAAGACCTCAAAAATTAGCATGCCTCTCTCCCCACCTTGCACTTCAAGGTATGCATGGGTCGAAGTGAAAGCATAGCACAGCTGGAGCAGTGGCAGAAGTGACCTGAATAATGAAGCTGAAAAATACTCTGAAAGCTTCTCTTTCTCTTTCCTGGCCTTCCCTGAGGGCAGAAACCCAAGGAGCCTCACTCACATGCAGTGTTACCCCCATATCCTAGCTGTCATCCATGGTCACCATGGCCTGCACCAAAGTGAGAAATGTCTCGGTTTGAAAGGTTGATATGCCTGAAGTGAGACCAATTTAGTCTCAGGGTGGAGGAGAGAGACCATGGACTTTAAAGAAAAAGCCATGTAAATGATGTAGTAAAATGACAAGGATCTCATTTTTATGTGTTGCCAAAATGTGAAAAATATGCAAATAGCCCGTTACAGATTTCTATTTGGACTCCACGGTTTCCTTGGAGGGCCTCAAGTCTGAGACTCACAAACACACACATATAAATATTCTCTAATTTTTCCTTTTATCAGTCATGGATAGCCCCAAACTGTATAAAGAATCACAGATAAAAATCACAGGGAAGGAGACAGAAGATTGTGGACATAAATAGAATCTCTACAAAGGGACCATCAGAGATCTCTAACAAAAAAGGAATTTTAAAACAATTGTTCCCAAAAGCTGTCATGGCTTTAAAATTGGAACTGATAACATACAGCATCTACTTTGATTTGTCTTTGATGCTTTACTCTGAAACTAGGCTAAGGAGAAGCTATTTTAGAGATTTTCCTGGTATTGATCAGAAACTGCACAGGATTTCTACTTTGGTTATTTAAGTTATATTTCATTGTCTCATTCCCATTCACTTTCTCTCTGAAATAATCTTCATATCTATTACTGTAATTTTAACAAATGAATAAAGTTTATCAGTGCTTAAAAATTATTTAAATAAAAATGCAAACTAACAATAAGGTCCTACTGTAAAGCACAAAGAACTATATTCAATATCATGTGATAAACCATAATGGAAAATAATATGAAAAATAATATATATATGTATAACTGAGTCACTTTGCTGTACAGCAGAAATTAAACACAACATTGAAAATCAACTATACTTCAATAAATTTTTTAAAAAATGCAAACTATATATTTTTCAAATAAAGAGAAAGCTCAGAATTTGACAAAGTGTGCTATACTTCTGTTTTTAAGATCGAGCGTGGTGTTTGGGTTTATGTGTAAAACATCTGTGCACCAAAGTAGAATGATGATGGGTTTAGTGTCAGACAGCCTTTGCTCAAATCCTGTCTAGCAGTTATGTGATGTTGGGCACAACATAGAGTCTCTCTGAATCTCAGTTTACTTATTTGTAAGAAGGCACTAATAGTAACTACTTAGCACAGTCATTTTAAAAATTTAGTAAAGTCGTGGACGTTACAGCGCCTGGCACAGAGCAGGTGCTCAAAAAATGGCAGCTGTGGTGATAGTAGTTGTAATTTTCTGGGACCCAAGTCCCAGCTCTTCCATTAATTTGCTGTGTAATTTTAGGCTAGTCTCTCTACTCCTAAGTATGGGATGTAGAGATGGGACTAGATAGTCCCTACATCTTTTGCAGGATAAAGTCTCTGCTTCTAACAAGCTATGGGTCTAATATTTGAGGCACTGTAAGAAGGGTCAGGGAACCTGCATAGATGCAAATGTGGGATTTGGTTAACTTTAACTGTAGCCACATTTACTGTGCACTTGTCGTTAGGCACTAGTCTAAGCCTTTTCCATGTATGAACACATTTAATTCTCACAACTGCATGATTAAAGCACTATCATTACCCTGTCTTACAGATGAGAAAACAGAAGCACAGAGAGGTTATGTATCTTGCCCAAGGTCACACAGATAGTAAGTAGCAGAGCCAGGATTCAAACTGAGGTGCGCTACAGAGCTCATATTTGTTTTAACCAGTATGCTTTACAGGCTTTCTAAGGAGATTGGTTTACTGACAACTAACCCACCACCCTCCAGTCTAAATTCACGGGTAATACCAACATTTATTCCTTTTTATTTTTCTTTCATGGGCCCAGATCCGACTTTCATAATGTTTGGTAGAGGATGATGGTTCTACATAGATCCAGAGCCATGTTTACCTTCTTGTAAGTATCTGGTGCTAACGTCCTGCTATCTTCTAATTAGCCTCTGAAGTCAGAGAGATGTGGTTTCAATCCCCACATTAGTAATAACTATTTGATTTTAGCAACATACTTAACCTCATCAAGTCTCAGTTTCCCCATCTGTAATGGAGGGTATAAATGGGAATCTTTTATTTTTATTTATTTATTTTTTATTGAAGTATAGTTGATTTACAATGTTGTGTTAGTTTCAGGTGTACAGCAAAGTGATTCAGTTATAAATATACATATATATTCTTTTTCATATTATTTTCCCTTATAGGTTATTACAAGGTATTGAGTATAGTTCCCTGTGCTATACAGTAGATCCTACTTTATACACAGTACTCTGTATATGTTAGTCCCAACCTCCTAATTTATCCCTCCCCCCCTTTCCCCTTTGGTAACCATAAGTTTGTTTTCTATGTCTGTGAGTCTCTTTCTGTTTTGTGAAGGAGTTAATTTGTATCATTTTTTTGATTCCACATACAAGCAATATCACATGATATTTGTCTTTCTCTGTCTGACTTACTTCAGGTAGTATGATAATTCCTAGGTCCATCCGTGTTGCTGCAGATGGCAATATTTCCATCTTTTTTATGGCTGAGTAATATTCCTTTGTGTATATATACCACATCTTCCTTATCCATTCATTTGTTGTTGGACATTTAGGTTGCTTCCATGTCTTGCCGATTGTGAATAGTGCTGCTATGAACATAGGGGTACATGTATCTTTTCAAATTATACTTTTGTCCAGATATATGCCCAGGAGTGGGATTGCTGGATCATAAGGTAACTCTATTTTTAACTTTTTAGGGAAACTCCATACTGCTCTCCAAAGTCACTGCACCAATTTACATTCCCACCAACAGTTTAGCAGCGTTCCCTTTTCTCCACACCCTCTCCAGCATTTCTTATTTATAGACTTTTTGTTGATGGCCATTCTGACTGGTGTGAGGTGATAACTCATTATAGTTTTGATTTGCATTTCTCTAATAATTAGCAATGTTGAGCATTTTTATGCGCCTATTAGCCATCTGTATGCATTCTTTGGATAAATGTCTACTTATGTCTTTACCCATTTTTTGATTAGGTTGTTTGTTTATTTTGTTATTGAGTTGTATGAGTTGTTTGAGTATTTTGGAAATTAAGCTCTTGTTGGTCACATCGTTTGCAAATACTTTCTTCCAGTCCGTGGGTTGTCTTTTCATTTTGTTTATGGTTTCCTTTGCTGTGCAAAAACTTGTAAGTTTGATTAGATCCCATTTGTTTATTTTTCTTTTATTTCTATTACCTTGGGAGACTGACCTAAGAAAGCATTGGTACAGATCGAAATTGGTTCAAGATGGCAGAGTAGAAGGACGTGTGCTCACTCCCTCTTGCAAGAGCAACAGAAGCACAACTAACTGCTGAACAATCATCGACAGGAAGACACTGGAACTCACCAAAAAAGATACCCCATATCCAAAGACAAAGGAGAAGTCACAATAGGATGGTAAGAAGGGCACAATCACAATAAAATCAAATCCCATAACCACTAGGTGGGTGACTCACAAACTGGAGAACAATTATACCACAGAAGTCCACACACTGGAGTGAAGGTTCTGAACCCCATGTTAGGCTTCCCAAACTGGGGGTCTGGCAATGGGAGGAAGAGTTCCCAGAGAATCAGACTTTGAAGGCCAGTGCAATTTGATTGCAGGACTTCAACAGGACTGGGGGAAACAGAGACTCCACTCTTGGAGGGCACACACAAAGTAGTGTGCACATCAGGACCCAGGGGGGAGGAGCAGTGACCCCATAGGAAACTGAACCAGACCTACCTGCTAGTGTTAGAGGGTCTACTGCAGAGGCGGGGGGTGGCTGTGGCTCACCATGGGGACAAGGACAGTGGCAGCAGAAGTTCTGGGAAGTACTCCTTGGCAAGAGCCCTCCCAGAGTCTGCCATTAGCCCCACCAAAGAGCCTGTAGCCACCAGTGCTGGGTTGCCTCAGGCCAAACAACCAACGGCAGGGAACTCAGCCCCACCCATCAGCAGACAAGTGTATTAAAGTTTTACTGAGCTCTTCCCACCAGAGAAACACCCAGCTCTACCCACCACCAGTCCCTCCCATAAGGAAGCTTGCACAAGCCTCTTAGATAGCCTCATCCATCAGAGGGAAGACAGCAGAAGCAAGAAGAACTACAATCCTGCAGCCTGTAGAATGAAAATCACATTCACAGATAGACAAAATGAAAAGGCAGAGGGTTATGTACCAGATAAAGGAACAAGATAAAACCCCAGAAAAAGAATTAAATGAAGTGGAGATAGACAACCTTCCAGAAAAAGCATTCAGACTAATGATAGTAGAGATGATCCAGGACCTTGGAAAAAGAATGGATGCAAAGATCGAGAAGATGCAAGAAATGTTTAACAAAGATTAGAAGAATTAAAGAACAAACAGAGGTGAACAATACCATAACTGAAATGAAAACTACACTAGAAGGAATCAATAGCAGAATAACTGAGGCAGAAGAACGGATAAGTGACCTGGAAGACAGAATGGCAGAAATCACTGCTGCAGGACAGAATAAAGCAAAAAGAATGAAAAGAAATGAAGACAGGCTAAGAGACCTCTGGAACAACATTAAACACACCAACATTCACATTGTAGGGGTCCCAGAAGGAGAAGAGAGAGAGAAATGACCAGAGAAAATATTTGAAGAGATTATAGTCGAAAATTTCCCTAACATGGGAAAGGAAATAGCCACCCAAGTCCAGGAATCACAAAGAGTCCCAGGCAGGATAAACCCAAGGAGAAACATGCTGAGACACACAGTAATCGAACTGACAAAAATTAAAGACAAAGAAAAATTATTGAAAGCAGAAAGGGAAAAACGACAAATAACATACAAGGGAACTCCCATAAGGCTAACAGCTGATTTCTCAGCAGAAACTCTACAAGCCAGAAGGGAGTGGCACAATATAGTTAAAGTGATGAAAGGGAAGAACCTACAGCCAAGATTACTCTACCTGGCAAGGGTCTCATTCAGATTTGATGGAGAAATCAAAAGCTTTACAGACAAGCAAAAGCTAAGAGAAGTCAGCACCACCAAACCAGCTCTACAACAAATGCTAAAGGAACTTCTCTAAGTGGGAAACACAAGAGAAGAAAAGGACCTACAAAAACAAAAACAAAACAATTAAGAAAATGGTCATAGGAACATACATATCGATAATCACCTTAAATGTGAATGGATTAAATGCTCCAACCAAAAGACAGAGGCTCGCTGAATGGATACAAAAACAAGACCCATATATATGCTGTCTACAAGAGACCCACTTCAGACCTAGGGACACATACAGACTGAAAGTGAGGGGATGGAAAAAGATATTCAACACAAATGGGAATCAAAAGAAATCTGGAGTAGCAATACTCATATCAGATAAAATACACTTTAAAATAAAGAATGTTACAAGAGACTAGCAAGGACACTACATAATGATCAAGTGATCAATCCAAGAAGAAGATATAACAATTATAAATATATATGCACCCAACATAGGATCACCTCCATGCGTAAAGCAAATGCTAACAGCTATAAAAGAGGAAATTGACAGGAACACAATAATAGTGGGGGACTTTAACACCTCACTTACACCAATGGACAGATCATCAGACAGAAAATTAATAAGGAAACACAAGCTTTAAATGACACAATAGACCAGATACACTTAATTGATATTTATAGGACATTCCATCCAAAAACAGCACATTACACTTTCTTCAAGTGCACATGGAACACTTTCCAGGATAGATCACATCTTGGGTCACAAATCAAGCCTTGGTAAATTTAAGAAAATTGAAATCATGTCAAGCATCTTTTCCAACCACAACACTATGAAATTAGAATTCAATTACAGGGGAAAAAAGGTAAAAAACACAAACACATGGAGGCTAAACAATACATTACTAAGTAACCAAGATATCACTGAAGAAATCAAAGGGGAAATCAAAAAATACCTAGAGATAAATGACAATGAAAACACGACAATCCAAAACCTATGGAATGCAGCAAAAGCAGTTCTAAGGGGGAAGTTTATAGCAATACAATCCTACCTCAAGAAACAAGAAAAACCTCAAACAAACAATCTAACATTACACTTAAAGGAACTAGAGAAAGAAGAACAAACAAAACCCAAAGTTAGTTGAAGGAAAGGAATCATAAAGATCAGAGCAGAAATAAATGAAATAGAAACAAAGAAAACAATAGCAAAGATCAATAAAACTAAAAACTGGTTCATTGGGAAGATAAACAAAATTGATAAAACTTTAGCTGGACTCATCAAGAAAAAGAGGGAGAGGACACAAATCAATAAAATTAGAAATGAAAAAGAACTAACAACGGACACCACAGAAGTACACAGCATCATAAGAGATTACTACAAGCAACTCTATGCCAATAAAATGGACAACCTGGAAGAAATGGACAAGTTCTTAGAAAGTTATAACCTTCCAAGACTGAACCAGGAAGAAATGGACAACATGAAAAGACAAATTACAAGTAATGAAATTGAAACTGTGATTAAAAATCTTCCAGCAAACAAAAGTCCAGGACCAGATGGCTTCGTGTGTGAATTCTATTAAATATTGACAGAAGAGCTAACACCCATCCTTCTCAAACTCTTCCAAAAATTTGCAGAGGAAGGAACACTCCCAAACACTTTCTATGAGGCCACCATCACCCTGATACCAAAACCAACGATACTACAAAAAAAGAAAATTACAGAGCAATATCACTGATGAATATAGATGCAAAAATCCTCAGCAAAATACTAGCAAACAGAATCCAACAACACACTAAAACGATCATACACCATGATCAAGTGCGATTTATCCCAGTGATGCAAGGATTCTTCACTATACGCAAGTCAATCAATGTGATACACCATATTAACAAATTGAAGAATAAAAACGATATGATCATCTCAATAGATGCAGAAAAAAAACTTTTGACAAAATTCAACACCCATTTATGATAACTCTTCAGAAAGTGGGCACAGAAGGGACCTACCTCAAAGTAATAAAGGCCATATATGACAAACCCACAGCAAACATCATTCTCAATGGTGAAAAACTGAAACCATTTCCTCTAAGATCAGGAACAAGAAAAGGATGTCCACTATTGCCACTAGTATTCAACATAGTTTTGGAAGTCCTAGCCACAGCAATCACAGAAGAAAAAGAAATAAAAGGAATACAAATTGGAAAACAAGAAGTAAAACTGTCACTCTTTGCTGATGACATGATACTATACATAGAGAATCCTAAAGATGCTACCAGAAAACTACCAGAGCTAATCAATGAATTTGGTAAAGTAGCAGGATACAAAATTAATGCACAGAAATCTCTTGCATTCCTATACACTAATGTTGAAAAATCTGAAAGAGAAATTAAGGAAACACTCCCATTTACCATTGCAAAAAAAAGAATAAAATACCTAGGAATAAACCTACCTAGGGAGACAAAAGACCTGTATGCAGAAAACTATTAAGACACCAATGAAAGAAATCAAAGATGATACCAACAGATGGAGAGATATACCATGTTCTTGGATTGGAAGAATCAATATTGTGAAAATGACTATACTACCCAAAGCAATCTACACGTTCAATGCAATCCCTATCAAACTACCAGTGACATTTTTCACAGAACTAGAACAAAAAAGTTCACAATTTGTATGGAAACACAAAAGACCCGGAATAGCCAAAGCAGTCTTGAGGGAAAAAAACGGAGCTTGAAGAATCAGACTCCCTGACTTCAGACTATACTACAAAGCTACAGTAATCAAGACAATATGGTACTGGCACAAAAACAGAAATATAGATCAATGGAACAGGATAGAAAGCCCAGAGATAAACCCACGCACCTATGGTCAACTAATCTATGACAAAGGAGGCAAGGATATACAATGGGGAAAAGACAGTCTCTTCAATAAGTGGTGCTGGGAAAACTGGACAGCCACATGTAAAAGAATGAATTAGAACACCCCCTAACACCATACAGAAAAATAAACTCAAAATGGATTAGAGACCTAAATGTTAGACTGGACACTATAAAACTCTTAGAGGAAAACATAGGAAGAACACTCTTTGACATAAATCACAGCAAGATCTTTTTTGACCTACCTCTTAGAGTAATGGAAATAAAAACAAAAATAAACAAATGGGACCTAATGAAACTTAAAAGCTTTTGCACAGCAAAGGAAACTATAAACAAGATGAAAAGACAACCCTCAGAATGGGAGAAAATATTTGCTAATGAATCAATGGGCAAAGGATTAATCTCTAAAATATATAAACAGCTCATGCAGCTCAATATTAAAAAAACAAACAACCCAATAAAAAAATGGGCAGAAGACCTAAATAGATATTTCTTCAAAGAAGACATACAGATGGCCAAGAAGCACATGAAAAGCTGCTCAACATCACTAATTATTAGAGAAATGCAAATCAAAACTACAATGAGGTATCACCTCACACTGGTTAGAATGGGCATCATCAGAAAATCTACAAACAGCAAATGCTGGAGAGGGTGTGGAGAAAAGGGAACCCTCTTGCACTGTTGGTGGGAATGTAAATTGATACAACCACTATGGAGAACAGCATGGAGGTTCCTTAAAAAACTAAAAATAGAACTACCATATGACCCAGCAATCCCACTACTGGGCATATACCCAGAGAAAACCATAATTCAAAAAGACATATGCACCCCAATGTTCATTGCAGCACTATTTACAATAGCCAGGTCATGGAAGCAACCTAAATGCCCATGAACAGATGAATGGATAAAGAAGATGTGGTACATATATACAATGGAATGAACGAAATTGGGTCATTTGTAGAGACGTGGATGGATCTAGAGACTGTCATGCAGAGTGAAGTAAGTCAGAAAGAGAAAATCAAATACCATATATTAATGCATATATGTGGAATCTAGAAAAATGGTACAGATGAACTGGTTTGCAAGGCAGAAATAGACACAGATGTAGAAAACAAACGTATGGACACCACGGGGGAAAGTGAGGTGGGGGGGATGAATTGGGAGGTTGGTATTGACATATATATACTAATATGTATAAAATAGATAACTAATAAGAACCTGCTGTATAAAAAAATAAAATTCAAAAAAATAAAATAATAAAAAAAGAAAGCATTGGTACAATTTATGTTGGAGAATATTTTGCCTATGTCCCCTTCTAGGAGTTTTGTGCTGTCATGTCTTATATTGTATTTAAGCCATTTTGAGTTTTTTTTTGTGTATGGTGTGAGGGTGTATTCTAACTTCATTGATTTTCATGCAGCAATCCAACTTGCCCAGCACTACTTGCTGAAGTGACTGTCTCTTTCCTCCATTGTATATTCTTGCCACCTTTGTCAAAGATTAACTGATTGCAGGTGTGTGGATTTATTTCTGGGCTCTCTTTTCTGCTCCATTGACCTATATGCCTGTTTTTGTGCCAGTACAACACTCTTTTGATTACCATGGCTTTGTAGTATTGTCTGAAGTCTGGAGGGTTATGCCTCCAGCTTTTTTCTTTTTCCTTATGATTGCTTTGGCAATTCTGGGTCATTTATGGTTCCATATAAATGTTAGGATTTTTTGTTCTAGTTCTGTGAAAAAATGTCATGGGTAATTTGATAAGGATCACATTAAATCTGTAGATTGCTTTAGGTAGTATGGCCATTTTAACAATATTAATTTTTCCAATCTAAGAGCATGGAATATCTTTCCATTTCTTTGAATTATCCTCAGTTTCTTTTATCAGTGTTTTATAGTTCTCAGCATATAAGTCTTTCACCTCCTTGGTCAGGTTTATTCCTAAGTATTTTATTTTATTTTTTGATATGATTTTAAAAGGGATTGCTATTTTACTTTCCCTTTTTGATATTTTATTGTTGATGTAAAGAAATGCAAATGTTTTCTGTATGTTAATCTTGTGTCCTGCTACCTTGCTGAATTCATTTATCAATTCTAATAGGTTTTATGTGGCATCTTTAGGGTTTACTATATATAGTATCATGTAATCTGCATATAATGACAATTTTACCTCTTCCTTTCCAATTTAGATACCTTTTATTTCTTTTTCTTGTCTGATTGCTGTGATTAAGACTTCCAATACTATGTTAAATAGAAGTGGTGAGAGTGAGCATCCTTGTCTTGTCCCTGATTTTAGTGGGAAGGTTTTCAGCTTTTCACTGTTGAGTGTTATGTTGACTGTAGGTTTGTCATAAATAGCCTTTATTATGTTGAGATATGTTCCCTCTATACCCACTTTGGTAAGAGTTTTTATCAGTTTTTATCAAAGGATGTTGAATTTTATCAAATGCTTTCTTCTGCAGCTATTGAGATGATCATGTGTTTTTTGTCTTTTCTTTTGTTGATGTGGTGTATCACATTGATTGATTTGCATATGTTCAACCATCCTTGTGACCCTGGGATGAATCTAACTTCATCATGGTGTATGATCTTTTATTATGTGTTGTTGGATTTAGTTTGCTGATAGTTTGTTGAGAAACTTTGCATCTATATTCATCAAAGATATTGTCTTGTAATTTTCTTTTTTGATAGCATCTTTATCTGGTTTTGGTATCAGAGTGATGGCTTCATAGAATGTCTTTGGTAGTGTTCCCTCCTCTTCAATCTTTTGGAAGAGTCTGAAAAGGATTGGTGTAAGTTCTTCTTTGTATATTATATCTGGTAGAATTCCCCAGTGAAACCATGTGGTCCTGGACTTTTGTTTGCAGGGATTTTTTTTTTTTAAATTACAGTTTCTATTTCACTTCTAGTGATTGGTCTGTTTAAATTATCTATTTCTTCTTGATTCAATTTCAGTGGGCTGTATGTTTCTAGAATGTTGTCCATTTCTTCTAGGTTGTCAAATTTGTGGGCATATAATTGTTCATAGTATTCTCTTATGGTTTTTTTGTATCTCTGTGGTATCAGTTGATATTTCTCCTTTTTCATTTCTTATTTTTTTGGGTTTTCTCTCTTTTCTTCTTAGTGAGACTGGCCAGAGGTTTGTCCATTTTGTTTACCTTTTCAAAGAACCAGCTCTTGGTTTTATTGATTTTTTTCTATTTTTAATCTTTATTTATTTCCTCTCTGATCTTTATTATTTCCTCCCTTCTGCTGACTTTAAGTTTTGTTTGTTCTTCTTTTTATACTTCTTTTAGGTGGTAGGTTAGGTTGTTTATTTGAGATTTTTCCTTGATTTTTGAGGAAGGCCTATATCACTATGAACTCCCCTTAAGAGCTGCTTTTGCTTCATCCCATAGATTTTGTATGGTTGTGTTTTAATTGTCATTTGTCTCAAGGTATTTTTAAATTTCCTCTTTGATTTCATCATTGACCCATTGGTTTTTTAGTAGGATGTGGTTTAGTCTCCAGGTAATCCTTTTTTCTTGTTTCTTTTCCTGTGGTTGATTTCTAGTTTCATGCCTTTGTGGTCAGAAAAGATGCTTGAAATAATTTCTATACTCTTAACTTTGTTGAGGTTTGTTTTGTGCCCTAGTTTGTGGTCCTAGAGCATGTTCCATGTGCACTCGAAAGGAATGTGTATTCTGGTTTTTTGGATACTATGTCCTGAATATATCAGTTAAGTCTTACTGTTCTATTATATCACTTAGGATCTCTGTTGACTTATTTATTTTCTGTCTCTAAAATCTTTCCATTGATATGAGTGGTCTGTTAAAGTCTCCTACTATTATTGTATTCCCATCAATTTCTCCCTTTATGTCTGACAATATTTCTTTTATGTATTTAAGTGCTCCTATATTGGATGTATGTATGTTAGCAAGTATAATATCCTCTTCTTGTATTGATCTTTTTATCATTATATACTGTCCTTCTTTATCTTTCTTTATGGTCTTTGTTTTAAAATCTATTTTATCTGAATGTTGCTACCCCACTTTCTTGTCATTTCTGTTTGCATGAAGTGTTTTCCATCCCCTCACTTTTGATCCATATGTGTCCTTTGCCCTAAAGTGGGTCTCTTATAGGCAGTATATTGTAGGCTCTTGGTTTTTGTTTTGTTTTTTTTATCATATCTACCACTTTGTCTTTTGATTGGAGCATTTAGTCCATTGAGATTTCAGACAGTTATTGATATATATTTATTGCCACTTTAAACCTTGTTTTCCAGTTGATTTTGTATTTCTTCTTTGTTTCTTTTTTTTTTTTTCTTTTTGGTTTTTCTTTTGTCGTTGATGGTTTTCTTTTGTATTATGCTTGTGTTTTCTTCTTTTTGTTTTCTTGTGAGTCTATTATATATTTTTGATTTGTGGTTATCCTGTTTTTCAAGTATGCTAACCCATCACCATACCTACTTGCTTTTTTTCCTTATCTTATTGCATTAGCTAGAATGTCCAGTATGATGTTGAAAAGGAGTGATGAGAGACAATATCCTTGCCTTGTACCTGATCTTTTGTGAAAGCTTTGAGTTTCTTAGCTTCATAGATGATGTTTGCTGTAGGATTTTTGTAGATAATCTTGATCAAGTTGAGGAAATTTCCCTTTATTCCTAGTTTACTGAAAGTTTTTTTTTAAATCATGAAAGGATATTGTATTTTATCAAGTGCTTTTTCTGCATATATTGATATGATTGTGTAATTCTTTTAGCCTCTTGATGTAATGGATTTCAAAACTTTCTTGAATTGCATAAAATCATATCACAATAGTAATAAATCTTTCAGAAATATTCATAGATTTTTGTGATACTTTCAAACAATGATATTGGTAAACCAGCTCTGTGGAAAAAAAAAAAAAACACAAAACCTCTGATTTGTAGCATCTTCCAATTTATGTGGTATAAATACCCTCAGTATTTCCAGTTACAAGGTACCAAATGAGCTCACTGAATGTGGAGTTGGGAGGAATTCCTTACAACTGTCCCTTGTGAGCTGGTATAAGCCAACTCCAGCACACCACTACTTTCAAGTATACTTTTGAAGAGGTATTTTTCAGTAAAACCTCATCTGAGGATACTGTTTACCATGAGGTTAAAGAAGAGCAAGCCAAGGGAAACTGAGTTTCTGGGACTTTGGAAACCTTTTGATTTCTCACTAAATCACTCAGAAATCAACCCATTTATGCAGCTATGAAAACAATATACTTTCTATGCAGTTTTAATAGTTGAGAAAGTTTTTGTGGCATGAAACCTTGGGAAGCAAGAAGTTAGCCTAAGACATAATTTAATCAGAAAATTCAAGACACATTTCATGTGATTTCATTTATTAAAGAATAAAACTAGAACTTCCAGTATATTCTGTCCAACTATGAAATGCATTTAAAATCTTTTAGAAAGAGCAATTCCAACTTTGAAAAAAAGAAAAACTGCTGGGCAGCTAAAATACTCTTGTTATCAGATTTTTTTTTAAAAAAATGAGGCAAGGTTATATAGTGAGAGTAGAGAAAGCAAAAGGAAGTGAAATCACCCATGACAATCTGTCATATTAGCCATTATGCATTTCAACATCTGCAACTGAAAAGTCACAGAAGTCAAAAAATAAAAACAAAAAAGACTCCCAAGGACCACAAACTGCCTGATGATGTTACTATAATGTTTAGCCCTCTGTTAATTTCACATAAAAAATAAATTAAGTATAAATAAGGAGGTGAGGGGGCTGGTGTGTGGTCAGGTGCATTCACAGGTGTGTACTCAGAGGGGGCTTGAGAATGAGGCCGAATGCCTTTCGTCTCCCATACTTGCTACACAAAACTCTCCTCCATGTTGCTGCAGAGTAAGAAAGAGTCCACAAGCCGGGGCTGGACCAGCTGCTGGAAGTCAGAGTCCTGGAGGCCTTCAGGACAGACCCCGGCCAATCTACGCAGAGCAGCCTGAGGAGAAAACAGAAGAGATCAGACTGGGCCTTCACCTTCCCTGAGAGATGCATTTCAGTAAGTGGCTCATTTACCAGCCAGTTTGAGCTGATCATCACCTTGACACCTTAGTGATATGGTCCTTTTTGTCACTTGGTCACCATAGCAACCTTATTACATAGTCACCTGATTTCAATGGTACCTTGATCACTAAAGGGGATGTCATCTGAAAGTTTTCATGATCTTAATAGTCTTGCCATCTTGGTTTTTCAGTCATCTTAGGAAATTGATTGTTTTGAAGATCTGTCACTTTAAGGATTTGGTCAATTTAGTGACATATTTAAGTTCAAGATTTATCTTAGAGACTGGAACTGCCAGAAGCATCAGTGGAATTATATTCTCACTTCCAGGTCTCCATAGGAACCTTAGAACAGCAAGGGCTATTCATTTATCCATAAATTCAGCAAGGTTCTGAGCAAAGCATTTTGGGATGGGAAAGAGGGGAGAGAGAGAGAGAAGAAGGAAGGTCATAAAGTTGAAGGAAATGGAATTTCTGCCACCAAGATGGGGATGAACAGGAAAGAGAAGGGCAGGCAGAATGAAACTACTGCCCAGGTCCCCATACACTGAGTGTTGCACTCTTCCCTGAGTACACCATCTTGTTTTACATCCATGTGCCCTTGCTCAGATCTTTCCCATGATGTAAAACCCCTCCCCAACTGTTTTTTAGGTTTTTATTCCCACACCAGACTCTAAGCTCCTCAAGGATAGAGACTGTTTTATTTTTCTCTGTATCTACAAAGGTATGCTGAAAAAAAAACTGAACAAATGTTGAGTTCTACTGCTAGAGTAACCTGAAACTATAAACGTGAACTGTGTACCTACCTAGACCTCTTTGCCAGTTAGCTGAGGCCATGCATACTAAGTGCCCAATGAATATTAATTCCTTCCATCTTCTCAAGCCTGAACAGAGCAAGGAACAAGGTGGGAGCTTAAGGATGCCCTTCCCTTGGGAAACAAAGAGAGAGGGGACTATCTTGAGTGACAGAAGAAGCAAAGAAGGAGGAATGCCAACTCTTACTGAGTGTCTACATAGTATCTCATTTAATCCCCACAGGATACAGCAAGGTAAGTATCATGATCTCCAATTTAGAAATAAGGAGACAGACTCAGAGAGCAAAAGTGGCCCTCCCAAGATGACACAGCAGCCCAACTCCAGGGCCCTCATACCTACACACACAGAGACAGGATGCTGCAAGCCCAGGACACTAGCTTATACTGAGTACAAGGCAAACATATAACTCATTACCTAGACATGAGAAGTAATCTATTGCTGAGAAATCACCAAGTTGGTGAAAAGAGAGGATGGCTTAAGTTGTCTGTTGGACTAACAGACACTGCCATGTCCAAGCTGGTACAAGGAGAAGGGATATGCATCTCTGTTCACATGAGCAGGGTCTTAGACACTGGTGGCAGGAAGGAGACTCCAGGACACTGTCTCTAACTAGTGTGTCCTGCCTCTCCTGCGGTATGGTTTCCCCAAGGGCTAAAAGGCTGAACTCCATTGTACTTTCTGATTCCTCTGGGCTCAGAAATAACCTTACTGCCTTTGAGTTGTTACAGTAAAAATGGAACCACGGATCTTCCACAGATATGAGAATATAAAACTATCGATGTATTTTACATCATCAAGCATAAAAATAAAGCAAAAGAGAGGGAAGAAAAAAGAGAGCCAAAGAAATAGGAAATAAACCCATGAAAAGAGAAAATGTAGAAGAAGAAAATAACAGAGACAGAAAAAAAGAGACAGCATCAGAAAAACAGAACAAGAAGGAACTATTAAAAGAGGGAGGGCTTCCCTGGTGGTGCAGTGGTTAAGAATCTGCCCGCCAATGCAGGGGACACAGGTTCGAGCCCTTGTCTGGGAAGATCCCACATGCCACGGAGCAACTAAGCCTGTGCACCACAACTACTGAGCCTGCACTCTAGAGCCCACAAGCCACAACTAGTGAGCCCGCATGCCACAACTACTGAAGCCCATGTGCCTAGAGCCTGTGCTCTGCAACAAGAGAAGCCACCGCACTAAGAAGCCCATTCACCAAAACGAAGAGTAGCCCCCGCTCGCTGCAACTAGAGAAAGCCCACGCACAGCAACGAAGACCAAATGCAGCCAAAAATTAATTAATTAATTAATTTTTTAAAAAAGAGAGAGAGAGATGAACTTGGGAAAGAAAAGAGACCAAGCATAACAGAGAGATCAAGAGAGAAAGAGATGGTATCAGAGAAAAAGAGAGCACACCCTGGGGGTGGGAGGATAATAGGAGAGAGATAGGAGGAGGTGAAGAGGTAGTAGAGATGGGGGAGAGGACTAAGGGGATAAAAAGAATGGGGGGGAGGGGAAAGAAGGAGAGAGAAACATCCCTAAGGGAGGAGGCAACCTCTAGACAGAGAGAAAAGCAAAAGCAAAACACAAGAGAGAGAGAACTAGAAACAGACCCAAAAAACTACGAAGGCAAATAGATACCCTCCTCTCCCCAGGGTCCTCAGAAAGTGTGCAGGGTTCATCATGAACCCAAATGGTCTCAGAGCACCCCCTCCTCAGCATCCAGGAGCTCAAAGGATCCTTCACCCTTCTGAAGCCTTTTACTTGGCCTCCGCTTTCCTCAGAAGGTTAACAACCTTCCCAGCATCTCATTCCCAGTCTGAAAACACGCAAGAATTAAACAAGCCCCGTAGCCCACTGACAGCCGCTTCATTAAGGAAAAATCAATTCTGTTTGCAAGAGGCAATCCATGCTGCCACTTTTCCAGATGTGGGAGATGATAATTGAAATGTCCTCCCTTCACCTGAATAGAGTCTTTGAAACTGGGAAGAAGGCTTGGGGGGCGGGCAGGAGAGGTAGCCTCCAACTCCATCTGCCAGGCCGGGCTCCAAGCAGCCCCCATCTCACCAGCCAGGGGGCTGCACTCAAGTATGGAGCACCTTCTGGGAGCCAAATCACAAACAAACAAACACCCACCAACACTGGGGGCTGGGGGATGGGCAGACAAGTCCATCAGTCCCTCAGCCAGGCAAGAAACAGTCACCAAACCCAAGGTCCCATGGAGATACAAGAGCTGGAAAAGGGACCCAGCCATGAGAAGGGTCCAGGGTAGAGGGGGAGAAATACAGATCCCCTCCCATGAGCCAAGGTAGCATGACTAGGGCCACAAGACATAAGGGGAGAAAGCATGGCTGGAAACAAGATGGTCAGGGCAAAAAGTCAAGCCATACAGCATCAGGCAGGCCTGTGTTTGAATTCCAAGAGCCTCCCCTTATAACCTTTTATAACACCTAAAACACAGGATAACACAACATGCTTCCTGCTGGGGAAAACAAAATCTGAGCAGGCAGCTCCAAGCCGCAGAGAACTCCCAGGAAGCCTCAAGGAGGAGGATTTTGATATGAGCCTTGAAGGCGGTGCTGGCAGAGCTATAGAGAGGATATCTGCTTGGGACAAGGGCCAAAGCACAGTGTCAGGGTTGTTCAGGGCACTCTGACCTGAGCTGGACAGGGCCTGGAGGCAGTGGACGGCCTTCAGACCCCAGGTGGGTCAGAGCCAGGCTGTGAAGGGCTAAGCACGTGGACAGTAGGCCATAGGTAACAGGGAACCAGGGAAGGGGTGCTCATGGAAAGGTCATGATCGTAAACTGTCATGAGGAAAATGAGGCCAGCAGCCACAGGAAGGATGGATTCAGAAGGAAGGGGCTCTATTCAGCATCCAACAACCTGTCCACAAGGAGAAATGTAATCCCTTTACCACCGGAAAGTCCTTCAAGTGATTGAAAATAGAGGCCAAGCCCTTCTGTGTGCTCTCCTTCAAACTAATGATAGAAATGGAAAAGGAATCATAACAAGCCCACGTGTCTGAATGGAGCTTTATAGTTTCTCAACATTTTCTCAGGCCAATTCAGTGTCAGGCAGTTGCTGGCTGCCCAAGTTGTGAAGATAAGGTAGTTGGGGCCAATGATTATGTGTTTGCCAGGTATTAACTGTCTCCATTTACTCACTAGACCAGACAAAATTAAGGTCTGTGAACTTGCATGAAAAAAATTACATCTTTACATTCACTGCCCTCCTACTGAAACAGCCTTTCCTTCAGCTGTGTGTGAATGTAGCAACAGATCAAGACGTCTCAGTGATGCCTATTGTTCACCAATAGAAATCACAGACACTTTTGTAACTGAGGAGGACCCTATGGGGCCTTCCTGGAACGTCCCCCTCCATATCCTCTACCTGCCTCTTGTCTGTAGAAAAACTTTAGTCTCCTAGGCTTCCCCGAGTTCCAAAGAGTACATTTAATCAGAGAAGTGAGAAAATGCAGAAAGAAAGGAAAACAGTCAAGCAAGACAAACTAATAAGAGTTTAGCCATTAAACAAAGTCAAGGACCTTTAGTTCCTCCTCAGGGGATATAGATAAAATTCTGAGCCATGTCCTTTGAACTCTTTTACAGATACTGAAACCTCCACCAGGTGGAAGAAGTTAACTGTATGCTGCCCACATAGACCCCAGACCTGTTGGAACCAGAAGGTTGATGATGCTGACTCCTGATTACCTCATCACCAACCAATCAGGAGGATGTCCATGAGCTGATCACACACCACACAACCCCCGTCCCTTACCCTGTCTTTAAAAAACTTTCCCTGAAAGCCTTCAGAGAGTTTGGGCCTTTTAAGCCCTATCTACCTGGACTCCTCACTTGGCAACCTGCAGTACCCTCTGCACTTTCCTTCACCACAACCCGGTGTCAGTCGATTGGCTTTACTGTGCATGGGCAAGCAGACCTAAGTTTGGTTCAGTAAATTACAGTTTTTGGAGGTAACTTCAATATTATTTATGCTCATTGCTAATGAAGACTTGAGGCTAGCTTTTATTTAATGAGTTAATTTAAAAGTGTGTATATATATCTATATTAACATATCACCTGTTTTGATAGTCTAATAATTATTTCAATATGATTGTTTTCCTTTTAATTCTATATATTTTACTTTATGCATTTATGCAGTAAGACAGGTGTGTCTGACTGTAATGCCTGCTGCTCCTACCACCATACAATGCCTGTCAGGAGCTCCCAGAAACGGGATGAGCTCAGTTAAAAAAAAAAAAAAAAAGCATGGGGTGAGAAGGGGCTTTATTGTGAAACAGCTTGAAAGACCTCTAGATCCATCCCTTCTCCTGCACAGTCTTTGAGGACAAATCAAAGATCTGGCACCCCCTTCTGGAAGTTAAAGGGCTTTTACAATGGGCTTCCCTGCTCCTGGATGCTTCCAGCTGCTCTGCTCTAGGATTTAATACAGCCCAGCAGGGAGGATACAGAGACAAGTCGTGTGTTCCCCATCTGGTGCTGTTGGTACTTTCATGGTGGACCCAAGCATCAAGAAGTTGGGTGGCGACCTCCCAGGATGTGCTAGCTTGGTTGGGGGTGAAGATCCTGGGGACTGGCTGAATAATCCTCTGTCCTGTCCTGTCCTACTCCACAAAGGAGGAGGGAGCTACGAAGCTGGAAGAGAACCGATAGAGGGGCTCTATCTGAGGAGGAAAGGAGGCTTCCTCACAGTGTCCGCCTTGGAACGGGCAGAAGACATCTCACCCCAGCTACCACATGCTGCAAGCACCATAGCATCTCCACCACCACCCAGCATCCTGCCAGCTGGGCCCCTCCACTCTAGACCTGCTGTTAGATCCCCCAGGACCTCAAAGGTACTAAATGTGTGGTAATGGGGGTTCCCCAGGCCTCTGCCTTTCACATATATGACCTCATATAATTTTCATCACAATCTTATGAATTAAGTGAAACAAGTATTACTCTTTTAAAGAGAAAAACGGAAACCCAGAATAAGTTGTCTGGCTTACCCAAGCCAATCGTGGCATAGCCTGTTCCCCTGGTCCCTGGTCTGCAACCCCAAAGCCCAGGAAGAAAGCTGGGGGAAGACTGGGAACTCACCAGGCAGGCCACCAGCACGGCGTCACTGCTGTTCCTCTCGGAGGGTGAGCGACAGAGTTCAATGAGGCGGGACATACCTGCGTGAGACACGGGGAGACCCTCACGCCCAGGTCGGGGTGGGCCTGGCCAGGCCTGACCCGGAGGTGCTCCCATCTCTCACACACAGTCCTCTGCACAGGGTCCTGTGGAGGGACGTGGCCGCCGGTCGGCAGGGAAGAGGGCTAAACCTCCCTGAGGAGCTTGTCGGGGAGACTTTCTGCTTCCTCAGGTGTGAATGGACCCTGGTCAGGGCCAGGATGTGCTGGAGCATCAAAACCAAACCCCTGAGCGCCAGACCACCGGCCAGGATGGAGCTCACCCGCAGCGTGGAGGCGTGAGCCGCAGAGGATACTGCAGGTCTTCCTGAGAAAGGACTTCCCACGCAGCTTCTTCTGGTTTTACCAGCTATAGTCAACATTTACATCTTCATCAGTGGAACTTCCTAGTACCTCTCCACCCCCCCAACTGCCCATTTGAGTCAGAAAATGTATTGTGGCTAAAATTACAGAAGACTACAGATTGAGTACACTAATATTTCCTAAGCCTTTACAGAGGAAAGTGAAATAAATGACTTTGCTTTTCAACGCAAATTGACTTCTTCAAACTCTAACAATGGAAAAGAATAACTCGTTATAAGATAGTAATGAAAGGTATGCAGACGGATTCTGTCTGTATGTATTTATCCCCCATAAAGTCGTTTTGGAGCCAGAACTCTCTGCTGCCCCAAGGCCACCTCCTGCTGTCCTCTCTGCTGCCCCAAGGCCACCTCCTGCTGTCCTCTCTGCTGCCCCAAGGCCACCTCCTGCTGTCCTCTCTGCTGCCCCAAGGCCACCTCCTGCTGTCCTCTCTGCTGCCCCAAGGCCACCTCCTGCTGTCCTCCAAGTGCCTGGACGGTCGGCAACACTGCCAGCTCCTGCCTCCACCTGGGTGCGCTTTCCTAGCCCTCACAGCCGGATAACTCCTGGAGCCACAGCTGAAGAGTCACCTCCTTGTTCCAACATTATCTGAACCACCCGGATAAGTGTGGGCTACTTCCTCTGTGTGCCAATTGTGCCATTGACATCCTTTGAGCGTCGCTCTGTGATACTCAAGTGCAAATTTTTCTTTCCATATCCGCCACCTCCGTTAGGCTATAGGCCGCTGTGGTTAGGATGCGGGTATAATCAGTGTTATATGCCCAGCACTCAGAACAGAGCCTACCATAGAGTGAGTGTTCTGGAAACATTTGTTGGGTAAATAAGTGACTGACTGAATGAATGAATGAGTGATTTAATGAGTGAATTAATGAAAGAGTTAATGGTGGATAAATGAAGTAATGAATGAGTTAATGAATGAATGAACAAAAGGATGAATTCATGAGTGAATGAATGTGTGGATAAGTAAACAAATGAGTAAGCAAATAACTGAGTGAATGAATGAATGAGAAAATGAATGAGTGAATGGGGTCCTTGTTAACAGGAAGCCTACAAGTGAGTCACTCTTCTGGCCAACTTAAACCTCTCTAGACTCCTCCCCTCTCTTGCTTCAGCCCCAGGGGAAAGGAGGCTATGTTGGGGCTGCACCCTTGGCCCCCATGCCAGCATCTCCCAGCACAGTCGGCCCTGCTCTGAGTCCTCCATCACCACCGCCACCATGAAATCAGGACTGTTCCCAGCCCCGGCGCCCCTCTCCACCCCTGACACAGCCAGCACCACTTACAGCTCAGCCGCACGGCCTCCCGTGCCACATCTGGGTCTCGGCTGAGACGGGCCAGGGTCACTGCAGCCTTCTGCTGGACTCGCTCGCAGGCCGCCACCTCGGCGGGGGTCCCAGACCTTGGCTTCTCAGACAGCAGGCCCATGATAAGCTGGACCCCTGGGTGGAAAGCGATGAACAGTTGGTAGCTGCCCAAGCAGGGAGACTTCCTCTAGGGGCCAGCTGCATGGAGCTGCAGGCTCAAGCAAAGGCTGTCGGGATGACTCGGGGCTCTCAACCACAGGAGGAACTTGGACAAGTCCTCCTCTTCTTCTCCTTCTGCCCTGGAGGAGTCTCTGATTCTACATACCAAGTCACTATGCCCCTGGAAGGGACATCTGGAGAATATCCTTTTAATTTCCTTTAAATGCTATTACTGAGCTTTTACTACATCCCTGATGCTGTGCTAAATACACAGTAAATGCACGAACCCTAAAACCTCCCAGTAGCCTCATAAACTAAGTACTATATAATAATTCACTTTGAGGCCCAGAGAGAGGTGAAGTATCTTGCCCAGGGTCACACAGTAAGTAGCTGGGGAGCTGGTATCAGAACTCAGATAATCTGGTTACCCTCCAGCACCTCTTCACCTCTGATGGTGGTTGCATCTGAGACAGGTCCAGAGGTAATGGGTCCCCCTGGTGGGAGGTGACCCAAACCTAGACTGGATAATCACTAGATCAAATGTTTTAGAGGGGTATCATGTACTGGAAGAGAGTGGAGTAGTTGGACCGAGACATTTAGGCTTGAATTTGGTCAGCTGAGAACCTCTCCACCCTTCCCTGAAGCCAGATCTGTCCTCTGATTGGCCTACGAAACCACACCCACATCCACTCCCACGTCATGCCTTTGCCCATCTAATTCTTTCTGCAGGGGATGTCCTTTGCCTCTCACTCTCCATCTAAATCGTTCCCATCCTGCAGGTTGTAGTAAAAGTCCATCTTCTGTGGGAGGTATTCCTCAGCTGCCCCAGCCCACACCCTTCTTTCCTGCACAGAGTGGCACTTGCCAGCTTAGAATTTCAACCAGACATGGCCCACAGGTGTATTTTTGCTTTTTTTTCTTGCTTTACACAGTGTTTAATTTTTTTAAAAGTTTTTGCTAATATGCAAATTGGGAGATTTCCATAAAAATCCAGATTTCTGGCATCTGAAAAATTACTTCCTGATCTGAGAACACTGGGCCCACATTTCCACATAACAACAATTTGCTGAAGCTTATTATAAGTTTACTCTTTTAAATGAGATTGATCCAGTCCATGTTGAGCCCACGTCATCCATTTATATCACCTGTGTGGGTCCTGCAGGCATCTAAGTTTGCAACCTGTAACTTAGACCACAGAACCCGAAGGGTCCTTAGAGTTCTTCTAGCACAACCCCTGCCTCTCTCCCCCATTTCACAGATGAGTACCTGAGGTGTGGAGAGAGGAGGTGACTTCTCAAGTTCACATAGGAGTCACTTCCTGGCCAGTACCTCAGTCATGTGCCTCTCCAAATCTTACTTGAACCAGATGCAATTTCTAAGCCTCCTAGATCCCAGTTCAGGGGGCAGTGAGTAACTTAGTTGTGGACCCTGAGATTATTCAGTCCTGGGGAGGGGCCATTTCTCTCTCTGGTGAGCTGTATAAGTGCCCCATTTCTCCCTCCTACAGCCCCAGGGAATGCTGCAGGCCCTGCCTTTCTTAGCCCCTATTGGCTCTGCTACCACAAACTCTGATCCCAGGGCAAGGGGCTTCTCTCCAAACCCCCTCCCTGGCCACTGAATGGAACACGGTCTTCTGGCTTCTTATGCCCACAATGTCCCTAAGACAAAGTCATAGTTCTTAATGTCCTGAGTATATATGGCATGGCCTATGGGGACATAAACAGGGGGCACCAAAATGACAACTTCAGGAAGTGCCACAAGATTAAGAAATTTTACTAATTCCTCCAGGTCAAGGTTCCCATAAAGAAGTCACTTTCCAAATCCCAGCTTCGTACCTAGAGTCTGCCAAAAAATAGTTTCTCATATACGAGCAGGTGAGCACCGTGGGGGCAAGGATTTTTGTCCACTTCCTGAATGGGTGTATCCAAAGTATTCAGAATAGTGCTTAGCTCAAATATTTGGGAATGAATATCAAATGAATGAATGTGAATGTATTCATGTTAGAAGCCTCACAAATGTATAAAAAACAAAGTTTCCTTTAAATGTATACCTTATAAGTCTTATCTAGAAAAAGATAAGATGCAATGAAATTGGGGCTGCCTACAAAATCCAGAATGTGTTTCCTAAGTTCTGGCCAGACTCAGTGCAACAAAAGTTGCCTGAGAGTTGTGGGCATTTACAGCTTAGAGACCAGGTCCCAAAGCCACATTCCCTCCTCAACATTCTCTCCAGCTCAGCCCCAGCCCCTGAGGGAGAAGCAAAACTAGCTGAAAGGGTAATGCTGATGCCACTGGATTGACAAATAAGAGCTTGGACTGGCCTGGCCTGCCTCCCAGTGTAAGGGTGACCAGTGGTCACAGTTTCTGACCTTCCAGGATGGCCCATTCATCCAGCTCCTCACCACCAACACTCACACACAGTTCAGGGCAGGACAGAGACAAAATCACCAGGCTTCAGGACAAAGCATGTCAGAGTCTCAAGCATCCTGGTGGGAGGACTTCCTTTCAAAGCACAACGAGGCTTGCCCTGTCCAGACCAAGGAGTCCTACTGTCTTCCAGTGATCCCTGGCTGAATCACCCCCACTGCTGGTCCCTCAAACCCTGCCCCACTTTGGTAAATAGTTTCTTCATCAAACTCTCTTCATTTAAACCCTATGAGACGGGCACTGTTTCCTGAAAGAGCAGGTACACATAGCACAGAGCTCATTCTGTGCCTGACACTCTTCTAACATGCTTTATATTAATCCCCGCATCATCCCTGTGAGGTAGGTATTACTGTTGTTCCCATTTTGCGGATGGAAGAATGGAGGTCACAAAACTAGTAAATAACAGAGCCAGGATTCAAGCCCAGGCAATCGTTTCCAATCTTCACAGTCTCAACCACTATGCCCTCCTTCCTCTGCTGCATTACTTTATTGCAGATGTCACGCTTTTGTCATGTTATCACTTTTGTCCAGTTGGGGTCTCCTTCTAGACTGTGTGAGATACTCTAGAACAAAGGCAAGGACTTATCTATGTGTTCTCACTGTCCAGCACAATGCCAAGAACCTAGTAGGTCTCAATAACTTTACTGAATGAGCCAGTCAATAGCACTTGGTAAACCATAAAATCCTCCACAGATGCCAGATACTCCAATCCCAAATCCATTGGCCTATGGAGACCCACTCCCACTGACCACTTGAAATACAGGCTCTGGGTGCTGAAGGAACAGGCCACAGAAGACACCCCTTCAGCCTCTCAGCCTCAACCAGCTCAACAAAGTTTCTCATTATTAGCCCAATCACATAAAATTAACACAAAATGATGCCTTTCAATTAGTTATAGAGCAATGGGGGATGGGGAATGTGTACGTGTGTTAAAACAGTGGGGCAACCTGGGAGAAGGGGCTTAACAGGCTCAGAGGCAGCTGCCTAGGCTCCCAGCACACTCCTCATTAACAACTCTTGGTTTCCAACTGGTCGCTAATTGCTCTCCTATTTCTCGGTCACAGGAAGCCCTCACCACTTTGCTCCCAGCTGCAAGGCAGCCAGCTGACCTGCCCTCCAGCGGAGACTTCTAGATCAGCTTCTGGGCACCTCACCTGAACCTTGGTGACACCCTCCAAGGTGGGAGGTGGGAGTAGGGGAGCAAGAGGAAAAAGATGCTCCCAGGTGAGGCATCAAGGGATGCAGCTGCCCTGACCTGATCCCCACCCTTCGGCTTTCCACTGTGGCCAAACCCAATATGATGAGAATGATTTAAAGTTGGAATGCATCCTTTGTAGGAATACATTTTTACTTCTGGATCATAATGAAATCTGTCTTCCCTTCACCACCTTAATTGAAATAGCAACTGCCACCCTCCTACCTTGCGTTTACCTTATCTTCTTCCCTGCTTTACTTTCTGCATCTGACGTTCTCTTCTTTTGTTCCGTGTCTGCCTCCCGCTAGATTGAAGCCCCGCGGAAGCAAGAAAACACTTACATATTGGCCCAGTTGCCCACATAAGCACACGTTCATGTGCTCCTGCAAGTGTGGAGACCCACATGTACAAATACATAGGCCTTCACACAAACACAAAGGCACAAGGTCCCATAGAGCCACGTAACCTGTACAACATGCACACCACTGAAAAGACATACCGTTCTCCTGAATGATGTCAGAGGCACACTGCTCTAGGACAGACATGTTTGCCAAGATGGTCACAATCTGGAAAAGAGGATTGAGAAGCTAAGAAAATGGGAACACCTGTGCTGACAGGTGAGCCAGGGGCTACAAAGCTTTCCCTTAGCCCGTGACTCCTTATGGTCCACCTGGCCCATCCTTCTGTGGTATTTTCTTCCATCCTCATGGGCTTCTGCCACTCAGATGAGTTTCCCCAGTGACTGATGCCCATTCATCAGCATGTGGCTCTGGGGTGGCCCCCAGGGGCCCCAGGACACTGCAGGAGAGAACAGGGTCACCTGAGTGAAGATGGAGCCTCTATCATCTTTCTGCAGGGTCCCTTGGCCCCAGGCCCTGAAATGCATACAGAACTGGCAGATTTCAGGCTAACCCCTGCCCTGGATTGGGTTCCCTCCAATCCCAGCTTCTTGCCCTGATACTGAACCCCACCTACTTTCAACCAGAAATGAATGGAGACTAAGGTTAAGATAGAGATCATGACTAGGAAACTGAAGGCAGCATTACACTGTAAGCTTCAGGTATTGTATGGAATCTGATGAGAATTCATGCTCAGCTACACTTTATAAGCCTGTAGGCTGCAAGCCTTGCTTGTCAGTCATGGCTGAAGGGCTCTGCCTGTAGGAAAGGGATGCTGGCATCAGGTAAACACAGACCCTTGGTTACAACCTCGTGGGCTGAGCAGCCAACAGCCCACCCCAACCCCGCCCCTTGGCACAGTCAAGTTTGCACAGAGAATTCACAGCACAAAACTGGATTAAAGATGGGCCAGCAAGGGACCTCCTACAGACCCCAAACTGTAGAGAGTGCCAAACGCCACTGGAATATGTTGGAAACGTGGCACCTGTTAACTCAGATGCCACCCATGACACTGCTCCTGACATTAAATTTAGCAAAATGAAAATCCACCCACTTCGGACAGCACTCTCAAGTGGTAATTAAAATAAATAATAGAATAAAATAACATTTTTTCCTTGGTGCAGGCCTATCTCTCTTGAAAGATTTCTTCAAAGCCTGTCACATGGTATAACTGGAGGCTGTGCCAGTTAACAGTCTCCTGACACAGTTCAGGCAGCTTAGTTCTGAAACTGAATAATGCGTAGTAATGTGATGTTGACCAACAAAGCGTATTATCTAGATTTTAATTGGTTCAACATTGGCATATTACTCTGGATAATAAACGCATGTAACAAATCTCTATAGGAAGGGAAAAGTTTGCCACATTTATAGAATATCTCTCTCCTCCATTCCCCACTAAACACGTGCTAGAAAGGGATACACCTCCTTAGGCTGCTGTGGCATCCATATGTGTCAGCCCTTCCAGCTCGGACCTGGTAAGGGGCCTGGGTGGGTAAGTATGATGGGGTGGGTGGCCAGGGAAGGGACAGGACTTACACCAAAAGCTTCATCCTGAAGGCCACTCTGCACCACCAGATATTTTATGAGGGGTGTGACAAACTCTTATTTACATTTTAGAAAGGTAATAGGACTGAAGGAGGGTTAGTCCTTGGAAGCTCTTTTTTCCTACCCTTTTAGGATTGTGAGCGTTTGTGGGCTGAGTGAAAGGAGTTAGAAGAAAAATACAGGTAGAAGATGCAGTCAAAAAATAGAAGCTTCCCAAGGAATTTCCCTGGTGGCCCACTGGTTAAGAATCTGCCTGCCAACGCAGGGGACACGGGCTCAAGCCCTGGTCCAGGAAGATCCCACATGCCACGGAGCAACTAAGCCCGTGCGCCACAACTACTGAGCCTGCACTCTAGAGCCCGCAAGCCACAACTACTGAGTCTGTGTGCCACAGCTATTGAAACCTGCACGCCTATAGAGCCCGTGCTCCGCAACGAGAGGCTACCGCATTGAGAGGCCCGAGCACCGCAATGAAGAGTAGCCCCCGCTCGACACAACTAGAGAAAGCCTGCGCACAGCAGCAAAGACCCAACGCAGCCATAAATAAATAAATAAATAAATAAGTTTATTTTAAAAAAGAAAAAAAGAAAACACATCAAATATTCAATGGCATTTTGTTTAAAAAATAAAAAATAGAAGGTGCCCAAGAGGCATAAAGTGCGCAGTCTTATGAGGAAGGAGACACAAGGCCAAGCCTGTACCAAACTGCAGTTCCCTTGGCCTTCTCTGGGCTGTGAGCAGTAGCGGGGGGCACAGGCTCTGTTCTCACCACTAAGGGACAGCTCCCCTCCAACCATCACCAGCCTGGCCACTGAATAAAGATGGTTGCTTGACATACAGAACCAAAAGAGAAGGAAGGAAGGGAGGGAGGGAGGGAGAGTGGAAGGAAAGAAGGAAAAGAAAGGCGACATAAAAAAGGAAAAGGAAACCTTTGTCTGCAGCATCAGGTTCATTACACTGCAATTATTAGCTGTGTCACAGGCACAGGTAGGTCTTTGTGTCAGACTAATTTAGATCCTGTTAATGAAAATTACTTCCTCTTTACAGAACCTGTACCCCATGTGGTTTTCTGAGGTGCAGATGAAGTATTCAATTAAGCACAATTTGAATAAATGTCAATTATGCCCTGCTTTGAGTCCCCCCTTTGAAATATCCTTGTATGTACCCTGGTATAGACAGGAAGGCAGATCAACAATGTTTCTCTTCACAGTCAAGCCCAGGGATGGGATTTTAGGGACAACTGGTTTACCTTGTTGGCTACAAGATAGCAATGCTGTCAGTGGAGAGAGTACAGGAGCCAGACAAACAGCTTTCCCCTGGCCCAGGCTAAGTCATTCCTGTCTGATGGTTTTTAATTAAGTCCTATTCCTCCTGAGTGAGAGGTTACTGATCCCTCTGTAGTTATTTGGGGAATCAGAGGGTATCAGCCTCAAGAGAGGTTCTAGGTAAGAGGCAGTATAGCATAGTGGCTAAGTGCATGGACCAACCTATTCCAAATCTTGGCTCTGTCATTATTTTCCATCTGATCTTGACCATGTTACTTAACCTTTCTGTGCCTTGGTTAATGAGGTATATTCGTTTTCTATTGCTGCTAAAATAAATTACCACAAACTTAGTGGCTTAAAACAACACAATTTTATCTTGCAATTCTGGGGGTCAGAAGTCCTAATTGGGTCTTATGGAGCTAAAATCAAGGTGTTGACGGAGCTGCATTCCTTCTGGTGGGTCTAGGGGAGAATCTATGTCCTTACCTTTCCCAGCTTCTAGAAGCTGCTCGCACTCCTTGGCTCCTGGAACCCCATTGCTCTGACCTCTGCTTCCTCAGTCACATCTTATTCTCCCTGACTCTGACCCTTCTGCCTTCTTCTTATAAAAATCCCTTTGGTTACACTGGGCCCACATGGATAATCCAGGATAATATTCCTATACCAAGATCCTTAATCATATCTGAAAATATCCCTTTCACCATGTAAGGTAGCCTACTCACAGGTTTGGGGAGGGGGCATTATTTGGCCTACTACAAAAGATAAAAATAAGATAATTAATAAGACTGTGATAAGTATTAAGGGACAATGTTTTATCAAGCACCCAGATCATTCGTTAAATAAAATGAATACTATTTGGCCCCGGGGAACAGAGTCTGAAAGGACCCAGGCCTTGAAAGATTGTGTCAAGTACCATCCAGTACAACACCCAGTGTTGCCAAGATGTGAAGCTGACGTGAGATCCCTCCCAAAGGGAGGCAAGGTACCAGAGCAGGAGAAGCCCTTCCCAGCAGAGAACCCAACAAACTTTGTGCTCATTACTTTCTGTGGCATTTTAAAATCATTTTTCCTCTGGCCTCCCAAAGACCTTAGGAACATTGAGGTAAATAGCAAATTGAACCAGAGTAACAGGGGCAATCCCATGTCACTGATTCAAGAAGAAACGCCCCCATGTGGTAAGAGGGAGGATGGCAAAGCCTTTGACAATAGCAGACACGTGGAGGAAAAGGTTTACTCTGTGCTTGTTCCGGGAACACCTGTCCACAAACCAATCTCAGGCTCATCTCACATCCTTAACAATGGCTCAGCAGTCAGCCCTGATCACACCTGGACTCTACCTCTGTGCCTTTCCTTTGCTCTGTCATAAACTAACACTGAGGACCATACCACTTAAAAGACAAGTGAGGAATACCCAGGATACCCAAATAGAGACAGGTGCTCTGATCTGATAGAGCTTATAATGCAGAAAATCTGACATATATTTAATGAAAAGTTATGATTGCTTTTATGCTGTGCAGTAATTAGGACAAAAAGGCCAAGAGTTCATAGAACTGAAATTAGAATTACTCTTTAACTACTGATGGAATATTGAGATTTCTACTGTCACTGTGTTAACTCTCTAAAGCTCTGGCTACCATGTCAACTGCAGCCCTGAGACCAGCCAGCAGAGGAAGTCCCACTGCTTCTCTGTCCTGCCCTCTTCCCTCCATGCCACTTCCTCCATCAAAGAGCAGAAAGAATCAAGACAAGAACAGTGGTCTGAAGGATGAAGGGCTCGGAGAGAGGGAGGGTGTGATCTCTTTGAACACACTTTCTCCCTCAAGGCCAGCGAGGCAAGGGGGTCCAGGAGAAGGCCCAGCTCTCTCCCTCCCTCTGATAGGTGTGATCAGGGCCCCAGGAGTTGAGAGGGCTGGACAGGCGTGGAAACCAGGAGGGCACCTGCCTAGGCCCCGAGACAGACACTGCTCCCACCCTCTGGTCCCTGGTCTTCTCACAGATGGGCCCGGCTTTCCCTCCTCCCTACCAAAGGCGCGAGACTGGAGGGCTGAGCTCTGGGCTTAGGAGAGAGAACCACAAAGGCCATAAAAATGCCTTAGATGTAGGTCCCAAGCTGTTGGTAAACTAAACCAAAACACTCTCCCTGGGGATTGCAACGAGTTTGAGGTGTCAGTCTCACAGTATTAGAGAGCATGTAAACGCCAGACCATGTTCTCTGGGCTTAGTTTTCCCTTGGCTTTATAGGGAGAGGTTCCTGGAGCAAATCAGGATTGGGTGTTGTGATCCTGGGCTCCTCCAAGCCTCTCTGGATCGGTAGATATGCATATATAGTCATATGCAAACAAACTCCACTGCTTTAAGTGGCTTATAGTCTCTCTCTCTCTCTCTCTCTCTCACACACACACACACACACACACACACACATGCACACATACACAGTACAACCTCCAGAAACTGACACACAGATTGAAACAATACACACCATGTATTGACTCATGCCACATTACACTCACCACCACATTAACCACATTTCCTGACCCTACCTTCCTGCCCCAATCAGATTCCTGACAGTCTCTGTCTGGACCCATCCCAATCTCTGGTTCTATCAGAGACACCTGGCCCGCTCACTACTGAGTATCTCTTTGGTTCTAACTACTTTACGAGCATTATGCCATCTAATCATCATAATGACACAAGGAGGGAGAAAATATTAGTATCCCTATTTCACAGATGAGGGAATTGTGTCTCAGAGAGGTTAAGCAATTTGTCTAAGGTCACACAGCTAGGAAATGGAGTCAGGATTTGAACTTAGGTCTGCCTGAACCCAAAGTCTGTACTGTTTCTACCATGTCACATATGTATGTGATAGGGCTGTATAAACTATAGAGGGCTTTTGCAATGTAAGTCAAAATTGCAATCCCTGGTAACTGACATTTCTGATAAATGGACTCCTGATAATGGTATTCACAGTGAGGGCTCAGAAATGCTACAAAATCTGGACATTCTAAAATGCCAAGCAGACAATGTGTCTTCATGGGAAGTGAATGTACCAGCACCGTTCACCTCTGTGAAAGCAATTAATTTCTAAAGGCCATAAAGTCATGTTCAGTGAAAGTCTCTGCTGTGGCTTAGACAGGATAACCGCATCCCTTTCACCCTAGGTTGTCACAGTTTGACAAACAGGGCAGAGGTGAGCCAGCCCTTTCCCCCCACCCTATTATCACGCCTGTAGCTGGATGCCCTAGGCAGCATGACCCCTAGAAAATACCTCCTGGGGATGAAAACACAGGCCACAAAGGGCTTGTTAGGCAGGAAGTGCTTCTGGATGCCTGACCACATCCAGCTCCCCTAGATTAGCAGAGGGGCGTGGAAGAGCCCCTCTGCTTAATTTGTTGGACACATTAAGTGGACTCAGTTTGCTGGGTTGATGGAGGGGTTCTCGCTGAGATGTTCAAGGGGAGGCGGACAAATATAGATCCAAGACCCAGAGGCTCTGCACAGCACTGGCGTCATTGGCAGACGCATTACCGGAACCCTCACGGGCATTTAATCTCCTAAGTGTTTCAGGAGGCGGTAAGCACTTCAGAGTCTAATTCATCTTCTTTGTCTTCATTACTGGGAGCCCTCTGATCACCTTAATCCTCCCTCTGTCAAAGGAAAGAGCCATTTGTTTCTTTAATGGGTCCTCTCTCACTAGCTAAGTGGTTGCTCTGAGTCAGGGCTGAAGGTGATGCCATCCTGAGGACAGAGGAGAAGAGCCTGGCTCAGCCATGGGGAGATGGGAAGGGGGGTGGGGTGGGGAGATGGGGGGATGAGGGAGACAGGGCGGTGAGAGAGCGTGGCAGGAAAACGCCTGACTCCAGATTCAGAAGGAACTGCCAACTGCATAGAGCTTGACTACGTTCTCCATTCTCTCCCCACCCTGAGCCCCTCCTTCCTAGGAATCAGTGAGGTTCCAAGAGGGGGCTAGTCACTCCTCAGGATGAAAAAGGGTCTGTACACATAGAGCCACGGGATGTCTAAGCTGGAGGAGACCATCCCACTTTACAGATAAGGACACTCCCCTCTGAAGGTTCCCCATTCAGGGCTGAGTACCACCCATTCAAAGGCCAATAATAATAACAGACAGTGGCTTCCATTTATTTCATAGTTTCTGTGTGCCAGGAACTGTACCAAAATTTTGTATTAGTTTATTCAATTCTTATTTTATCTCTGTGAAGTATGTATTATTCAACCCCATTCACAGATGAGAAAAGTGAGGCTCGGAGTGAGTTGCCCAGAGTTACATAATCATGTAGTAGAGAAGCTTTAACCGCATGTCATCCGATCCCCTAACCGCTGTTCTTACTGCCTCACTACTGGATTTTGTATGAAATGACCAGAGTTGGCTACAGGAGAGGTACTTGAAAGGAAAGGGACCTAAAATCATGTCAGGTAGGTGAGAGACCCAGCAACTGGCGGCGTCTAGCTGAAGAAGAGAAGAGGAGGAACAAGGCGGATCATGCAGAGTGAGCCCTCCGGTCCCATGCCCCACAGCCAAGGACGGTGACTGCAAAGGGCCGGCCCCCCTCAGGAGCCAAGCAGCCAACAGCCAGCCCAATGAGCCACCACTCTTCATCTGTTTGTGCTGTCATACCTTGTCTTTATGGGGCTTGTCCAACTAAGAAGTGAGAGATTGAACAGGAAAGGAAGTCTGGAACTCCATCACGCAAGGCTTGGAAGACCAAACTGAAGATTCTGGATAATTCACTATCTGTGCTCTCCCTTGCAACATCAAGTTTGAAAAATAATGATAGTCATCACTTACTGAGGACTTAGTAGGGACAAAGCATTGTATCAGGTCTTTTACATGTATTATCTCACTCACCCTCACAACGACCCTGCAAGGTAGATGAGAAAACCAACACCCAGGAGGCTGTGACTTGCCCAAAGTCACCCAATTAATAAATAGGCCCAGACAAGATCGACATTCAATCTTTCTGACCCCATAGCTCCACCTCCTCTTCATTTTCAGAGATGGCAGCAGATAAGAGTCAAAGACCAAGGTCTATGTCAGGCCAGGATTCAGTGCTGGCTAGCTACTTGTCAACCATATGATTTAGGGGATAATCTCTTGAGCCTCAATACTCTTATCTGTAAAATGCAGCAGATATTATCAGCCTTACAATATTAGTAGAACCCTCATATGCAAATGCTTATACACTAGAAATTCTCTCTGAATGGGAGTTTCTGTGGTTGGCTGCCTTCCCCCAGGTGATTCTAAAGACAAGAAAGAACTGATGAAGTGCCATCCTGCTTCTTCCCTTTCACGTCCTAAACAAGCATTTAGAGCATTTCGCCAAGGGTGCCAGCTCTGGGCCAGAGGCCTGAAGAAATCCTGGGGAAGTATAGAGCACGGGCCATGCCCTCAGGGGGATAAACATGAGATAACTGGAAAGGAATAAATATCATTGGAAAAGTCAACACTGCATTGTGAGGTGTGGCCTCCAAGAAAAGGATGATCCCGGGGAGCTGGGGCCGTCTGGGAAGGCTTTCCCGGAGTTGCTGGGGTAGGAGCTGGCACGTGAAGCTGTGGCAGCTTTGACTGGAGGATGAGGCTGGAAGAAAGAGGCGGGGCTGGGGAGCTGGGTTGCAGACAGGGATGAGCTGGGTTGGAGGCGGAGGATCATCTAACACAGAGTTCAGGCACCTGGTTGAATTTACAGAGAACTAAAACCCACCAATCCACTGCCCCCACCTCTGGAAGAGAAATGGGGGGCTGAGTACAGCAGAGGTGGGACAGGATGGGATTCCATAACCTCAGAGCTCAAAGGCCATTGAAAACCCCCTCATTCAATGTTTTCAAACACATTTAGTAGTAAAATTCTTTTTCCCCAAACAAAACTTTACATGGAGCTCAAATATACAGAAAAAAAAAAAAAATTGAGACTGATATAGGGGTTGAGGCCCAGAAGCAAGGCTCTGCTCCAAGACCCTGTTTCACAGAGTCAGAGAAAGGAAGAAACTCGCTGCAGGTACAATGTCAGACAGGCAGGTGCCCACACGGCTGGATACAGACCTTTGGAGGAGGTCCAGGGATCTTCCCATGGCACCTCTCTGCCTCTTAGGATGGACAGGTCTGGATGGAGATGGAGGAAGTCTCTAGTGGTTGGGATGGGAAAGGAGGGTGGGAATGGGCTTGTGGAGAAGCTCCAAGGGCAACAAGGCATGTTGAAAACATATTCTTTTACCTTCCCCCAGATTGCTACTAACAGGACCGACAGTGAGCTGCAGCCCAGAACCTAAGCCCTGGCCTCCTGCCCTCTGACTTCACGCTTACAGGTTCTGGGCCTGGTTCCCCCTGAGCTGCTCACCTGGTCCCGGGTGTAAGGCGTGTCTACTCTCTGCTTGTCGCTGCAGGCCTCCAGGAGGACGCGGATGGCCTTCAGTTGCAGGAGCATCTCACAGGCCATCGTGTCAAAGAAGGTGATGTTGGCAAGGGCCGCAGAGGCCAGCAGGAAGACTTCCCCAGACGAGGCCTCTTGGCACAGTTCTGGATGGTGAAGAGGAAGAAAACAGCTTCACTGACGAGCGCTTTCATATCAGTTACCTCATTTGGTTCCCACAATAGCTCTGGGAGAAAATTTGGGCAGGTGTTATAATTCCCATTTTACAGATGAAGAAAGTAGTTACTGGAGAGGGAAATGTGTCTTCCTACATAAGTAGCAGGGCTGGCATTTGAAACCTTATGTGTGCGTCCTAATCACTCCATCCAACAGGTATTTACTGAGTGAACACTATGTACCCGGCACCCTGGTGTTTTGGGATGGGCTGGCAAACAAAACAGGTCAGGTCTTTGCTCCTGTTAAGCTTACATCCTACTAGTGGGCAAGACAAAATGAATTTTTAAAAAACTAATATAAATAACTGCAAACTAATAAATGTGAAGGAGGAAATAAACAAGTGCTAAGACGGAGAATAACTAGAGGCCCGTTGGGTGCGTAAGGAAGGTCTCCCTAAGAAAGTGACTTTACTGCTGAGACCTGAGGGGAAAAAATGAAGCAGTCATGAGAATATTGGGGAGAAGAGCATGTTCCAAGCCAAAGGAACAGAATGTGCAAAGGCCCTGAGGCAGGAAAGAGCTCCTAGTCCATGTGTGTGTCTCCAGTAGCGTTCACTAGACCTGCTGAATTTGCCTTGAAGAAGAGGCTGAAGTTAAAACATCAAAACACTACCTCTCCAGCTGCCATCAGCAAAGTTTCAGGATTTCCTTTTGGTCCCAGGATAAGGGTCACCTGGCTGCAGAAAAGTCCTACACCAAGCCCCTGAACGTCAGGCTCTTTCTCTCTGATCCTAGTGGCCGTAACCCAATCCTAACCGTATCCCCCCACTTACCATCTGTAATTGTACTGAGGGTCTTTAAGGAGGAGAGGACCACCCCCAAACCCTGCATCCCTTCCCCACCTAACACATTCCCCCATGGGCTCCACATGACCTAGAATGGACTCCTGCCTTGGAGAAGGCATACAAGGATCCATGGTGCTGCCCACCCATCCCAATGGACCTGACTTCTGACCCTCAGCTCCAACTTGACCGCTAATCAAGGTGCTTCCTGGGTCCAGGCCCCTCCTACTGACAGCACCTCTATGAAAATACAGGAAGAGAAGCCATACGTCAAGAAAATAGCCACAAGAGAGAAAGAAAGCTTTAGGGGCAGAGTTGAGCTGTGTTCTATCCTCATCTCTAGTTCTTGCTTCCAAAGAGTCTACTTCTAGGTTCTGGCATTAAACCTGGCACCTCTTGGCACCTTCCAGTGCATGCAGTTTCTGGTCCCTGCCTTTAAAGGGACAGAAAATAGCATTAGTTGAACCCCTGCAGTGTGTCTTACACAGTGCCATTAATTTCTGAGCACCCTTAGAGCAGAAAGTGGTCGTCTTCATTTAGATGTAGAAGCTGAGACACAGAGAAGCTGGTAGTAGCAGCAGCAGCGACCTCCGATTGAGTGTTAATTCTGTGCCAGGCACTGCTGTACATGCTTGACCTCACTAACCCATTCCATCCTCACAACAACCCAATTTTTTATCACAATTTTATAGATGAAGGAACAGAGGATTCAAATGTTAAATGATTTTCCCAAAATTGTGGAACTGAGGAATGATGGTAATTTGGGGGGGAAGGGGGCTGGAATCAAACTGCTTGACCCCAAAGTCCCCACTCTTTCTACATTCCAGGCTGCCTCTTGTCTCTGGGCCTCTTTGCCTCATTCCCAGTGATGCTCCTGTAGATCTAGTTTCATTTCTATCAGGAGGGCAATGCCTGCTTCTGGGCAATGCTGCTCCCCGCAGCCCAGGTATGACTATTAAAATACTTAGCATCTTGATCTAGCCACCCTGGGCTGGGGCAGCACGTTAGCCAAGGAATTAAGAACTCTGATTTCCCCTTTCCGATGACTGCTTTATCCTCTGATTTGGGGGGAACAACTAGGGTCAGCCCTTCCATGTCACCTCCCTACATCCAGGGTGTGGGGTAAGACCGTACAACTCACAGCCCACTTTGTTGCAAGATCTCTTCTAGGTCCGAACACCCACCCTCATTCTTACGAGTCACCATTGCTGCCAACACAGCAATTATTAACACAACCATCTAAGTGCCTTTTAATTTTAATGCACATTTATTTGAACTACAGGCTGAATCACCTGGGATGTGTTAGGAAGATTAAATTGAGGATTCCAGTGACTCATTTATAAATGTTTCCAGGGAATGGCAAGAAATTGGAGGACTATTTCCCACCAAAGAACAGAGCCCTGGCTACCTGCCCAGAAGATAAATCCCATCTGCTGACTCTCAGGGCGGACTCCACTACACATCTTCATCAGGGTGAAATAAATAGGGAGACTCCTCTTCTCCGGGGAGAAATCCAGCCCGGGCAAAGTAGAAATGGACATATGGCAATAATGAAAGGTTGTTTGGAATATATATGTTTTGATTTAGTATTTGCTATCATTTATAAACTGGGAGGTTTTCCATAAAACTTAGGATTTTTGTCTTTTTTTTAAATTGGCCTTTCCTACATGGCAACAATGAACTGGAATTTATCAGTGATTGCCCCTCTTTAGTCACTGCACGTGCTTTTAAATTCAATACAGGACTGAAATCTCCTTATTTTCTTCTTCCATCTGGCCTCTTCACCTCATTTATGTTTCCTGCCGGGCTCTGGCACATGACTGAGTACGACACCGCTGGTGTAAGTGAATCCTAACACTGTTATGTGGCCTTGAGAAAGTTCCTCAACCCCTCTGGGCCTAGGTTTCTTCTCTTATAGGGTGGGCATTAAACTTGATGGCCTCTTGCGTTCCCTCCAGCCAAGACTTTGAACAATTGGCTCCTGTGTTTTCTCAACTTTGAATCAATGTAGATGTTGACAAGTTGATTTCTCCCAGCCTGGCCTGTGGATGCCACGACCACAGTAACTAGAATCAGCCATTAAATCAACTTAACTGATGCTTCCTGCGTGCAAAGTGCTTGCAGATCTGAAAATTCTAGAGCGAGAAGGAACCTTGAGAGAAACAGGTCCTGACCCCTTGTTTCATATAATAGGAAAATTGTAAAGTGAGCTCTGCAATGTGACATGGCAAATGAGTGGCAGAATCTCACACAGCCTGCACAGGGCTGCCAGTCAAGAGCTTTTTGTTGGATGGATTTATCAAAGACAAAAATCCAAGTCCAAGTGTTCTGACTCCAAGTCCCCTGTTCTGTGCTGCTCCTAAATTTGTGCTATTCCAGATATTCCCAACCCTGGTTTGGTAACTCCAAGCACCAACCCTACATTTTCTGATGAGATCAATTTTCATTCAGTTTCAATGAGATACAGATAGAGAGACAGTGACAGAGAAAGGGATCGAAGTAGAAACCCAGAGCATCACCGGAACTTATCAAAGAAAGGATGTGGTTTGCAAAACAAGTTTCCTGAGGATTGTCATCCAGGTGAGTCCTCCTAGTTCCTGCAGGTTTGCAGGAAGATTACATTCTAGATATGGGGCTCTGATTCTCCTGCCAGGAGCACACACGTCTGAATAGGGGACCCTAAAAGAGTCAGAGTTCTCAGGGCCCCAGGAAGTGAGGCCAGTGTTGGGATTGCAAGAAGCAGGTGGTGGGGAACAGCTGCTCTCTGAGAAGCTGCTTGCCCCCAGTCATTGCTGCCACATTCGCTGGGTACCGGGTACCATAGACTGAGATCTCAGGAACAAAGCCCATCAGAATCTCTCTGGATAAGGATCTGAACCTCAACATTTGAGGCCCCACTCTTCCCTGGGGCTTGTCCTGTTCTCCTGTTTGAAAGGCCAATTAATCCCAATCTGAACTCAATTCAAGGAGTTTCTTGGAGGGCTGCAAACATTTTAATAGAAGACTTGACAACAGAGCTCTTTAAGGCCTGACTCTGATACTTCAATGGTGGGATTTCAGCTAGTGTGATCTGTGTGCAGGAGATATGTGGGTGCAGTGGCGGGGGGGACAGGGAGACCTTCCTGTCCTTCCTAAAGACAACTGTGACAAGGCCCTCCTCACCCAACAGTCCCCTCCAGCCCTGGATGACTCACTAACGAGAGCTGTCACGATCTCCTCCATGCTCTCCAGGAAGCTGCTGAGGTGCTGGGTGAAGGGCAGGTGTGGGGAGGTGACTTGGGCGACCACAGCCGCAGCCTCAGCCCGCGTGGCTTCCGAGTGGCTGTCGTCAGTCAGGATGTCAGCCAAGCACAGAACGCCATCCACCTGCAGATGGAGAGAGGGCACAGCCCTGTGCATTTGGGGAGAGCACGTGCTCAAGATAATAATGAGACAGACTCACAGTCAAGCCTGGACCCCAGTGACTCTGGGGGCTTATCCGTTGGCTCCAAAGAGATCACTGACTTCCCATGGCATCTTAGATGGTGGACATCAGCAGGCGTCCAGGGGCTAGGCCGGGGCACCCACCACAGCGAATTGTAGTAGAAAGAACAATCTCTTAGAAATCTCACATCCCTGAGTTCACATCCTAGCTCCCTCTCGCTTAGTCACTCAGCCTCTCTGAGACTGTTTCCTCATCCACCAACAAGGTGTGAGGAGCTAAAGAGATGAAGCAGGTGATGCTGGATCCAGAAGCGATGCTTAACAATGTTGGCCCCCTCCTCCCCTCCGTGGGTCAGCAGCAGGCTGAGCTCAGCGTCTTTCCTCCCGCATCCTGTCCTCCACCACCTTCCCCCGCAGAGAGAGGGCTGCTCCCCTGGACGCCTTGTTCTCTCTGCCCCACCAGAGAGAAACAGACCTGGGCAGAGTGGGAGCTGAATGCCAGATAAAGACTGCAGCTTCCAGTTCTGCCCCAGTCGGACCTGCTCTTGGCATAGTAACTTCTGCTTACTGAGTGCTTGATAAAGGCCAGCTACACAGTGCATGTGTTACTACACCATTAATCCTCATAACAGCCTTCTGAGGGCAGTGCTGTTACGTACAGCGTATGTGTTATTGTACCAGCCATCCTTTTAATAACCCTCTGAGGTCAGTGTTATTATTATCTTCAATTTACAGATGCAGAAACTGAGACACAGCAAGGTTCATTGACTTACCCAAGATCGCAGACTTTAAAAGCAGTTGGTTTGGGATTTGAACCACAATGGTCTAGTCTCAAAGCCCATGGTTTTGAAGAGGCATCACACTGCCTTCTAAGACGTGACACCTGAGCTCAGACCCCAGACTCCAGCAAAGGTGAGCAGGTGAGATTTGTCTAGAGAAAAGGCAGTAACTTGCCAAGGTTAGCTCAGCAGGGCTCCTGCAGCCCTTCGACGCCCCGGGACACTCGCCTGCCTGGGGACCCTGCCACCAAGGGCCAAGGAGACCTTCCCTTGTGAGGGATCGGAGCGGGGAGGGGCGAGGCAGGGAAAGAGCCAGGGTGAGGTGAGGTGAGGAGAGGAGGCGCCTGAGCTGCTGCCCTACACCTGCCGAGGCCCGGGCTCCTGTCCCTGCTCCTGTCCCTGCTCCCTTACTTCCTGCCACTCAGCTTCGGCTGCTCTCATGTTGTTTGACTAATTATCCCCACCATGTTCTGGGCCTCCCTTAAATGTTCTTGGGAGCCTTCGGTCCATTAATTGTGAAAGCCTTTGGCAATCTCGGACTCAAAAGAGACAAATGTGGAAACAGGAGCCCGGGGAACTGTCTGCAATAAAACTCACCTGGATGTGCTTAATAAAAGAGCAAACAGGAGCCAGCAGGCCCTGCAGGACTGGGCCCGTGCCAGGTGTTTGACTAACAGGCCTCACCTGGGCCCAGGGGCGGACATGGGGGCTACTCTGGGCCTAGAAACAGGGAGCAGCACCCCTCTTACTGCCAACCTAAGATGCCTCTTAGGCTTATCTGGTTCGTCCCCTTCCTCCTTCCAGCACCACCCAAGGCAGTAGCTAGGGAGCAACAGGGTCTCTAGTGGGGGAATGTCTCAGCCAATCCTATTCCCTAATCTCATCTTGGATGCAGATGGAGTTGCATCTCAGACCCAGTTGGGAACGCTGGTCAGACCCAAACCTAATCCCCAACATCTGCTGGGAGATGGGCCAATCTGAACGCACCAGAGAGGCCAAGAGGTTGGTGGTCCCGGAGCGTCTGTGCCCCCAGGGCCTGCGCACTAGGCATGCTTCCCAGCCCCGACTGCCACTCAGCAAGCTCCCTGAGCACAATCTCCCTGAGCACAATCTCCCTGAGCACAATCTCCCTGAGCACATGCTGAGTGCCAGGCTTTGTGCTGGAGCAGCGGGGCAGGGACAAGTGACCCGTCCTCAAATGACTATTGCACAATGTGACCTCTGGTGAGGATGCTCCGTGGGCGACCTCCTGGAAGCCCCTCTGACTTAACGCCCACACCCCAGCTCGGGGAGGCGGCCCTCCTCGGAGCTCATGTCCAGGCGCATCTACTGTCATAACAGCATTTATCACACGGGATGGCCATGTTTCTCCAAGTGGCATCTGTGGTTGACACCAAATTCACTAAGAGTTTCTTCAAAACACATTCCTGGGGACTTCCCTGGTGGTCCAGTGGTTAAGACTCCACGCTCCCAATGCAGGGGGCCTGGGTTCGATCCCTGGTCAGGGAACTAGATCTCACATGCCACAGCTAAGACCTGGTGCAGCCAAATAAATAAATATTTAAAAAACAAAAACAAAAACAAAAACACACTCCTGGGCCGCACCCAGACCTATTCAACCAGGCTTTCTGGGGAGGCCTGGAATCTGCTTTTAAACAAGGTCTGAAGCCGACTTTATACACCAGCAATTTGGAGAAGCACCCTGGGATGTGATTCTCCACTCCCTTTTCTGTCTGGCTGTCTCTGACATCTTCCTGGAAGCTCTGCAAGCCTGGGGACCACAGCTTGTGTACCCGTGACTTCTCCACCAAGTCTTCTTCACCAAGACTTGCTGACTTGGTGAAATGAGCAAGTTACTCATCTTCTCTAAGCCTCAGTATTCTAATCCTTAAAATGATAAGGCCTTGCACATAGTAGGCTTTCAATAAAGGGGAAAAAATGCAAGAGAGAAAATGGGACCTAGGTGTGTCCTAAGTGAGGACACACTTTAGACAAGTGAAGGTAAAGAAATGGCATTGCAGATGGAGGGGATATCGTAAGCGAAGCCCACTATAGGAAGGGGCAGCTTTGGAGAACAGCCGGCTTGGGAACATGGATTCCACAGATTCCTGACCCCAGGAAAGTGACCCTGGATTGTCATGTGGGCCAACTGCCCAGGCCTCTGGCTCTGATGCCACTGACTGGCCACTTGCCTCCTGCTAGCAAGCTGCCACCAGCCCAGATTGATCTCCGTATCCATCACCGTCTCAGCAACTCCAACCCAGTGCAGCTTATGAAGCAGAAGGCCCTGAGGGGCCCTCCACCACAGGGCTCTGGGCCTCCCAGTGCCTGAACCAATTCCTGTAGTGTCAGAATATGCACAGGCTCTGGAGTCACACCTACCTGGGTCTGAATCCTGCTGCCATATCTTACTAGCCAGACAATTTTTGGTACCTACTTTGAGCCTTTATATATAATGGGAATAAAAATACCAACCCCAGAGGATGCCGAAATCTGGAATTGTTAACTAAGAGAATGCATGTACAGTGCCTGCCACATGGTGGCGCCATCACTCCACCTTATCCCCACCTGGCGGTTGCAGTCATCTCTCCTAGACTTGGGGCCCTGAATCCTAGCTCGCCTCACTTCGCCTGCCCCAGCTGAGGTCTCCCAACTGGGCTTCTCTCCAGGGCTCCTTTCTGCAGGCTCCTCTGGGCCTGAGACCCCATGGAGAACCTCAGCCCTGTAGGTTGGGGCCCACAAGTTTACCCACTTGCTTGGACAACTTTGGGTCATGCAGCCCAGAACTAGAACTTCTAAAAGGTCAGTGACTCCTCTTTTAATACCTGACCAGGAACAATAAGATTAATAATTACAATTGCTGAGAAGGGAACAGAGAGAAAAGGTACCACCCATGCATCTCTAACGTTCAACAAACAGTAACTGAGCACCTTATTGTGATAGATGCTAAACTAGGCAGACTGATACAGAGATGAATCAGGAACAAAATAAGAGACAGAGAAAGACAGACATATAGAGAAACCAAAGGTGGGGGGTGGAGGGAGAGATCATATGCTTAAAAGGATTTGGGAACTTGACTGGTACAAAGCCCAGCCTGTCCATTCCTCTCTTATTTGGCCTTTCTGAATCACCTGCCCCTGCTGAGAACTCTCTCTATCTAGGCCTCTCTCCTTCCTGGGCCCCCACAATACCCACTTTTGGGCTCACCTCCTCCTAGCTAACCGCTTCTTAACCACAGGTTTTGCCGTCAGCCCACTTTGTACCACCTCAGTCAATAGCACCCAAACCAAGTGGCCTCAGTGACTCACTATGATGACCCCCTAGGCCTCCAGCCCTGACCTCCTTTCCCAAGATCCACATCTACATTTCCAGCCTGCTACTGGTCTCTTGATGTTCAGTTCTAAAACTAATTTTCTGGGATATTTCACAGGCATCTCAAACCCAGTTCACTTTCAGCTGGACTGCTCATCTGCCCTGCCTTCCCTCCTCGCTCCCTCTCAGACCCAGGTGAGAAGTCACCTCCTCTGTGAACATGCACCTTCCTCCCCCAGACAGAGGGTCTCTGTTCTCCCAGCTGCCACACCACTCTGGTGTGCCCACAACTAGAGCACTTATCGTGCTGGATCATCTTCCCCAGCTTACGTGCCCATCCCTGCGCTAGATCTGAGCTGCTCAGAGCAGCTCCTGTACTGAATCTTCTCTGGTCTCTAGTACCCAGCTGAGGCCTGACACACAGTGGTTAACTTGTGAGGTGTGGGCTGAATGATGAGGAAACAGAGGCACAGGGTGGGGAAGAGACTGCCCAGGCCACGAAGCAAGGTAACGCCAGGGCCGGGACTCCCATCCTGGTCTCCCCGCTCCTGGCCCTGTGGCCGCGCTGTGGGGCCTTTGGTGGGGCAACGTAGGGAGAAGCTGGTGAGAGGGCCAGGTCAGTGAGGGCTGCTCAGCTCAGCTCCAGGGAGGGCCTGGGAGTAGCCCAGCCTGAGCCAGCTTCCTCCAACCCTGATCCCATTTCTGGAAAGTCTCCATCCCCAAACGCCCACTTCCCATCCTCAGTCATAAACTTAATGATGCCAAGAGAACAATCTAATCAAAGCACTTTCACATCCCTCAAGAAATTGCTGCTGGGAGCACTTAGAGGTAATTAGCTTTTACCTAGCGTGGAATGGGCCTGGGCAGAGGACAAGCGTTCCTCATGGGAGGATGTTCATGGGGCGGTGAGGATGGTCTGGCCTGGTCCCTACCTGGGCCGTAGGATTGATGCCACAGGAATCTGCTACAGAGGAAATGGGTGGACTCCGAGAGTCTCCCTGGGCAGTGGGGGAAGGAGCGTGGAAACCACGCAGCTGAGGAATCCAAGTGTACCGTAAACATCACATCCAATTTATGAGCAATGTCCTCCTACTGGTTTTTAGAAAAGCATCAGTGGTGGCTTTAATGTGAATATCAAAGGGACCCTGGTTAGTATACAAAGGCCCATCATATATCACTGGTGCTGGTCTGCTCCTTCCTAATTCCTTTTTGTATGTTTACTTTTTAGGGAAAGGCAGAGGAGTTGATTGTTGTAACAGATAAACAGATTCATGCAAATGCAGTGATAACTCAGCCTCAGTGGGGGAGCATGACCTAAAGACCCCCCAAATTTCCTCCTTCACCTTTCTGTCCACTTGGATACCAAAAGCTTGCAGAAAACATAAAAGACAAGTGGGAACCACAAAGCAGTTGGAATCCTGCTCATGGATGGATCTGTCTGCCCAGAGTACAGCCAAAGGGAAAATTCAGGCACAGTCAGAGAGGGAAACAGGGTCATGCCCGAGGAAGCGAAGACAAGTCAGGGCCAAGGGACAGGGCAAAACATTCGGTGGAATAAAGGAACCCATGGGCCAGAAGCAGGATCTGATGAGGGCAAGGTTCAGGGCAAATTCTGTGAACAATGTAAGGGGTTACAGGCTCACTTTATAAAATGACGTATTTGTTCTAAGGAGTGGTGGTAGAGCTGGGAGCCCAGTAGAAAGCCGTAGAAAGCCATAGAAAGTGAAATGGGCCTTCAGGAGGATAACACTATCTTCCTCCCAAATGAACACATCCAGACCCCACTCAACTTCTTTTGCTTTTTCAAACAAGAATCTTTGATTAAAAGCCAAATGTCAAAATAGACAAAAACAAATATGAATATGTAATAGGGAATGGAACAATGGATGAAAAGGATTATATAACCAGCTTGGCAGCGAAGTCAGTGAGGTGAGTTATTGAGGTGGAAAGAAATCAAGAATTAAATCACTTAAGAATATAAATGGAAAATAATTTCCCTGTCAAGCAAGTGATTTTCCTTAAAGCAGATTGTCGAAAAGATGCCCTGGAGGCATTGGGTAGTGGAAGGAGTGGAGTTTGTGAGAAGGTATCAAAAGGTGACTAAGAAAAAGTTCATTTCCCTTTGGGTGAGGGTTACTAGGCATGTGCTGATGTGAAAGTACCAAGTTTTCAGCAAAGCACAACTGGCACAGCTGGGATCTGAACTGTGCCAATGGGCTTCTAGATCAGTGGTTATTTGCCTGGTTCTCAGATGATTGGAATCACATGGGGAAGTATTAAAATACTAATGCCTGGGCTTCACCACCAGCAATTCTGATGTAATTGGTCTTAGGTGGAGTCTTGGCATCAGTATTTTTAAAGACTCCTCAAGTGACTCTAATGGAGATCCTGGGTTAAGCACGTCTCCTCTAGAGGTAGCTGTGGTACAGTGGAAGTTGCACAAGCCTAGGAGTAAGAAAAACCTGGGTTCATAACTCAACTGTGCTACTTGCTGACTTGGTAAAATGAGCAAGTTACTCATCTTCTCTAAGCCTCAGTGTTCTAATCCTTAAAATGATAATATCCACTTAATGAAACAGTGAATGAAATATCAAAAGCATTCCCCCTGAAATCAGTAACAAGACAGAGATAGCCATTATGGCCACTCCTATTTAACATTTTACAGTGCCCCTAGCCAATGCAACAAGAAAACAGAAAGAAATAAAAAGGTATAATGATTGCAAAAGAGAAAGTGAAACTGTCATAATTTATAGATCACATGATTGTGTACACATGTACATAATCCAAACCTGTATAAAATCCAAAAGAATCTACACACCATTAAAATTAATAAGTGAATTTAGCAAGGTCATTAGATACAATATTCAAAATTGTATTTTCTATGTATTAACAACAATTAGAAAATAAAAAATTTTAAATAACACTTACATTAGCATAAAAACATACCTAGAAATAAGTCTTAAAAAAGATATGCAAGATGTTGACACTAAAAACTTAAAACATCACTGAAATTAAATACAGTCTATATAAGTAGAGAGGTATGCTGCATTTATTGACTGGAATACCCTATACTGTTTAAGAAGTCAATTATCCCAAAATTTATTTACAAATTTAAAGAAATGCCAATCAAAATCTCAAAATCTTAAATTATATATAGAAATGTAAAGAACTTAGAATTACCAGGATAATCTTAAACAAGAACAAAATTGGAGGATCTATACTACCAAATATTAAAATTTATTATAGACTACAGGGACTCAGCCAGTGCCATACTGGTACAAGGATGGAAAGAAAGATTAACTGAACAGAAAAATAGTCCAGAAACAGACTCATACCTGCGTCATCACTTTACCTACAACAAAGGCACCACTTTAATTCAGTGGTGAGAAGACGGTCTTTTTGATAAATGGTGCTGGCTCAATTGGATATCATATGGAAAAACACTGAATCTTGAACACCAAAAAAATTTAATTTGAAATAGACCATTGACCTAAATGTGAAAAGTAAAATAATAAAGCTCCTAGAAGAAAATATAGGAGACTCTCTTCATGATTTGGGGGAACACAGACCTTTCTTAAATGGAGACAAGAAGCACTAACTACAAAAGAAAAGATCAATAAATTGGACTTTATCAAAGTTAATTTCTATCCATCAGAAGACACCATTAAGAGAATGAAAAAGCAAACCATGGACTGAGAATATGTATTCTCAATACATGTATCTGACAAAGGGTTTGTATGTAAAATATGTATTTTTGAAACTTATAAATCAATAAGAAAAACAACTCATTTTTTTAATGGGCAAAAGTGTCAAACAGACATTTCACAGAAGATAACCGAATGGTCGATAAGGATATAGAAAAATTGCTCAAAATTATTACTTGTCAGGGAGGTGAAAATTAAAACCATCATGAGAGATCACTGTATGTCCAAGCAGGCCACAAGCAGGGCACTGCATGTCCAGCTATCACAAGGCTTCAAACTAATTATCTGTACTTTTTTTTTTTCGGCCGTGCCGGGCGCGGTACATGGGATCCCCTGCACCCCTGCAGTGGAAGTACAGAGTCTTAAACACTGGACCGCCAGGGAAGAGCCAAACTAATTATTTGTACTTTTAAAGTAGCCCAAGGGAGAATGAAACACTTCTTTGGAAACTGTGTGTTCATTATCTGTGTGGGTCTTTCCATTGCCCCTCTTTCTCTTGTCCTATAAGTCTCTTCCTCTTTCTCATCATTCTTCCCTCTCCTCGTCTCTGTCTCTGTGTGTGTGACCAGAGGACCCACCACCTGCTGTCAAGGGATGGCGGATGCTGGTTCCTGCTGCCTCTGTGCTTTGAGGGCTGGCCTGCTCTGTGCTGTTGGTGCCAGGCTGTTCCCAGGAAATGGGCCCTCCCTCATTAAATTCTGCCCCCAAACCTGCACCTTCTATCTTCCCTCAATCTCCTCACTGTCTCCCCTCCCTGCTATAGCGACTTCCTTTCCCCTGCTGGCCTACGAGCTGGCACTGGCCCTACTCCCGAAGCCAAGGGGAAGCCAGTGCTGATGGTGCAGGCCCCACCTCTGCACCCTGTCCAGTGCCCTGAGCAGCCCTGGCTTCCCTGCGGCACAGCCTCCCTTCTCCCCAACACAAGCGGCGTGGCAGGGCTGCAGCTGTTGCTCTTGTCCACCAGGTGGCGCTGTTGCACAGCGCATGGGGACCCGAGGCCCGGCTGAGCTGAGCCTTCGCCCGTTGCTGCATTTAGGACTGAGGCTGCCCTCTCCAAACTCAGGTTTGGAGTGCAGCACAGCCCCGGAGCCAGCAGGGCCTTCCTTCAGTCTGGACGATACTGGCCCCTAATCTCTAAGTGAATCTCACAGGGAGAGGAGGGGGGAGTGGGGCAGAGTGCCTAATTCTGTTCTCTCCTCTTCACATCCTGGCCTCCCTCAAGTCCCCCCACCCATACCCTCAAGGGAGATGGAAGGGGTTGGGAGACTTGGCAGGTGGGGAAGGGAGTGAGCCACACCCCCTCTAGAAAGCCCCTTTGCAGGGCTGAGGAAGGTGACAGTGTCAGTCCCCACTTCTGTCTGCCTGTCCACAGTCACAGCACAGACAGCTGACCTGGCACCCTCAGGTTCTCTGCACAGTCTGCCATCCAGGGCAGTTGCAGGCCCACACCTGGGGGCGTGAGAGCTGGCGGAAGCTGATAAGGGTAGGTGGGTTGAGCCCTAAAGAAGGGTGAGGAGACATCTGGATCTCCATTCAGAGGCATTTTCTCTCTCCCTCTCTCTAGGAGCTACTACAAGGTAAAGAAGGGGCTTCAAGTCAAATTAAGCAGAGTTCTTGCCTGGCATCCGTAGGTCCTCTCTCCCCACCCAGTCTCACTTACTTATTTAGAACTGACTACATGAAGATAAAGTAGCTGCCTCGCTCTGGAGTCTGCAAACGATGGTCCTTTTCAGCTAATGGGGTGGGGGGCATAGCAAACTGAAACTATAAGCAAAAATGGGGTTCTCAGCCCCAGGCTCTGCCTCTGCCAGTGTCTCTATGCCTTCCAGCCTCAACTTCCCCTTCTGTAAAATGGGCATGACCATCTCTCCCTGCCTTCCTTGCAAAATGATCGTTTGAACCAAATGAGCAAAAGGATGAGAAAAACTGGTTTACTTTTTTTGCAGATATGACTTATTTCTGACCATCTGCAGCCCTACAAGGAGCAAGCAGTAGAGAGAAAGTCCTATAAAACAGCAGCTAGAGAGACAGAGCCTCCCCACCATCCCCCAGAACCTGCTCCCTCCTGCCCAGGGTCTCTGGGTCCAGGCCTCCCTGTCTGCAGCCTGGCCCTTCAGATGTCAGGGCATCTCAATCCCAAGAAGCTGCCCCGGGAAATGGGGGTGAGGTGAGAGAACTGCCTGGAGACAGGCAGCAATTTCTCCATCCCTCGCCACTGATGCTTTTCTTCTCAGACTTGAAGTTGAGCCCTCCTCCCCTCCCCGCTGCTCATCATTAATTTCTCCATCGATTTTCATTAAACTCTCCTCTTGGCTCCAACACAGGATGAACTCCTTATTTGAAAAAATGAAATAAGAGGGAGGGGGTGGGAATAAAAAAAATCTCTTTTGAAAGCAAGATTGTCTCTGGTCTCAAGGCTGGAAGAGGCAATTACTAGAACCGTCTCGGAGGTTGTCTGAGGCTGTCTGAGCATTGGGTTTGGAATGCCCCCCACCCCTTACGGCCCTATATTCTAGGTTCCTGCCCAGCCCCAGCCCCTCCCTGGACCCCAGTCTCCAGTCCAGCTCTAGTCCCCAGCACCCCCATCCTGGCCCCTGGCTCTGTCCAACCTTGACTGCTGCACCAACAGTGCCCTGACGGTCCCATTACCCACTCAGAACACCCTGGAACTCTGCCAGGGCCATGGCAAAATCCCAGGACTCAGGCTTTCTGGGAGCATTGCAGGATTTTCCCCAGACCAACCCGAAAAGGTGAAGACAAACAGGCCAGGAAAGAGGGAAGGGAAACAGACACAGGAGATTTCTTCCTCCAAGCAGGCCCCACCTGCATTGCTGCATCACGTAATCATGGCAGCCCCATGGAGGAGGTGTCGTCCCGTTTTATAAAGAGGAAACCGAGGTTCAGAGAGGACTCGCTTTCTAGCCCCCTCTCAGCTTCCCCCAAACCAGCAGTTCTCTGCCTTGGTAATGTCAGTCCACCTTCCCAGCTCTACTCCGCCCCAAGGCTGCCCTGACCAGGCCAGGTGGGCTAGGTCACCTGGCCACCACACGGGGTTGGGTCCATCTGCTCTCACTGGGCTGTGTGGCTCTGAAGCCCTCACTCCCTCTTTGGCCCTCATTTTCTTCATCCCACCTTCTCCAAAGTGGGTCTCAGAGAACCCTGCCTCCTCTTCTGGGCTCCCCCAACTCACTGAGCACGGAGCTCCTAAAAGACTTAGAGCCCCACTGGCCTACCAGCTAGCTGTGGAGTCCCTCTGCCGGGGCTACTTTCCCCCGGCCTGCCTGGGAGCTCCACCTTGGTCCTCGGGGCCCAGCTCCACTGCTTCCTTGCTGCTGCCTTCACCAGCACCCCAGGCACAGGTGGTACCACCAGCCTGCGGCTTCTGATGGCCATGGGGCTACCACTTGGCCAGCCCAGGTGGGAGACAGGGAACACAGCTGCCTGTCTCTCCTCCCAGAGCCCAGCGCAGGGGCTGGGGAATGAGGGGCAACTGTCTGCTGAGGACACAGGACAGACTTCCTGAAACTCGCTGCCCCAGCAGGAGCACGATGGTGAGGAGGCTGTGGGCAGGATGAACCAGATCTCAGAAAAGAAAGCGTGGAGCCTTGAAAGACCCTTCAGGCACCTCTGCAGAGGTCTTTGCTATGTCTTGACATCTTGCTGCTCCAGACCTGCTCGGGGAATATCCACGTCTGCCCTCTTCCCGGACCAATACCCAGAGCCTGGTTCCCTGGGAGCCACCGCCCTGCAGTCCCCACCTCCAAAGGGCCAGCTCTTCCCAGGGTCGCAGAGTATAAAGAACATGGGCTTTAGAAACCAGCCAGACGTGCGTTTGGATCCAAACTACACATTCATGAGCTGAGGGAACACAATCTCTGAGTCTCAGTTTCCTCACCTGTAAAATGGAAAGGTCGTAGGGACTCGTGCTCCAGCCCCACTGACTTCTCCACACTGTGCACTGGGCAGCGTCTTTGGCCAAGCTTTCCCCTCCTGCTGGCGCGCCAGAGCTCTCTTCTCCACCAGACCATCATCTTCTTCAGGCCACTAATATTCAAAACCCCGGCAACTGGCATCACACCCGCCAAAATCAAAATAGCTACCATTTATTCAGTGCCTAGTGGGTGCCAGGCACCAGGTTACCGCAATCTATTTATCTCTGACAGCCCTGGGAGGTAGATTTCATCATGCGCATTTGATTGATGAAGAAACCACATCTCTGAGAAGTTAAGTAACTTGCCCAGGGAAACGTGTCCAAGTTCGTAGGTGGAAAAGCCTGAATTCCCATCCAGAAGAGCCTGACTCTCAAAGGCCACAGTTTTCCTGGAGCTGGGCTGCTTCACAACAAATGTGTGACGACGGAATGAATTAGTAGCGTGATGATATGTTGAGGGACTGAGTGAGCAGGCAAGGAAGCGAGTGAGTTGAAAGTAAGTGAACGACTGGATGACAGAGAAAGAAGAAACAGGTGACTGGGTGAATCTATGGCCACTCGAATGCCCCAAGCCCAGCAGAGCTCGGGCATCATGCAGCAGGGCTAAGGATGGATGGGGTGTCTGGTGACCTGACTAGACTCACACTCCGCAGGGATCTGTGCGTGATTTAATGAACCACTTTAAGGTTGGAGGGAAGCGGTGGTGGATAGCCGCATGACAGAAATGGATTTTAACCAAATCCAGCACATTTCTTGCTGCCAATTAATTACGGGATCCTCAGGGAGGAGGCTAGGCCAGTAAATCAGGGGGAGGCTGGGACTTTGACATTATCTAAAGAGGGCACGAACTGTGCCGGGTGAGTGTGCAGCAGGCGAAAGCCCCAGGGCACCTGCTCCCCACCTCGCCTCTGCCTTGCCTGTCGTGCTGTGGCTTCTGCAAATCAGCCTGTCCCCGGATTTTTTCACCTTCCATCCTAAACATGGACAACGGCTGACCTCACCAGAGCATCTGAGGCCAGCGCTCAGCAGCTGGATCACAGAGCCCACGTGGGCAGGACCTGGGGGAGGGACAGGTGATCCAGGCCCTCCTGGGTGTCTCTAGAACACCTCACAGCTTTGGAAGCAACATGATGTGGAGGAAAAGAGCATGGACCTTAGCCTCACGTATTGGAGTTGAGTCCTGGGTTGACATAATGGTTCATAGCCCAGGCTGACTCTGGCTCAGCAGAGCTGGGATTAAATGATCGCCAGGCCATCTATTAGCTGTGTGCTCTTGAGCAAGTTGCTTCACTTCTCTGAGTCTCCGTTCCTTCTACAAACAACATGTATGATAACAGCACCAATGGATTAACGATTAAGTGACACCATGAAAGGTGGGGTTTAGCAAAGTGCTTGTCCAAAGCAAGTATTCGATAAATGTTATTATCCTTTTAATCACTGTCATGATGTCCTTATTACCTGATAGAATAGGGGTCAATAAACATTTTCTGTAGAGGACCAGATAGTAAATGTTTTTGACTTTGTGGGCCTCATGGTCTCTTGCAATTATCTAATTATGCTGTTGTAGAGAAAAAGCAGACAGAGAGAACACCTAAACAAAGGAGCCTGGCAGTGATCCATTAAAACTTTATGGATCAAAACTTTGAATTTCACATAATTTTCATGTGACACAAAATGTTCTTCTTCTTCTGATATTTTTACAGCCATTTAAAAATGAAAATAAAAATCTTAATTCATGGGCTGTACGTGCCAAAAACAAGACAGCAGTATGACTTCGGCCCACAGGCTGTAACTTGCCACCCCCTGAACTAAAACGTAAGCTCTAAGAGGACCAGGGGTTTTGCCTGTTTTGTTCACTGCTGTACTTCCAGCACATAAAACAATGCCTGGCAAAGAGCAGACAGTCGATAAATGTTTGCTGAATGAATGAATTACGAGCTGTGTGATTCTGTGCAGACGTCACTTCACATCTCTGGGCCTCGGTTTCTTTGTCTGTATAATGGGGATGCTTGTATACTCAAGGCAGATATCAAATGGAATCAGGCTGCCTGTGAAGACACTTGGCAAGCTCTGTGACTGCAGAGCTGTAGTAGTTGTTTCCGACCACACGGGGGCTCCTTTCTGACAAGACTCCCTCCTGCTCACTGCTGGGCACAGAGTTATTTCAGAAGTATCTGTGTATGGAAAGTAATCTGACCTGGAGGAGGGGAAAGCCCAGAGACGGTGACCTTCTCCTGTACGAGTTGGGGGTGAGAGAATTAGGACTTTGGCCAGAAACAGCAAGGTGGTCCAGGTTTAGCTACAGAGATATTTTTTGGCAGTCTGAGATTATCCATTAAACCAGTGAGTCAGTGAGGTCGACTGGGCATTAGACAAGCAGACGGGGTCCAAATCCTGGCTCCAAAACTTACTCTGTGATTTTAGGTGAGTCACTTACACTGGCTGAGACTCAATTCCTCGTCTTCAAGGTGGAGATATGAATAATGCTCACCTCACGAGGTTCTGGTGGGTTAATGAAGGGAATGCGTGTAAAGGGCTAGCTCAGCATGGGGCACTTAGTAAGCCCTCAGGCGCCGAGTGTCCCCCGTCCTCTTGCTTAGTGGGTAGGGGCTGGCTCCCAGGCCGGTGGCCCATCTGGCCTGGGAAAATGCATTGGCGCCCTCTGGCTTTGGAGCCCCGCGGGAGAAATTGCCTCCACAGCCTTCCCTGCTGCACAGGTTTTCACTCTGAGCAAAAAAAGCCCTGCTGTTTTCCTTCCCTGGATTGAGGTTTTCCTGCGGCTCTGCAAACTCTCTAAAGCCAAGAAATGCACAGCTTTTGGAGAACTGGCGATTCTAGTCCCTTCTGCCTTTTCCTCCCCTTCTTCCTGCCAACCAGCATGAAAGAAGATGAGAAACAAACGCGTATGGCCATTTCCCACTGTCTAAGGAAGAAGATTTTATGGGAGAAGAGAGGATTATTCAGCACATGAAGCTGCAAATGCTCAATGCATTTACTTCATGGAGTCTGTCTGTCTCGCCACTGCCTCTCTCCTCCATTTTACCGCCTAAGCAAGCACACACATACAAAGGCTTCTGACCCCATGGGAAGGGGGCACTCTGTCCAGAGGGCTGGCACTAGCTCCTTCACCACTTTGCTGTGTGACCTCAGACAAATTACTTCCCCATTCTGAGCCATAGCCTTCTCATCTGTAAACTGAGCAGATTTCCCATGCACCCTCCATCCTCAGCTAAAAGCACCTCAGAGCCTGTGATCCTGTGACTCTGTCCCATAACCCGAGCAGATTTAGAAAGAGGCAAGGTAGAATGTAAAACGACCATCTGTCTAGGAGTCCAGACCAAAGTAAAGAAGCTGAGGGTAGGGTGGACGTTTTCTGGGCAGCCAGGGCCAGACTGTGGGACACGGGTGCACAGGAAGGGGAGCAGTTTGCTTGTCCCATCCCCTTTTAGACCAGTCACGAGAACAGACTCAAGGTACCTACCCCTCACCCTGCAGGCACCACAATTGTCACCAGGTCATACCAGGCCTTTCTATCTCTCTTCCATAAAAAAAATTCAGCATCTTTCCTTGAAATGTGGTTGAGAAATCCCCAAGTGTCAGCACTAGCCTCCCAACCCTCCTGCTAACATCCCTGAGGACCCATCTGCAGGCTCAGACCCACTCAGGCACCAGTGTTGAAGCAGCCTCAGCCCTACAACCTGGGGTAATTGGGAGGTGGTAGCTGGAATCGGTCACGTTGCCCTAGGTTGGCCTGGAGCTAGGCACCTGGGACTGTCAAGTCACCACCTTCTCTCCAATCGTGGCCACCCCCAGTGGTGTTGACCCATCATGCGCTTGGACTCCAGTTTCCCTTTCCCTTACCCAAGCCGTCTTTGGGTGGAGCCCACCTGCTTGCCCAGGCACCCATGCCCACCCTGCTCATGCCTATCCTGTCCCCGGAGGAGCTGGATCCTCTTCCTTCTGCTGGGGTCCTGCCACGAGAGAAGGACCAACCGCCCTTAACCTCGACACCCCTCCCCACCTGACTTGCCTGCCTCCTGCTGTGTTCCCCCCCCCCCACCTCCCACCCCGCCCCACCAACCAGGCTCTGTTGGCCACTCCACCCAGGAAGCGCTGAGTGTCCCTCTGGGCCCTGCCTTTCCCGCTGAGCTGCTCAGTCTTGGCCCCCTTCATGTCTTCATCAACCACAGTCAAGATCCCAGATGCCTGGGAACAGGAGGGACTCGGGAGACTTGCTCTTGCCGGACGTCCACCAGGAGGTCGCGCTCCCCATTCACCCACCCGCTCAGGGACCTCAGGCCCCGCCCAGCCAGCCAGCTGCGCCCTTACCTTCTCCAGCTGGTGGACCCCCTCCTCCACGCAGCAGATGGAGGCCAGCGTGCGGAGCGCCTGGGGGTACAAGCACCGGAAACTGTCCTGCCGGCAGACCTTGAAGAGCGCCACGACCCCACCCTCCTGCCAAGAAAAGGAAAATGTCACGTGAACTCACCGTGTGAGCTCTCCAGGGGCTGACTCAAGAATTACTGATACCCCTCACTCAGCAGGTGTGTTTTGGGGTCTGTAGGGTGGCACAATAGCCACCCCAAAATATGCTGCTTTAGTGTAAGGATTATTTTGATTTGAAGGCAATTAAGAAGAAGCAGATACAAAAAAAGATCTCTGTCCTCTCCCTATTTGACTAAAAGCAGGACATAAATTTAAAAAGATTATACCCTTTCCCCTCTCTACTAGGAAGAACAAGAGTTAATCGCTGGAGACAATATTAGACCCTCATCAGCCTGGATTCGGCACCAGAGGAATCCACATAGCAGACTTCAGTCTTTATCTACTATTAGTTTCCCATATATGTGTCTTCCCACAATTTGCCACCCCTAGAGAGTCAAGGTTCTCTTCCTCTGTCTTACCACTTCTCTAAAAATGTACTGTTCCTTTGCTAAGATGCTACGTTAAGCCCAAGTTCTAACCAACCCTTTGAGTTACTCACCTCTGACCGTTCCCATGCATAAGTACAGTGCAAGTGCTAATAAACTTGTTTTTTTTTTTTCTATTGTTAATCTGGCTTTTGTCAGCCCAATTTCCAGGGCTCCAGCCAGAGAACCCAGGAAGGTAGTAGTAAAAAAGAATGTTTCCTCCCCTCTGGTTTCTATACACACACACACACACACACACACACACACACACTCCCAATCTCCCACACATGTTACAGTGAAATGCCAGCTCCAGAAATAATGTCATTCTTGGTAATCTAAACTGGAGGTGAGGGGCCAGGGCAGGCACATGTGCTGGGGCCAGGCTCAACCCCAGTTAACACTGCTCCCAGACTCCTGGCAACCCCCCTCAGCAGCCGCCATGGAATAAACCTGGAGTTGTCAGAAACAGGTTCTAGAAACAAGTCTGAGGCAGATGGAGGGAACCGAAACCTAGATGCCTCGTGCTGGTTCTCACTATGTCAGTGACCCCCTGTTACTTCTCAGATGCTCCCACCACCATGGCAGGCACACAAAAAGGAGCTTTATTTACATCAGTACTATAATTCATTTCCATTTGGGGGATGGGAAAAACTAAAGTCCAGATGGGTGAAATAATCACCCCAAATCCACACTGGTCTTGTTTTCACTCCTTCACTCCAATTTGTAAAAGGAAAAGAGAAAAAACCTTTAGGATTGATCAGCCGAGCTCTTGAATGTGAACCTGCACTTTTCCTTTCTGAGACCTTGTGGCGACCTCCCAGGAGAAGTCTGAGAGGATTTCTGAGAAGAGTCTGGGAGTGAGGCGCTCAGCCTAACTGGACATCTTTATTCTGTAGAAAAATCACTGAAGCCGCCTTGGCTCCCAGAGCAAAGTGAGAGAGACCAACAGATCACAAAGGCGACTCACCACACGTCCAGCAAACTGGTGGCAACCCCACCGTGGGCATCCACGTCCAAAGCAGGGGAAGCTGGCTATCCCACAACTGGCTTTGCCCTGTTTCCTCCCTCTCCCCTTCCCTGAGGGCTGGAGGGGTGCCTAGGAGTGGCAGCAGGAAAGAATGCATGAGCAAGTGGTCTGAACTTGGTCCTGAGGGGCACTTGCCTTTAACCGCACCACTCCTGGCTCTAACTATGCCCACTGCCCTCGGTTCCCCAAACTGAGAAAGATGTTACAGGAAGAAGGAGGTGGGTTCAGCAAAATTACCATCCCCAATCAGATTTTTCAGAACTCTCTCAACAAAAAATGTACTATGCACAAAACAGGCTCTGTTCTGTGTCCCCAGGGACGCAGCAGTGAATGACTGAAAGGATCATGTATGAGCAACCAGAAGAAGCAGCAATGACCACTACGGCCCAGCACAGCCTCGCTGAAATGTCACCCCAGATCTCCCATTCCCCGCACCCCACAATGACAAGCCCCAGGCCCTGTGCAGTCTAAGAGTTTGGCTACCCATCACTGCAGGGACCAAGATGAAAGTATCCAATTCTGGGGGAGTTCAGAATTTCTGACATGTTATAATATTCCTCCTTCCTTTCAGGGTAGTTTATTTGGTGGGAAAGGGTCATATCTTAGGACCAGTAAATTTGTTCAGGCAGCACAAAAATATTAATGGTTTATTATATGCCAGACCCTCTGCTGGGCACTGCCTCAGTCCCCGTCCATGCTGAGCTCCTTGTCTGGCAGACAACGTTAAAAGCAGGAAGAAATCTGGGTAGCTGTGCATTGAAATGGGGAGGGGTTGCAGGGTTAAAAGAGCACAGAGTAGGAACTCCTGACATAATCTGAAGGGGGACAGTTATAGAAGGGTCAAAGGGTCACTTAAAATGATGTGATTTTAAATGCACATCATTACTCCAATAAAAAATATGCTCTGGTATGGGGACAAGACACTTACCCCTCTGAATTCTTTCTCCACAGTCCTTTATCCCTGCCTGCCTACTTTCCCACGGTTCCTGGGACATCCGATAAGGGTTCCACATAAAGACCTTACCCAGAGAGTCACTGACATAAGATCAAATTACTCTTTAAAGTAAGAAGAAAGAACAGGAGTCCTAAAGTCTCCCTGGCCAGCCTTGTTGGCTATTAATGACCTCCCGCCAGATGTAAATATTTATATGTTTATATATGTATGCATGTTTATATGTGTGTGTATTTAATCATATATAGTACAAATCTTATTTATATATGTACAATGATAGATAGATAGATATTTACGTCTGGAGCAGACAATGAAGAAACGATGCCAAAGAATGGGAGGCAGAGAGCCAGGATCAGTGTGGCAGCCTTCCTTTGGCTCAGGAGACGCCAAGTCTAGCATAACTATATTTAAGCCTCTGCATCCATTTGCACTGGATTCTCATTACATCCTTTCCCAAGCCTGTGAAAAATGGTCTTCTTAGCATTTTTAGCTACTAGGAGAAGAAGGGGGGAATCCTGAACCCAGACTGAGGGGATTCTGGTTCAAATCCTGGCTCTGCTGCTGGCAATCTTTGGTTAACAATGGGGTCGTTCCACCTAGAGGGGTGGGATAGGGAGGGTGGGAAGGAGGGAGATGCAAGAGGGAAGAGATATGGGAACATATGTATATGTATAACTGATTCACTTTGTTTTAAAGCAGAAACTAACACACCATTGTGAAGCAATTATACTTCAATAAAGATGTTAAAAAAAATTAAAAAAAAATAAAAATAAAAACAAACAAACAAAAAAAAAACAATGGGGTTGTGACAGCTACATGACTCAGCTGTTGAAGGAGCAGTGAGTTAATGTTGTGAAAGGGCCGAGCACCCAGTGAGGGTGGACCTGGACAGCCAGGTTGGGATCAGGTCACAGAAGGCATCCTGGTTAGAAGGGTGTCTCATACCCTCATGAAAGGTGCCCCAAAGGCTGGAATATGTGGGAGGGAGAGGAGATAGAAAGTGAGACGGAATGTGAAGCCCCCATCGAGGACCGAAAAGAAGCACTCAGCTTAGAGTGGGACCAGGAGCCTCCTGAGCTTGCAGAATCACACTTTTGGCTGGAGCTTGTTTAATTTTATAGAAAGCTCTGGGCTCAGAGCCCAGCTGTATAATGGTATGCATTACTCAGACAGGCTCAGGGTAAGCTGTCATAAAGCTGGAGGAGGCCACTTGCAGGGTGTGTAGGCTGGTGGTGGGGGGAGGATAATAGAGGAGCTGGAGTGGCAAGGAGCGGGTAATTTCAACAACGCACAGGGGAGTTTTCTGTGCTCTGCACTCAGGAAGGGATGGGATTATTTGCCACCACCGTCATAGGGAGGACTGGGTTTATTTCCTGGCGGCCAGAGGAACCCAAGGGGTTGAGAGGATAGACCTCAGACAGGTTGCCCAAATCATCTCATGGGGGTAGCTCAGATGGATGAAGGACCCAAGGACACACCACACCAGGCTCCAAGGAGGTGAGTGAGGAAGGCCACTGGGGGAAGCTGCCCCACATCTGTCACCATATTGGGCATATTTCCTGAGCATCGGAGGTGAGGATGCTGTTCAGGGCATACCAGGAACTCCCAGCGCCTTTGTCACTGTCAGGACTGGAAACCCAAACATTGATTTTGCTGGAGGACCTAGTCTCGCCATCTTCCAGGCTGGGAAGATGGGAGTCATCATGGAATCATCTCTCTGCATCAACCCTCCGTCTACTCTCCCCCAAGGACTGGAGACAGAAGAAGGTTGAGATTAAAATTCTGGAGTCAACAGATCTAGTTAAAATCCCATCTGCATTTAATGTGCATGAACTTCTCTCTGAGCCTCTGTTCCCTTATCTTAAAAATGGGAATTATTATAACACTTCATTAGATTATCGGGAAGATCAGATGAGATGATGAAGGGAAAGCTTAGTGCAGTGTTTGACATATAGAAAGGATGCAGTAGATTATTAATAAAGGTTGTGGAGAGGGGAGGAGGGCGAGGGAGGATGGGGAGGAAAAGGCAGACAGGAGGAAGAGGAGGGAGCCGGGCTGCTGAGAGGCAGATCAGGACAGCAAACAAGAGCATAGCCTTTGCTGTCAAACAGCCAGGTTCAAATTCACCTTGGCCACTTACTAGTGGAGATTTTTAAAGCTCCCTAGTGATGCTAATATGCCTACAGGATTGAGAACTTCTGAGTCACACTTTGGCCCAAGAAGCTGAAGGGTCAAGGATTGAACCAGAAGTCACCACTGTGGGCTTTAGGATCATGAACTCTGAATTAAAGAGACTTGGGTTCTAATTCTGACTCCACTCTTTAACAGTTGTGTGACCTTGAGTAAGCCTCTCAAACCACTTCCTCAACTATAGATGGGAAAAACATGCTAACTGCTTGTTAGGATGATTTTATGATTTAAAAGAAATAACGTTTGTGAGGCATTAAGCACAGTGGGGAGCACCCTCAAACGTTAGCTATTGCTGTTGCATACAATTTACTTCTCCCGTGACCAGAGTTGACAAGCATTTACCCTGCTCTTCCAGATTTCCTTAAAGGCTTAGATCAGTGATTCTGAGAGTGGCCATGCCTCAGAATCCCCTGTAGAGCTTATTAAAATGTGGATTCCCAGGTCTTACCCCAGGACCTCGGTAAATCTTGGAGGGCGGCAAACCATTTATGTTGTGTTTTCCAAAAACTCCCTGAGGGACTGTGATGCAGAGTTAGGACTGGGAACCACAGAGCTGGAGCATCTTCTTGTGACTGGCATCTTAAGTCTATTGAAGGATATAACTTTGATTCCAGTTAGATCATTATTCTATCCCCAATGGTAATGTCATTTCTCAAGTTTAAAAAAAAAAAAGAGGCAAAAATAAAACAGAAGGCCTTAGCAAGCCCCGTAGGGAGCTACCAATTGCCTATATTTGTTCTAAATGTTTGGATCCAACACTTAGAAGGAGTGCAGGGGCAAACTGACCATGAAGCTAATGAATTACAACTCCCATGTTGTTAATGAAAACCACTGCCCTCAATTTTGTCTTTCCTTCATGTCATAGTGCAGTGACAGCAGGCGTTTTTAAGATCCAGCCAAGAACCTAAGTTGGAAGATATGTTTAGTTTGGGTTTGGTGGGATATGTGAAGATGAGGGAGGAGGGTTGATATTTATAACAGCCACCACGTGAAGAAAGATGATAGAGGCTCCAGGGGCACCATCTTCTTGTCTCAAGTGGGAAATGAAATCAGAGGAGTTAGCCACTATTAAAGATGGAGACACCAAGGCCCAGAGAGGGGAGGTAACTCTTCCAAGATCACATAACAAGCAAATGCTAGAGCCAGGACAGGCTTCCTAAGCCAGCTGTCCCCGCCAAACTAGCTTCCTCACACTCTCCCCAGGCCCATCACCTTGGCCCCCATCCATGAAGCTCACCTTGGCTATGATGCGGCACAAGGGAGCCCCCTCCTGGGTCAGGCTGAACAGGTTCCCTGTGGTGGATTCTGTGGTGTAGATATTGTCCGAGGCATCGATTTTTCTCACCAGTGCCTAAGAAAAGAGAGCAAAGTCTGATGGTTACTCACTCATCTACTTTCTGCTCATCTTCCTTAATGGAATACTCAAGAGTGTCCTGAAGTCTGTAACCCTGCCCCATCTCCACTACCCCATGATGGGGTAACTTAGGGAAAGACATGAGTCAGGATGAGGTCTGAGCTACATTTCAGAAATATGGGATAATTTCATACCCCTGGGGCATGGACAACCAATGCGCCCTGCTCTAGTCAATCAGAAAATCAGCTCTCATCACTGATGGGCTCAGCAAGCACCTTTTTGCTATTCTACTGCCTCCTGATGAGAACAGAAACCATCGGTGAAATAAACAAACCATCAAGTTGAAAACCAATGAGTTGCTACAGATATAACCAAAGAATTTGCTCATTTTGGATGGCCGTTAGCTAATGGCAAAGTCTAGCTGGGTGATGGGTTCAGGAGATGAGTCAAGAGAAACATTCTACTCTGCAGTATCTTCCTGCTCAGAGGACATTTGCCTTAGGTGGACAGCCAGGCCAACACAGCAACCCAGAATCCTGTCAAAGAGTGGGTAGCTCAGTGAGGAATGCCACTAATTACGGCTGAAGGATCTAAGGCTGGTGGTGAGAGGGCCGGGAATGACCAAGCACAGGACCCTGGGAGGCTCAGGAAGAAGAGCAAATGGAAAATTCATCAACAAATGGGATATGAAGATTATTCCTAGAAGAGTTTAGCTTATTTCTGGGAAAAAGCTTTTCACATAACTTGAAACCACTTCATAATCAGCCATTTGTTTTGAAGGTTGTGATTCATCAATTATAGATGACTCCTACCTGCTAATTAATGTTCATTGCTTGAGTTTCTCCTGGGAGGTGTGGAGATGGAGACTGGAGAGACTTGCCTTTGGGGGCCTCGTGCGAGAAAGTAGGACCTCTGGGAAGCCACTTGTGCAATTTCAGTTGCCGTGTTTATTTTAAAATATTAAAATGGATTTGTTTCAAATTCATACTGGTGTTATGGAAAAGACACAAGGAAACTAGGAGATCTGAGTTCCAGTGCCAGCCTGCCTTTTTTAACACACTATATTGATGAGGAAGTATGTATATGGTTAAAAGTATGGACTCCAGAGCCAAACTGCCTGGGTTCAAATTCTGGCTCTGCCACTTCTAAGCTCCCTAGAGCAAGTAACTCAGCCCTTCTGCACCTCAGTTTCTTCATCTGTAAGATGGCAGAAATAACAGTGTCTATCTCTTATGGTTGTTGTACCCATCTTTTAAAGTTGCTAATATATATAAAGAACTTCTAAAGGTATCTGGCACACAGAAGCAAAATAAAATTCTTAGCAGTTTTTATCTTGAGATCTTGGGCAAGTGAGATAAACTCCCTAGGCCTCAGTTTCCCCATTTGTAAAATGTTTTAAATTAAAGGGGTTTGAGGCTCACGGTAAATAGCTCTTCCATTTTTCTTCTTTATTCAAACTCAGAATTCTTCACACATAGCAATATGCCAATCTTCTACATATAGCAGTCTAAGATTGTGTGTAATTAATCCAACTATATTAAATATAAAAATTATTTCCTAAGATTGGATAGATGCCACTTGTAAGATATTTAACAAAAAGTAAAATTAATAACCAAGATTTGTCACTGCAAATCTGTATAATGAATGTACTTCTTAGAATCATTCCCTATCTTTGCTGTAAGCAGTTATATAAGTGATGTCAGTGCTAACATGAAAATGCAGATTTCATATACTTGGGTCCTGTACCTAAATGATAATTACCTAATGTTCCTGATTAGTGTTTCCACTTGAAGTAAATTAGCATTATGTTAAACTATTCAAACCCACTGTCTTTTGCAATCATTTGCTGCTATTAGACCATTTATGTCTGAGGATAATTTCTTGTTAACGTCTATACTCACATATACCATAATTACACTTCAGATTTGTCTCAGTGAGTCAGCTCTCTGACAATGAAAAGTTGTAAGCATCCTTTTCACAAGGATAACTTTGGAAATATAAGAGATCAAAGGCACCACGGAAATCATCAAGGCTCTAAGTATCACAATGCGTCAGAGCTGGAAGGCGTCAGAGCTAGAAGGGCTCTCAAAAGTTTTGTTCAAGATTTCCTTCCGAGTTGAGAAAACTGAGACACAGAAATCTGACCAAGGTTACACATACATTACATGGTGGAGTTAGACATTAACCCCTGTGAATCTGACTCCCTATTTGCCAAAGTCAGTGAATCCATGTCCCTCAGTGCCGGCAGGACCTCCCAGGGACTAGTGGAGATGAAGTCTCAAGACAAGGAGGAAGTCCAGCCTCATGAGCAGCTCTCACCACACTGGAGCACAGTTCTCCACCCTGGCTTCCATTAGCATCTACAATGTTCTACCCTGTGGCAGCCAGAGCTTCTGCTGCAGGGGGCAGAGCTGACTGAAAGCCCCACCTGGATCCACCACCAGGTTCCTACCGAGGCCACACTTCCCCTGAGCTACTCCCAGCTGTGACTTAGCACAGCAGGGGCACTGCTGTGAGTCCGTGACTGCAGGCAGGGGACTCCTCTCACAGGTGACTTTGGCTTGAAAATTCCATCTCTTCCTACTCAAGTCATCCCCCCCCTTTTCCTTCTCAGTTGTCAGCCCTGCAACATGGTTTTCCTACTGCCTTCTCCTGCTTCCTTCCCTTTTTTTTTTTTTTTTTTTTTTTTTTTTTGCTTCCTTCCCTTTATCCTTCATAGACGTTTCTTATCAAATCCTATCTTGGTATTAGTTTCAAATGAACACAGTCTCTAAAATCAAGTTTTTTCAGGTAATCGAGGAGGAATTGGTGAATTTTCAAAACTATGCTTCACCCTCTATCATGAGAAGAGTGGTGAAAGAATGGAAACAAAATAAAGGAAGATAGAGGGATGAAACTGAATGACAGAATTTTTTTATGACAGACCAGGCAGATATGAAACAAAAAAAATAAGATCTTGAAGAACAGGAGAAAGGGATTTAAAAAAAGAAAAAAAAAATAAGGGTTAAGGAGATGCACACAATCTAACTACTCTAAATAAAGAATTTGAAAAGGGGGCTATATTTTTGTTTCTCCATCAGAAAGAGTGACTGCAGCCCAGTGAAATTTATCAGCAGGGGTAAACTCTCAAACATCAGCCTGGAATAAGTTCCTCAGAAGGAGGCAGGAAAATACTGTGAAGCCTCTTTCTAAAGCTTCAGATAGAGACTCCATAGTTAGATATAGTTAGGGCAGCCCAGCCATGCAAAGGGATTACATATACATGGGTCGATTAAAGATGGCCACAGATTCTTCGCTACTCCTCTCATAGAGAGGTGGGTTCTAATTCCCCCTCTTTTGAATCTGGGCTGGCCTCAGTGACTTCCTTGACCAACAGAAGCCAGCACTCGGTAGAAGTAACGTTTCAGGACTTCCAAGGCTAGGTCATAAGAAACCTTGAAGTTGCCACCCAGGCTTCTTGGAACATTCTTTTCAGAGTCCTAAGCTACCAAATAAGAAGTTTGATAACTCTGAGACTGTCATGCTGGAGATGCCGTGTGCCATGTGTAGGACCCCTGATCAATTACTCTCAACTGAGACCAACTTTCCAGCCATCCCCTCCAAAGCACCGTACATGTGATGAAGCTTTCTAAGACTCTCTAAACCATCTGCCAGCTGAATACCTCCAAGTGACCTCTGCTGATGCCACATGGAGCAGAAGAATTACTCAGCCAAGCCCTGCTGAAATTCTCTACCCTTAACATTGTGAGATATAATATTCAAAATTGTTTTACGGTTGTTTGTTGTGCTAATAGAGTTCTAGATACAGGACAAAATTACAGAGATCAGCATGAAATATTCAAAGGATCACTAGATAAATTTCAAGCGAAAAGGTTTTAACATAAGGATATAGTATCGCCTGTGTCCCAAGAGAACGTTTTGGAGAAATGCATGAATTAGGACTTGGAGAAAGGCTCAGAAAGACTAGACATAATAAAGAGGAGACAGACAAAATAATAACTGAATCCAGGCTTGGATTAGCTACTGGTCTGATGGGAAAATATCTCCTGGGTGGGAATATCCAATTTAGAGAGGCAAAAATGGATAAGATCACTTAGAACTAAAGGTTTAGGGCAGATCCAGACCTTAACTGATTTTATTTCTTCCAATAAGGGAAATCCTAAAATCTAAAAGATTACTTTTAGAAAACAAAAGAATGTATCAGAAAGGAAAGAGGAGTCAAAGTGCGAATGCTGCTCAGATGAGTAAATAGCGCTCATTCTGTAAGTTAGATAAGGAAAGAGACCCACGTGAGAAGCAGGGCAAAAGGTGAGAAATTCAGCTGAGTCTCCCTGAAGGGAGTGGGGGATTAACAGAGGAGAAAGAAAACTGCAGACATAATTCATTACTGGGGGAAAAAAAAAAAAGATGTAGCAGAAAAATGTTATTCAAGACTGAAATATTCAAAGGGTATGGGAAGACGGTGTTCTGAGAAGCACATGGCAGAGGGACGGGTTCTCAGTAGGTGCATAAGGCAACAGACTTCAGGAGCATAACGAGAAAACCCATCCTAGAAGACAGGGTCTTAAGGCCTAAGCAATCCTCAGCGAGAGGCAGAGACAACAGCCATATTATAGAACTAGAGTGCCTGTGTATCCTATGTCAATTTTTTTTTCTCATTTAACCCTAAAAGAATTTTTTAAAATATATGACCCCTTGCACATTTTTAATTTGACAGGTAAAATTTTGCATCATAAGTTTAAAGAACAAAGTTGGAAAGGATGTAATTTCCAGCAGACTATAAATATTGACTAAAATAAAATGATTACATCACTCTTTTAGATGTATCCCATGAAATCTAAATACCAAAACAACTTGATACCATCATCATCCATTTAAAATTACATGAACAATCTCTTTAACATTTGAACATTTTGCATCTTTTCTTTTCATCTTTAAACTTACATTCCCATTTCCATTCTCCCTCAGAATTTTATCTTAATGTAATACATTTAAGTTTCAAAGTATTTTACTGATCACACTTAATCATGCTTATCATTGAAATTTGAAATTTTCTTTTATTTCCTGTGACTATAAGGCTCTAAGTGTTTAAAAATAATCTCTTCTTGCTCGAATTAGTGTTACAATTATCATCAGTACAATTGGTCAATACAACATAGATGATAAATTTTGATAATTATAAATCATAAAAATTAAACTTTTATCATAAATATATCTCCTAATGAGATGAATGAGGCTTTGTAAACTTTTCTGGTTTTCTAATTCATTTATCCATGATTGAATATTGGCTTAATGCTATATTTTTAGATGTAAATCCTGAAAAATCTTGTTCCCATAAATCCCGTGAAAAGAGGAATGGGAAGAGTATATATAGCCAAGTTGCTCACCCTTTGAGCACATTCTGAGCTATGTAATCACATAGTGATCTATCATCAAACACTATTTTTAATGGTCTGCCAGCTGATAATGCCTACAAATTGGTAGAAGCAAAGAATTGGAAACCATTTGACTTGCAAAACATTTGTCACCCAATCATTAGTCATTCATTCACTTATCTCAATTTCTGAGAAGAATTCCAGAAGTACTTTACCAAGACATATTAAGTAACTCTTAATTATACCCACTACTCTTTCACTTAGAGCACCTTGGATTATCCAAATTATTCAGAAAGGATTAAGAAAATCAAAATATTATTAATTTCATTAACAATACAATATTAATAAAATATTTTTGTGTGTTTCAAATAAAAAAACTTGAAGCTATTTAATTTATGAAAAATTTAAGAAGCTAATTAATTTATTTAATTTATGGAAAATATCCACCCTATGACCTAATTGGCAAAGACTATTCTTCAAGCCAAGCCAATCAGCCAAGTCAACTTAGCTTTTTCTCAATATAGACCTGACTTCATTTTTAATTAAAAAAATTTTAATATGTATTCCAAGAAATGCTAAAAAATGCTGACAAATAATTTTGGAAATCATTCTGTAAGGAGAAATGCTAAAAACTGTCAATATTAAAATAATACAGACTTAAAATTTGATTTACTTGTGTATATTCCAAAGCCAAGATAAAACAATTTATTAAACTTTTCATAATGCAAAGTAATATATAGCTAACATCATAAAGTAATTATAAATCTGGGAATATGATAAAAGCCACTGCATTCCTTCAGTAAATAGATGTGTATATGTATTGAACTTTGGTGTTTATTTCAGGAAATAATTAAATAAGGTCTGAGAATAAAAATATCTGAAATCATTCGACTGTTTTTTGTAGCTCTTTTTTTTTTTAAGGTATTTTTTTGATGTGGACCATTTTAAAAAATTTATTTATGTATTTATTTATTTATTTATGTTTGGCTGCATTGGGTCTTCGTTGCTGTGCGCAGGCTTTCTCTAGCTGCGGCGAGTGGGGGCTACTCCACTGCTGTGCACGGGCTTCTTATTGTGGTGGCCTCTCTTATTTTGGAACACAGGCTCTAGGCACGCAGGCTTCAGTAGTTGTGGCACACGGGCTCAGTAGTTGTGGCACACAGGCTCAGTAGTTGTGGTGCACGGGCTTAGTTGCTCCACGGCATGTGGCATCTTCCCGGACCAGTGATCAAACCCATGTCCCCTGCATTGGCAGGCGGATTCTTAACCACTGCACCACCAGGGAAGTCCTTTTGCAGCTCTTATGCTCAAACTTCACTACGTATTTAAAGGAGAAAAGTATTTATGTTTAAATCTAATTAGTCCAGCTGCCAGCAATTAATTATGTCTTTTGCTAACAGAAAGTAGAAATTAGTGTAAATATTTCATAAAATGTTGTGACAAAATAGTCTTTAACTGCTGCCTTAAATAATGTGCATCAAATCTGAAAAGAAAAATCATGCAAAACTTGTATCTGTGACTTTTACCCAGTCTATCTTGAAAAATGTGGTCTTTCTCAAAAATATTCCAGTTACATTTAAAAGAATCATTATCATTAACCTTTAGACATCACTTAGAGTTGAGCATAAGATACAGCTGAAAGGAATTGCTTGCATTTAAAAAGTGCTCCCCAAAAGCCATTTTGAGTGTTTGATTTGTCCCACCTGTGCTCTCTTTGCTTTGTCTAAGGAGAATGTCCCTCAAGAGCTATGCACGATTTGAGAATAAATGGAAATAGAAGGGATAAGATAAATTGGAAACTTTCACAACCAACCCTCCAACACACACACACACAGACACACACACACACTACCATTCTACCACATTTTTAGATTCAGAAAATCTGCACACTGGACAAAATATACAATTTCTAATGCTTTTCTCAACAGAAATATTAAAAACATGGAAATACACGGAGGCCTAAAGGTTTATGGTTCATGAATGTAGGCTTATTTTTTGTTTTATCTCCGCATTTGCACTCCAAGCTTTTTGCAAAAAAGGGCAATGCACTATAAGATTTGGGATGGGTGAGGAATATGCCATTCTTTTGGAAAATAATAGAAGGGCTAGTAAAAACTGTGTATTATTAGGAGGATTGTTTCTAGGAAAGAAAACAAATGAAAACTGAAGATCTGGAAATTGATTTCCTTAAAAGTATACGTGCTTGCATTTCTCCTAGGAAATCTTTTGGAACCCAGAGAATGCAATGCATCTGAAGCAGTAGACCACTGGCCCAAGTCACTTCAAGCAGCCGAAATCAGTGTAGCCTGGGGCGGCAGAAATGCAAAGTTTGGAGGGGAGCTTGAAATTAAGAAAGTTGAAAATGCTGGATGGCAAAGAATGCAAATCAAACCAAGTCCTTGTGAAGGAATTACAAATGCCTGGCTTTTTGGGAAGAAGAAACGTATCACATGCCCTTCTATGAAAAAGGAGACATTTTTCTCCCATATATGGTAACCATCGTACCACATCTAACCTGTGGTGGATGCTTTCCCCGGTGAATGTATGTTCACAAATCCTTGTGGACTGTGGACAACTGAAATAAACTGACATCCTGTTGCAGATGCAACCCAGACAGTATCTGTCACCCACCCTCTTTCTCTCAACTGCAGATGAGTGTCTGTTAAGGTCTTCAGCAACCCTAAAGACAGAGTCTTAGGAAGACATGTTGACTGGAATTCCTGCCCTAAGGATTGAGGATTGGCCTGTTTTAACTTCCTGTGAGTGTAGCAGTAGTGCTGTGATAATACTGTGTATCCAAGGTACTAACTCTTTGGACCCTTTCAAGTATCGTGGGGAAAGACCAGTACAAATTGAGAAGCCCTGAAGAAATCCCTCCCATTGCTGGAGGGACAGCCTGGGCTGCAGCTGCCCAAAGAAACATGAATCCACACACACACACACTGGGATGAGACCCTCCTGGCTAAGATGAGCAGAGTAAGAAAATTAAAGAGAATTCTATTAACCTAAGAATCGGGGGCTTTGAGTTATTCCTAAGAGTAAAGGGATTCAGATTTGGGGTTTTTTTGTTTTGATTTTCTTTCACTTTATTTTCTCCCAGGGAACTTTAAAATGAGATAGAAGACCATTTAAAAATTTTGAACATCTTTATATTTCTCATCCTGGCAAGTATGTTTGGATCATCTTTATCTTGCTGTTTAATCACATTGCAGCCTCTGATTACCTATACTGGATAACATAGCTGAGCAAAATCTGAGTATGAGAAAAAGAACAGGAAAGCAAATTTTGAGCTTTAGTTACAAAATCTCCTTAGAGTCAATTTAATGAATGTAATATTTTGAGTCATTTCCAAGCCTTCTGGGAGCAAAGTCTAAATTGCCCACTGGGATTCCAGAAGGATCCACAAAGGAGTAGAGTTTGTTATTTGGGGGGATGGCTTCCTGAAGGTGTGAAAAGTCTGCCTCACAGGCAACTGACCTCCTCCTCCAAAGGGCCCAGCCACACCCCTGCCTGACCACAGCCAGATAGATGAGGCCAATAAGATAATAGGACAAGAACTGTGAACACGAAGGGGTAATACTTGGTCCCCACTCTTCCTGCTCCACTAGGGAGAGAGTTCAGCCGCACCACCTCTGCTGGCCTCAGTCCCCACCCCTCCACGTCACCCTGCCGAGAGGGTAAGGATGAGATAGTGAGTCTGGAAGAAGGAACCGAGTATGTTTAGCTTAGCGCCTGCCTCTTTCCTCTTAGGACGTGTCCCTCTGGTCTGACCTCTGTCACAGGATAGGTGCCTATGCCTCAGGTGAGGCCTGAGGTTGACCAGCTCTGTCTGGGACAGGGAGGGGAAATTTAGGGGTGAGATGAAGTTTTAACAAGTTCACTCAGCCAGAGAGCCAGAGATACAGTCCCTAACCAGTTTTATTAGAATAAAGGTGATATTTTAAACTAAAATAAATATTGATTGATGGAATGAAAGGATGAATGCATATACAATCTATCCACATGAAGCGGAGTCGAGGATTCAGAGGTACAGGTGAGAGTTGATTTATTCAATAGAGAGTCCCCTAGAAGTCGTCTTCAAGTAAATCATCTTTCCTAAATCAAGTTTTTTCCTCTTACCTCCCACATGGCTAATCCTTTAATCCGAGAAAGTTTAATCCTTAATGTTCATTAATTTCCCATTGGTGGCTCCTAACGGTTAAGCCTTAAATTTCCAAGCCCACCAAGTAGTTAAATTATCTCAATAAATAATTAGTAATTAGGTGATTAGGAGGCTCTTTTTAGCAAAGCTTGTTGTTAGCTTCTCTTAAGGTAGCTCAGGTCTGTAGTGAATAAAGCCACTGACGCAATCAGAAGCGTGCCAATTACTCCTGCGTTGTCTTATTTAATGCTAACAACAACCCACGGCAGAGGTGAGGAAACTGAGGACATTAAGTAACTTGCCCAAGTTTGTAGATGCAGTGAGTAGCACATTCAGGATTTGAACCCTGATATGCCTCCAAATGCCATGCTCCATCCACTACCCCACAAGGCTCACATTCATAGAATTACATACTATCACGATTGGAAGAAACCTTGCAAGTCACTCAGTCCAACCTCCATCTACTGGCGATGTCCTCCCAGGCGTGACTTTCCCACCTCAGTGATGGGGAGTCCCTAAGGCAGCCCCTTTTACTGCGGGGCAGCCCTATTGCCTTGCCAACCCCTTTTTCCATGGAATGTCCTATAGATTCACTTCACTGGCCCAAGGTCCTTCTTCCCTTAGGAGGTAGCAGAGTTTCCACTCTTAGATTAAACATCCCTGCTCCTCCAACTATTCCCCACGTACCTTAATCTTCGGCCCTTCCCCATCCTCCTAGGAAGCTCCTCTGAGCACAATCATTGTCTCAATAACACATCTGGGGTCTGGAGCTGGACATAACATCGCAGGATGGAGCAGACCAGTGCAGAGTAGCGCTATATTATCACTGCCCTTCTTGTAAGCACCATTCCACCATGTACTGTGTTTTTGTGGTGGGCGTGGAGGGGGGATGGAAAGAGTGCTGTTCCTCTGCTCAAGAGCCTACATGGCTCCCTAGTGCAAAAAAGGCATTTCCCAACTTGCATTTCCTGAAACACCAGCATCCCAGAATAAATGAATGGGTGTTTTAAGAATAAAAAAGATCTGTGACTAGGTAAGTTTGGAACACACTGCTTAACATTCATTCATTGATAAATCTTTATTGGATGCCTGCTGTACGCCAGGTACTGTTCTAGTCACTAGATATATATTCATGGACAAAAAAAAGCAAAATCCCTGTTTATGGAAACTATAGGGCAGACAAGAAATACTATGAATGTGTGAGGGCCTTTTAGAAGACTTGTAACACACAATAACACATCATAAGAGAAATGCTGATGCAAAAAAAAATAAGCTTAATTTCACTTATGTCAAGATACCCCAAGTGTAGGATCCTTGTATAATTGCTAACATCCTAGAGAAGAGGATTTGAGTTACCTGTTTAGGAAACACGTGCTCACAACACTGAACAGATTACCCTGCCTTCAGCTAGTGTAGCTCTTTATGTCACCACTGTTTTGTATGGAAACGTTCTAATGTAAAAGGATGCTAAAGATCAGCCAAGAAATATTAAGAGCACAGCAAGCTCAGCCCAAAGGAGGGCTTAGAGGACGCCACTGGGCATGTGGGAGGGAAGAGGGGTTGTCAAGAAACTAACAAATACGCAGAGGAATGGAGGACAGACACTGCCTCCCCCACCGGGGGAGGGGGACCAATGGGGGACTCAATTCTAAGAGAGAAGCAGCTGATCCAACAGCTCCCAAGCTGAGCATCAATGACGCAGGTGGCCAGACTGGAAATGGGGCAGGATTTAGCCAGGGAAGTAGAAGCACCAGCTCAGGAATTCCACCCCAAACAAGGTCGGGATGAGGAAAAAACAGAATGGACCCAGTGCCCCAGGAAATCAGATACACAGTCGACAAAGCCCAAGTAGGCTCCTGACAGCCCAAGGAGCTTTTCCCAGGATTCTGTGACGGGGAGCATCAAAAAGACAAGCTACGCTTTGCTCCTGGTAGAAAGAGCAAAGGACTACTTCCAAACCCAGCTGGCTTCCATTTACAATCCAACAGCACTCTTTTAAGCCCTTTTAAGTGAAGCTGGTACTGCCAGGCCAGAGGGCACCAAAATGGCCTAAAAAGTATCAGCGGGCACCTGTGCTCCTGCTCAAAAATTCCTCCAGGCTCCTCTCCTCCCCACCACTAACCTCAATACCCTCACTCATCACTCCTTCAATTTCTTCACCCACTTCAGCCCCATCTTCCACTGGGTCCCTCTGGGACTTGATGGTTCCATTTGGGACACTGGCCCTAGCTTGAACCACCACCTGCCGGTACGCGTGACTGTCAACATTTGTTCATCGTGTCAGCTCCGGGGCCCCAGCCCTGGCCCTTCCCTTCCCTTGTCCCAGACTCTCGGGGCAGGGAGAGTGAACTCCGCAGACCCTTCTGGGTTGGGAGGGTGAGGCTGCACAGGGCCAGCTGCCCCGACCAGCAAGTGAGCCAGGTCAGAAGGGCCTGTGCTGTGTACAAGACGAGCCAGACACATAGGAAAGAGAGAAAGGAAACTCTGGGATAGGTAGAAAGGCCAAGTTTGGAGAGAGGCCGATGTGGGAAGGGATTTGTTATTTGTGGAAAGCTTTTATTTGGTGGTGGGAAAAGAATGGCAAATATGTAACACAATATTTCTGTAACTATAAATAACATGCAAATACCTTTCCTAATGAAAACCATATGGAATCAGCTTTTCTGGGAGGCTTTTAAAAATAGGAAAAGGCAAGAGAAGGAAATAATATGTATTTAACCCATACTATGTGCTAAGCACTTTTCATACGTTGTTTGCTTAGTCCTCTCACTTCTCTTCTGGGGAAGGTTTTCACTTTATATATGAGGAAAATGAGGCTATGGATTAAGGAATTTGACCAAGGTCCCATGATAAACCACAATTTGAAAGTAGAGCTGTCAGGTTCCAAAGCCCTCGTTCTTTCTGAAATCAAGCACCACCTTCCCTAGAGGCAGGGGCTGGACTAGCTGACTTTTCTAGATTCTTCTCTATTGCCAGGATATCCAGAATTGACTTGTTCCCAGCAGGTGCCCTAAGTCTTTCAGGAATATAAGGATCTATTGTGTGCACTGTGAACAATAACTCAACAGAGAAGATTTAAGGTGGTGGTAGCAGCACTGAAAGTGCAATTGGGAGATGCTGGGCTCTGCCACTGCCTTGCTGTGTGACCTTAGGTCAGTACCTGCCCTCTCTGGGCTCTAGTTTTCACATCTGGAAAATGCAGAATTGGGCTAGATGGTCCGGAAGGCTCCGCTCAGCTCTGACAGCCCTGTCTCTCAGGTGTTGGAGTTCGCTTTGGTGGTCTGAGGAGGATGTCCCCCAAGAAAGCCCACTTTAGTGCTTCCCCGAGCCAGGCCCAGTCCCTCTGCCCACCTCCCCTGTCCAGCGCACACTGACCTGCACCTCCCGGGTCAGGGCCAGCTCCAGCAGCTGGCCAAAGTGCTGGCCCAGCGTGCTCAGGGTCTCACTCACACAGGCCTTCATCGACTTCAGGATGTGCTCATTCTCAACCTGGAGGCACCTGGAGAAAGAAACCCTGGGTGGGCCACTGTAAGGGGCAGGCACTCAGCCCAGAGCCATTTTAGGGGACAGATCCGGGCCTGCAACAGGCCTGGTGGTGATGCAAGTGGCCTGGGAAGATGACATCAGCTCCTGGGGAGTCAGAGATGGAATATTCCAAGGCTGGCTCGTCCCCTGGCTTCCTAGTGTTCAAAGAAGTGCTGGCCTGAAAGAGGAGCTAACAGTCCATGTTGCCAGGAAGAAAGGCCATCAGAAAGCAGCCAAATCCATACCTCTGGGCTTCTCCCTGGGAGAATCTGCCATCATTGAGGCCAGGGTCTAGGGATGGTGGATGGGAGTCGTAGAGGAGGGCTGCTGGTGTGCCAGGTACGCCGTGCTCACTCTAAAGGTATATGGCAATGCCTGTGACCCTTTAAGAAATAGCTGCCTAAAGCGTGCAGATGGGAGCCTTGAGGATTTTCTCCTCACACAGGAAGATCAAGATCAAATCCACCCCTATGACCTGAGAATGTTTCACAATGGCAGGCCAAAGACCCCATGGCAGTCCTAGGAGTGTCAAGTTCCAGGTTTTTCTTCTAGGGCCTGGGGGCTGGAAGGGGTGAGGGAGAGTGTCAACACACACCCAGGTGTGCATACAGACAAGGCTGAGTGTGTGTACGTTTCTGAGTGTAGACGTATGTGTGTTTATGTATGTGAGATACGGAGAAGAGGGTGTGAGTGTATTTCTGCGATTTCGTGAGTGTATGTTTATATATCTGTGCATGTCTGTGAAATCCTTGTCAATGTGTATGTGAGTATAAAGGTGTGTCTGCTTTCACCTTGCCTTGACTTTGGAGATCAAGGGGCTTCCCAAAGCTGTGGGAAACTTTTTCCTTGTTACCAACCCTCAAGAATCCTCTTTCTTCCTATGCCCAGGCCTCTCCTCTGCCTTTTACATTCTCCCAGGCCTGAAAGTGGAGCAGAAAATCCCAAGGGAGTCTTTTAAGGTTGCTGATGACAGTCAGCAAAAGGAAACTCCCAGACCACCACCAGGCCTCCCCACTCCCACTGTCCCTGTGGGAGAAGATGCCAGCCCCTTCCCCTGCCTGAGGACGGGCTGGCAGACCCTGTCTAGATTCACCCAGAGGCCAGATTTACCTCTCTGTGACCGCTGACAGCTCTGAGCACTTCTCCATTAGCAGCTTTTCAATCTGCAGAAAAATAGATCAATTTTATTCAATTCAGTAAGCATTGGTCGAGGACCAACTGCTGAGCTGGGCCCTCTGGGGCATAAAGATGAAGAATCAAATCAGCCAATTTGGAAAACAAGCACATAAACTATAACACAGTGTGATATGGATGGCAAAAGAGATCATCCTCAGTTGCTTTGGGGGCTCAAAAAAAGAAAACTGAGCAATTAGTTATGCTGGGGGATCTGGGAAGCTTCGGAGAGGAAGGGGCATTTGAGCTGGGTTTTAAAGAATGAATAGAAGTTTCCTGTCTGCAAAGTGGAGCAAGGAAAAGGGTAGAGCACTAAGGTGCAAAGGGATGCCAGAAGAAAGAGAAATAAAGGGGGATTTTCAGTGGTTTGCTTTGGACTTGAAGGAGATTCAAAACCATGGGCTTTGGAATTACAAAGCCTTAGGCTGAATGCGGCTTATACCATTCACTGCATAACTTTGGGCAAGTTACTTGGGCTTTCTGAGTTTCTGTTTCCTCATCTATAAAGTGAGGACAACAACACTAGCTAATATTTTTAATTAATTTAATTTAATTAGGACTCAGTCCTCACAACAGATCTACGAAATAAATGCTATTATTATACTCATTAGGTTGATGGAACTGGGGCACAGAGAAGTTAAGTAACTTGCCAAGGTCACACAGCAGACAGAGCTGACACTTGAGCAGGCAGGGGTGTATTTAACCATCGCACGGTGTCTCTCAGTGGTTATGTTGGCCTCAGAGGTTGTTCAAGGTAAATGAGATGTAGGTAAAAACATCTAGCACAATTCCTAGAACAGAGCAGATACTCAGTAAAGGTCCTTACTGTCTTCCCTGCTTCATTGGAAGTGGAGAGAGGTCCCAGAGGCAGGAAGAGTTAGGACTCTACACAATTCAGACCCACTCTTCTAAAAGGCAACCCCATTCTGAGTGCCCACCCACGCCCATGCCAGGCAACCCACCTGGCCCATCTCCTGCGAGGAGCTCCTGCTGGCAGCGCTGTACTCGCTGACCATGGAGCGGGCGTGGCAGGTCAGTCGCACGCTCATGCTATGGACGCGCGCCCAGCGGTCCTGGGCCAGCTTCTGCCCGATCCTACGCAGCTCAGTGCTGATGACCCAGCCCCGCTTGAGCAGCAGCTGCAGGGGGTCTCCGGGGCCAGAACCGCCTGCCAGGATGAGGTCGCCCTGTGCATCCTCCTCCAGGCTGATGGGCTTCGCCTGCAGGACACACATGCACTCACACTCCGTCATGAGCTTCAGGTCCTCCATCCAGCGCTGGACCGAGTCCACCTGCATCAGGTGCAGCCTGCAGTCAGGGAACAGTGCCATGAAGGCTAGTAACACTCCACAATTTCCAAAGGTTTCAATTCCAAGCCATCTGGTGTTTACTAAACACCTACTATATGTTCATCACTGTTTCTTGCGTTCACTTACCTTAATCCTCTTATTTCTCATTATGTCCATCTTACAGATAGTAAGATGTTTTGAGGGCAGATGACCAGACAAATCAGGCAATGAAGTCTGACAGAGTAGCAGATTATCTTTACAATAAGAGGAAAATAGAAATAGCCTAAATATTAAATATTAGCTATGTCAAGTAAGCTATGGTACAGCTACATGGTTATATAATGTGCACTTATTTAAAATAATGCTTTCCAAAAGTTTATAGCAAAGAAAAATGTGTGCACTAATAAAATAAACACACAGTATGCAAAGCAGTATGCAGAAATGTAAACACAATTATTATAACTATGTTTAAAAGCTATATCTAGAAAAAATATTTAAAAGAAATATTAAAATGCTAGTGGTTCTTTATGGGTGGTGAAACAAAAAGATTTTTCATTTGTTTTCAACTTTTCTCTAATTTCCAAATTTACTTTCATAAGCATATATACTAATTTTGTAATGGAACAAAATTAACTCTATTTAGTACAACAGCATGAGAATATTGATTAGATCTTAAGATCTTTGTCAAATAAAATTCACTCCAAAATTCACTTAGTCAAATAACAGTAATATCAGATCATTAACAAAGCTTTGAACATTGCTTGAATGAATTATATTTAATATCACATAAGTGCCAGACACTGTGGGAAAAGTGGAGATCCACATGCCACGCCTCCCCTCTCATGGAGCTTTTGATCTGCCTAAAGAATCAAGACATAGTAATGAGAAGTTAAAAAACAATAGATTTCAACATCATTTGAAGGTTATGACAGAAGAAGACACACACACTTAACCTTTAAGGCTGGGCTCAAGTCCCTTTGCCTTGGCTTGTAACAGTGTTCTAACCAGTCTTTCTGTTGCTAATCTTACCTGCCTCCAGCCATTCTCCATCTGCCACTAGTCATTCACTCATTCCACAAAAAAGTATTCAGTGCCTACTACGTACCAAGTACTGTTCTAAGCTGGGATATAAGAGGAAGCAAGTAGATAAAAATCATTTCCCTTGTAAAGGATACATTCAAGTGAGAGGACAGTCAACTTCCAAAGTAATTTCCAAAATAAATAAGCAATGCATACGATACGTTGGAGGTGGTCAGTGCTATGAAGGAAAAGAACAGGAAAAAAGGATAGAGAGTTGTGGGGGTGAAAGGGGGAGTAGGCATTGCAATGTAAAATAAGTGGATCAGAGAAGGCTCACTGAGGAAGGGACCTTTGAGCCAAGACGTGAAGGACATGAGGGAGTGAGCCATGTAGATATCTAGGGGAAAATTGTTTCAGAGAGAGAGAACAGCAAGTGCAAATGCCCTGAGGCACAAGTGTCCTTGAGATGTGTGAGAAAGACAAGAGTTAACCTGGCAGAGAGTGGGATGGAGGACTTGAGGTGAAAGCAGTGGAGGGTGGAGGTGAGCAGACCCTATGGAGCTGTGTGGGACAAGGTGAGGATTTGGCTTTTATTCTGAGTCAATACAGCACCCAGAAGGCATTGATGAGGCCAGGTAAGTAGGGCCAAGGTATCAAGCAAGACTGAAATGATAGCGGAATGCTCCAATTATCATGGTTAAAATCACGCCTTCATATTTACTGTTATTTAAAGAGGAGTAGGACTTTCTGAACAATGCAGCTGTTTGTCTATAAGGCTTTTAAATGTAATTTTTAACCACAAAGCTTTTTATGCAGATTGTGCATGTGGTTTCTTATATCTTTTTAAATTGTTAAAAATAAAAGCTTACCAATAACCTTTCTTTCTCCCTCTCCCTTCATGAAAAATAGCTATTATATTTTGTAAAGAATTTGAATAGATGATAGATGGATAGATAGATAGATGAAAAATCACTTTGTGGATATACCACAATTTATTAAACCATTTTCCCACTGCTGGGAACTCACTTTGTTTCCACTTCTTGGCCACTATAAACACACTTACACATATGCCCTTACATAACCAGTATCTTCATTCTATGCCATAGACCCCCAGGAGTAGGAGTGAAATTCTATAGATGTTGCCATATTGGCTACCCAAGGCAGCAATGCAGCCCATTCCCCCAACAATGCAGGAGAACTTTCTATACATATATCTTGTTACTCCCCTGCGTGAGTCCTCAGTGTTCCCCCACTGACCACTCCCCCATAAGTTAAAATTCCTGAGGCTCAGATGGGGAGTTTCCAAGATCTGGCCCCAGCCTCCCTTCCCACACATCTCCCTTTTCCATCTTCCCTCATATCTTAGCACCCTCACCATAAACACACTACACTCCAGGCACACTCAACCTTCCTGTTTCCCAAGCGTGGCTCTCTTTTACAGTCTCCCCCATGGCCTTGCACAGAGAATTCCTCTCTCAGATCGGAATCCCCTTTCCTTCCTCTCTACCTGGCAAGCTCCTATTAGCCCTGCAATACCCAGCTCTCGTGTTACTTTCTCTGAAGAGCCTCAGTCAGAGCTTATCAGCTGCCCCCCAGGACCCCCACCTCTCTGTGCATCCTCCATTGGAGCACTAATAACGTTCTATTGCAATTTGTATGTTTGTCTGAACTCTCCAAGTCCTGTGAGGGACATCCCTCGTGTCTGGTTTATTACCAGTGCCTGACATATACCAGCTACACATCTGAACGAGTGGCAGGCATTTACTGCCATGCCTCTGCAGAAGACTCCACCTCCCCAGGGAGTACCCCAAGAACAATGTCAACTAAAAAGAATGCACAACCTAAAAACTGAGAATTATGTTTTATTTGGCGGACAAAACTGAGGACTTCCAGTCTGGGAGGCAGCCTCTCAGAACAACTCTGAGAGACTGCTCCAAAAAGGTAAAGGAGGAACCAGGATATATAGGATATTTTGCAACAAAGACCAAATAGTCAGAACATCACAACATTACTGTTAAATAAAGAAAACCAGACATCTCAAGTTAATGAATTTAACACTTTACTGTGTATGGGAAGATGCAAGAGTCTGGGCTCACTGAAATCATTCCTTTGATATGTACCTTAGCTATCTAGGGCCCGTATCCTGTGCTTTCCCATCCTGCGTCCCCTCAGGGTGGCTGCAGAGGCTGAGGGCTTGACTGCGGGCAGCCCATTTGTCTCCATCCTGAGTTCCCTCGGGGCTCACCTTTGCGGGCAGCTGTAGTGGCTTGATGGCTGCAACATCCTTCGTTTACTGATATGGCGGGCAACATTTTTCATTCACGACAACATGATTGGGAAGGTGATATAGAGGATGGAAAAGTCTATGACCCTCATGTTCTAGAGATACAGAACTGGGAGGCAAAGTGACCTAGGGGCTTTTAGGGGGCAACAAATGAACTAGCTACTCACTCACTGACTCATTCTCTCCATAAACACTATGCAGTGGACATCTGTTGTTTTTTTCTTCCCAGCAACCTCCCTCCTTCTGCCATCAGTAGCAAAGACGAGTTATATTAGCTGCCTCTTGGGGCAACCTAGGCTTCAGTGTTTCTCTCCTCTTTGGGGAAGGCCCCTCCTCCCAAACACAGAGTGGTCCCCCAGGAGAAATATCTGCACTGTGTGAAGACACCCGTGGCCGTAGCTGGTGGTTAATCCATGGGTGGGCTCCTGAACTAAGCTGCATGAATCCAATTCCCTCTCCCCAAACTGTGAAACTTAGAACCAAGAGTTACACAGACTGGAATTGTTGGACGCGGGTCACGTTCGTGATGGCAAATTCAGTTGTTCCACCAGGAACTCCAGCATCATTTGGGGACTGGGAAATAAGGCCAAGAGTTAACTTCTATTGCTTGCAACCAAAGGAAACTTTTCTAAAGCACAAGTTCACAAATAACTAAGCAGAGTTGAGTCGGTGCCATCCCTTAGAGAAAAGGTTTTCTGGGAATTCAAAGAAGGGAGCTACTCCTTTCAGTTGGAGATCAGGGGACGGTTCACGTAGAAAGTGGCATTAGAGTTGGGTAGGGTTCGGACACACGAAGACAGCGGGAGAATCTTCCAGAGTGCAGCAGACAACAGGACAATGAGTAGGTTAGTTGGGCTAGAGTTATATATTCTGGAAAAGAGGGAGCTGTGAAGGGCAAATCTGGAGAAGGGGGAAAGCCCTGATCTTGAAAAACTTTGAAGCCAGAGTAGGGGTTGGGCATTTACGCTGAAAGCCACAAGAAGCTATCCAAGAGCGGCAGGCAGGGCAACAGGGGTAGAGACCAGTGGAGTTGAAAGACTCCTACCTAAATCACAGCAGCTGGAGCCAGCACCCAGCACAAGGGGAACCCATGGTGCTGGGGTGGGCTCTTAGCATGTCTCCCTGTGGAAGAGCTCTGGGGTCCTCACGGGGGAGTTACTCACACCCCCTTACTTCTGGCCTGGGTGGGAAAGGGCCGTGGAAGAACCAGGTAGAGAGAAAAAGGGAGTCAGAGCCACCACACGCCTCTGGTGTAAGCCCATCCCAGGAGGCCTGATTAGATCCCAAACCCATATTTTCATCACCTGCCTTCACCCCCAACTCACACGCAGGCATTACTCAGTTCTTGCTGTTTAAGATCTTTAAAAATTAAAAAGAAAGTGAGATTTTAGAAACTGTGTTGATTAAAATCCTAGCTGATTTATCACTCTGCTGGTAAGAGAAATGGAATGACAAAACTTGATTTCCCCAGTGTTTGTGCATTTGTGCCCATGCGTGTCCGTGTTTGCGGATATGAACTCATTCGGGTGTCTGTCTATATTGTCTGTGCGCCGGTGTCTGGGTGTCTGGGTGAGAGTTTGTGTATCTCTACCTGCGTAAATACTCAGATGAGTTTGTGTGTTTACTGGTCTTGTGCCAGAGAAACTCGATGATTAAAAACGGATGGGGTGGGGTGGGGCTTGAGCGTGGGCTGCGCTTAATCACTCAATTCCAAAGAAAAGAGTATACTAAGTGGAGAAAAAAAAGTAGCTTTGCAGTGGAGAAACCTGGCAAATACCACCTTAACCAAGAGATCAAAGTGAATCTCACTGCTGATAAGCCATGTTGATAGCATGTACCCCTGATACAACGTGATGAAGACACTTCACTGCTGCAGCGTTTTCCCTGAAACCCATAACTCAGTCTCATCATAGGAAAAACACTGGGGACCCAAACCAAGGGATGTTGTACAAAAGACCTGACCAGTACTCATCAAAACGGTCAGGGTCATCAAAAACAAGGGGAGACCGAGAAACTGTCACAGACCAGAGGAGACTAAGGAGACGTGACGACGACGACATGTAACAGGATGTCCTGGATGGAATCCTGAAACAAAAGAGGACGCTCGTGGAAAAACTAGTGAAATCCGAATAAAGTCTGGAAATTAGTCAATAGTAAAGCACCAACGCTGCTTCCTTAGTTGTGGCAAATGTACCAAGCCGCTATTAGACATTAATCAGAGGAACTGGGTATGGGGTATATAGAAACACTGTGCACTATCTTTGCAACTTTCTGTAAATCCAAAACTACTTACAAAATTTTTTTTAAGTTTCTTTTAAAAAGATGAGGTTCGGCAGGGAGGTGGAGTCCAGAAGACAAACCTGAAGTTTTTCTACCCCAACTCGCCAGAAAGAATCTCACATCACTTGTTTCTTCCCCAACCAGAAGCATGGGCTGAGACGGTCTGTCTCTCTGACTTTGTGTCGTGAGCCCCTCAGAAAGAAGCCTTAGAGCAGCAGTCCCCAACCTTTTGGGCACCAGGGACCGGTTTTGTGGAAGACAATTGTTCTAGGGACCAGTGGTGGGGGTCGGTGTGTGGGGTCTGGTTCAGGCGGTAACGCGAGCGATGGAGAGTGGCAGATGAAGTTTCGCTCGCTCGCTGCTCACCTCCTGCTCTGCGGCCTGGTTCCTAACAGGCCGTGGACCAGTACCGGTCCACAGCCCGGGGCTTGGGGACCTCTGCCTTAGAGCATCAAAGCTCCAGTGGACGGGAAGGAGAAACCTGGCTAAGGAGCCTGACGCGGAAGAACAGAGGGTCCCCAGTTGGGCTAGGGGATGGAAGTTGTCCTCTCGGGGGAAGAAACAGTGCAAGCCTAGCTGGCTTTGCCTTCAGTCGACCCCATCAGCTGCCCTAGAGCCCAGCAAGGGCTGGATCCCAGGCCAGCCTCTTGGACCTGCGCCTTCTATGCTTAGCTACCTCAGGGAGGCCTCCCTCTGGCGGTCAGGCCCTCAGACTGGCTCAGGAAGATCCCGCTCCCTCCTTAATTGCCTGAACAGGCCTTGAACCAGAGCTTCCTCAGGACAGAACCGCTTATCCGGTAAAGGCCTTGAGCATAAGAGGAGCTTCCGCAGGCCCAGGCCAACAAGGTTTGCACATCTGCATGTAGGGGTAGAAAGAGCTGGCTCTGCTGCTCATAATCTGTGTAATTGAAGGCAGGCTGCCACTGCTGCTGCCTTTTTTTTTCCTCCTTTTTCTGATATTTTTATTGAAATAACATATGTATATAAAAGTGAACAAATCATAATATCAAGCTGCAGTTCGATGAATTTTCATAAGGTCAACACACCCTTGTATCCAGGAACCAGATAAAGAAATAGAATATTAGCAGCATCCCAGAAGTCTCCCTTGCACCCCCTTCTGGACACTCCCCAGCCAGAATAACCAGTATCCTGACTCTCACAACATACATTAGTCTTTTGAGTAGGTTTCTTAACCTCTCTGAGCTTCAATTTCTTCACCTGTAAAACAGAGATAATGATAGAACCTTCCACAATGAGTTGATGGAAGCATTAAATTAAATGGTGAACGTAAAGGGTCTAGGACAGTGCATAGCACAAAGGAGATGCTCAAAAATGTTCATTCTCTTTGCTGCCTTTCCCCATATGCAACACTTTAGCACCTCTAATAATTATAATAGAGGCTAGAATTTAGTGAGCACATTCCATGTGCTGAGCACTGTGCTAAATGCTTTACATGAATTATTTGATCTACTCAGGACAACTGTCTGAGTTGGGTCTTATTATCATCCCCATTTTACAGATGAGGAAACTGAGATGCAGAGAAGTAAAATCACCCAGGTAAAAAGCAGTAGCACTGAGATTGAAACCCTAGTCTCTCTGGTTCCAGAGTCTACTCTTAACTGCTATGCTTTACTGCTTCCCATTCTGCCTGCCCCTCAAAAAAGAAGAAGAAGAGCAGAGAGCAAGATAAGATGCCTTAACACAGGGAGTTATGCAGGGCCATTTTCCCAAGAAAGAACTTCAGGGGCTGCTTATCAGCAACAGGAAGATGAAGGAAAGCTATGAGCCACTGGCTCTGCCTAAAGCTCTGGGTCGCGGCAGGACCAGGATCACGGGCCCCAGAGATGTAATTGCTGCTTTCAGGCCAAACCCACTCCCGGCCGTGCAGTTCCAGGAGCTGCCTTCCAGGGTGACAGCCTCAGAGATGAGGACAGACAAGGGGCGCCTGTGGGGAAAGCAGAATCTGGTTTTCTTTAAGAATGAGCTTAAAATAACTTCTATTTCTAGAGATTGTTTAAACAGTTACCTCCTCTTTCTCCCCCAGCAGCAACCAAACATACAGAGAAGAATAAACGAGCAGAGTAGTAAGCCCATGGACCCCTGCCTCCTCCTGACCCCACTCAGTGGCTCATCCCACTTAGGTCCAAGGCCAGCTCTGACCAGGGAAGGGAGGACGTCGGAGGTTCTGGCCCACCAGCAGGTGGATGGCAAAATGGGTTGATGCTCAAGGCATGTATATACCGATGAAGCCTGAGCTTGCCCAGCTTGCTTTGCACCCAAACTGCCCTCGTTACAACTAAACCATCGGGATAATAATATAATTGTGTTTAGCTAAAAAACAAGTAATAGAGAATTGGATGAAAAGCAGCTCTGCAGTCACAGGGAAAGGGAAAATAGACAAAATCCACCAGTAATAACAACTAATATTTATTGGACCCCAGGACTGTACAATTATCATGTAGTATTTTATTCTCACAGTAACCTGATTAAGTGAACACTCTTACTGTCTCCACTTTACGGATGAGAATACAGAGGTACAGAAGGCTTACATGACTTAAGAGAGCCAGAACTCCATGTAGGCAGCCTGATTTCATAGACTATGTGCATATTGGCCATACGAAATGGTTTCTCCACCTGTCTCTCTCGTCCACCAGACTTTGAGATCTCCTCAAGGGCAGGCACTGTCTGATTTATCTCAGCATCACGAGCACTCAGCATAGGGCCTGACATAGCAGGTGTCAATATATACTTAATTGAATCAAGTAAGCCAGAGACCACCTGGGAAACGGATTGTGAGCCTTGCCATGCCAGATGAAAATATTTCCAGAACTTGCAGTGTGTCATGCAAGATGAGCATGAGTGCCCTGACCTGGCACATGGATTGGAATCCCTGAACTCACCCCTTCCTCTCTTCTGGGGCTATACTTCAGAAGATGTGGACTCTGTCTTTGACTTGGATGTCAGAAAAAGCATAGGTCAGCTCCTTGCGATAATTTTTTCCCTGTGGTTAAAATTTGAGGTTGGGTAAGTAACTAGATACCACAAAAGACATGATAATAAACTTTTTTGTTTTGAATAGAAATACTTAAAACAGGTGTCAGCAGAATCAGAGAGACCTTTGTAAAAGGCATTGTTCAAACATTCCTATATTCCACCAAGCAATGCTCTGGTTGGGTACAGCTTGGACCCTTAGCAACCATTATCCCAATTCTCAGAAATTTCAGGCAAATGGTTTTCCAGTGAGGTGTGGAGGTATATAGCTAAGCCTTGGAGAAGTGGCTGAAGGGAGGTCTGAGCTCCCATAGGAAGTGCCTGTCCCCACATGATGCCTGTAACATAAAATATTCTCAACCAGTTTGATAAGGTTTAAAACAATCCCTGGTCAATTCAATGAAACACTACAGATGCTGATCCTGTGCCAGGCTTTGTGCTGGTGACCCTTGCCCTTAGGAAGCTCACACTGTCTAAGAGATAAACAGACGTAAACAAATATAGCCCAACCTCATTCTCATCTTAACACGATGTACCATAGTGTCAAGTATTTCTAGGAGTTCCTAGAGTTCATCTCATATATATATTCCCCCCCCAAAAAAGACTGGTTCAGTCAACCACAAGGCAGCATTGGATAATTCTGTCATCTTTTCTTCCTTTAGCAGCCTTACACTAGGTATAATTCTAGTTGCCAGGTCCTGCCCGGTCCACCCAGCATGGCTGCCTTTCCTTCTGGGTAAGATCATGCTGTCTGATCTCTACTAGACATCTCTGACTGTCATAGTCACTGCTTCTTCTCTTACTGCTGCATCTTCTAGGTACCACTGTGCTGGCATCAGAGCCAGGCATGACACTGGGTCTTCTGGGCATCATGTGGCTTCTGTTGGGTACCAGTGCTCCCCTCAGAGCATAACCCTGGAGCTAGATTGCCTGGATTAAATCCTAGTCTGCCACTTGCTAACTACAACTTTGGGAAAGCCTCTTTGTATTTCAGTTTCCTCTTCCTCAATGGCAAAAGGGAATGATAATAGTACCTAACTCCTAGGCTTTTTGTGATTATTAAATGAAGTGAATATATGAATATATGAATGTATATATTCACACACATACATATGTATACAAATGTATGTAAATATTTGCTTAGAATAATGCCTGATAGACAATATTGTATGTGTTAGTTATTTCTGGAGTGATTTGAATTAAAGCAGCTGGTAACATCAGAACTTAGTTACTTAAAAGTGAGAGAAATAAGGAAGAATTCTGGAAAGATGAGAGTAGTGGCAGCATAGTTTTTCAATCACTCCAATTCCCCATATAAAAACTTACAGAGCAACTAGATAACAAGGCCAAAACCCCATGGATAATATTTACAGCAAAACTAGATGATAAAGCATTCCTACAAACCTCAAAATACAAGGGGTGGCGGGGACGGGGGGTGGGCAGGCAAACCACCTGCAGCTACAAGACTGCTCGGTATCATCTGTATGAGAGGAAGAAGAAGGAAACAATAAGGTGGCATCTGGAGAACATGGGAAAGGAGAACCCCAATGTAGCCACTGGGTATTTACTGGAAAGCACAGTGTGACAATTTGAGAATAGTAACTGAAATTAGCAGGGGTTTGCCTCTCCAATGAGGTGAGTGCAAGGCACGTACTCTGAACTCTCAAAACTGACCCAACAGGAATCTCTTCTACAACAAAGCACCACATTAAGAAGAAACTTTTGTGAGTAAAATCGAAATTGAGAAGGACAGAGATAATAGAGACAGAAGGAAGAGATGTTCAGACCAATGTGAGGGACAGAACAGAGCTAGGAAACTTAGAAAGCAGATCATTATATTTTTGAACCCTACACAACAACAAAAGAAGACAGAGCTCTATGAAGTTAGAACAGATTTCCTGAACCCTACCTCCCTCTAAAAGTTTATGCAAACTAATTTCACATACAAATGAGCAAAAAAAATTTATTGAAGTATCATCCCATGCATAGTTATTTTGGAAAGAGAATAAAGAGAAGAATAATATTGCTACGATGAGAAAATGCCAAGAGAATGTACTCAAAAACAGAAGGAAACTATAAATTACTGTTTCAATATTTCAATAACCATTACAAAATGAGCTTAAATTTTTAAGAAAAATGATATATACCGAGTATACTACCTATATGAAAACAAGCATACAAGGTGTATTCTAGTAAGATTATTGGACTTTTAAAAAGAAAAAAAGAAAATCCTTTGCACATCTAGAAATAAGTGCACGTTACTTATAAGGGACAGGAAATTATGCTATGATAACTTTCTTAGAGCAATCCTTTATACCAGAAAAAAAGTAGAGTAACACATTTAAAATATTCGATATGAAAAGAAACCAAGGAAGTTCTATTCAGCCAAATGACGTTCAGGAATAAGATGAGAAGGAGTCCTGATTTCTGTGGCAACAGTGGTGTTGGAAGACAATCACTCAAGAATAATTAAGATAAAATCGATAGGACTTGGATACCAATTCAGATGGATGATGAACAATAGGGATTAGTCAAAGATGTGACCCAAATGTTTGACTCAAGCAGATGAATGGACAGGAGAAACCAGTTCAGAAGACAGGAAGGTGGGTTCAGCTTGAGACTTGTTGAGTCTGATGGGCCCACTGTCTCTTCTTTTGAAGAAGGCCCATCCCTCTCACTGGACTGCCCTCCCATCGAACTTCATTCCCCAAACTTCCGGGCCCTCCCAGACTGCAAGCAGAGTGTGTGACCCACATACCCTCACACATTCCACCCTGAATATTCATTCAGTCAATATTTCCTTAGTGCCTACTTTGTGCCGGCAACTGTTCCAGCTGCTTGGGGTACAGAGTGAACAAAGCCAACAAACATCCCTGCCCCATGAAAGGTACATTACAGCAGGGAAAACAGACAATAGTAATAAACGTAATAGATTTAACAGTGCCTAGTATGTTAAAACCAGATAATTTCCATTCAAAAGAAGAGTTAGAGTAAGTGGGGACAAGACTGTTCATGTGAGAGGCAGGGAGGGAGAAGCCACTTCAAATAATGGGTCAGGGTAGGACTCATTGAGAAGGTAAGCTGTGAGGGAATGCTTCAGAGAAAACCAACCATGCTGATGTACGGGTACTGAGCGTTCGGGGCAGAGGGAAAAGATGGTGCAAAGGCCTTCTGTGGGAGTCAGCCCGGGTGCTGGAGAAACAGTACAGAGATAAGTGCGGCCAGAACGGAGTGGAGCAAGAGAAAGATCAGTAGGAGTGAGAAGGGACTCAGGCTAGATCCTAGAGGGCCCTGAAAGCCACTGCAGGCCCTCTGGGGTTTCACTCTGAGTAAACAGCAGGATGCCTCCCGAGACATCCGAGGGACCTTGTCATCAGCTGGGTCCACCTGGCCCCTACGCCATTCTACAACCCAACCTGGAAGGCTCTCTCACTAAGGGCTTTATAAATACTACACACAGATGAATTTAGAATGACTTAACCTCTGCTATGCAGTGAACTATAAACTGTTTATTGAACAGTTAATGTAAGCATAATTATTTATGCAACAAGCTATAAATAATTTACAGTATGGTTAGGAGATTAACTTCCCACCTCTCTTCACTAAGGCACTGGTGAACTGGTGAAACCCAGCCAGCTGAGACCAAAGGAAATGTTGCTTCTCTGATCATGTTCAAATCTTCCAGTGTTTTCATTGCCCTGCTTCTGAGCCACGCTGAGCTGCATTACAGGCCTTTTTATGCGTTGAGGCTTTTGTGAAAGGGGCAGACAGTTCTCCATCTCTGTCCCTCACCACTCGTAGCTCACATTTTAAGGGTAGAGCCTTCCCCAGCACATGGTGTTGGACAGCTCACCGCAACCATGCTCCTAACTTGTGGCGGACCCATGCATGCAATGCCAGAACCAGGAAGGAGGTAATCTCTCCTTCGATGAACCTGCACGATATTTCCTGCATCACCTATTGTGCTGGGGATGGCCTCTGTCTCTCCGTGTTCCCTGCAGTGACCCTCTGCTCCAAGCTGCAGCACTGGAAAGAGTTTTCAGATCACTACCCAGAAATCCCCATTTTCATTATTCATCCTACCCCTTTTGACATATGTGTTCCATAACATTTTCGGTTAATTGAACTGTCCAGTATAACACGCTAAGAGAGTTGATCCTACTTTTCAGGTATTCCCAGGAGTGCTGGCCCACTAATACACCTCGAAGCTAATACCTGGGAGTAATTTGTGAAGGGGATATGGATTATCCCCTATGGATTATCCCTTATGGATATAATGGCATTATGGTCACTTTGTCCTGTCCATTTCTCCAGGTTTTGGCTTCCAGCAATCTATAGAAGGACTTGAAGGTAGGGAAGAGATATGGAGACTCTAACAAATCAATATTTTAAAAATCTAGCATAGTTCCAAGCATGCTATAAAGGAAAAATTTTTTGAGTACCTTCTGCATGCCAGGCGCGTATCAAGTGCTTGCCCGTACAGTATCTGTCTTGCAGTTACAGAATGCTATCTATTATCCCCCGTCTTACGGGAAAAAGTGAGGCTCAGAAAGTTTCCTGCAGCTCACCAATGACTGGGTCTAGATCTCAATCCAGGTCCGCCTGCCTCCAGAGCCTGTGCCTTGGCTACCTCCCCAGACTGTCCAGCACGCATGAGTGCGCTGTCGTTTCTGTTTCAGAAGGACAGGGAACGTGAATTTGGCTCCAGGTGACGGTTTCCAGTCCAAGGAGCCAATTTCATGTGCACATTTCACAGCTGCCTCCTCTCTGATGACTCAGGAGCAACCCGTCTTGTTAACTTTATCAAACTCTGGCATTTTGAAGACACTATTAGTACTCCCTGGCCTTCCGTTAACTCAGGAAAAACTTACTTTTGAAACTCTAAAAAGGATACATGTGTGTACGCGCATTGTCAGTATACACATGAGAGCCGGCATGATGCTACTCACGGTAAGAACACCTGATGAGGATCCATCACTCTGTCCTCATCCCACTTTCACCTCTTAATAGCTGTGTGCCCTTGCATGTGACGCTTGCCCTCTCTGAGCCTCAGTTCCCTGACCTGCTCTCCCCCTCATTCCCAAACCATTGTCTCAGCCTCACCAAGTTCTTTCAAGTACCTCTGCTGAGACTTCCAGCCTCCCAGCCTTTGCAGATTCTGATCCCTCTCTCCCCATCTCCTCTTCACCTTGCTGATGCCTACGTATCCTTGGAATCTTGGACTAAATGTCTCTCCTGAAGTAGGTGTCTCTGACTCCTAGATGAGCTTACGTCCCATGTGTCCCATGTGTCTGGGCCACCCTGTCTTTCCCCCATCATGACACAGGTCTCAATTATTTAACTACCTGTTTATCTGCTAGACCTTAAGCAGGGCCGGGCTTCTCTCTACCAGGCCTAACCTGCATCTTCCCCCTCGCACTGGGCCCGATACAGTGAAAATGCTCAGTGTCTATTTATGGAACTGAATTAAGTTTAAAAATCTATCAAATGGGAATAACAATGACCTGTACCGCTGTACCGTCTCATCGGGTTATTGTGATAAGCTCCATAATCATTACTGCTAACATTTATTGAGGCTGAGCCCTGTGCCAACTATCAAGGAGATGGCTTCATGCAGTTCTCACAGTGACCCTGAGAGCAGGGCACTATAATCATCTTATCTTTACAAATGAGGAAACTGAAGCTTACAGAGGTTGACATGAACTATCTGATATCACCCAGCTTGTAAGTGGCAAAGTTTGGCTCGGAACCCAGCCCATCAGACTCTAGACCCCTTGTCCTTAAATGTCACTCTAAACTGCATTATGAAAGGCCGTGCTCTGCCCAGATGGCATGTTTAGTACTGTCAGGTAAAGATATAAATGCATTCTCACATGCCTGAGCTGAGTCGTTGCTTGCCCTCAAGTTTCACGGCTGTAACACAGGACCTGATGTGTAGACTAAAGAGGGTTTAGCTTTGTCTTTCCTCTTTACTTTAAGGAGAGTGTTTTCATTTGCCAAAGTGGAACATTTAGGAGAATTCACATATCCTACATGTCAGTCGCCATCCTGGTACCTCTGCGGGATTCTGGAAAAGGCAGGTGAGAGTCCAGAAGTCACCGCTAGAGGGTTTCCAAGAGCAGGTCTACACCGTTGCCATAGACTCCATCAGCCTCCAGCCCCCAGCCCCCAGCACTTAGACCCCCTTCCTCTACCACACTCTCGCTCCATCCCCAGCCTCAGGCTCTGACCAAGAGTCCTCTGTCCCCATTTGTGGGCGGACTCCAGGCATCCTTAGGCTTTGGCTTCAAAAGAGCCCCAGATGCAGAGGCCAGAGAGGCTGCCTGTCCCACCAGGTCCTGCAGCCAGTACATGCATCCTGATGTCCTGGTGTTTTCTGTGTGCATTCTCAGCGCCAGCCTGTTCTAGAAGCTGAGGACAAACCTGAACAGGAGAAAATCCCAGTGCTCACACAGCTCAGGCAAGACCCCGAACAGGCAAGAAAGCACCAAGAATCCAATCTGGTCACAGTTACAACAGTAGCTGATGTGTTGAGTTCCAGCAATGAGCCAGGCAGTGTTCTAAGCCTTCTCAATATACTACTCCTTAATCCTCTCCACAGCCCTGGGAGAGAAGACTGTTATTACCCCCGTTTACAGACAAGGAGACTTCTGTCGGGAGAGGTCATATGGTGGGTAAGTGGTGGAGCCATCACTCAGACCCACGCTCTAGAGCCCAGAGCCTCTCCTCGTATCGACTAAACACCACGCTGCCAGCAAGAAGCTGTGAGCAGAAGAGTCTGGGATCACAGGAGACAGAGGGCCTGACTTCGCCTGGGAATATGTACACAAAGGAAATGACATTTGCCCTGGTTCTTAGAGGAGAGGAGTTGGCCAGGATGACAAGGACAGAAGGACTTCCACATAGATACAAAAATGCCTAGAGACATAAAAATAGTAATACAACCAGAAGTTTCACTGGAATCAAGCATCAGGGGCCTATGAGGGGTGGCCAGTAAGGGGCCTAAGGAGAGAGACAGGGACCAGTTGATCAAAGACCTTGAATACCATGATTAGGGATTTGGATTTAATCCTGAAGGCAATTTAGAGACACTCAGAACATTTTAGAGCAGGGCAGTGACACAACTGTGCAGAGACTCAGTAGAAAATGGACTGGAGTGAGTTAAATACCATACAGGAGGGTGACCTGTCGGGAAATGATGGTTATACAGCAGAGAGAGGACAGAAGGCTGAACTAAGGCAGTGACATGGGAAAGGAAGAAGTGGGTGGTCTGGGAGGGAGATGAGAAGATACGAGGGTGAAGGAGGGAAAGGAGCAAGGCTGGCTCCTGGGTCTCTGGTCTGTGTAACTGGTGCTGCCCTGACTGAGATAGGAAACCCATCCAGGAAGGAGTTAGTTTTCATTTTGCTTGGTTTCATGGTGATGCACGATGACAAGTGGGATACACGAGGCCACAGCGGAAGCGGGGTCTAGGCCCTACAGAGGGGTCCCTCAAAGAGGCCCCACACCTTCCCAGAGAGGAGAGCAGGCCTGGTGAACCCGGCACAGCCCTGCCACAAGCCGGTCCACTCCCAGCCGCCGTCACTGTGCCGCCACATAATGAGATGTTCTTCTCAGTTTTGGAGCCCGGGGACTGTGGCTCCTTACGGTTTGGACTGCGTTAGTGCTGAGCATCCCATAATTGCACAGCTCATCAGATTCTCTGTCATTAGCTCTCTGGTTCTCCGGGCTCCACCTTTCCTACTGCATTTGCTGGTTGACCCCAACATAAAATGTCTGGTTAAACAGGGCAGCTCTCGCTGTGCAGCAGGCTCTGCCTGCTGTCCCTGCACCTCGCAACTCCCAGTGGTTCAACCATCCTCAGCCGTGAACTTGGAGCTGCCATCTCACTATACATGAAATCTTTCCACTGCAAGTACAGATGATCTGATTTCTCATACAAAGGAAGGAACTGAAAACTGAGGTCAAAGCAGATGGACTGGCAGTGAGTCACACGCCCTTCATGGTGGAAACCACCACAGTCAGGAGCCTGTAGGGTCTCCAGCCAAGGAGCTGGAGGGGCCAGGGGCCAGGACCAGGGTTGGATTTCCTCTGTTTCCATGGTGAGCTGGAATCTGAGCCTGATGCTGGGAAGATGTCCCCTTGCCTGTGGGGCAGGGAGGGCATCCCAGACAGTGAATGGGGCTCACAGGAGCCCTGTCCAGTATCCAGAAGAGCCCCTGAGAGAAGTAGATGTCTACTCCCCAAGTCACCCTGCTCCTTGCTCCCTGATGGTGGCTTTCCTGGACATCTGGAAGGAGGTGACTAAGCCCCCAAATCTGGGTTTTCTGGAGCCTGGCAGATTCCAAACACAAAGCCAGATGTAACCACAATCATCTCCACATACCAGGATACTGGTCAGATAAATTATTTTAAGCTGGAATTATCCAGGGTGGAGTTGGGGTGGGGGAAGGGAGGAGTATAGTCTTATACTAAGGTATTACAGTATGAAAAAAATGGGCTCCCTAAAATATGTCTAAAATCAGAAGGAATTAACTACCCACACAGAAAGCAGAGAGAATTACAAACAATAGAGCACCTCTGGGCACCAAGAACTCTCTCCTTCAGCCCTCACAGTGGTTTGATGGTTGGCGATTACCAACCCATTTTACAGATGTAGAAACTGAGGCTTAGAGGCATTACTTAACTTGTCTAAGACCTCATTGTTAATAGTCATAATAAAGTTAAAATTGATTGAGTGCTTATTACTTTCTGGACAATGTGCTAAATGCTAGAACAAATCTTAATGCTTACTTAACCCTCAAAACAATCCCATGAGGGTCACATAACTGAGATTTGGGAGGTGAAGTGACCTGGCCAAGGTCTCATGGTAGATAAGTGGAAACAAGAATCAATGCAGTCTGAGACCAGAACCTTGGTCTTACCTAAATGCTATGTTCTTTAATGGTCTTCAGCAATTTAGCTGATATTCACACCCTCAAATCCACAGCTGGGGCTCTTTCTCCTATGCTGGACTTCCCTTATCTGATTATCAATGTCTTTTAAAAATGGTGATCATTTAAAGACTACAGTATGTCTAGTCATTTTTCAAACTCTTGCCTTATTTCTTTTGGGGAGAGAACAGGGTGTATGTTACTTAAATTCAGGACAGAACTACTGGCCCACTGGCCCCATCATCACAGATCTCTGACGAGTTTGCACCAGAAGTACTGCCAGAGTGGGAAGCCAGGGAGACCGTGCAGAGTGGGGAGTGACCCTCTCAGGACTCTGGCTGCGAAGGGTCCCCCCACCCCTTCACTGTCCCTGCCCTGCCTCGGCTCTTGCCACTTAGATTGCCCTCCTCATTCTTCAAAGCCCATCACTAGGGGAAGGTAACTGGGCCTGACCCTTCAGATGCCAAAGGGAACAATTCTTCCCAGTTCAGCAGACCCATGTCCTGGTCCCCAGTTGCTGGTACCAGTTCCTCATTGCCAGATAATCCTGCTGGCCTGGCATCCAGAGTTCCCCAAAACATTGGGGGTCATTAGTTTATGGAAATCTCTGCCTACATTACTGTTGGCTCATTTTAACTTCTTTTCACTCAGAATGAAATTTTAATTATGCCTTCAAAATCTGGAATTTGTATTTCTCTACCTTACTCTATTCCACCTGCTGTGTGAAGTGGAGAGTTTTCTGAAAGAATACATTTCTATGCCAAGAACACTTGGTAATGGCCTCCAAACTTTACTGAGCACCCCAGTGGGCCAAGGTATTGGGCTAGGTGTTGGGATTATAAAGGAGAGATGGTAAGAATATGATCTCCAAGAGGGCAGGACCTTCGATTACAGTGAGACATAATCTCTCCACCTAGCACAGCACCTGACACATCATAGGCACTCAATAAACATTTACTGAATGAATAAATGAATGATTGTAAATAAGCAATTATGGTTCAGTATGCTCCATATGGCGTTTTGAAGTAAGAAGAAAGAATTTTGGGAGCACAGAAAGGATGTTCAGCTCAAACTAGGGTATCTGAGAAAGCTTCCCACGCCAACACTGGAAGGATGCCTTCAAGTTCACCAGGAGAAGAAGCAGAGTTGGATAGGATTTCAGACAGAAGAAACAACATGTGCAAAGCAGTGGAGGCGAGGAGCCACATGTTGGGAAGATGGCAAGTTGCTAAGAGTAGTCAGAGGGGTGGAATGAATTCAGTCAAAACTAAGAACTTCAAATCAAGAAGCATGTTGGAGTGCTAGGTTTCGTGGATTTATCTGTATTATAACCTAGCAAAGCAGGGCGCTCTATCCCCTCCGCTGGAGAAGAGTACTTCTCCAGGCTGTACCATGGGGCTTCCATAAAACCTGAATAGGGCACACCCTCAAATGCTGGAAGGGGCTCCCAAACTAAAATGTCTTACAATTTCCATCCCAGCTACAAGGCCAACACTAAACCTCTTCATGAGTTTCATTGGAAGGAATAAGACCCTGTTTGTTTTGGTCAATGAGATTCTTTCATAGCCCTGAGGCACTAAAGTGGGATACTTTTGTGGAGAAAAGGGAAGACTATCCAAAAGTCACTCACAGATTTCTAGAAGTTAGAGCTAAAAGGGTCCCTGGGGAAACTTTTGCCTACCTCCTCATTCTCAGAGTAAGAAACTGAAGCTCAGAAAGGGAGAAGGATTGTCTGAGAACACACAGCATGTTAGCGTAGAGCCAGGGCTGGGAAGGAAGAAAGAGAGGAAGGAAGACAGGATGGAAGGAAGGCCAGCCTCTGGTCCCTGGTTGCTCCTCCCCACTACAGTGTGCTCTCCTGTAAGACATTTAATGACAAAATTGCAGAGACATTTTTTCCAATGAATTAAAACCAAAGATTAAAAATATTTCTGAATCACTATTCTTTAGAAGAAAAAATAATGTCTCTCCAACTGTCTGACTCCTTCAACCCATTAAATCTCTGGCTTCCATTCAGAAACAGTATTTAAATTAATCAAGGTAAAACTCTAGCTTATCCTTTCCCTCCAAGCGGCACTTTTCTACCATAAAGAATGAGAATAGCTTGCTGGAGACAAACAGAGGAGTGTCTTGGAGAAAGGAACAAAATCCAAGCTATGGAATTAAATTTCTCACAGTCACCTGAAACTCCTCAGCTGCTAGTTTTCAAACATTTATTAAACATTTATTCATTCAACAACCAGTTTTTGAGTTCCTTTTGTGTGCATTTTGACCAAAGGAGCACAAATATGAATCAGAAATGACTTTGGCCCTCAGGACATTTATTACTGAGTAGGAAGGATGACATTTACATAACTCATTATAGTACTACTCACAGCCTGGCCCAGAGTAAGTTCTTAGCCTGAAGTAAATTTCATTCAAATGAACGAGTGAATGAATGAAATTGATATCTATTACAGATCATTGCTAAGGAGAAGATTCCACTGGGGCTAGGACACAGAGCTGCCAGAATTTACTGGAGGCTAGGAGGGAGATTAAACTTAAGAAACAGAGCCCAGGAAAGGCAGGACTCCGCAAAGGGCAGGAAGGGGCCTGAAGAGTATTATGGCAGCTCCATTTCCCTCTCTGCGCCTCAATTTCCCTATCTTATAATGCAGGGAGCCCTGAGGAAACTTCCAGCAACAACATTGAATACCTCTATGATCCCAGTTCCCGGCACCATAAGGGAATTTAAATCCAACCTCTCCTCTTAAAAATATCTATTGAATCATTGTCCCTCTGCCTTTACAAGGTCCGCCCTGTGTTTCTGTGGATTTCTCTTGGGAGATGGGAGAAGGAAGGGAATTTGATTCTAGCTTTGATTAGCCTTCCTTTCGCTTTAAACAACAGAAAAATATCCAATTATCCCATTGACAATTACAGTCTGCACATTTCACCGCAGGCGCAGAAAGCAGCCCAGCAGCAGAAAACCAGCCACAGACCAAGGGTGTACACATGCAAGCCATTATCTACTTGGAGACAGGCTGGGCTGCAATGGCCCCACTGGCTCGGGGAAGCTGGGTGGGTCCTCGCCAGCAGGCCAGGGGCAACCCAGGAGGCCGCCTGCCACTAGCTGCAGCTGCATCCAGCCCTGGCTCGTCTCAGACTCCAGGCTGAACAGGAACATTGTGAGAAAGCGATTCCCTCACAGGGAGACACCCCAAATAAAAGCCTCAGGTTGTATACTTGCTACAAAACCAGGCCTGATCAAGTCAAGAGATAAAGTAGTGAGTTCCACAAGGGAAGGGACCACACCGCATTTGGTCACAATCATGTCCTTAAGCACACAAGCCCCATACAAAGCACATGATCTGCACTCAATACATATTTTGAGAAATTATGTGGAAGGCTAGTAAATAAACGACTACCTGAATGAGTGAATGATTTGCTTGTGCAATGCCCTCAAGAACATCGTGGAAAAGACAGCCAGGATAGAATGCTGGCCGGCACTCATGTTCAAGCACCGTCTGGGAACCTGTATCTCTGCTCTGATCCTTGTCAGCCTTTCCTGGACAAGTAGGTGACTTAACCTCCTCAAGCCTCATTTCCTCATGGGATGGATGTTGTATGTGCCCCTCAGATTCCCCCTCAAGGAAGGACTTGCTGTCCCCAGCTGGCAGGCCCCCCAGATACTGCCTCAGAGCCACCTCACCTGAGGTCATGCCTGCCCACACACTCCAATGACAGATCAAGGTGGGATATGAAGGTTCCGGCCAATGAACAACTCTGATCCCAAAGGTCCCTGTGAGGTCAGCTGAGTCATCATCAAGCAGGCATCACAGCTCCCCAGCTCCCCAGCTCCCCCTGCCCAGGCCTGCTTCCTTCCTCTCCCTTCCACAGGTGTTTATCCCAAAGGCACTCCCTAATAACCATCTTGAAATCTCAACTCCACCTCAATGGCTGCTTCCCAGAGGACCTAAACTATGGCTCCCTCATTAGCAAAATAGAGATAATAATACACAAGGGCTATCGTGAGGACTGAGTTGCTAAGTGTAAAAGCATCCAGCTTTTAGCAAATGCTGGATGAGAGTGAGCCAACTTTGTCATGGGGGTTAGTGAAGCCCAGCCCTTTCATCAGTATTCCCACCCTCACTGGCAGGAAACCAGAGAGAAAATGTCAGTGTCCCAGCTTGATCTGTGGGTAAGAGAAGTAGTGGAAGAAAGGAGAGAAGGAAGGAAGGAAGGAAGGGAGGGAGGGAGGGAGGGAGGGAGAGGGAGGACATGTCTGGATGTGGCCCTGAGTGCATCCCTCAGACTGGCCTCCAGCCCACCCTGCAGGAATCTCTCCATAGAGAGAGTCAGATCAAAGGACTGGGCCATCAGGATCCCTGCAGAAGATGAGGGCTATGCTGCGATGGTGGAAAGCACAACCCTGGGAGCAGGCCGACAGGTGGCAACACCCAGACCACCATGGCTGGGTCCCAGCACCACTACCACCCAGCCCAGAGCCAATGGAGGGAATCAATGTACCAGACACAAAGATGGGAGCCCAGAGACGCAAGAAGAAAGCAAAGATCAGCTAGAGACACAGCAGCTACAGTCTCCTGCTACCCGGAGTGCTGATCCCCTGTCCCCTTCAATCCCACCAATAAGTCCGGGAACCTCCAGGGAAGTATCTGAACCTGAGCTTGCGAGGGTTTCCACTGCTGAGGGAGGGAGGGAGGAGGGGTGTATTAGTGTTACAGGCATGGCCTGGTGATGTGTGGGTTGGCACCCCGAGGCCTAGAGAGACCTTCCTTCCTGGACCCCAGCACTTACACGACCTTTTAAAGCACTTATGACTGACACCCTGTTACAGACAGTAAAGCTGGTGCTCAGACAGGTTAGGCGGCAGCCAAAGTCACACAGCTGATAGGAAGGGGAGCTGGGATTTGAGCCCAAGTCTGATTCCAAGGCCTATATGCTTTCAACCACTTAGAGTTCCCACATTAAAGTTTCCACGAGTAGGGTTTTGTTCTTTGGCTTGTCTGTTTTATTATTTTTAAATACGAAAACCTCCCAGGAGATTCAGACACAGTCAGTGTTGAGAGACCTATCACACACCCTCCTATCGCCCACACCAATTCAGCTCAGGATCCCAACGCCTGGCCTCAGACTCAGTTGCCCCCTGCCCTCTGTTCTCTTCCAGGAGCCTGCACCTAGAAAAGCCCTATTCGATGCTATTTACCTGTAAGAATCTCAAATACCAAAGGCCTAACCCACATGATTCACCCAGGCTGTGAGATGATCCCACACAACTTGACCATGTTTATTTTGTACATTGAGATGAAAAATGGCACTCCAGAGTGAAATTCAGTCTCAGTGGAACACAACGGAAAGAAGTCAATTATCCAGCATTAAGTATTTATCTGGAGACAATAACCACGGTGCTATTCCCCACGGAGAGGTCTCTACAGCTTGGAACAAGAGGAAAGAAGAGGTGGCTGCTATTGTCTGCCCATAATGTGGCATCAGATTGGACAAATGAACCCCTCTGACATCCTGTAAATACACATGAGCCTCCGCTGTGAATGTCGCTCATGCACATGCCTCTAGAACACAGACGATTAATAGGGTGGTAGAGGATTAATAGGATTCTATTCCCCCAATGTCCTGGGGAGGTCTGCCCTGCCAATGCCAGGCTATGACTATATTAAAGGAAATACCACCTTCTCTCTGCAGCCTGCCCTGCTCTAACAGAATTGTAAGGTTGAAGACATTCTAAACAAACATTTTTTTTGCAGGTTGCAGTGTTCGTGGAATCATATTAGTCTGGTGTTTTCCTCCCAAGGTATTTACTGTACAATATCAGTTAGAAAACCTGTCCTGACTCCAAAAGGATAATGATCTGATTCCTAAATCATTTTTATGTAATTTAACTTTCTTTTATCTTCAAAAATTCTGAGGAGCTTGGAAGAGAGAGATCAGTGGTTCCCAGGGGCTGAAAGAGTGTCAGGATGTGATCTACCTTGGCTCCGTATTCTCTAGTCCAGGGACTTACTCTTTATTTAAAGAAGAAGTTAACGTTGATTGAGCAGTTTCTATGTTTCATGCAGGTGATTTATATATCTTTATACGTCTTTATAAAGCCTCATCACAACCCGATGATGTAAGTATAAATATCTCCATTTCATACATCAATAAACTGAAGCCCGAGGTCACAGCTAATAAGTAGCAGAACCAAGAATCAAGTTTGGGTAGAGGAGTGGGTCCCAACTCCTAACCACTGTCCTAAACAGCCCTGTGATGACAGCTTCCCCACCCCCAGCACAGCCTCTGGTCTGACCATCCCAACACCCATGAGTCCTGTGGAGGTGTCCCAAAGCCCTACTGCCACAGCTGCTGCTGCCCATCTGGATACACAGTTTCCAACCTACTACCTGGGCAGGACAGGCGATGGAAAGACTAAGATTCCTCTTCATCTAGAACGGTTCCACTCTTTTCTGATTATAAAATAATACTCAAAAATCAAACAAACAATACAGAAACGCATGACGTAAATAAGTTGAAACCCCCTGTAATTCAGGTGAGGGGTTAGTAGAGATGAGATGGTAGTGGTACCATAATATATTTAAAGCAAAACACTACAGAACAAAACAACGATTTAACGGCCTTGCAAGGGCTACTTGGATTCTGCTGCCTCGAAACATCCCCATCAAAATGTCTGAGCAAGAAATGAAGGGCTAAGTTTGAGCCTTGAGCACTCAAACTGCAAAGTTCCTCCATAGATCAAACCTGCATTAGAGTGACCAACCATCCCAGTTTGCCCAGGACCGAGGAGTTTCCAGGCACACAGGAATCGCAGTGCCAAAATCAGACAGTCCCAGGCAAACCGGGACAGTTGGTCCTCATAGATTTGCTGCCCTGGTGCCTCCACCTTAGCTTCTGTCTCAGGCCTCCAGGACCACTCATGTCAGATCTACACCTGCTTCCCCATCCCTTTCACCTGTGTGAAGGCAGCTCTAGAGCCTCAGGTCTTTCCTTCTCAGCTCATCATCCGGGCCTCACCTGCTGTTCAGTGTATTCCTCCCTCCCCCTCCCCACAGTGCCCAGCTCAGGGCAACAAGTGTTTGCCAAGGATCAGCTCTGTGCCCACTCCTCTCCCTGGTGCTCTGAGAGAAAGCCACCTAATGGTAGGCTGACCTCTTCCAAGAGGCTCAGAGAGGCCACTTCCCCCAGTGGCTCCAGCCTCCTGGCCCTGGCAGGATCCAGAGCTGCCTCTGGGGTCCCCTATCTTAGCAGCACACTTCACTTGACTCTTTGCTTCATTGTCTGCCTGGATCTTAAACTAGCTCCTTGGGGCAGGATGTGGCTGACTCCTCTGTGCCCCAGGGCCCAGTTCCATTTGTATTTGCTGAGTGACTGTGGCATCCCCGATACCTTGTCCTAAGCCTCCTCCCCAGCACAGTGCACACAGAGAAGGGGCCACCTGCAAACCTCAGGATCCTGGGGCTGGGCCTCAGCCAGAGTCCAGATGGGGCAGGCCTGGCCCTGAGACACAGCAGTGGGACTTACCGCTGACCCGGCAGGGGCACGGAGTCCAGGTGGCGGCCTCCAGGCAGCGCCATCATGTTGACGCCAATCTGCAGCAAAGCCTGCCCACAGCGGTCGGGGCCCTGGAAAGAGAAGGCAGGATGGGGTCAACGAGGGCCCCCCGAGTGAGGAGGTGCAATCATTTTCTCTCCCAAATCCTGGCCACAGGGAGTCATCTCAGGTGTGGAGGGAAGGCCCCCGGCCCTCCTCTGCTGTTTGAACCAGTTTATACTCCACTATCCTCACACAAGCAATGCAGGACTCAGATCTGATCTTGATTCTAAGCCCCTAGCCCACTATGAACCCCTAGAATCTTTTCTTATGTCTCATGGCCCAACACGTACCTAACCCATTTTGCTTTGCACCAAATATTGGGACACATAGACTAGCAAATATTGCATAGGACATACTTATACTTAAAAAGTTTAGAGTTTACCTGAAATTCACATTTTACTGGGCATCCTGTATTATTAGCTAAATCTGGCAACTCTCTATGCTAATTCCCTAACTATCAATATATACTGTCATAGTACTAGGTTCTTCACTTTGCTTATGCCTGGGAAATGTGACCCTGTAATGGGCATGGTGGTTGCTTCCCCAAATCCATTCCACTTTATATGATGTAATTTCACCCAAACTGCCAGGAATTGGTTTAGGAATAGGCATGTAACTCAATTAAAGCCAATGAGCCATGACAGAATTGCTTCTAGGAAAAGTTAACTTTGTCCTTAACTGCAAGCCAGCCACAAGATGAGATAGTATCCCTCCCATTGGACCTGAACAAGGAACCACGTTGCTCCACTGCTGCTAGAGACCACCTTGCAATCAAGAGGGGACCCAGCTGGAGAAGAAAGCAGGCACACAGAGGAAAAAAACCGGCATTCTTGATCACTGAGCCACTGAATCAACCAGTGCTGAGTCTGGCCCACCTCTGGGCTTCCTAGTATGTAAAATAATAAAGTTCTTGTCTAAGTGAGGATTTTGGTTTAGTATACCCAAAAGCAGCCTAACTGATAAAGGCGATTCAGATTCCGGGGCCTCCAATCCCAGCACTGAGCACCCATTTGGCTTGCCTGTGCCTCATAGGTTAGACCAAGACAACAGTGTTCTTCTTCCTCCATAAAATCAGCTGCCCACCTGTTTGTCTCCTGCCTCCCCATCCCATCCCCATTCTTCCCTCTCTGCCACCTCTTTCTCCAAGCCAATGAAGAAGCCCTCCTTGAAGAAAATGGAGATTCTGTCACCTTTGCCTGGGTAAAGCAATAGTCAAGAGATGGTTGTCTGTCACTTGTCATATCCTGAGCTTGAGGACAGCAGATTTCAAGACATTCAGAGAAACCACAAGTATGAACTTGTGGGAGGATACAGCTGAGGAGGGCAGCAATTCAAGCCCAGAAAAATTAAACTCTTACACTATGATTAAAAGTGACCCTTATGAGAAAAGAACGGAGGAGGACTTTAATTAATAGTGATGTGGCTGGACATAAAGTACCCCTTGTGATGCTTGGAATAAAAGACAAAAAAAGTGAATCTCAAAAGTATAGGGAGGAAGAAGCCCAGAATAAACTAGGGGTTTAGATCATTCCAGAGACTCACTGTCACTTCCTGTTCCCTGCTCTGCAGACCCCACTAGACTGTGAGACCCTGGAGGGCGGGGACCACTTGGTTCCAAGGGCTGGGCACTTAGCAAACACTCGATATGTCTATAGAAATAATGAGTGGAATGAATTTTTAATACATTTATGTTGAGCCCTAATCCTTCATCTGCAGCTGAGAATAATAGTATCTGTTTTACAGGGCTATTATAACAATGACATAAGATCAGGAATGCAGAAGTGTCAGGCCAGATTGAGAGCTAAATAAATAGTTATTATTATGTCCTGAGAGTCTGCGGTGTGTTCAGCCCCATGGTCAGCTTTGCCAGGGGACATGCAGAAAATTAGATACAGCATATAAAGCACCTAGCACAATAACAGTGCCCCACGAGGCCTCTTTATCATCAGGAGTATCACGATTTTTATTACTTTCATTACTTTCATTATTGAGAAGGTATATTTTTGGAACCCAGTGAGTCAGCAGCCTGAAAAGAATGGCACAAAAGAAAAAAGCTAGAAACAACAAGATGAGGTATTTGTTCCGTTTTCAATGTGTTTGATGAAAGAACCAAAAAGGGAAATACCACCATCTCAGAGTGAATGCTTTGACGTGATCAGAGCTCAGTGAGCAAGCAGATCTTATTTTAGCTCCATCTTCATCATGGAGAAGAAAGGGGGCAGAGCAAAAAGGTTGAAGAGAGAATAAGCTTAAGGCAAGTGACAGTAAGGAAAGTTTAAGGACACAGGAAGTTCCAAGGCCCTTTAAAGTGTGAACAAGTTAGCATTCTGTGAGCACACCCTAGAATATTGGAGGACCTCCTGGATCTGATCAAGTCGTATCTGAGGGACCCCGAGAAAGGGTCCCTGAATGCAGGAGAATATCCTGATTTTCCAAGAGGTAGATTCCAGAAACACATCTTGGTGACCATGAAATCCTAGAACAGATTCCTAATCACTGGCCTGTGAGCCCGTCAGGGAGAAGCCAGCTAGAACCCAGATGGAACAAATCATGCTCAAACAATTTCTTCCTTTTCATTAGCAACCGCTGGACTCTCAGCTGAGGGGGGTGCAATAAACCTAATATATCTTGATTTTGTTAAAACATCCGGCTGAGATGTCCTCATTCCTCCATTTCATCCACAGCTTCCCAGCAGTTAGGCCAGTTGGAGGCTGCCTGCTAACAAAACCTTGGTTCATGTGATTGCAAGTGTTCCCAGAGGCTGGAGAGCCCTCTTGGGGACATCTGGGCTGCACGTGTATCACTGCCCTAGGCACAGACTGTATTATTTATGCCTCTTTCCCTCAATGGGACAAAATCCTGGATGTCTGAAACCCCATCTTGCTCAGTGTGGGACTGTGCACCTACATGGCTGAAGCTGGGATTGTGAATCAGATTAGCTCTCAGAGGAGCCACAGCTCCTATTCACTGGGCATGGGGAACAGGTAAGAGAGAAAATCTGGAAGGTGAGATAGGGCCTACCAAGAGTTAATCTGGCTGATGTTATAAAAGTGCAAAGAATAATAATAATAATAATTGCTAATATTTTTTGAGTGTGTACTATGTGCCAGGCACTGTTCTAAATGCTTCATATAGTATTAACTCATTTAATACTATCATCATCCCCTTGTTGCAGATGAGACCTCTGAAATTCAGTGGAACTACGTGCACTGCCCCAGATCACACAGCTAGTAGGTGACAGAGGACTGGTATCCAGGTTTTATGATCAGAGGGGAGATGAGGTGCTGGAGCAGGTGAAGATGATAAGAGCAACAGAAGTGACACAGGTCCAGCATTTGCTAACAGGAAGCCTGACTCCGTTCCAGGGGGCAACACCCAGCCCCTACCCTTCACACACAGCTGAGCCCTCTTCCCTCTCACCAGCGCCTCCCACTGCTCCCACCTCCGAAACCACGAGTCCTCCAGCTTCATTAAGTGTCGTACCTCGGTGACACGGCCAGAGGACAGAACAGTGCTCAAAAAATGAAGCATCCAAACACTGCACCCAAATGGTGGGAGGAAGAGGGGCACAGACAGTGGGGGCATCTCTCCTGTTGCTCATTGGTTGGTTCCTTTGGTGAGTCGTAAGGACAGAGTTATGGGTCCTAAAGGGATCAGGGGATGGGAAGCCACAGTCCCAGCTAAAGCCTAAAGTGTCACCAGCTTTCGAAGTGAAAGAGCGGCATGGACATATATACACTACACAGTGGACAATAGGTAGCTAGTGGGAAGCAGCCACATAGCACAGGGAGATCAGCTCGGTGCTTTGTGACCACCTAGAGGGGTGGGATGGGGAGGGTGGGAGGGAGATGCAAGAGGGAGGAGATATGGGGATATATGTATATGTAGAGCTGATTTACTTTATTATAAAACAGAAACTAACACACCATCGTAAAGCAATTATACTCCAGTAAAGATGTTAAAAATAAATAAATAAATAAATAAAGTGTCACCAGCTTTGTAGAGAGACCTGTTTCAAGCGTGCTGGGTGGCTGCCCCCTCCCACTGCCCTAAGCCAGACTCATCCTATTGAGCAGAGAGAGTAGAACCCCTCCAAAGCTGCTCAGCGTGTCAGGAAACCAAGAATGAATTCAAGGTAACCCCTCTGCCCCATGCCATCTGTCCTCACTGGTATTGCAGAATGAACTTGAATTTTGGAGTCTGGTAGATCTGGATTCAAATCCTGATTCTGTGCCTGATAAGTACATGACCCTAGGAAAAGCATCAACCCTCATGAATGTGGTTTCTCTGATTATACCTGCCTCCTAGGAGCCTCATGAGCATTAAATGAGATCACTCATAAAACTCCCTTATAGATTAATATAATATAATATAATATAATATAATATAATATAATATAATATAATATAATATAATATAATTCAATGTAATATATCATGCACTTGGCACGTGCTAGCCTCAAAGTGGGAGTATACTTCCTCATGGAAGGAAGAGCTGAGAAATATGTCTCAGGCAGAGATGCTACCTTGCCCCTGAGAGAGGTGAAAAGGACACCTGCAGGAGTAGCAGGAAAGAGGAAACTCCATCACCTCCACCCGCAGCCCAAGGGCCTTCCTAATTCATTGGAAATCCTACCCCGGAGTTGGCAGCCTGGGTTCTGCAGGGCTCTCGGCTGTGTCTCCCCACCAGGAGTGGCTCGTTTACAAGAAGGACTTGAAGCCTTAAGTGTCTCTGATTTAATTCAATGCCTGCTGGGACAACTGCTCATTTCTGCTCCTGCATCCCATTAGAGGCAGCCCTTGCTCACCTCCGTTTGGCTAAGGAGCCAGCTTGGGCTCTGGTGGAAATGAAGGCTATTTACAGTAAATTATTCAATTAGAACCAGGAGCAAGGGCAGCTTCTGCCGTTGTCTAATGGGCCAATCCGAGTACAGCTCAAGGCAGGGCTGGGATTGTTTCATCTGCAGAATCCATTAGGGCTGTCAACGGGAGCAGAACAGCAAATATTGTGGAAAGCAGTTAAGCTCCAGCAGCAGCAATAGAGAGAGGAATGGGAGCTCGGGAAGGGGGGGTGGGGGGAGGGTAGGAGAGGCACTGACCCAGGGATTCAGTCAAGTCCCTCATCATACAATACCCTACCCCCTCATTATTTCTCCTCCATGGAATTTATCACAATTATAATTAAACAATTCACTGTGAAATTAGTGCTTAACGTCTTTCTCCCTTGAGGATCATCCCAGGGGTGGGCACTAGGTCTGACTTGCTCATGGCTGTATCTCCTCCCCACTCCCACCACCCCACCCGCTTCCTGACACAGTGCCTGGTACATAACAATCAGATCAATTAACACTTGTTGATTGACTAGGTGAGTTCTTATTGAAGGAACTTCAGCTTCCGCACTGGTAAACCGGAGACAAAGGTACCTATTTCCACCACGCTATTGAGAGAATTCAGTGAGACAACAGTTGGAGGGCCTTTTGCAACCATACACAATGCGTGGAAAGGGCTCTGCTTCCTAACATCCATGAGACAAAGCCACCTGCCCCTCCTGAGTTTTTGCAGTCCTCCCTGTCTGGTGGTACCCCTGGGCAGTCTCCCTCCCTACCCCCAGCTCCATGCTCATCAGGTTCTCCAGACAGACAGGTGTACCAACAGACAGTCCCAAAGCTGCACGAAAACTACAACAACAGGTAACCAAGGGGATGCTAAGGGAGGTCCAGAGGGCCTCCAAGCAGTAGTAGGTGAGAATGGAAGGTGGTGGGAGGGGTCATGGAAGGTTTCTCAGGACATGCTCCCCAGGCTGAGAGAAGAATGTGGGAATAAGGGAAGGAGAAGGGGTGGGAAGGAAGTATGTGCGGGCAGAGGGAAGGGCGTGTGAAAGGCACCGAATCCTGAGCATGGTAAGGTTAGGGAACTGCAAGTGTTTCTAGAAGGCTGGAGCCCTCTGGGCTGGTGGTAGAGTTCAGAGAAAGCTATCCCAGTGGCATGGAAATACAGAAAAAGTAGTGGTCACTTTCAGCTGGGGAATAGGCCAGACTTCTTAGAGGAGGTGAGTCTTAAATGCAGGGTGGGATTTTGCCAGGTGAAGATGGGACAAAGACATTCAGTGTCAGGAGAGCAGTGTGAGCCATAGCAAGGAGACCAGAAAATGGAGCAGGTATTAGGGACTCTCCCAGGGGCTGGAGGGAAGGTGCCTCTATAGTCCTACATACGAAAGGAACTGATTCTTTAGATTCTATCCTCTGGATGATGGGAGCCACTGAAGGTGTTTGAACAGGAGAGTGAAATAATCAGAGTGGAATTTCAGCTCCCATGGTGAACAGTGGAGTGGATGGGCCTCAGGGAATGAGACCAGCAGCCGGAGTTCATTTACAAATACAATCTCCCAGGGGACCCCCCCCCCAAAAGCCCTAGGGCTGGAGAGGTGGGGACCTGGGGGTGGAAAGGAGGGATGCAATGAGCTTTGTGAAGTAACGACAATAGGCCTCCCTCCTCACTCCCTCTCCGGGCCTCTGTGTGACCTGTCTACCATGGGTGGCAATAGTCATCAGAGATACTTCAGTACTGATAGCTGCGGTGGCCAGCCTCCTGCAGCGATCAGATACTTTAAAAACGCTTATTCCCAGGGGAGATGCAAGAAACCAAGCAAGCTGCCACCCAGGCCTGCTGAATGGACCGAGCCTCATGAAATATAGAGAGCGCTGGCTCCCTGAAGGAGGCCCCGAGGGCCCCTCACAGCTGTCAGACGAAGGAGCCCAGCAAGTAGGTAGAACAGACCTCAGGGCTCACAGAGCCAGCCTTGTCCCCTCAGGCCCTGAAAAGCCTGGATGGACAGCCCAGAAAGACTGTGAAGCAGGTAGAGGGGGCCCACCCAGACCTCAGCCCTGCTCCTCAATTCTGGGGCCAGAATAGTTTCAGTAAAGCACAGACAAGATCCCAAGCCTCCACCTGATTAACTGGATACATCTACTTTCTAGTCCCTACCTGGAAAGTAACAGGAATCCCATATGCACAAATATGTCCATGAACTTGACAGGGGTTAGGCCATAGCTGACAGCCAAAATCCAGGCAGCCTTCTTGGAGGAGCTCACATCATAATCTTAGAGTATTAGAACTAATAGGAAGCATTAGCGATTACCCCCTTGTAATAATAATAATAATAATAATACAAAAATGAGGAGGAGTAGAGGGAGAAACACTTATTAGGTGCTGTGTGTCAGGCACTGTTCTAAATGCTTTACAGTTAATCCTCAAAATAACTCTATGAAGTAAGTTACTATTATTGTCCCCAGTTTTCAGATGAGGAAACAGAAGCACAGAGAGGTCAGCATGAACAGATAGAGAGACATTCAGAGAGGGGAAGAAATCTGCTTGAGGTCACACAGTAAGCTGAGCTACACCTGGGGCCTGCACCCAGGTCTCCTCACTCCCATAAACTCCTCCCATGGGAAATCCAAAGAAGGCTTTGCTTGTTAAGGGTCCGAAGAGACCCATCCAGGTTCAGCGCGATTTACCCTAGGAAATCAATGGCGCCACAGTTCCCCATCTGTAAAACAGGGATAATTACACCTGCTCTCTCTCCTTTGCTATGATTACCAAGCACAGGGGAATGGACGGTGGACAGGGTAGTCCCAGGGGTTCCTAGTCTGATTCAGCTCAGCCTTGGAATGGGACAGGCAGGTTGACTCAGAGGTGCCCATGAGTCCCCAAAGGTTGGAGGAAAAAGAGCCCGGTCAAGCTTTCCTGGCTGAGGCCCATGTGTCCCAGTCCCTGATTAACATGACCACCCATCCCCCAAATGGTTCCAACTTGCCAAAGCCAACCCTCAGCAGCCTCCCCTAAAGGAGCGTGAGAAACAATCCTGTAGGGAGGTCCAGGCTCCTGGATGCAGGAAAGCCATGGATGCCCCCATCCTGTGACTCAGGGTGGGCCCTTCCCAGCACCAGGGCTCTGACACCCCACATGCCCATGAGAGGAGCACCAAGCCCTGAGCCACACAAGGAAACTGCAGTTACTGGCATCTGTGAGCTGGCCCTGAGCTGGTGATTTTCTAAGGGTCATAAGTGAGAAAATGGTGCCCCAGACCTCCAAGACCTTAGGCGGTATGCAGTCCCTGAGGGAGGCTTGGCTGGGCCTTTGGGCCACCACCATCCAGAGCTCTGTTGGTTAAGAATGCAGACTGCCCAGGTTCAAATCCCAGCTCCATCAGTTATTAGCTGTGTGACCTTGGGTAGTAAGTTTCCTTATCTGTAAAGCGGGGTTCCTATATCATAAGGATGAAATGGAAGTGATGGTTCCTTCCTCATGGCACTGCTGTGCAGATCAGTAAGATCACATATATGAAGTACCCTGCACCCAGGGGTGCTTGATATAAAGATTGGTTCCATTTCTCTTCTGATGAAAACAGTACCCGTAGAGAGGCAACCAAACGGAGGCCATTCTGCCACCTCTTGAACTATGTCCAGCTAGTCAACTGCTTCTTACTCATTAACTTTTTAACTATCCCTTCTTACTTTCTAACTTTTCCTGATGTAAATGTCAGCCAACTGCTCGAATGTTCTTTAGCTTCAATTCGCAAAAGCAAGAGTCCTCTCTCACTGGGCCCAGGGCCCAGGATGCTAAAATTAACAATCAGTATACTTTAAGCTAATGACTTACTGGTCGTGGCTGCCACGAATAGACATAACTCTCAGATAAAGGCCATTAGAGAAAATTGAGTAGCTCCAATGTGGTGAAAATTTGGATACATCCTGTTTCATAAATCATGCTCAGAGGTCACGCTGGGCAAGCTATTTCCCTCTCTGAGTCATGATGAGGACCCAGCTTGAGGGGCGTCTATATACCCTTGGGAAAGAGGACAGAAGAGAGGAAACGGTACACTCTTTTGCAGTTTCACAAATGTCATTTTCTGTTACTTCTAAAGCCATAAGCAGACCATAGTGCTACATCAACAACCATGATAGTCCGACCTTCTCTGATTTAATTTCCTTCTCAAATCCTCCAAACTGGAGGTTACTCAATAACATCTGGAAAGTAGCATGATGAGGTTATGGAAATCCAAAAGCTCGGGATTGGAATCCCAATCCCAGTTTTGGCTCTTACTAGGGCTCTCTGACCTTCAGCCTCTTCATCTGGAAAATGGGAATTGAATCTATTTTCAGGGTTGTTGTAAGAATCACATAAGATCATGCATGATGCTTATAAGAGCAAGTGAAATAACAGTACCATAACTACTTTGACCTAGGGAGACAAGTTAAAGGTGTCACAAGGGAAGTCTCATGATATCTATCTTTGTGCCTAAGGAAAGATCCATTTCCTACCCAGACCTCGGGCCCAGAGAGCTGCTTCACACTAAAGGGGATTAAAAAGCAGGATATATTACATATATTGAGAAGAAGAAAAGCCTCCCATGGAGGAGATTTGATAAAGACCTCATACATAGACACCATGCTTTGAATAAGCACAAACAACGACACTAAGACCTTTTCTATAATCAGTAACATTGGCCATGAAGAAACAATTAACATCCCAGTTCATATCCTATGTGACCCAAGTAGTGTGGGGCATTTGAAAGAGAGTCCAGACTGAACCAGAACTTTGGCTCAGCCGCAATGGCAAAGGGTTCTCAGCAGCTCACTAATGAAAAGGAACAAAAGACAGGGAGCCGGAACCCATTCTAGGGCCATTGACTGTAAATAGAATAACCCAGAGTGAGAGCACAACACAGTCATTCTCAACAAATCCTACTGTCATTATCATAACGTCCTCAGATAAAGAATCCTCTATGTGAGGGTGCAGTGTCAGGTACTTGGACCACATGTTCCAAATATGATTATCTGAGTTAATTAATTGGGGCACGGAGTGGGTCAAACATGAAAAACAGCCCATTCATAGAATGCTGTCTTATTGAGGCTCAATTATGTTTAGGAAGCCATATATCACAGTAGCACCTGAACAGTACTTTACACAGTGTCTAGCACAGAGTAGGAGCTCAATAAATGTTAGTCATTCCCCAAGAGAGTGTTTCATGGTTCTCCAAAAACATCTTACTCTTCTGTAATTCTACGCATTGGTCATGCCACTCCAGCACATCCAGACTGAAGTCTCCTCAACTCTCTTTTTCTATCTCTAAGTAATATCAATGTTTCAGGACTCAGCTTTAATCCTACTTCATCTGGGAGGCCTCCAACCACCCTAACCTATAGTAATTTCTTCCTCCAACAAGTTACCTAGGAATAAATCAAACTCTGATGTCTTAAATTTTTTTTTAATTATATTGTAATGAAAGGTATGCTTTCTTCCTGGTCCTCTCTCTTCCCCTTTCTGTCTCCTGAGTGATGCCAGAGCATCTGGAAAGGCCAATATGGCAAAGCCAAAAGATGGAAGAAGATGAGTCCTGAATCACAGTTTGAAGCAGAGTCACCCAACCCATATCAGTCTGTGTAGTAAGCAAGAAATAAACATAATATGCTAAGTCACTAATATCTGGGGGGTCGTTTGTTGCACCAACTAATCTTAATTAACCTAATTGTGAAAATTAAAGTAAATATGATATTTAAGTCACTCATAAGTGTGCTAGGCACAGAGATCTCTCAATAAATACGTTTTTCCCCTTCCTCTTCAGTCTTGGAGAAGATGGTAGAATATTGTGTTTGTCTACTGACAATTAGCCTTCTGGACATGGACTCTAATTCATGCACAATACAGCCAGAGTCCAGAAGTTGATGAGGTAATGGTAGAATGGAATAAATATCTACAAACATTTAAAGTCCTATCAAGTGAGACTAAGGTTCCATTTCTCAATCACTGTAGTCTTTGCTTATATGTATCCATTCATAATAGCCAAAATTTAGTATTGTCAGATGGTTCTAAGATGTATTTTTTTCATATTTTAACATATGAAATTGGGATGTAATTTCAGTCAATGGCATCTTTGCATTGTGTCATAGTTTAACTGAACGCATGTTTTCTTTTTTATGAAGTCACAGGGCATCTTACAATCTGTGGCATCTTAAATTTAATGAAATATGGTATTGGGCACTTAACTGTATGTCAAGTACACTTCTAGGTTCTTTTTATAAGTTAATTTATTTCCAAAAAAAATTTCAAAATAATTACTACTACTATTATCCCCATTTTGAAGACATGGAAATGAAGATCCAGAGATTCAATAATTTGCTACTGTACATAGCTAGTAAGTTGAGTGAGGGTAATGACTGTACCCTCTCTTTAAGGAAATCCATACTATGCCACTATGTTTTAGCATCTGATTTTTACTTGAAAATTGATTTCTCTTCTTATAGAGAAAGTTCACATAGGAATTTTATGTACAGCAATATGGTACAACATATATCTTCAAATACTTCTTCATAAGAAGAATTTTAAAGGATTGATAAAGATGTTTTAACATTTTTAAAATTTTAAAGGATTGATAAAGATGTTTTAATGTTTTTAAAATGTATCACTTAGCTGGCAAAAATGTAGGAAATCTGGAGAAACCAAAAGGAAAGCAAAAGCAGGAACCAATAATAACAAGCAAGAGTGGAAGGCAGTTTTTGCCCTGAGAATATCTGCTGAATGCTGTATTCCCTAAGCTTCTTTTCCATGTATGTATGGGGTAGGGCAGACAAGGGACAAATCCTAGGGGCTAGGGAAACAATAAAATAGTGGTCTAGAAGGTCAGAAACCCAATGCAAAGGTGAATGAGAAATAAATCTCCTATTCAGAAGGTGCAAGAAAAGTTGTCTTTCCCAACTTTGATGCTGGGTTAAAGGGAAGTAAAGTCTCTCCTGAGATTAATGACCACAATATGACCTTCAGAAAGGTTTGTAGCCTGAATTCACATTATCTATGAAGGGAAAAAACTCGATTAGAGAATTTAGCTTCAAGAAATAAAAGACAGTCTTGGAAACATTTTCAAGGAACAGAGGCTATAAAATATGATCAAGCAGATTTCAGAAAGAACCAGATAGAACTTATATAAATTTGAAATATAATAATTAAAGTGAAAAACTCATTGGACAGATTAATCACAGCTAAAGATTAGATTGGTGTATTAAAAGACAAAACAAATGAAATAATCTAAAATGCAGCCCGGAGAGAGAAAGAGACAAAAAATACGAGAGAACTAAAGCTAAGGAATAGAAAGTAAAATAGCCTCACAAGTATTTACTCAGATTTCTAAAGGGAGATAAGAGAGAGAATAGGGGGAAAAGTGATATCCAAAAAATAGTGGCTGAAACATTTCTCAAAATTTTTGAAAGACAAAACAACTTTCAAATTCAGAAATCCCAATGAATCCCAAGCAGGAAAAATGCAAAAGATATACATACCCTAGATAACTCATAAGACTAAGGAGCACAAAAGACAGAGAAGTTCTGAAAGCATCCAAAGGTAAAAAGAGAGACAGAGACAGAGAGACAGACAGAGAAAGAGAGAAATTAGATTTACAGGTGACCATTAAATAACAGTGATGAAAGTCAGGAGAGAGTGGAAAAATATCTGATTACAGAAAATAATTATCCTAAAATTCTATCCCCAAAGAAACTCTCTTTCAAGAATAAGAAGGAAATAAGTACATTTTCAAACAAGTAAAAATCCCACACCAAAGGAAATTCTAAAGGAATTATTTCAGGCAGAAAGAATGTAATGTCAGAAGGAAGGTTTCAAATATAAGAAAGAATGATGAGTAAACTTACGTTTACTATGTGAGTAAATACAAACAAACCTTGACTGTAAGAAACAATAATAATACCTCATTTGTGGGATATGGAAAGAAAGAGAAATCTCAAATATGTATATGTAAATTCAGAAGGGGATGACTAAAGTAAGTTAAAGTGTTCTAATTTTCTTTTATTTGGGAGGAGGAAAATAGAAATGTAAATTAACTTTAGCCTTATTAGGTTATTATTAATGCTATAATATTTAGGGTAACCAACCAAAAGAATACACATAGAGGTAGAGATAGATATTACCCTTCAAATATGTAGATGGGGAAAAAAACAAGTAATAAAAAAAATCCAAAAGAGGAAAGAAGTGTGGGGTGGGGGTGGGGGTGTATCAGTGAATAATAGTAATGACAGTAAGGAGAGAGAAACTAGACTAGCCACTTGTAAGCAAAGATTATAAAGCATGCATTACAGACAGAGAGAGAGAAAGAGAAAAAAGAGAAGGAGAGAGAGAGAGAGAGAGAGAGAGAAGGAAAGAGAGAAAGTGTGCTATGTGCTGGCTACAAGGAATATCCCTAAAACAAAAACACCCGAAACAGCTTTAAGTTAAAGACAACAAATGATATACCATAGAAATATTTACCTAAAGAATTCTGGTGTTAATGTATTCATATGATACAAAACAAAGTTTAAGATAATAAGCATTATAGAGGTAAAGAGATGCACTACATAAAAATAAAAAGTTCAGCCTATCAAGAAGATATAATAATGACACACATAATAACAATAATACAGATATACAAAATAAAAACTGATAAAATTTCAAGGAGAAATGAACGAGTTCAGAATCACAGATGGAGATTCCAACACAATTCTGTCATTGATTGACAGCTCAAGCCAAAAAAATATCAGTAAAGATACAGAAGATTTGAATGTCACAATTAAGTTAGAGTTAATGTTTATGAACAGAACACTGCATTCAACTTATCAGGAATACACATTCTTTTCAAGGATTCATGAGTCATGATTTTTTTTTAATGACTAGTGACTGGATCTTAAAGCAAGTTTCAGCAATTTTCAAATGACTGGTATCCTACAGATTGTAATCTCTGCCCCAATATGAAGACCTCCATATGTTTGGATATTTTAAACACACAAGTCATAGGTCAAAGGAGAAATTATAACAGAAATTAGAAAATAAACATGAATGCTTATGAAAACATACATATAAAAATCATATAGTATAGGGGCTTCCCTGGTGGCACAGTGGTTAAGAATCCGCCTGCCAATGCAGGGGACATGGGTTCAACCCCTGGTCCGGGAAGATCCCACGTGCTGTGGAGCAACTAAGCCCGTGCACCACAACTACTGAGCCTGCATTCTAGAGCCCGCAAGCCACAACTACTGAGCCCACATGCCACAACTACTGAGTCCACATGCCACAACAACTGAAGCCCACGCGCCTAGAGCTCATGCTCCTCAACAAGAGAAGCCACCGCAATGAGAAGCCTGTGCACAGCAACAAAGAGTAGCCCTCGCTCAACCACAACTAGAGAAAGCCCATGCACAGCAATGAAGGCCCAATGCAGCCAAAAATAAATAAATAAAAATAAATAAATTTTTTTAAAGTACTAAAAAATTTTTAAAAATAAATCGTATAGTATACTGATAAGTAAAATTAAGAGCAAAAATTGCATGCTTAAATTAGAAAATATGAAAATTGGAAGAATTCTAACTTCTAACAACATGAGAAATTTTGAAAAGAAGAGAATAATTTCAAAGAAAGTAGCAAGAGAAAAATAGTTAAGATAGAAGCAAACATTAAGCAAAACACAACAAAAACACAAAACAAAACATAAACACAAATGAAATGACCAATAGCGTTCGTTTTCGAAAACAAATAAAATAGAGGAACTACTGGTAAGATCAGAAAAAAGAAAGGAAACACAAAAAATCAATATTAGCAATAAAAGTGAGTCTATTACTACAAATGCAGCAGAAATAAAAGAATATGGTGGATAATATTATATGGACAAGAATATTCTGCAATATCACTGAAATCATAAATAAACTAGATAAATTCCTTTAAAAATACAATTTACCAAAAATGACTCAAGAAGAAATAGATCTATACCTACTGAATAAATTAATCAATAGTTAAAACTCTTCCCTTAAGGAAAACACCAGGCACAGAGAAGTTCACAGATGAGTTTCTATCATTCAAAGGAAAGATAACTCTTCCTTTGTCAAGATCTTCCGAAGAATAAGAATAAAAGAAAACATACTTCATTTTATAAGACTGACGTAATTTTGATACTGAAACTAAAGCACACAAGATAGGAAATCTTTAGGACAACCTCATGTATAGACATAGACAAAAATATAATAAATAAAATATTAGTAAACAGAATCCAGCTATATATATAAAAAGAATAATAAATCATGGCCAAGTTGGGTTTAGCCTAAAAATACATGGCTGCTTTAACATTAGAAAATAGATTAATGAAACTCACTACATTAGTAGGTAAAAGAAGAAAAACCTTATGATCATCTCAATAGATGGAGAAGAATAATTTTATAAAATTCAACAGCTGTTCATAACAAAACCTTTAGAAAACTAGGAGTAAAAGAGACCTTCCTTAAACTAATTAAAGGGCATCTATTGAGAAAAAAATATACAGGAACAACATATTTAATGTTGAAAGCATTTCCTGTGAGGTCAGAAACAAAATTAAAATGCCACCTCCCACCAACTTCTATTCATTATTGTATTAAAATCTTAGCTAGTGTAGAAAAAAAGAAAATGTATAAAAATGGAAAGAAACAAAACCATCATTATTCACAGTTGATATGACTTTCCACAGGGCTTCCGCAACAGCACACAGCCAAGGGGGTGAGTGGAGGCTGAAGTTGGCCTCTGCTGTGACCACTCAGCCACACTCACTACACAGGGCTGGGTCCACCAGACACAGACCTGCAGTTCACATGGCAAGCCAAGTCTCCATGGGTCTATGTCTTCCCAGACATGGTATCTTTCCCTAATTCCTATAAAAATGTACCATGAACTAGCAAGTCACCCTCATTACCAATGTGGAAAGACCAAAAGTATCTACAAATAAATTATTTTAATTCATGTAAAGGCTTAGAAAGGTGGCTAAAATATATATACACAAAAGTCAATTATAGTCCTAGACACCAGCACAAAAATAAAATGAAATTTAGAAGAGAGGGCATTAACAAAAGCAACAAAGATATATAAGGTATACAAAAATTAATCTTAAAATGTGCAAGTCCCTTATTGAGAAAATGATAAAATATTGTTAAAAGATATTAAAGAAGGCCAAAATAAATGAAGAGGTATCTCATGTATATAGACAGGAAAATGTCAATTCGCCATAAATTGACCTATAGATTCCATGCAATCCCAATCAAATCCCCACAATGTTCTTTCCTAGCACTTGATGAGTAAACCCAAGATTACTACTGAAAAAATAAAGAAATTGGGAGGACTTTTCCTGCCAGATAGTAAGATTTATTTTCAAACAGTAAATACAATGTGATATTGACCCTGGAATAAACTTAGAGAATTGAATAGCAAGCCCCAAAATAGACCAAAGCAAGTGTGGAAACTTGATTAATGAGAGAGGAGAGGGAAACAGGAGAGACAGAGTGAAAGCACATACGTACATCCCAAAGCATAAGCAGAAAGTGAATTGGGAGGGGTTGGGGGTGATTCCCACTGTTGCTCCTGCCTGGTATATGAGGGGAGAGCTCCTTCTTGCCCACACTTATTGCCCCTGAGCCTCCCTCTTGCCCCAGAGCAAAGACTGAGCTGGTTTGGGCAAGAGAGAAACAGCTAAGAGGGTTGCTCTCAGAACCCCCTTCTGCAGACAGAAAAGCCCAGCCCATCTCCAGGAAAAGCATATGAGAAAGCTTCTGAAAATGAGAAATGGAATGTTAATTAAGAAGACCTGGTATATGATCCTTTTAATGTGCTATTAAATTCAGTTTGAGTAATCAAGTGGGATTTATCCTGAGATGTAAGGAGGGTTCAACATACACATATCAATAAATATAATATACCACATTAATAGAAAAAAGGATAAAAACCATATGTTCCTCTCAATAGATGCAGAAGAAGCATTTGACAAAATCTGACGCCTTCTCATGAGAAAAGCTCTCAACAAATTGAGTATAGAAGGTGCATACGTCAACATAATAAAGGCCAGATATGACAAACTCACAGTTAACATCATATTCAATGGTGAAAGTTTGAAAGCTTTTCCTCTAAGATCAAGAACAAGACAAGGGTGCCCACTGTCACCACTCCTATTCAACATGCTACTAAAAGTCCTAGCCAGAAAAATTAAGCAAGAAAAAAATAAAAGACATTCAAATCAGAAAGGAGAAGTAAAACTGTCTCTGTTTGCAGATGACATAATCTTACATATAGAAAACCCTGAAGACTCCACCAAAAAGCTGTTAGAACTAATAAATGAATTCAGTAATTTTTTTTTGTTTCAGGATACAAAATCAACATGCAAAAATCAGTTGCATTTTTATACACTAACTACAGACTATTTGAAAAATAAAGAAAACTATCCCATTTACAATAGCATCAAAAAGAATAAATTACTTAGGAATAAATTTAGCCAAAGAAGTGAAATATCTGTACACTGACAAATAAGACATGGATGAAAGAAACTAAAGAAGACACAAATAAATGGAAGGATAGCCCATGTTCATGGAGGAGAAGAATTAATATTGTTAAAATGTTCATACTACCCAAAGCTATCTACAGACTCAATGTAATCCCCATCAAAAATCTAATGGTGGGCTTCCCTGGTGGCACAGTGGTTGAGAATCTGCCTGCCAATGTGGGGGACACGGGTTTGAGCCCTGGTCTGGGAGGATCCCATGTGCCGCGGAGCAACTGGGCCCGTGAGCCACAACTGCTGAGCCTGCGCGTCTGGAGCTTGTGCTCCACAACGGGAGAGGCTGCGATGGTGAGAGGCCCGCGCACCGCGATGAAGAGTGGCTCCCACTTGCCACGACTAGAGAAAGCCCTCGCACAGAAGCAAGGACCCAGCACAGCCAGAAATAGGTATGAATAAATAAATAAATTAAATTTTTAAAAAAATCTAATGGCATTTTTAACAGAAATTTTTTTAAAAATCCTAACATTCATATAACACTACAAAAGACCCCAAATAGCCAAAGCAATATTGAGAAAGAAGAACAAAGCTGGAAGCATCACACTTTCAGATTTCCAACTATACTACAAAGCTATAGCATCAAAACCATATGGGACTAGCATAAAAACAGACACATAGACCAATGGAAAAGAATCAAGAACCCAGAAATAAACCCCTGCATATATGGTCAACTAATATTTGACAAGGAAGCCAAGAATACTCAAACGAGAAAAGAGAGTTTCTTCAATAAATGGTACTGGGAAAACTGGATATTCATATGCAAGAGAATGAAATTGGACCCCTACATTTTACCACTCACAAAAATTAACTCAAAATGAATTAAAAATTTAAATGTCTTGTAAAGCAATTATACTCCAATAAAGATGTTAAAAAAAAAAATTTAAATGTCAGTCCTAAAACTCTAAACCTCCTAGGATAAAAGTCCCTTGACACTGGTCTTGGCAATGACTTTTTGGATCTGACACCAAAAGCATAAGCAACAGAAGTAAAAATAAACAAGTGGGACTATATCAAACAAAAAATTTCTGAACAGCAAAAGAAACAAGTGAAAGGCAACCTACAGGAAACTGGGAAAAATATTTGCAAACCATTTAACTGCTAAGGGGTTAATATCCAAAATATATAAGAAGCTCATACAGCTCAATAACAAAACAAAACAAAACAAAAAACTAATTGAAAAAATGGTCAGAGGGCTTGAATAGACATTTTTCCAAAGAAGACATACAAATGACCAACAAGTATATGAAAGGTATTTAATGCCAATCATCAGGAAGTGCAAATCAAAATCACAATGAGATATCACCTCATACATGTTAGAATGGTTATTATCAAAAAGACAAGATACAAGCGCTGGTGAGGATGTGGAGAAAGGGAACCACTGTGCACTATTAGTGGAAATGTAAATTGGTGTAGCCACTATGGAAAACAGTATGAAGTTTTCTCAAAAAAATTCAAAATAGAACTACCATGTGATCCAGCAATTCCACTTCTAGGTATGTCTGAAGGAGATGAAATCACTATCTCCAAGAGATATCTGCACCCCTATATTCCTTGCAGCATTATTCGCCATAGCTAAGACATGGAAACAACCTAAGTGTCCTTCAATGAATGAATGGATAAAGAAAGAAAGAAAAAGAAAAGAAAAAAAATATATATAATACACATATATATCACAATGGGATATGATTCAGCCATAAAAAAAGAAGGAAATCCTGCCATCTGTGACAACATAGATAGCCTCTGAGAGCATTATGCAAAGTGTCATATAGAGAAAGACAAACACTGTATAACCTCATTTATATGTAGAATCTAAAAAAGCTGAACTATAGAAACAGAAAGTAGATTGGTGGTTGCCCGGGGCTGAGGGTTAGTGCATATGGGGAGATATTGATTGAAGGGTACAAATTCTCAGTTATAATATGATTAAGTTCTGGAGAGTTAATGTATGCATGGTGACTATAGTTTACAATACTGTATTGTATATTTGAAAGTTGCTAAGAAAGTATTGAATAGATCTTCAAAGTTTTCACCACATGAATAAAAAGGTAACCATGTGTGGTGATAGATGCATAACTAACCCTATTGTGGTAATCACTTCACAATAAATATGTATATCAACTGATCACATTATACACCTTAAACTTATAAAATGCTATATGTCAATTACAGCTCAATAAAGCTGGGAGAAAAAGGAAAAAAAAAAAAAAAGAAAGACCTGGGCTTTGCCGGATACCCACCACCCTGCTAAAATAGTCTACGGCAGACAAGAACACAGGATCATCAGTGAGAAAGCTGCTGCAGAGGGCCTACTTTTTGCCCTGACCTGCCTTTGCATAAGCAGGCAGAGTGGCCAGCACAGCCCCTCACTACTGTGCCTGGGTTGGGTGGGCTGCCCCAGGCTAAGAACACTTCAGCCTACATGGTACAGGTATGCGGGGGCAGATGCTGTCATCCTGGTACTTGTGCCACCTCATGAACACTACAACCCCCATCCCATGCAGCCTTTAGAACTCCCTTTCCAAACCCAAAGGGTAGCACAAAAGAACATAAGCCAACAGCCAAGAAACCTGCAACCTCATCTCAGCTCTGCCAGCAACTAACTTTGTGAAGTTCATCAAACTACTTAACCTCTCTGGGCCTCTTTTTTCAAATGCAAACTGGAAATAATATATCTTTGATTACCTGGCACAGTTGTTATAAAGGCTGAAATACAACTAGAAGATTACACTGCTTTGTATCCCTATACAAGGTCATAAAAATAAGAGGGATTTTGTTAGTCAATATGGAAATAAGAGCCTCTTAAAAGAACCAAAGGCGGAATTTCAGGCAAAGTAAAAGAGACCTGGGCGAGGATAGAAATCTCAAAGTTAGGGTCTTAACCAAAATTCCTTTTGGTATTATGTAAGCAAGTTACATGGAATATCATAGGACAGGTCCTCAGGAACCCTCTTTTCCAAACCTGTGGTTCATGAAAAGGAAACTGAGGTTCAGAGAGGGCAAAAGACTTGCCCAAGTCACAGAGTAAATTTGTACCTAAACCCAGACTAGAATCCAAGTTTCTTCTTCCCTTCCTCTCAGGTTCTGTTCAAAACCTGGCCTAGTCCACGATGCTACCTTCGAGAGGGTGATGACCCCACACCTGAAGAAAACCCCACTGCCTCCCCCAGGACATTCACTGAGGGATGCCAAACTCAGGACACTTATTTTCCTGGGTCTACAGGTTCAGTGTGCTGATGCGTATAACTCATTCCGCTCTGGAAATCCCTCTGCCAGCGCCATAGTGCAAGACAAACAGATTGTGTTGACCAAGAGCTTAAGAACCAATTACTCATCCAGCACAGATGCAGGGGTCTGGGCTGGCAGGAGCTATAGCTTGAATCCCTCTGACTTTTCAGGAAACTGTCTCCAGCTCAGCCCCCCTACCCCCTGACTAGGATCCTGGATGTGAGGATGGAAGCACAGCAAAGGACAATTCCATCTGAAATCCTGCTGTTAAGTCATAGACTTCTGCATGCTGTGGGGAAAGAACAGGACCTCTTCTTAAAACTGTGGCCTTCAGCTCCTTGGGACAGCAGGGTTGGGCTGAAAACAAGTGGGTTTGGTGAAATCGCTGGGGGCCCAGCTGCAGGCCAGACCAAGAACTGCACTTTCACCCCAAACATGCATCCCAGGTGCCCAGCTAGCGACTGTGAAACCCCCTGTGGGCTGCTCTCTCAAGCTGGGCAGGGCCTCTCTCTCTTGCAGCGGCCTCAGGCCCAGAACACCCAGCCCCTCACCACACCTGTCACCTCTCCCTCTGGCAGGCACCCTTGTGACAGCAGCCCCCACACTCTCTCACATCCATGGTCCCTTTGCCGAGGGCTGTGAGTATGACTGAGGTAGAGATGGTCGCAGGCCAGGCCACATGAGTGCATGAGGGAGATCCAAAGCCCGGCTCTCCCCTACTCACAGGCAGCTCCTGCTCCCACATCTGAGACCAGTCTAACATCAGCCTCGGTCCAGGTCAAGAGAGCATCTGCTCTGCATCAGGCTGCAGCTAGATGATAGAGAAGTCGATGAAAAAAACAATTTCCTTTTTCTTAGAATTTCCTCTTCCACTGAAAGATTTATATATAAATGTGTAATTAAATAAGACATAGTAATTCCTCCAAGATGAGTTCAAATAAGATGCTTGACCTTTCTCTGCCACACATGCTCTATATGGCCTTGGACAATTTATGCCCCTTTTCTGGGCTTCCAATTTCCCATCTGTGAGAGGAGAGGGCTGGATTAGATAAGCTCTCTTCTGAACCAAATGTTCCTACAATCCAAGGACCCCCTCCCCAGAAGCTTCTAAAATAGTCATTTGTGGCCAGAGATGAGACCCAAACTCTTTTCTCCAGCTTGCTCTGCCCCAGAACCCAGGCTGCTCTGTGTTCTTTGCTCAAAGACAGCTTTGAGTTACAGGAGACATCTAGGGTTTTGTCCCGATGATGACCACTCACATCACCTGCTGCTTCTGTCGGCCATTATAGCCCCTACATCACTGTATCCCTGCCTGCTGTGCATCTGGGACCACCCAGCGTTCCCCCCAGCCTCAGGGTCCTTGGTGGCCATAAGGCCAAGCAGGCTCACCCAAGGCAATTGTCTTCTTGCTGGCTGCCCAGTCCCCAGCCTATTCTAATATTAGTTTCAGCCGCTTAAAACACAGCTCTCATTGTGACATCTCGCTGAAAATCTATTATGTCTCCCCAGTGTCCCTCAACTCAGGTCTGAACTCCTTAGCCTGGCACTCATGACTCTCCAGACCCTGTTTCCAGCCTACCCTGCCTCTTTGGGCCTTACCAAACTGTCCTTCCCGACATGTCCCTTATGTTCACGCTTCAAGGCAAGTTCCCTGCTATTCTTCAGGACTGACTTGCTGTCCCCACACATCAAGATTCAGCTTAAACGCGGCCTCCCCCTAGAAGCTTACTCTGACCCCCCAGACCACAGGACACCTAGAATCCTGAAGTTCTGACTGCTCCTCCCCCCAGCATTCACATAGCTTGCCCTTCCACTGCCTCCTGGCCTCTGTTTAAATATCTGCATATCAGAGAGAACCTCTTGACCCGGTATAAATGTACAAGTCCCCTCCTACCCTTGGAACCCCCTTACCATTCTTTATATTTCTCCACAGCACTCAGCACCACTTTGCATATATCAACCTGTTTACTATCTTCCCACATCAGAAAGCAGTTCTACTCGGGCATGTGTTTTGCTCACTGCTGTATCTCCAGTGCCTAGAACAATGCCTGGCATAGAGTAGGTGCTAAGTAGATCGTTGTTGAATGAATGAGTGAGAGAGGGAATGAGGGAATGAGTCTGTAACTTAGATCCTGGGCATCTTCGGGCACTTTTCCAAGGTGCTCTTATCTGATGTGGCTGCCATTGTCCTATGTCTGCTCAGCCCCAACCCTGTCTGATGTCACGGCAGATGGACAGCGCCCATTCTGTGGGGCTCTTTGTAAATGACAAACCTCAGAGAACTGAAAGAGCAGCTTCCGGAGGGGTGGGGCCAGGATTAGTCTACTGCCTGGTTTCTAAATGCCACATTTTAAATCCCACTGTCCCGCCTTCCCCCCAGCCTCTCTGCAAATTCCACAGGGTTAAAAGGGCAATCCTGGTAGAAAATGAAGAAGAAAACAAAAGTGTCCTCTTCTCCATGGTGGGGCTCATGGGCAGCTGTGTCTCTCTTTCCCTTTCAAGCCTGAGCCCCAAGTATCTCTGCAGAGCCCAGCTACCACCTTCTACCTCTCTGATCAAGGAGCTTAATTCCTAAGCTCTCATCACCATTGAAAGAGGGGACGGGACACTAGAAAAGCAGGAGGTGAAATAAGAGGAGCAGTTGGTGTGGTGGCATCTCTCTCTCTTCCTGGTAACTCCCTGCAAGCACACACGGCCTTCGACCAGTAAAGTGACACCTCCCCACCCTGACGTCTCCTCATCTGGGCTCCTGGGCTGTGAGGACCATATGAAAGAGGGATGAAGGAGAGGGTAGGGAGGGTGACTCATCAGCCTTGAGTCCTGCTACAGATCCAACATAAACTCTTGTTTGTGGATGGATACATGCGGTTGGGCAGGTAAGTGACTGAGTGAAGGCGAAACAGATATTGAACGAGTGAGTGAGGAATGCAGGAGTGAGTGAGCTGGAGTGACTACTGGCATCTTTGCAAGGAGAGCTCACTGGACTTAGTAAGACCCTCTCTGAATTCTCTTTTAGACCTATATCTAGTGCAGTCTCAGGGGTGGGGAGAAGGTTGGCAATTCCTGACCCATGTGAATCATGCACGTAACTCTCAAGTTCCAAGGAGCCTTCATAAATGTTTGTTAAATCCTTCGTAGCAGCCAAGGAGCCAGGTCAAACCACCTGGAGGCCCCTCAGATCTCCTGTATCCTCTACAAACCAGAAAGGGGGGTACAGCTCAGGGATGCCATGTGATTTAGCTATCTTCTCCAGGAGCTCCTTAGAATTGCCCAGGAATTAGCTGTCACCTATCACCAGTCCCCTCAAAGCTCTTGAATGACAGTCTAATTTGTTTGCCCAGAAGACGGTAAGATGTTTGGGGGGGGCAGACGTGGTTGAGAGGTACCTCAAATGTAACATGTCCTAAAATGAATTATCTTTCTCCCCAAATCTACTTCTCCCCTAGAATTTTTATTCTACTGAATGGCACCACCAGCTGGTTGCTCAGCTGATAAAACTTCATTCATTCATTCATTCATCCATCCAACAAATATTTGTGACATGTGTCAGTAACATGCTAACTACTAGGATAAAGCAATGAGCAAAACTCATCATCAAATAGGAAAAGTAAACATTAATTATCATGAAAAAATTGTAAATAAATGTAAAATCACAACTATGATAAAGCCTTGAAGGTGGTACATGGTGTTGTAAAGCCCTATAAAATGGGATTTGACCTAATCATGGAAGTGACAGCTGAGCTGAGAGCTGAGATATAAGTAGGAATTCAGTAGGTGAAGACACGAAGGAAGAGTGTTCTAAGCAGAAGAACAGCAAATGCAAAGGCCTGTGGCCTTGCCAACTGACAAGCCCAAGGGACTGAGACAAGGCCAGGAGAGAGGGTGAAGAAAGAGCTGGGTGAGAGGGTGTAGGAGTGGAGGCAGGGGTCAGACAAATTAGACTTTGTAGGCTTATTAAAGAGGTTGATCTTTAGCTTAAGATCAACAGGAAGCAACTGAAGTATTTTTAAGGAGGGAAATGACCTGAGTTGTGTTTTTTTTTTAAAAAAAACTTTTTTAAAAAAATTAATTTATTTTATTTATTTTTGGCTGTTTTGGGTCTTTGTTGCTGCGCTTGGGCTTTCTCTAGCTGCGGCGAGCGGGGGCTACTCTTCGTTGTGGTGCACAGGCTTCTCATTGCTGTGGCTTCTCTTGTTGCAGAGCCCGGGCTCTAAGTGAGCAGGCTTCAGTAGTTGTGGCGCACGGGCTTAGCTGCTCCGTGGCATGTGGGATCTTCCCAGACCGGGGCTCGAACCCGTGTCCCCTGCATTGGCAGGTGGATTCTTAACCACTGCACCACCAGGGAAGCCCATGAGCTGTGTTTTAAAATACATTTGGCTGCTGTGTGACAACAAATTGGAGGGAGTATAAGTAGACCAGTTAGGAAGTTCTCACAGTAGTCTGGTAAGATGAAAATGGTGCCTTGAACTAGAGTGATACTGGTGGAGACGGAGAGAAGTGACGGATTGGGGAGAGATTTTCAAGAGAACAGCAACAGACTTGGTGGTGGATTGTATATGAGCTTTGAGAGAGAAAGGTGTTGAAGATGATTGCCAGCTCTCTCTGACTTGTGCAGCTGTATAGATGAAGGAGCCATTCAATGAGATCTGAAATACCTGGAGAGGACCACATATGAATAGGACACTGCCGAGCAAGAATGCAGAAATTCCGTTTTGGACACACTCAGCTTGACAGACCTTGGAGATGTCTATCTCCCTCCTTCGTCTCCCTCACCTTCTGCATTCAACCAGCTACCTGATTCTACTTCCTCTCTTGCCTGTCTATTTCAGGTCCTTGTAATTATTTCCTAGATAATTGAAAGAATCTCCAGGCTCTCTCTCCTTCTAATCCATCCTTTCCACACTGTAGGTCTTTCTAAATACCGCCGCCTCGAACAGTCCCTCCCTCACCACCCATCTAAACCACACTATCCTCTCACTCTCTGTCTCAATCACTTGAGTTTTTCTTTCTAAAAACCTATAATAATTTGTTTTATTTTTTTATTAAAGAAATAAATATGGACATATAAGTATATACCCTAGCTCTGTTTGCTAAGAGGGCATAAATGCAATGACACACCAGTAACAGGGAGCACATGTAGCCCCAGGTCTTGGTTTCTAATACTATTCTTCACTAAAAGGATCCAGGGCTCCTTGGAGAAATGACTAATTCCAGGGCTGGAGCAAGGAAAGAACAAAATGAGCCTGGAACATCTTGCTAGAGCAACAGTAACCAAATGCTCAGAGAATCATGGGGAAAAGTCAAAAGAAACAAGAGCCAGTCTGAGAACCTCCCACTGATCAAATCTTGTACATTTCGAACATCAAAATAAAATATACAAATTGATTAAACCCATTGAATAAATTAATTAAGAATTTATGAGTTCATAGTAATGAAGGAAGGGAGGAAAGGAGGGAGGGAGGAAGGGAGGAGAGAGATAAAGAGAAAGAGAGAAAGAAAGGGAGAAGGGAAAGATCTTTCCTACAGAAAAATGCCAACTAATAAATACAGAAGAAACGATGGATTCAAAAGTATCAATGATGATAAAATTAGTGATTAAACGTTTGATGAGGAACAGGATGTTTACAAAACCTCGAAGTATCTCTCCACAAATTACTTACTGATTACTAAGGGGAAAACAGTAATTTCACAGGAGAAACTGGTGAACCGTCACCTCAAGCAAGTGACGAAAGCTTCCATCACCAGCACTGGGACAGTCCCCGCAGCCTGTGCTTGCTGGTATGCTAACCTCACTTCATCGTACTCCTGCCCAACATGCATAGCTTGAATCCAGTCATGTAGAACCATCAGATAAACCCAAATGGAGGGATATTCAACATAATAACTGGCCTATACCATTCAAAACACAAAGGTCAAGAAAGATAAAGCAGAGGAATTGCTCTGGATTAAAGAAGACTGAGGAGACATGATAACAAAATGCCATCTGTGGCTTGGACCCTGAACGGGGCGAGGGAGACAGGAGAGCTATAGAGACATTATTGGGACACAATTGTATTGTAGTAAGAGTATATCTTTTTTTTAAGGAAATACACACTTAAGTATTTACGGGCAAAGAGGCACCATGTCTCCGATTTACTCTTAAACTGATCAGAAATATGAATATTTTATAGGTATTCTTATACATGTATGTATTCATATATACATATACATGATAAAACCATAAATATATAATTATAATAAATGAACAATAAAGTATAAATTATACAGATAATTGAAATATACATAAATAATAAAAAATAATGTATTTTTATATTGTTGGAGAGAGAAGGAATGAAAAAAAATGAAGTAAATGCAGTGTCTTGTAATCAATTAAGGGATACAGATAAAGATGGATTTCTTTTACCAGTCTTGCAAATTTTCATTAATTTGATATGATATCAAAATTAAAGGTGACATAAAATTGTTTGTTTTTATGTTTGCTGAATGAATAAGTGAGCCCATATCCAACCATGACCCTCCCCAGCTTAAAATACCTCAGGGGCTGCCCACAACTGTCATGATAAAAATCAAAACACCTCAGCACAGCCATCAAGGCCTGACACTCGACAGCCCTTTGTAAAGTCTCCCATCTCTCTCTCATCAATACTGACCAGTACCCTCACTGCCTCAAGTCCCCCAAGCTTACCACACGAGGCAACATTTCTGTGCCTTCGCATGTGCTGGTCTCTCAGCCTAGAAAGCCCTCCTCTTATCCTCCTGGAATCTTCCTGTTATCTTTCCAGATCCAGACCAGGAATTTTCACCTCTGGTAAGGCCTCCCTGATTGCCCCAGTTAGGGGTGACACTTCCTTTTCTGATAAACTAATACCTGCCATGATCATGTCCCACAGACAGGCTTGTCACTGTTTGTTCACAATCCTGTCTTGCCTTGAGGACTGGGATATTCCCAACACCTGTATGCCCAGTGCTCTGCACGGGTCCTGGCACATGACAGGATCTCAGTTAATACTACAGCATGGATACATGAAAAATAGTGACTAAACTTTCTGCATCCTCCAAGAGAGCTCCCTGACTTCAGTCTCTTTCACGATCCTCAAAAAATACAGAAGAATACGGGAAATTAGTTCTTCTAATTTTATGCATGAGGAAAGTGAGGCCCAGAGAGGGTAAGAGAAAACAATGTACCCAGAGGCTGAGCTAGAGCTGGAATCCAGATCTCTTGCCATCAGCCCAGTGTTCTTTCCGAGAAGGTAGGTGGGACAAGAAGGAAGAATATGTCATTTACAGTTGACCTGTTCTATGCTGGACACTACACTTCAATAAACTTTCCAGTGCTAGCATCACCACTGCATCATAAGGAACCCCTTTTTACAGACGTGGAAACAGGCTCCGAGTCAGATCTGTCTGACAGCAAAGCCCGTGCTCTTTTCTCTGCACATTGCCAGTATATACAGCCCACCTCTGACCCTCCATCAGAGGCAACAAGATGGCCTGAGTCAATCGTTCTGTCCCTCGACCATGTCTTTTAAACCAGCACCACACACAGACCCACAATGCAGCCCACACCCCCAGACGACAGGCTGCATTTCACATGGTTTCCAAACCCAGGATATTTGGTTTGTAAGACAAAACCTCCATTTCTCCAGCAGAAAGTGAACACTATACACAATTACCCAGCCAAATTGCTGACGCCTAGACACTGCCTCACGCCGAACAGGGTCTGGTCTGCCCAGAGACATCCTCAGAGGATCCAGGACTCCCCCAGAGCTTGGCACTGAGGGCACCATGTAGCAGGAAGAGAGGAGACTGGGCTGACTGGATCACAGTGTCTGGGTGTAGGCTCAGTCCCCAGAGATTGCTCCAGGGAAGAAGTGAAGACACAGAAGCCCACCCCAAGGGAGTGGCTGGCAGGGAGGGGGCGGGCTTGGCAAGGGCATCCCTGCCCGGCCTGGGAGGCCTTCCCCACCCCACCCCTGCTTCCCACAGAGCAGCAGTCTCCATCTGAGGCTGGAAAGGCCAGTGATGCTGATGATATTCAGGTCCTAGAGCCAGAGAAGGCAAGCCCTCAGCTCTTCCCCAGTTGGCCCAAAGGCCTGGACTTCCCTGCTTTCAGGGCCTTTGAACTGGGGAGTGGTCAGTGGCCCACAGACCACAGTCTTCACCACAGACTCCAGCATCAGACAGACCTGGGATGAAATTGTTGCTGGCTCTGACCTTGGGCTAATCATTTAACCTTGCTGTGCTTCAGTTTCCCTATCTTTAAAATAGCAGCGCCTGTCTCCCAGCATTGTTCCAGAGGTTTCCTGAAACAAAAGATGCAAAGAGCCTAACAAGGGGGTTGGCCCTTAGTAGACACTAAAACATGCGAGTAACCGTGAGTAAGCCTTCCCCCACAGAAGTTCTGACCGCCTCACCCAGTGCTCTCTTGCTGGATTTTAAACCTGCTTTCACTTGGTTGAGCTTAAAGTCCAGGGAACACCCAGAATCCTCAGCAGAGATGCAATCAAGTCTTAGTCTTACCTTTTTGAGGTGGCATTTACCTGGGAAGGTACAAACCCGTCACCCGCACCAACCCACCAGCACACCAGCCGGTGCCAGGCATCTCCTGGGGCCTCAGGCCAATGATTTCTCCTCCCCTTTGTAACCAAGTGCTTCTGGGAGGATTAATCTTGAACATGGGAAACAGCTGCCAGCATCGGGTGACTTAATGCATACTGAGAAGCAAGATCTCAACACAGTGCCTGAAAGCCCACCACGAGAGTCCTTGTAAGTAATCTTTAGTGCTAAGCATTGCCCCCCACTCCTCCCCTCTCCAAATACTAATAGCCTTGGGCAGGCTAAAAGAATCAGTCTTAGAGTAAATTAGTTAGGGGTCTCGCCAACTTTGCAGTGTGGCTACAGCCCTGTCCTGCATTCAGATGACCCTGGTGACACACATCTCTTGCAGATAAGAGGTGACAATTGACTTTCTGACCACGTGGCAGACTTGAGAGCCCCTCATGGGGAAAAGGAAAAACTGAGCACTAGCCTATAGCCTCACAGATCCAGGGGAGGGGGCAGAAGGGCCCTTCGTGTGTGCCCATGCTCCTCATCCTGAGCTCCGGCTCCAAAAGGGCCATCCCTGATCACAGACCATGTGGTCCACATGGTCTCCTCTGAGGGAGGCAGAGCTTAGGTCCAAGAGACACAGACCTCTCAGCAGAGCCCTGAGCCTAGGCGGGGTCACATGAGGAAGGGGTGGCCATAGGGCCAGGGCCAGGCATAGGGCAGGGGTCAAACTCCTTCGGGCACCCAGACACTCATGCTTTTGAGACAGGGAGAAGCTGGCAGTTGAAGCAGTCAGAGGAGGGGACGTTTATCAATGGCCCAATTCATTCACAACAATCCCCATTGTCTGAGCCAGCACAGAGATGGGCATTTACTCCCAGAGCTGCTGGGAAGAAAAGCCCCAAGACATGGTCACAAATCAGAGCCCCAAAATACAGAAGCCAAAATTGAGACATATGGTTTGAAAACCAGATGAAATATTTGAAATTGGAGATGTCCCCCCAAAATCCGTGCAACATGGTTCTCATCCTCAGAGACCAATAGAATGCTTAATTGCTGATTGTTCATTTATTTATTCTGATCTCTTTCTATGAAGGATGTAGGAGTTTACAGTTAAAGATGGGTATACTATAAAGTTATTAAAGCAGAAATTAAAAGTCAAAGCCATGGTTCCAAAGAACACATTTACTAGGATGAACAAATATGATGACCTAAGAGCTTCCTGGCAGCCAGAGTAAGAAGGGAAACACACAGGTGATGTCATGAGCTCAGCAGTCACACAGACCTGTAGAAATCCCTTGAGCACTCTAAGCTTCAATTTCCTTGTCAGAGGAAAAAAAAAAAAGGGACTATTAACCTAATAAGGTTGCTGTGAAAAGTAAATGAAATAAAGCATGTATTATAGATTCAATAAATAGTGGTTGTTATTATTACCATTTTGGGGGTTGTCTGATTTCTCTTTTAAATTGGAACTATGTTACCTTAATAGGGTTGCCTTGATGCTCTATGAGTCCTAATTGTTGCTCTGAAATTCTGATTGGTAGGTATATGTATTTGATGAACTAAAACTGGGGAACCAGCCTGGGATTCACAGTGGGTACCTCATTTTTCCACTGGAAAGGAGCAAAGCAAAGGCTCTCCCTTTCAGCCTCGTCTGCAGATGGGAGACTCAAAACAGGGTTGACTAAAACCAAAAAAGAGAAGAAATCAGCCCAGCTCAACTCACTTCTCCTGCCTGTCAGATGACTGTCTGGGCCCAGCCCACAGAAGGCTCACTGCTTTTCTGCTGCAGGGGGAATCCAGAGAATAAACTAGAGCGTGGAGCAAATTACAGGTGCTGAGCTCTGCCTCAGATCCCAGACTGGCCCTGCTTGCCTTGCCAGACAGTCCTTTTCACTTCTAAAAAGGTAAGACTACTCCAAGAGCACCCTCAGTTCCAGATCAAATGGGACACTCTGAAGGCATTGTATCAACATCTGCCCTGACCCCCCAGCCAAAGCCCCCGGCTTAAGATATTTCCTACTAAAGCCAGTTTCTTAGATTTGTCCAAGGTGCCACATGTAGGCTAAAGGGGACCGAAAAGGGGGCCTAAAAGGCTGAGAGTGGGTCAAGCCAGGGGTGCATGTTTGTGCATATGCGTTTTGCCCACGGAGATACCTTTTGGATATGTGTTACTGTCCTCAGATGTACATACTGAAAGCAGGTGAGTGTTTACACGGCCCTCCTGTGATACAACGTGTGCAAGACTGGTGTGGGTGGCGGGAAGTTGTGCACACATGAGCAGCTGTGAGGGTGTGGGTGTGGGTGCCCTGTGAGTGTCTGTGTGTGGGCATGGCTGAGTGGTCCTCCCACCTCCCCCTGGAGTGACAGTGGGGCTGTCTCTAAGCTGTCTCCCCAACCCTGGCCAGTCAGCTAGGCTGGCTCAGACCCCCATTCACTCCAGTGTTGGCGCTGAACTCCTGCCCTGCTCAGAGTCCTGAGAAACCAAAGCCGAGTGACCCACAGAGAAGGCATCCCAGCTGGGGACAAGTCGGGTCACCCTAGAAAGTCTGAGTTCAGATAACACTCCTTATCCCCAGCTTGTCTTCATCTGCTCACTCACACGCATCCAGCCATCGGCTCATGCACCCACTCAGCCCCATGGAGCCTGCCTACGACGCTCACCAATGCATATCCAGCGTACAGACACGGGGCAGCAAGGGCCACACAGACACACGTGCCACCTATGGGCGCACTCCAGGCCCACCTACACAGAAGTTCCCACACACATTGACACACTCACACCCTGGGACATATGCTAGAAAGTTCCCTATGCTCACATACCAGCCCAGACACACGTCCTCCCACTGGCGCTCGCTCCCACTCACAAGCACTCACACTGATACACTTACACCTACTATCCAAATAGTCACAAGCATGCTCTGTCCCGGACCGGGCTGGGCACCGAATCCAGCCCGGGGAGCGCCGCCTACTTACTCCGAGCGAGTGAGAGCGCGTGTGCGCGGCTGCATGCAGCGGCCAGGCCAGCGGCGGCAGGCACAGCTGGGGCTGCAGAGGCTGCGAGCAAGTGACCTGCTCGGTGGCCCAGCCCGAGGGCCGCCGGCTGCCCGCGCCCCACCCCGCTCTGCCCCCGCCCGCCGCTCCCGCCCGCCGCCGCAGGACCTCTGGCAGCAGTCCGCTCGCTGCCAAACCTCTGCCCCGCGTCAGCCACCGCTGCCTGCAGTCCCAGCCGGGCTGCGAGGCTCTTTTGGTGCCCCTGGCAGTGCAAACTTTGTGCTCTCAGCTGTGGGGAGCCCTGGAATGGGGACGCGGTCAAGTCTAATTAGAGACCTGGCTCACACGGGGCCGGGCGGGAGTCACGGCGGGTAAGCATCCCGGACCCTCGGAGCCGTCCCGGCCCTGATGCCCACATGTGCCCCACATGCCAACATCTGGAGAGGAAAGGGAGTGCGTTGGAACTGAAACAAAACAAGGAGGGGTTTGGGTGCGGTTCACAGGCTCTGCGGAGGGAGCGCTGAACTTTGAGCAGCCCCCAAACGCCCGGAATGCCACTTGGTTTATTGACCTCAGGTGCTTCCCTTTGGAACCTAAGTCGCTCACGTAAGATCGCTGACCTGCCAGAAAGGACAGAAGATGATTGCAGAGACTCGTTTTAACTTGGGGCACATCAAACTTCTGCTCTGGACTTAGTGTCAGATGGCTAAGTCTAGAGAAGAAGGCTGATTCCTACCCCAAAGCTCAGGAATGTCGCATTCCATCCAACCCCCTCCACCCTGCCATGAGTCATTCCCCACCAGGGGCGTGGAGTTCCTCTACCCACTCTGGGGGGTGGGCCACCAAGGAAGAGCAGACCCTAGCCTCCCTTGGGCACTGTTTCCAATTTTGAACCCGCTCATTGGCAGGAAGTTCTCCTTGGCATCTAACCTAAATCCCTCGTGTGCAACTACTGTATGTCAATATGCTCACACTTTGTGTTCAGGGACAGGAAAACCAGCTCTGTCTCCAAGACACAATGACCACTCCAAGGTCCCATCTCAGCCTCTCTTCCTTGACGCTAACACCCGTGTTCCCCTTTTCGGCCCTGGCTAAAAATGATGATTGCTCCCTGGCCTGGACACATTGCAGCTCCTGACATTAACTCAACTGCCTCAGCTCTCTGGGGACCCCAGACTCTGTAGATGCCCAAGTCATCCTCCTCAGACAAGCCAGCTTTGACTGCAGCCTCCATCCTTTGGAGACACCCTGATTCTACTCCCTAGACCCTTGAGAGGGGCTTCAGTTCCTATCTCAGCAAAGGCTGTCTCAGGGCCTGGGGACAGAGCTTGAAGGCCCAGCCATTCACCTGGCTATGCATTAACACTGAAGCCACAGCCTTCCTCAAATGGGCAGTTTCCTGAATCTTTGAGTCCATTTCTGGTAGATCAGGTAGTGTAAAAAAAAAAGAAAAAATAGCCTGGACTTTATCCTCAAAGGAACCTAACCTTGCCCACTGCCTCTACTACATTCTAGCTATGCGTCCTTGGACAAGTCACTTAAACTCTCTGAGGCTCAGTTTTCCCATATTTACAATGGGGATCATAATAATCTCTGCCTAGCTCGTACGTTGTTGAAAGTATGAGATGAGCTCAGGAATGTAAAAGTACTTGAATAGCTAAGATGTTTTTTAGTATGTTAGAAATGGAATGAGGCTTAGATCATGAACAGGATAAATATTAGCAAAAAGCCTCAGAAACATTTCATTCCCAGATACAAACTCTGGGTCTGAGTTTCAGGTAAAGAGAGGAACAGACTTGGTTTTTTAGATGTTCCCTTAGGACACTTGGTATGTATGTCCCCCACCTGCATTCCCAAACACACACACACACACACACACACACACATCCACGTTCCCAGATACATACAGCACAGCCCAGCTTCCTGGGCTCATGTCGGCCCCATAGGCCCCAGCCTCTTATACCCTCGCTGGCCGTCTCTCCATTCCCAGGGGGCCTCCTCATGGCTCCAGTCTTGGCTGCAGCAAGTCCAAGTCTCTTTACAGGGGCCCCGGCGGGCAACTCCTCTCTCCTTGCCCATCCTTCTGGGCCATGGCCCCTGCAGGCCTGAGACTCCAGGCAAAGGTGGCAGAGGCCTTCTCCAGGGCAGCTCAGAACTGAGGCTGCGGGGGGGGCTCAGAATTGGAGCATCATCCCCCTCAGCCTCCTCCCCTCCGCCTGCCTGGCTTCCCAGTGCTGTCCTGCTTAATTCTTAATGGAAATTCCATCCCCGGCGCCGGCCCTGGCTGCCTCAGGGAGTCCAGGCTTGGGCCAACAGCAAACTCCACCCAGAGACAGGAGGCCTGCTGGGCCATATAAACACAGATACACACATATTCACATACATACATACACACTCAGCAGACAGACATGCCCAGAGTCATTCACAAACTCGGAGAGTCTCACCCAGACACATACCCCGAAGGATAATAAATATTATAATCACTAGCATTTATTGCATGGTGCTAAGTTTTTTATAGGTATCAGCTTTCCTAATCCTCACGATTACACTGGGTTCGTGGACGACTTAGCTATTATCCCTAATTTACACATGGGGAAACTGAGGCACAGGGAGTAATAACTTGCATTAGTAATAATAGCCTAATACGTGAGCACCAGGAACCATGCTCAGGGCCTTATGTGCATTGTTTCATTTTGCCACCATAGTAACATTTTGTAGAAGTTATTTTTATTCCCATTATACAGACAAGGAGAATGGAGGCCAGATGGTTTAAATCATATGCCTGTAGCCTCACAGCTTGTGAGATGAAGGGAGACTCTATATAGATATGTGTGGGAGCCCTCATGGGTGAAAAGGGAGACATACAGGTAAACAGATACATGCAGACTCTCAGGGGCACAACCAAAAATAGGTCCTTCTACCAAAGGAGAAGCCACAGAAATGGTTCAGAGCTGCATCAGGCAAAGGTCCCCTCTAGCCTGACGCCATGTTCTTCTTCCCTCCCAAAAGGCCCATCCCAACTCCACCAACTTCAGGAGTCACTTCAGGAAGGACAAGTTAGACCTAAATGGAGGGCAGATTTCAGGTTTACAGTTCAGTCAGCCAGCCTGAACTACAGTCAACCCACAGCCTCAGCTCCAAATCTAGTTTGCCCAGCACACCCCACATGGTCACTGGAAGAAGTCTCAGGTGCTCTCTTCTGAAGGGATCATGAACGAAGCTCATGCAGGTAGCACCTCAAAGACTCTGGCACTGTCAGGGGCTGGCCAAGGAGGGCTCCTGGCCCCCAGACCCAGATGAGGCTGCACAGGACCCACGGGACAAGGCATGGCACCAGAGCCCAGGCCTCGGGCAGAACAGAGCATGGGCTGCCCGAGGGAGCTGGTGCCAGCTCCAGTTTTGCAGAGAAGTGGCAAGACTTTGGTGGGAGGAGGGTGGGCACAGGAGGGGCAGGGCTATGATATAGGACAAGTCACAAAGTCCAGAGCCCTGGGAGTTGGGAGAACAGGACTGGAAAAGAAGAGAACAGAAGAATTTAGCAGTCCAGGAACTTGTCCACTGCTGGAAATTTCCAGGCTAAGTTAGACATCTCCAAGCAGGGGCTGTGCTGGCACTGGTACTCGTTGCCAGCAGCCCCAGTAGAGTGCTCAAGAAGGCCTACCATGGCCAGTGTGATCTCTATTGTCTCTCGTCATTTCCTACTCCGTTCCCCTCCCAGAATTCCTCGACTGTTCCTGCTCACAAGCCCATCCACTCTGTGGTCTGAGAACAGCCCAGCATGGCAGCCTTGTGGGGCATCTACTTTGGAAAGGGGTTTTTCCAGAGAGGCGTGCACAATTTAACCTGGAATCATGTAGCCAGGCAATGGCTCTAAGAGGAGGAGACATTCAGAGCCCAAGAATCTGCATTTCTAAAAGGTTCCCAGCTGATGTGGATGGTACTGGTCTGGGGGCGTCACGCTCTGAGAACCACTGCTTTATAGAATAAGAGACAGTCAGAGGTCATTCCAGCTCAAAACTAAGGTGCAGCCTAACTTTAGAGGGCAAATGGTTTCTTCTGAAAGGCCCCTAAAGAAAGAATTTCCATTCCTGTCAGTAGTCTGTACTTTCCTTTCCCCAGCCTCCATCTCCCCAGCTTCTGTGCTGGCCCTGCCCTCTGTTGGTCAGTCTCCCTTGGACTTCGTGATGGCTCTCTGTGCCTCAGTCCATCTCAAGTAAGACACAGCATCCTCCACTCTGTCCTCCACCTACTCAGAGAAGGTTATCAAGATGAGGAACCTGCACAAAAATAGCTGATGACCAGACAGGCTCTCATTTCCGAGGACTGAGATATCAGATCAGAAGGTCATGACGATCGCAGCTGAAATGCCAGCCCACCCAGAGATATGAGTGATGGGCAAGGATCCCAGCACCCATGGCTGTGACCTTAAGTCCTGCAGTCCCCTCCTGCAGCCTTGAGACACGCCCATGGAGATGCTGTCCTGCCTCCAGGGGTGATGGTGGGATAGGCCACTCAAGAAGGACTGGGAGAGGGGAATCTGGCCATAGGCCGGTGTGGACACCCCATGGACTCACTCGGGCCGTCTATCTCTCTCCAGGCCTTCCTCTACAATGCTCTCAAAAGGGGAAATTTCCCTCAACTCCCAGAACCAGTGTGAGAACCTGTAATGTAACTAGGATGAAGGACGTAAGGACCAGAAAGGCCCTCAGCGATCCCTGGGAGCAGGGATTCTGAAATTTTATTACCCACCAGAATCACTGGGCGGGGGAGGGGAGTGAAATGCAGGTTCCCAGGCCTCCCTCAGAGGTTCTGATTCAGTGGGTTGGTGGTGAGCTGAAGCCTGGGTATCTCTCTCTTCCCAATCCATGTTCAGTGACTTCATGCTGGTAATTTGAAATTGGCCATAATGGAAGTATTTATTTACACCACAGAAATTGGGCAAATACTACAAATCAGGGCATTTTGTTTTGTTTCACTTTGGTTTGCTTTGGAAAGCCTGTTGTGGACAACTTCCCAGCCCACTGTGGGGCATGTGCGTCTCTATATTCAAGCATCCCAAGCAATTATGATGCAGGGCTTTTTGAGAAAAAATTGATCTAGCAATTAGGTTCTAACTCAAACCCTTCATTTGACAGGGAAACTAAGGCCCAGTGAGGGAAAGAATCTTGGTCGAGGTCACCGTAGTAGGCCCCTTGTGGGATCACTGCTGCTCAGTTCAGGACAGCGGGGGCAGGCAGGCAGCCCTGCATTTTTCTTGGCCCTCTCCTGCAGCCTCTCCACCACACACCAGCTGTGGCTCATTGGCTAAGAGAGGCACGGCAGGAAGGTCTCGCCCCTTGTGAGCCAATCAGATTGACTTTCATCAGCATTTAGAATTTTAATAAGTTGGACTAGAGGTTATTAGTGGCCAGATCACCTGACTGGAGTGCCCTGGCCAGCAGTGCCCTCAGCACATGAACTCCAGCTGCTGATGGCCCCAGGACTACCCTGCCCATCCCAAGCCTTCACTGCTCAACTCTTCATTAAATTCAGAGAAGAGTTGAATTTCCTCCCAACAAATTCCCTTACTTAAAGTAACAAGATATTTCCCATTACTTACAAGCAAAACCATCTTGAGAAACATAGCCACAGAGTAAGTTAGTGAAAATAAGAACCCGAGATTCCTGCCCCTTTGTCTTTCCCCTATTTCTCACCCTCAGACAGGATGCAAAAGGAGAGTGTGTAAATATGCAATTCTCCAGGGTGGTGGTTTTCCAAGAGTGGTCCTAGACCAACAGCATCAGCAACTCCTGGCATCGTGTAGGAAAGGTGAAGTCTCAGACCTCCTTCAACAACTACTGAATCAGAAGCTCTGGGGCTAGGGTCCAGCAAGCTGTGTTTTAACAAGCCTTCCAGGTGATTAGTATACCCGTTACACTCTGAGGACCACCATCTTAGCAGGAGGGGCTGTAGCTTCTGCCTCCCTAACAATGAATTGAAGGCTGTTGAGCCCAGGGAGGAAAAGCGATCAGGGTGCCAACTGTGTGGCCAGCCACACTCCCTCCTGGCTAGCATCCTTGTCCCCACACTCCTGGGCAATCTCAGGCATCCGAGCTGTGGCCCTGCATCCCAAGCTAAGACAGAGGCCCTCTTTCCAAAGTCTAAGGGGTAACCCCTTCCAACAACAGCAGGACAGCCTCAGCAGAGACACGGCAGAAAAATGCTACTTCTGTCACTGTTTTGGTGCCTAATTAAGGGAGTGACTTAGTGGACATTCCTTGGCCCTTTGGATCTCAGAGGATGCTCTGGACAGCTGGGGGACAGCTTCAGATGTCCTTCTGGAAGGAAGCCTGCTGAGGGCCTGGCTCTAGAAACCACTTTGGCTTCTCCAGCATGAATCTACTGTTTCCTCTGCTTCCTGTGCTCCGCGGGTTCAGGGAGAAAGATGAGCTTCGAGGGTAACTGGAGAAGTGAGGTCTTGGGAAAAGGAGCAAAATAATAATAATAAAACTACTATGGGCTTCCCTGGTGGCGCAGTGGTTAAGAATTCACCTGCCAATGTAGGGGACATGGGTTCGAGCCCTGGTCCGGGAAGATCCCACATGCCGCGGAGCAACCAAGCCCATGCACCACAACCACTGAAGCCCGCGCACCTGCAGCCCGTGCTCCGCAACAAGAGAAGCCACCGTAATGAGAAGTCCGCGCACCACAACCAAGAGTAGTCCCTGCTCACGGCGACTAGAGAAAGCCCACACGCAGCAACAAAGACCCAACGCAGCCATAAATAAATTTAAAAAAAAAAACTACTATTATTACATAAGAAGTCAGTCACTGACTTCTTCCCGTATACAGACCTGCTGTAGTAAGCACTTTCCATGATTTACCTTGTTTGTGTCTCACCACGATCCAGTGACGTAGTTATTACTATCCCCTCTTTAGAGGTGAGGAACCGAGGGCAAGAGAGGTTAAGTAGCTCTCCTGAGATCACACAACCAGTGAGTGGAAGATCAAAGCTTCAGACCCAGGTCCGTCTGAGCGTAGGTCCATGAGTTTCCCAGGGTGCAGTGCAAGAACACAAGTGCAGAGGTGCACCTGCCGCTGAGAGGGAAGGCCAGGTGCTAGCTCTGATAGGCTGGGGGAGGGGCAGGGCAGGGGCCTTTTCTACAGTGGGAGGCCAGGTGAGTTGTGGCAAATAAAGGGGCAGAAATGGGGGTAGGGGCTTGAGGAGTCAAAGAAGGAACAGCCCAGCTCCCCTGGGAAGTAGGAGAAGGAGCAGATTAGGAATGACAATCGTAGCCAGACTAGAGTTGAAAAACACACATTTTACAAGGAGCCAGTGAGAGCAATCACACAAGGCAGACTTAGTGACTCCAGATCTGAGTCTGGGGACACGGGCTGACCCCACGTCTGAGAGGTGTTCCAAGGCAGGGATTGCAGGGAGCTTACCATCTATCGTGAGAGGGGAAACAGCTGGGACGCCAGCTCACACCGCGTGGGGCTGCCCTGAAGGACTTCCCTCCCAGCCCCGGCAGAACATGGCCCCGATTCCTGAACACAATGGGGCCCGTGGACCGAGGTGGCCGGGGTGAGCACTGGGAGTCACTGCGGAAGCTGTGAGCTGGTGAAGAAGGACCTTTCCCCACCTGCAGAATGGGGGGCTCTGGAGCTGCCTGTGGGTTGAAATCAAGGCATGTCATTAAACGGTACCGCCTCTTCCCAGCTGATCAAAACAAAGACCTGAGTCAATTTTTATTCCTCTTACCTCACCAGCCCCCTGGCCCCAACATCCAACCAGTCTGTCCTGTCTGCTCTACCTCCATGTTGAAACCCTGACCATCTAAAACCCCTTAACCACAAAGTTGCCAGAGTCATCCTTTAGCAATGTGAATGAGATCATATCCTCCTCCAACCTAAAACTCTTCAACCGCTTTTTTTTTTTTTTTTTTTTTTTAATTTATTTTTGGCTGCACTGGGTCTTCATTGCTGTGCACGGGCTTTTTCTAATTGCGGTGAGCGGGGGCTACTCTTCGTGCTGTGCGCAGGCTTCTCATTGTGGTGGCTTCTCTTGTTGCAGGCTCTAGGCACACAGGCTTCAGTAGTCGTGGCTCGTGGGGTCTAGAGCGCAGGCTCAGTAGTTGTGGCGCACGGGCTTAGTTGCTCCGCGGCATATAGGATCTTCCCGGACCAGGGCTCGAACCTGTGTCCCCTGAATTGGCAGGCGGATTCTTTTTTTTTTTAACATCTTTATTGGAGTATAATTGCTTTACAATGGTGTTAGTTTCTGCTTTATAACAAAGTGAATCAGCTCTACATATACATATATACCCATACCTCTTCCCTCTTGCGTCTCCCTCCCTCCCACCCTCCCTATCCCACCCCTCTAGGTGATCACAAAGCACTGAGCTGATCTCCCTGTGCTATGCAGCTGCTTCCCACTTTTACATTTAGTGGTGCATATATGTACATGGCAGTTTTACGTTTAGTAGTGCATATATGTACATGGCAGGAGGATTCTTAACAACTGTGCCACCAGGGAAGCCCAACAGCTTCTTATTATTGCACTTAGAATAAAAGTTCTAGACCCTTTCTCTGGCTCACAAAATTCTACCTGATTCTTCTCTCCACCAGGATCTCAGGTCACATCATCTTCCTAAGAGGGCTCTTCCCTGACCACCCAAATTAAAAGAGCCCTCCCCTGTTAATACCACTTATCACTCTCTGAAATTTCCTTGTTTATTTATTTGTTTATTTGTTTATTTTCTGTCTCCCCAGTGCCCCACTCCACAAGAACGGAGGCCCTACCTACCAGTGCAGTGCCAGGCACATAGTAGATATTCAGCAAACTTCTGTGGAATGGTCTGAGCACGGTGGTGGAAGTAGCTGTCCCATGTGGCAGAGCACAGAAGTGGCCAAGACCATCCAGGAACCAGATGCCAAGAAGATAAAGGGAGCCAGACAGAAAACCCAGCCACTGAAAGGAAAAGGACTTGGGTTTCCAAGAATCTTCCCTACGAAGGGTGTTTGCACCCCTGGTTCGTGAGGCCCAACAGCTTCCCTGTCCTGGAGGTTTCACAAGACACCCCTACACTCTAACAATATTTTTCTTATTTCTCTTAAACTGGCTTGAGTTGTTTTTTCTTTTGCTTACAATTCTAAAAGTCCTAATGTAACCCCCCTCCCCATGTCTCCTTGGTGAAGGCAGCACCGAGAGAAGCCCAGCTGTTAGTGGGAAGGGCACAGCACAGGGGATAAGAATCAGAGGCTTCTCTCTTACCTCTGTGACCCTAAGGAAGTGTCTTTCCTTTTCTGAGTCACAGAGAGTCACCTGAGACCTAGTGCAAGAGTGCTCTCAGGTGTATCTGACAAGGACTCTGAGCCTATAAAGTAAAGAAAGGAGCCATCTTCCAGGCAGAATGCATATTCTGTATATTTTTGTTTCCCAGTCAGGTCCCAGCAGGAAAAGAAGTCCACTTAGGTGGGACTTGGAGACCTGAAAGGCTATTTATGGTCAGGGATAAGAGAATAACAACTGGTTTGAGGCACCCAGGTACCGACAACTGTGGGAAGATGCCACCACCTCTAAGTCTAGGGGCGAGGGGGGAAATGGCTTACGGGAGCTCTGGTGCAACCATGGAAGAGGTCGTCTCAGAACCATGGCACCAAAGCGGGAAAGAAATTCTCTAACCTCTCTCTGCTCCTCCCTTTGACCTCCAGCCAGTACCTCCATTGGCAAAACCCAACCAGATAACCCAGGGGCTGCGATCTGAGGACCAGCTCCTCTGGACACAGAGCAGAGCAGAGAAGGATGGAGAAGCTATGGGGGAGGGTGTACAGTACAAATGGATAGTAACTGGAACCCAGAGAAAAGCCAAGACTACAAACTCTTTCAATCCCCACAGCCTCCCACGCATTTAAATCTCTGTAAAAGCGCTACAACTCTCAAGAAGGTCAGTGAATTGTTATAATGGTCTTGATGGGCTCAGATTTACAGCCCTTGCCTAAGGGCCTGCCAAAGACAAAGGCAAGAGCTTTAGCTTTGCCCCTGAGCACATGCAACAGCTGCCATGAGAGCTTCCAGAAAAGTTTCACCAGGAGATAAAAATTCTGACAATTTGAATAACTGAAAAGCCTTAATGCCAACTCCCAGATACATTACTGAGGATGGATGGGTAATTGCTCAGAAAGGATTCTTCTAATAGAAACCATGCCTAGCCAGGACTGTAGGAAAGAAAAAATTGATCTATTTTAAATTCCTTGCAATTAATACCCACCTATGGTTTAAAAGATCTGGTCTCAGACATACCTGTTCCTGGAGGGAAATCCTCCAAAACCCATACATGCCTAAGCCATATTAGGAAAGCTGGGAGAGTGGGGAGGACAGGTTTTAATCCAGAAGACTAAGACCCTTCTAAGAGTGAGAGCATTCCCAAAGAAAGAATGTGCTACTTCAGAAGATAGTGACCTCACCAATGCTGAAGGAAGTTTAGTCCAGTAAAAAATGAATAAAGGCCAGTCCTGTGCACATCGCTCAGAATATAAATGATCAAGGCAATCTCTGACCTTGGGATGCTCACAGTCTAATAATGCATAAAGAGATATAAATAGACCATCTCATGCTAGGAGATAATTAATAAGAGAGGTGTGTTAAAATGTCCCACCAGAATTGTGGATTTAGGCTTTATACTACTTTGGGGCTGTTATTAGGTGCATATACATTTAGAATTATTACATACTGTTGGAAATTTTTAAATTTTGCAATTATAAGGTGGCCTTCATTATCTCAATGATGCTTTTTGCCTTAAAGTCAGTTTTATTCAAAATTAATATAGCTACACTACCATTATTTTGGCTACTGTTTGCATGGAAAATTGTTCATTCTTTTACTTTGGCCCTTTCTGTATTCCTATGTTTTAGATACCTCTTGAAAAGAGCCTATAGTTAGACTGGTCTTTTAATTCAGTCCATGTAAATAGAGGTAAAGGAGTTATGTGTTATGCAGATGGTTATCTGTGAGAAGAGCTTTCCAAAGAAAGGAAACAGTCAAAGCAAAGGCTCTAAGGCAAGAGTGTGCCTGGTGTTTTGGAGCAAAAGGAAGGAGACTAGTGAAGTGGAGCGGTGCAAAGAAGGGAGGGGGAGTAGGAGGAGATGAGGGTGGGGATAGTAGAGAAGCGTTGGAGCAATGCCCTAGTAGTGAAAAGGGGATGGGGCCCAGTGCATAAATGGAAGAAATGGCTCTAGCTTGGAGCATGGAAAGTTCACCTATGGAGACTAGCGGGAGACGAGGACCTCGGAGCAGATACCAGTAGTGTACAGGTGTTCTGGTGGAGTCTGGGGAGGCTCTCTTCTGATTGATGTCATTTTATCAGTAAAGTAAGAAGCACAGTCAGGGGCTGAGAATAAGGACGGTGGAGGAAGTGTCGAGGTTTCAAGGAGAAGGTGTGAGTAATGATCTAGAAGTAAATGGGAGAGTGAATGGACTAAGGACATACAATTTCCTGGCAGCAATAAAGGCTTAATTAAGGCTCATGGATTTAAATTGAGGCAATCAATCAATATGGTTGTGTGATTTTCTCCAGCTGTTAAAGGTCCTTGATCCAGACGCTAAGTTGCTGAAGCCTCCGGTACCACATTCTGCTGAATGGCCATCTGGTCTCTCCTTGAACACTTGCAGTGACAGGGAGCCCATCACCTCCCAAGAAGCCCCTGCTATCATTAGACAGCTCCCAATGCCAGAAAGTGTCTCCCCATATTGAGCTGGCATTTCTCTTCCCATTTGTTCCTCCTACGTGTGAGCCTCTGGGTCTGTTTCTGTTTTCTGTTGTTTATGTTGCTCTGTGTCCCCCTGTGTCTGGTCATCCAGAAATTTGATAACATAGCCAGTTGGTAAGGCTGGGAGAAAGAAGAACTCTTACACATGGCTGGGGGGGATGAAAAATGGTAGATTACCTATACTTAGCAAAATTACATATGCATTTACTCTCTGACTCTACAATCCCACTGCTAGAAAGGATAAAAAATGGTATCGCATTAGATTAAAATTAGATTAACGTGATCCTAGATTGTGCTCATGCACATTTCCCCTAAGGAAATAAATGTGAATATTTTATGAAATTTAGCTCCAAAGTTGATTGTTACAGCATTTTTACAAGAATAAAAATCTGGAAATAATTTACATGTATATAAGGGATTGATTAAATAAACTCTGGCACATTTATTCAATGGAATGTGAAATGGACATGAAAAATGATACAATAGAAGAACATGGAGTGGCATGGAAAGACGGACCCTGAAAAAGGCAGGTTTCAAAGAAGTTTAGTGTGATACAATTTTATAAATATGCACATAAGATATAAAAAAAAAATAACACGCACCAACCTACTAACAGTGGATTTCTCTGGATGATGAGATATCTAAGAAACATACTGTTCCCCCCACCTTTTGTTGTCGTTGTTGTCTTTCCTGTAGTTGCTAAATTTTCCATATTGAGTATTTTAATTTTATAATTAGGAAAAAGTTATTTAATTTTTAATTAAAAAAAAAACCCTACCAGCCTTTCGTCATTGAGTCCAAGACCCAGCCCTCCATAAAAACCTCCCTTATTTTGTCTTCACTCATCCCCCACAGGAGCAGTCCTGTGTCAAAATGCAGAGATCTCTGTTCATTCCCTTAATGCCCCTCCCACTCCCGCCACTCTTCCATCTCTGCCCCAGTCTTTGTCCTTTGAGGGAAGTCAAGAAGGCAACAAAATGGGTCTCACTATGGCTGCTCTTTTCGCAAGGTTCCTCAGACAAGAGGAAGCTTCAGCCTCCCTCCTCCCTAAGGACTACCATCTGCCCCTGGAAGCCGGAGTACCTTTGGTAGGACGTTGCCTCACACCTGCGAGGGAGGCGTCATTATTCCAAATATAGGGGCCAGAAAGCCAAGGCTATGAGAGCAGGGAGAGGTGAATCTGGGAGACCAGCTTGGGACCAGACTGGGAAGAGGGGATCCTGGCAGAGCTAGTTTAAGCGCCTTCTTGGTGCGCCCTCTGGTGGAGAAGGGGCTGCTTTGCACCCAGAGGGAGGGACTGGTGGGAGACTGGGTATTTTAAGATGCTGCCAGCCCCTCTACTTTTATTTTTGACATCCTCACCCCACATCATGTTAAAAAGCACCTGCATCTCCATTAAACGCTATTTCTATACAACTACATAAGAGTTGAGTTGGAGTGGACCAATGGACATGTAGATACTTAAATAAACATACAAATAAGCAATTTTGTAAGACCCACACTACCTGATTACCATGCTTACTTTAACACCACAGTGTGTCTAAGTATATCAAGACAATGTGGTATTCAAGGGGGAAAGGGAGAGAGGGATAAATTGGGAGATTGGGATTAACACATACGCACAAATATGTATAAAATAGATAACTAATAAGAACCTACTGTAGAGCACAGGGAACCCTACTCCATACTCTGTAATGACCTATCTGGGAATAGAATCTAAGAAAGAGTAGATATATGTATATGTATAACTGATTCACTTTGCTGTACAGCAGAAGCTAACACAATATTGTAAATCAACTATACTCCAATAAAAATTAATTTAAAAAAAAGACAGTGTGGTATTGGCAAAAGAATAACTACATTGATCAATGAGACAGAATTGGGAGTCCAGAAATCACATGCACAAATATTATCAATTGATTTTCAACCAAGGTGCAAAGACAATTAAATGGTTAAGTAATAGTCTTTTCAACAACTGGAACAATTGGGCATCTATAGGCAAAGAAATTAGTCTCGACCTACACCTCTCACCTTATACAGAAATTAACTCAAAATGGATCCTAGACCTAAATGTAAAACATAAAACTAAAAATCTTTTAGGAAAAAGTATAGGACAAAGCCACTGTGACCTTGTGATCTGCGGTTGGGCAAAGAGTTCTTAGACAAGACACGACACCAAAGCACAACCCATTTAAAAAATGATAAATTAGACTTGAGCAAAATTTAAAACTTTTGCTAAGAAAATGAAAATGCAATCCACAGATTGGGGAAAACATTATCAGATATTACATCTCTGATAATAATTTTGCATCCACAGTATGTAAAAAACTCAAAATTCAACAATAATAAAACAAGCAATCCACTGCAAAATGAGCAAAAGATTTAGACAAACACTTCAACAAAAGGGAAAAACAATAGAAAATAAGCACAGGAAAAGATGCTCAATGTCACTAGTCATTAGGGAAATTTAAATTAAAACCACAATTATATACTACTATATACACATTAGTGGAGTTACTAGAACACTCATACGTGCCTGGTGGAAATGCAAAATGGTACAGCCACTTCAGGAAATATTTTGGCAGTTTCTTATAAAGTTAAATATATACTAGCCATAATGAATATGGTAGATGTTAATCCAGCTATATTAATAATCACTTTGATGTCAAGTCTAAAAGTACCAGTTAAAAAACATGGATCGTCAGAGTGGAACAAGAACAAAACCCAACTATATGTTGTCTATAAGCAACCCACTTTAAATATAAAGATGCATACAAATTAAAAGAAACAAATGGTTGTAATGTATAGCATGGCAACTATAATTAATAGTACTGTATTGCATATTTGAAAGTTGTTAAGAGAGTAGATGTTTAAATCCCTCATTACAAGAAAAAAATTCTGTGACTATGTATGGTGACAGGTTAACTAGAAGTAAGTAATCATTTTCTATTATATACAAATATCAAATCATTATGTTGTACACCTGAAACTAATAATTTTGTATATCAGTTATACTACAATTTAAAAAGTAAATGCTAACACTAATCAAAAGAAAGCAGGGCTAGATATATTAATTTCAGACAGAGCAGACTTCAAAGATAGGAAAATTATCAGAGATAAAGAAGAGCTAAATAAATGGAGAGATGTTCCATATTCGTGACTCAATATTATTAATATGCCAGTTCTTCCCAAATTTATCTATAGATTCAGTGCAATCCCAATCAAAATCCTAGCAAGATATTTTATGGATGTTGACAAACTGATTCTAAAGTTCATATGGAGAGGCAAAAGACTCAAAACAGCCAACAATCTTGAAGGAGAAGAACAAAATTGGAGGACTGACACTACTCAATTTCAAGACTTACTATAAATCTATAGTAATCAAGATAGTGAGGTATTGTTGAAAGAATAGACGAATAGATCAATGGAACAGAATAGAGAGCCCAGAAATAGAACCCCACAAAAACAGTCAACTGATCTTTGACAAAAGGCAATACAATGGAGTAAAGATAGTTTCTTCAACAAATGGTGCTGGAACAACTGGACATCCACATGCTAAAAAATTATTCTAGACACAGACCTTTCACAAAAATTAGCTCAAAATGGATCATAGGCCAAAATGTAACATGCAAAACTATAAAACTCCTAGAAGATTATATAGGAGAAAACCTACATGACCTTGGGTAAGGTGATGTTGTTTTAGATACAACACCAAAGACATGATCCATGAAAGAAGTAATTGATTAAGTTAGACTTCATTAAATTGAAACCTTTGCTCTGCAAAAAACAGTGTCAAGAGAATTAGAAGACAAGCCACAGACTGGGAGATGATATTTGGAAAAGGCACATCTGATAAAGGCCTATTCTCCAAAATATACAAAGAACTCTTAAAACTTTGAAAATGGGCCAAAGACCCTAACAGAAACCTCACCAAAGAAGATATACAGATGACAAATAAGCATATGAAAAGATGATCCAAGTCATATGTCATCAGGAAAATGTAAATTAAAACAGCAATGAGACACCACTACACACCTATTAGAATGGACAAAATCCAGAACACTGACAACACCAAATACTGGCGAGAATGTGAAGTAACAAAACACTCATCATTGCTGGTGGGAATGCAAATGCTACCAGCCACTTTGGAAGCCTGTCTAGTAGTTTCTTACAAAACTAAACATACACTTTGCATATGATCCAGCAGTCGCGGTCCTTGGTATTTACCCAAACTAGTTGAAAACATATGTCCACATAAAAACCTGCACACAGATATTTATAGACGCTTGATTTATAATTGCCAAAACTTGGAAGCAAACAACATGTCCTTCAGTAGATGAATGGATAAACTGTGGTACATTCAGACAATGGAATACCATTCAGTGCTAAAAAGAAATGAGCTACCAAGCCATGAAAAGACATGGAGGAAACGTAAGTGCATGTTACAAAGGGAAAGAAGCCAATCTCAAAAGGCCGCGTATTGTATGATTCCAACTATGTGACACTCTGGTAAAGGCGAAACCAGTGTTTGCCAGGGGAGTCATGGGGAGTATTGAACAGGCAGAGCACAAAAGATTTTTAGAGCAGTGAAATACTCCACATGCTATTATAATGATGGATATATATCATTATACTTTTGCCCAAATCCATAGAATGTGCAATACCAAGAGTGAACTCTAAGGTATATTATGGACTTTGGGTGATTGTCATGTGTCAGTGTAGGTTCATCCTTGGTTAAAAAAAAGAAAAAAAAAAAAAAAAAAAAAATATATATATATATATATATATATACATATATATATTGTTCTGGTGAATGATGTTGATAATGGGGGAAGCTGTGCATGTGTGAGGGCAGAGGGTATAGGAAAATCTCTGTCCCTTCCTCTCAACTTTTTGCAAACCTAAAACTGCTCTTTAAAAAAGTTTTTATTTAAAAATATAACATAATATATAGTTTAGAACTATGTAAAATATGCATATAAAAGGAAGACAATAAAAACAAATCAGAGTGGTTGAATTAAGCTTATTGAAATCTTTTTTCATATATTGGTTTTTCAAAGTTTCTGAAATTAGTTTTTCTTACTTTACTTAAGCAATACAATTATGTTTATCATACTGAATGCAGTAACAAGCAAAATACACAATACCATGTGTAAACTATTTGGTAGTAATTATCAAGAATGTAAATGTATATGGACAAAGATTAGAAGGTAATTGTAAAAATAAAAGACTTCTTAAGGAAAAAAATATAGACACTTGCCAAACGACTCACCAATCCCACTCCAAGGTATTTACCCAAAAGAAATGGAATGTATTGTATTAGTTTCCCAGGGATGCCATAACAAATTACCACAAACTCAGTGGCTTCAAACAACAGAAATGTATTCTCTCATTCCAAAATCTAGGTGACAGAGAGCTGCACTCCCTCCAGAGACCCTGCAGGAGAATCCACTCCATGCCTCTTCTAGCTTCTGAGAGCTGCTGGCTGATTTGGCTTCCTCGGTTTATGACTCTCCCTACCTCTGTATTCACATCATCTTCTCTTCTGTGTATCTTCTTCTTTGTGTATCTCTTATAAGAACACATCATTGGATTTAAGACTGACTTGGATAATCCAGGATGAGCTCATTTTAAGATCCTAATTTAATTACATCAGCAAATATCCTTTTTCCAGATAAGGTAACATTCACAGTTTCCAGGGTTGAAGACATGGGCATATCTTCTTGGGGGCCCCAGTTTGGCCCACTACACTTATCTTCACACAAAAATCTATACACAAAATTTATAGCAGCTCTATTCATAAATGCCAAAAACTGGAAACAACCCAGGAGTCCTTCGATGGATAAATGGATTAACAAACTGTAGTACATCCCTGCAACGTAATATTGCTCAACAATAAAAAGAAACAAACTATATACATGCAACAATATGGATAAATCTCAAATGCATTAGGTTAAGTAAAAGAAAATTCAGACAAAGTTACATATTGATTCCATGTATATGACATTCTGGAAAAGGCAGAAGAATTTGATTAGATGTTTTCCAAAGAAGACATACAAATGGCCAACAGGTACATGAAAAGGTGTTCAACATCACTAATCATCAGGGAAATGTAAATCAAAACCACGATGACATATCACCTCACACCTGTTAGAATGGCTATTATGAAAAAGACAAGAAATAACAAACGTCGGCAAGGATGTGGAAAAAAGGCAACACTTGTGCACTGTTGGTAGGAATGTAAATTGGTGCAGCCACTATGGAAAATAGTGTGGAGTTTCCTCAAAAAATTAAAATAAAACTACTATATGATCTAGCAATTCCATTCCTGGGTATTTATCTGAAGGAAACAAAATCATTGTCTTGGAAAGATATCTGCACCCTCATGTTCATAGCAGCACATGGAAACAACCTAAGTGTGCATTGACGGATGACTAGATAAAGAAAATGTGATATATGGGTAGATATAGATATGGATATATAGACATTGGTGTATATAGAGAGTTTTATATATAATGGAATGTTATTCACTGTTAAAAAATGGAAATCCTGCTATTTCTTACAACATGGATGGACCTTGAGGGCATTATGCTAAGTGAAATAAGTCAGACAGAGAAAGACAAATACTGTATGATATCACTTATGTATGAAAAAAAAAAAAACGAACCCATAGAAACAGAGAACAGATTTGTGGTTGCCAGAGGTGAGGGTAGGGAGCTGCAAATGGGTAAAGGCAGTCAAGAAGTACAAACTTCCAGTTATAAGATAAAGAAGTCCTGGGGATGTAATGCACAGCATGGTGACTATAGCTAACACTACTCTATTATCTATCTGAAAGTTGCTAAGAGAGTAAATCTTAAAGTTCTCATCACAAGAAAAAACATTGTAACTGTGTGTAGTGATGGATGAACTTACTGTTGTGATCATTTCACAATATATGCATATATCAAATCATTACATTGGACACCTAAAACTAATACAATGTCATATGTTAATTATATATCAATTTTAAAAGATAAATATTTTTAAAAACTATACAGTTGTTATCAGGGTTTAAAGACTGAGGGGGCAACTGACTGCCAAGGAGAAATGGGGGACTTCTGAGGAGTGATGAAACTGTCTTGTGCCTTTATTGTGATGGTGATTACATGACTCAAATGTACTGTCAAAACCCATTGAACTGTGTGCCCAAAAAATGGCTTTTCTCTATAAAAATGTAAAAATATATGCTTATAAAGAGATACTGAGGCTGGAACTCTGCAAACCACATTTTTCTTTGTCAGGTGGATCCCTGCCAATTGGAGGTTCTCAAAGGAGACAAGAAGGCATGAAGAAGAAGCTTGCTCCTTCTTATTTTGATTTCTGTCTCTGTCAGCATCACCCCCAGTTTCTTTATTCTGCCAGGGAAGTTGGTTCCTGTTTGCAATTTTGCGTGCTTTTCTACACTCATAGAACAGTCTTGTGGCACCCCTTCAATGCGTGCTGCTGTTGCTTTGATGGATGCTGGTGCTTCAATACCAGCATCAGATGACCTCCCTTCTCAATGGTCTGAGAATTCTTCTTTAAGTTCCTAGATTCTAATTCCCCCACCACTTCCCCTCATTTTCCCAGCCCTGTGGATGGTAGCTGCTTCCTTTGGTTTTAATCTCTGTACTATTTCTTGTTTTCTTTTGCCTTTTCAGTACTCTATTGCCTACTTAGTCAACGTCTTAGAGCATACTTTCTGTTAAAATCACTGACGTGGTTTCTGTTCTATGGACTAGAAATTGACTGATAGAAAGCCTGGGTCTTTCCTGTGCCCTACAAAGTCCTACATGATCTGTCTTCCTGATTACATCTCTGACCTCATCTTCCACTTTTCTTTCCCCTTTCCCACTCTCACTCACAAGAAATACAATTGATAAAGGAGCATGTTAAACCTCACCACAAGGGTGTAGTCATCAAAATTCAGAATATGGGAAACACCATTAGACAAATAACTTAGTCTCTCTGACAAATAAATTGAAGGAGGGAAAAAGAAGGTAGAGGTGAAACCTCTAGATGGGAAGTGCCTTAAAACACATCAACCAGCAGCAAAGTGAAGACCTAATTTAAGCCCTGATTTATATTTATAGATTTATATACATAATATATATAATTTATATAAGATTAATATATATGATATCATATATCTAATATATAAGGTAATTGAGGGATTTGAACTATTTAATTGTTAAATGGAATTTTGGTTATATTTAAAAGTCCTTCCCATTTGGAGATACAAGGGGAAATATTTATGGATATATTGGGTGGTAGGGGAGGTCTGGGGGAAGTAGATGGCTCATAGATATAATAACATTGGCCGCAAATTGATCCTTGTTGAAGCCAAATGTCTTAGTCCATTCAGGCTACTGTAACAAAATACCGCAAACTGGATGGCTTATAAACAACAAATATTTAGTTCTTACAGTTCTGGAGGCTGGGAAGTCCAAGACCAGGGTACCTGCAGATTCAATATCTGGTGGGGTACCACTTCCTCATTCACAGCAAATTTCTCATTGTAAATTTATATGTAGAAGGAGAAAGGGAGTTCCCTCAGGCCTCCTTTATAAGGGCACTAATCCCATTCATGAGGGGACTAACCTTGTGACCTAATCACCTCCCCAAGGCCCCACCTCCTAACTTTGGGAGTTAGGTTTCAACATATAAATTTGGGGAGGGACACAAAAAAGCAGCCTATAGCACCAAGTAATGGGTAGAAGGGATTCATTTTATTACGTAAAGACTAGGTTGTTTGTATGTTTTAAATTTCCATTTGTCTTCAAAAATCTGAGGGTCTACCGTGTGAGGCAGCTAGGTCAAAGAATGGCTCACAGGTCTCTGGAAAACATCAGGAGCCATTGTTGAAAAGCATACACTGCAGTGGTTTCAACTGTAAGCTCTGGAAATCAGCACCTGTGTTTGCCACTGTCTATTTGTATGACCTTGGACTTCAGTTCTCCGTGCCTCTGTTTCCCCACATGTAAAGTGGAAATGATAATGGGGTCTAGCCCTGTGGAGTTGTCCTGAAGAGTAACTGAATTAATAGGTATAAAGCACTACCTTAGAACATCATCTGGCCCATAGTCATCCCTCAAAATATGTCTATTATTATTATTATTGTTATCAAATAGGAAGACAATTTGAAATGAACCAATAGGGTCTTGAAACAAGTGTATCCAAAATATGTTTTTAATCTTAATGAAGTTCACAAATGGCACAATATTGACATTTCCTTAAACAAATTATACAATCATGTTCTTAGACAATAAAGCATAGCATCACCATTACCATGTGTCCCCAGAGGCCATAGAGGCAGTGACTTCATGTCCCCCTAAGATTTGGCAGAGCTGCCATGGTCAACAGGACAGCTTTCAAAGAACCAATTTGCTACCAGATAAGCTAATGAGAGATGCCATCACATTTACTGCACATAGAATCAAATATAAAAAAGATGCACAAGAAATATGGAATTAGCTTATTTTGCATTCAGTTTCATTCCTTTCAAGTGACAAAGGTGCTTTTTCTCGATATCTATTAGGATGCAAACATGTATATCTTCCTTGGGGCCTCCTCACCAAGTTGTTGTCAACGGAAGTTAATAGAAGTGGTGAGTTCAGCTTCATGGTAACCTGAGATGAAAAAGAAATAAAATAAAAAAGAAGAGGAGGAGGAAGAGGAAAAGAAGAAGAAAGAGAACTAGGAGAATCAGAAGGACAAGAAGAAAATAATCACAATTATTACTGAAAGAACACAAATTTATAGAAGTGCTTCTTCAACTGAACACTATTTATAAATTATGGATATGAGATGTAAGCAAGCTTTGAAGGCAAATGATGAGCAAACCATTCAATGGTCACTATTAATATTAGCAGTAGTATTATAATTATAGCCCTCTGGTCTGAATCTGTGAATACTGATCAAGAGTTGAGGGCTTTCTGAAACCGGGTTCATTAATGACAAGTGGCCCAGGTTAAGATTTGCAAGGCCCTACCTTTCTAAATACAGCAAGTTTTTTTTTTTTCTCTCTTCTCAGAAAGATGACACTGCATCTCTGCAGCCTGTCCTAGTGCTCTGATTTCAAGCTGAGTTGTAGGAGGAACTCACTAACTCAAGAAGAATAATGTAATTGGAGAGAAGGGATCTGCAGCCAGGTCCAGTGGGTTTCAAAATGTGGGTCCTAACCTCCAAATCCCTTCCCCTCCCATCTGACAGTACAAGGCAATCACCTTCTTCTCGGAGTCATTTCACTGCTCAGGCCTGAAGGTCCCTGCGGCGCCGGCGCCGGCCAAAGGCTTCAGACCCCACGTTGGTGGGCACGAAGTTGCTCTTCACCACACCCCCAGATCTGCTCAGCAAGCCTGCCAGCCGATGGGTCACACAGGTGGCAGTGTTGCAGGACCTCTTCTGGGCAGTGATGCTGATTTGCAGGATGGAGAAAAAGAGAAGGCCTGTCAGTGAGAGGCTGGGGCAGGCGCCTACCCCATAAGGCCTTCATAAAGAGAATTGTAGCTCTTTGACACACCACTTAAGAATAAGTGTTTCTCCTAAATGCAATTATCAAAGCTGTTAGGGGAAATGGCCTGGAGGCCTTTGCTAGAAGCCCTGCCCAAAGATTTTCACAAAAAAATCCAGTTCTAAGCCATGTGGCAAGTGCTAAAATCCTATACTTATCACCCCTTAGATACACCCACCCCAACATGTAAGGAGCATATAGAGGTCATACCCTAGCCACGAGCACCAACAAAACCACTTTCCATAGAAAAATGAAAATTCCCTGAAGTCTTACCTGGAAGAGGCTCAGAGCACAGGGTCTGCAGCATCCTCCCCCAGAAGTGCTTACCTGCTCCTCAGCACACCTGTTCTCATTGCTGGAGCTGGTTCACAGGGACCCTCACCAAGCCCTGCATCCTACTACCGTAAGGCTAGGGCTACTTTCAAGCATAGGCCCTGGGCACTCTCAGGCCTGGGACAGGGACCAGAATAATGACCACCAAAGTGCAAATCCTTTTAGAAAATAGGTTTATTCATCAATGATGAGGCATGAGGGATGAAGCAGGAATTGGACGGCTCTGCCATGACATTCTCTGGGATCTCAGAAGCTTCCCTCACTCTCTTATCTCTAACCTTGTCTGTGAGTCCTGCTCTCTTTCTTTCCATCCTGAGGTCCCCAGCATTCTCTGTCATAAGCAAAGCTACCAATACCAGCTTGAAGAGCAATCCAGGTAAAATCTGCATGCATTAACTTCATCCATGGGATCAAGAAAGGAAATCAGGAAGGAGAGGAAGGAGTTCACTTGGCATCTTGGGGCACCCCAAAATGGGAGGAGCGGTCCCTCTCCAAGCTGCTGGCTATGTCACTTTTCTTGCCAGGTGTTTCAGGCCCGAAGCCCATGCCAGAGAATCTATGAAAGTTGTTCAGGTCCTTCCAGTACGCGCTCAGCACACAGGTACTCAGATTACTGCACCGCTTAGCTCTGGAGCCATCCAGGCTGCAGGGAAAAGACATGCCAGACAATACCATGCACCAGGGCTGCCCCTGAGGGCAGTCATGCAGAAGGTTAGACCCAGGAGGGGGCGCCTGGAGCAGAGAGACGAGAGGGGCAGGCAGGGGGGTGGCTCACGCATCCTCCATTAGGAGAACTCAGAGGTTCGCTGAGCCAGGGCAGTGTGGGGAAGGGCTGCGGGGGGAAGGGGTGACCTTTTCTGGCATTCCACATGCTGCTCAGTCCTTCTTGCTCTGCAGAGAGGTTCTCAGGGTGAATGCAGGTGCAACACGTGACTCTGCTGGTGTGAGCTCCAAGCTCAGGGTGCACAGGGAGGTGGGGCTGGGGAGCGGTGTCTGGCCCCATGAGAACATGCACATCTCCACAGATTCTACACATCTAAAGTCTCCGGACCTACCTCAGACACTGCTCTACCTGACCCCACCCTCTGCAAGGCCTTTGGCTTCACCTTGCAAATGTGCAATGAAGGTGCCTTGCAGGTGTGAGAGAACAACATACACAGGTTAAATTTCTAAGACATCCTGAGCTATAACAGTCCATCCCCTGGCTTCACACTCACCGGTCCTAACTCATCCAGGGCTGGGTGTTCTCCTCAGTCGGACAAGACCAATTCCCAGAGTAAGTGATTCCACACTTCCCCATTTCATTTCCTAACAGCTTTCAGGAATGGATCTTTTTAATGTGTCTAACCACAGTCCCTCCAGCTGCATGTGGACCTCTGTCTTCCATGTAGGCTGAGAATGGCTGAGTCCCATGTCCTGGCGAACAGGGACAATCTGCTGAACTCTTGGCCAGATGTGGTCTTTCCTACCTCTCTGGGGTATGTCCTCCTGAATATGCCAGGGCTGGGTGGGGAGCCTCACCTAGAGCCCTCTGTCTCCTGCTCCTGCTCCTGCTCCAGCTCACGGGTCTTGCTCTGCACGTAGGCCTTCACCAGTGCAGCCAGCAGGAGGCGCCCTTCCTTCTCGCTGAGTGCCCCGGGATCTGGGAGGGTCTCCAAAGCAGACCTGGAGAGAGGAAGCAAACCCAACACAGACTCTAAGCCCCTGCCTGCCTCCTTCCCAGGATAAGCAGCCAGGCTTCCTGGTCTCCGCGGCTTTCCCTGAGGATGTGGCTCTCCTGACTGCCAGCCCACAGGGCTCAAGGCCAGTGTACACCTGAGGGTGTTGATTCACTGGGAGTCTCCCACTGCTGTGACTTCAGAGGCACAGAACTGCCTGATCCCAGGGGCAGTGGAAGGGGAACGCTCTCGTGGCTTCAGGCTGTCTCACCTGAGTGGTGTCGCCTGGAGACTGCCTGCCTGGCACAGGACCAAGATGCTGAAAGCCAGGAAGGGGGAGGACTTCCCGAAGCCCATGATGCTTCTCTGTAAAGGGAGAATGACGTTACCGCTGCACCAAGACCAAGCACCGCCTGGAGCCCACAGACCCAAGTTCCAGTCCAGCCTCTGCCACGACTGCCTTGACAATTCGGGCAGGTTACCCCGCCTCCCCACGGCTCGGTTAGGTTCATTTGCCAGATGGGCTGCTTTGAATCTCAAAATATACATTACACTGAATCGCATGGTACAGCAGAAACAGGTGTCCTGGGGTGAGGGCGGGGGGTTCCGGTTTTGTCCCGTGGAAAGCCAGGAAGAAGCCACACACATGCACATAAATCCACACTTTCTGCCCTATGCAGAAACCAAGCGAGAACCCACCCTTGCTGTAGACTGTGCCTGTCTTCATAGGGACTGAGAAGTCTAGGACCACCTTCACCTCCTCTGGACTTCGCCACCAACAGTTGGGAGAGGAAGGCAGTAAGGGCAAACTGGAAAGGAGCGCTAATCTCTCAGTCTGTGGGTTTGGGTTGGGGATAATTTAACATGCCGGTTACTGGCGCCTCTCGGCTCTGCCCGAACAGCCAGCCTCTGCTGAAGTGCAGTTTAGCAGCAGGTGCTGGGCGCCAGCTCAATGTTCTGGCCGGCTGACTGCACTGCCCCAAGTCCGTGCCAGTGCCCCAGGGATGCTCGCAGGCTGGAGGCGCCACAGAGGAAGTTTCAGGGCTCAACCGTCCCGAGAACCAAACGTGATCCCTCCTCGGGACACAGACTGCTCAGGGCGCTCCCAGACCAAACTCGGGAAGAATCCTGCACGCAAAGGACCGGCACAAATGCAGGGGCCGCAGAACCAGGAAGGCTCGGAAACTAGGGCTGGGCTCACGGAGCTTCCAGCGCCCAGGCGAAGCCCTGGGGATGCTTGCGGTTCCACTGGAGCTGGTTAGAAGAAAATGAGCTGACAGCCCCAATCTCCTGCCTTCTTCCAAGGGGACAGACGGCTAGCAGCACCTGGCTATAGGTGGGCCGGGATGGCCGTGAGAAGCAAAGAGAGGCAGGCAGGCAGATGGGGCAAATTAGATGAACTATGCAGAGGCTGGTAATTAAGAGTGAGCAGAGTGGGAAGTTCTCACCTGGCGACTCGAGTTTCAGGAGAGCGCGAGCTGCGGGTCCACCGGGATAGACAAAACGCCTGCTGTGGGCGTCTTCCCCGCGGAGCTCTCTGCTCTTATGCCAGCGATAGGGGGCGGGGAGGTCCCCACGAGCCCGCGCGGCCAATCCAAAGTGGCCAGGAGCGACCCAGCTCCGATTGCGTCATTGCTCGCGCTCCGCACACCAGTCGACTAGGGAGGGGAACCATCCGCTCTGGCTGTCACTCGCAATGAGGTCATTGCTTGGGCAGCGGGAGGGCTCGGAGAGAGCTGAGAGCCTTCGACGTCCAGAAAGCGGGAGCAAATTGTGTAGAGTTTGGTGTCACCGACAGTGAGGGGCCAGAGTTTCCCTTTCTTTGTGCCTGAACTCCGGCCTTGCACTCCCTCCAGCCACGCCAGTAGGGACTCCGGCCCGGTCCCTTAGATTCTGAAGGGATCTCAGATGAAATAGACCACGGTGGAAGAAGGGGATGGTGGGGGGGAAAGGGTCCTTGAAAAACAGATCTCTCTGGACCACCTGGGGTGATCTGGGATATCCTCCGCTCCCTCCTCTCCTTCAGCCGCGCCCTGGCGCCCAGGGCCCCGCAAAGTTGGTTTGCTGCCAGTCTGGCAACCTAGCCTCTTTCTTCTCGCTTCTCTGGGACGGGTAGGAGTGAAAGAGAGGAGTGGCACTGTCTGCGCAGAGGGCTAGGCATTCCTCGCGTGCTCCCGAATTCTCGACTGCGGGTTCTGCCTCCCCCACTCTAACCGGGGATCCTGCGCTGCGGCGCTGGAGTTGGTTTACACAGCTGTCTGGCGCCTCTGCCTTCTGTTTTCCAAGCTGCTGGGCCAGGACGCCTGTGTCCGAGTTTCTACCTGTCTCGCCCTACACCCCAGCCCCACTTCCCTGAAGCCCTTGATTGCAGAGCTGTCCGGGGTCAGCGCCTACCAACGGGGCAACCTTTGGACTTTCACACACGCGCCACTCGCAGCCACAGGCCGGCGGGTGCGCGCGCTCACGCCTCCCGCAGGGTGCACGTCCAGCGCTCACCTACCTGGACCCCGGCCACACGCCCTCCTTTCGCACGCACACACAGACACTCCGCAGATCGCCGGCACTCGCTGCAGCAGACGCGCCCTCACCAGCTGTTCGCAAAGGAGGGAGCTCGCATCAATCCATACCGACCTCGCCCAGATCCGAAAGCGGCCCCCCGAGTTTCTGCTTTCGGAAACAGGCAAGTTTTATATGCACAGGGGTACACACTGTCCCCCAAGCACGGACATAGACACAAGCACAGGCACGCGCACAGGACTCTGCCTTTCCCTTTTTCCTTACGGAAAGCCGGGTCTGGAGTCCGCGCGGCGGGCGCCCGCGACACCAGGGCGCTGGGAGAAGATCCCAGCTCTGGCCGAAGGGGCGTAGAGTGTCTGGGGGGCAGAGGCAGTGCGGAATAAGTGAAGGAGCGCAACCACCTTCAGGCCCTCAGGCTAGCCCCGCTGAACGTGGTAGCTGCGACCCCAAGGGCTCCCGCCGGGCCCTCCTGAGCTCGCGAAGCCTCTCCGGAAGCCTCGCCCAGGGGTGCGGGGGCAGGGAGCGAAGCCAGAGGCTGGCGGAATGTCCGCAGCTGGTGACGACCGTTTCTGCAGGTCAGAAGGGAGCTCAGCGGACGTCTGTCTAGGCCCTCCGGGTCTTATTTTCTGTGGCAGAACCCCTCTTGCGGGCCGAAGACGGGTCGCCCTCCAGCACCTGGGCAACCGAAACTCCAGGTAACAGCCCCAAAGAATCCGGGCCGCCAGACCGGGCGACTCTTGCCGGGCCTGCTACCCCGGCGGGCAGAAGGCACAGAGGCTGCTTGACCCGGAGTCTCCTCTACCCCCGGGAACGCTGCGCCGCACCGAGAAGGCGGCTGCGGGCTCTGACGGCAGAAAGCAGGGCAGCAGGACTCCCAGGACCCCTGTAATCCCACACCAGGAAGCGCTGCTCTCGAAGCGGTTCCGCTGTAGTAGTGCGACTGTCTCTCTGCGCCCCAATGGTAGGGCTCGCTTCCGGATGCGACCGGTGACACCGAGGCGGCCTTTACTTGGGGGTCCTTCTCCCAGAGCCCTGCAAATGTGAGGGGACACTTCTGCGTCCCTTTCCCGGATTCTGGCCGGGGAAAGGGGCTGCCGGGTGGAAAGGCGCAGCTGGGAGCTGACTAACGCCTCCGCCCTCTTCGCCGCCTCTTCCCGGACCACTGCCACCGTCCCAGAGGTCTGGCAGGGAGTAGAGCCCGCCCCAGCAGCTCCGGGCAGCGCCGCTCCCCAGAGAGGGCCAGCGCAGGGGGCGGGGTAGGAGAGAAGGTCCGGAAGGCCCCAGACCTTGGGCCCCAGGCTCCCTAGCCTCCTCCAAGTTATCTGCGGCGAGCTGAGCGGGGAAGCCCGCAGAGAGCGCAGGAGGAATCGCGTTTGGGGTTTGGCCTCCCAAGAGGCCCCAAAATATGAATTTAGGGGGAACTGAACTCTTGGGGCTAAGGACTGAAAAGCTGACAGCCTCTCCAGAGACTCTGTCTGTGTAACTAGGACTTTTCTGAAGTGTTAGGACCGACAGCCTTGCTGCCACCTCTAGCGGGGCACAATCCCCGGCGGCGCCTTCCACTCCAAAGGCACGCGATGCGTAGCCCACAATCCGAGCAGAGCTCCTGCCTGGGGTAAAGTCGGTGAAAGTTTCTATAAAAGCTGCAGAGACTCGGATCCTTGCGCTCTGACAAGAAAGAGGAGTGCGCACCCGGACCAGGAAGCCCATCTTCACACAAATTGTCCTGGTACTGCGCTTTCGATGTCTTCTTGGATACCCCGATGGGACCGGCTATTTTAGCACTGAGCACCCAGAATTATTTGACCTAATCTTCCTCCACTAGTGTCTTTGCACAGTGTTTGGAGCATAGTAGGTGTACAGCAAATGTTCGGTGACAGGGGAGTGAGCGAGGGGATGATGAATGAACAGTTCCAAGGGTTCATTCCCGTTAAGAGTCAGCAGTAAATTCGCAGCCAAGGTGAACTGCACCCAGTTTAGATCCATTAGATGGAAAAGCAGATTGTTGACCCAAAGACGCACCTCTTTTTATTTCATAAAAGGAATCAGTGTCATGGTGAAAACTTTCTGGAATCTAACGTGAGAGGAAGGGCTTCTCTTCCGAACTCCAGCTTGAAAAGCAAAATAAGGCATTTTTCCTCAACCCATCCTTTATTATATTTGTGAGATAATGGAAGAAAAAGTCAATAAAATGCCTTGCTTTCTAAATCGAGAAAATTACATTTTGATTTTCCTGGAACTGTTCTGAGCTTCAAGGCATCCCCAGTCAAACTAACTAGCATGAGGATTTACAGCGAATGGTTTCCCAGGAATATCTTTTGCTTTCAAATTGTCTCAAATGTTTTGATGCTTGGTTTAACTATTTTATGTAATTACCTTTAAATTTTGAAAATGATAGTCATTAAATTGTAGAGAGAAACAGATTCCATGTACTGTAGCTTCTGACGTTTATTTTTATGTGCTTTAACTTACTCTCTGCTTTCTTTACAAATTTCTTTGGAGAAATATTCCTTAGGGGAAAGATTTAGTCACTCAACAAATATTTATTGAGGACCTACTATGTGCCAGGTGTTGTTCTAGGCACTAGCAACTCACAGTGAATGAAACAAAACCCCTGCCCTCCTGATGCTTATATTACAGTGGTGTATTTAACAAGAGTCCTTGTATATCACCCTCCACCCAAATAAAACACACACCTATCCTCGCATATAGTAATATCATCTATTTGTTTGTCAGATAGATATTCAGTGTTTATATTATGAAGGCCATGTACAGACTAGCTGAGCCACATATTGTACTTTGATTACATTTCTTTGTATGTTTTATTTTTAGTTAGTAATTCCCTCTCTTTTCATTTGTTTAATTTTCTTTCTGCCCATCACCTGTTTATTCCTTTTCCTAGGTCCTACTTGTCCCTAATTCTTGGTTTACTACCTCACTTTGGTGGAGCAAACTCATCATTATATGATAGATTTTTCCAGAAATAGAATTCGAAGTTGGAAATCATTTGCGTTCAGAATTGTGAAAGTATTCTCTATTTGTCTTCTATTTCCAGTGTGACTATTGAGAAATCCATTTCTATTTTTTTATAAGGTCTCTTCCTCTCTCTCTTTCTCTCTCTCCCTCTCCTTCCCTCTCTCTCCCTTTCCTTCCCTCCCTCTCCCTCTCCTTCTCTCTGTTGCAGTCTTCTAAAATACCATGATGTTTTGCCTTGGTGTGGACTATTTTTATTTATTGTTCTAAGTACTGGGAGAACACTTGCAATAAGAAAATTCGTGTTCTTCAATTCAAGGAAATTTTCTTGCTTTATTTCTTTGATAATTTTCTCTCTCTCTGTCTCTCAGTTCAACTTTCTGGGAGGTTTTTTTTTTCAAATTTACATTGTTTTTAAATTCTTTTGATCATATTTTTAACTTCCAATAGCTTTTAAAAAATTCTGTGTTACTTTTTACATCCTCCTGTTTTTATTTAATGGGTGCAACATTGTCTTCTAGCTCTCTGAAGCTGTTAAACATAGGTTGTTTGTTTTGTTCTTCTCACTTTAGAGACTACCCTCACATTTCTAGTTCTCCCTAGCTGCTGATTTATATTTAAGAGGGAAGTAGTAACATGCTAATCAGAAGATGAGGATGGCAGAGTTGTCCATCGATGGACCTGAATACAGAGTGACTAGATGAGAAGCAACCTTGTCATTTTATTGGGGGAGGGGGGGCTAAACTATGAAATGAATAACTGTAAGTCTTTTCCCTTGGCTTTTCATTTGTCCTAAGAGGACTCCTGCAAGGGTCAGCGGGATGGGGGTTGGGGGGTGGAGTATAAGCCAATAAGTAATAAAGGAGGCTGGGAGTTTTACCATTCATTATGGTAATCCTGCAGTCTTTTCTGACACCTAGTCATCTAACTACATAGGATATAGAAGGAAATCTTGGGTCTAACTACTCCTTTTAAAGGCTTGCAATCACTCCAATTTTCAGCCCACCGTATAACACCACCGACAGAAGCAACCAAGTCCTCAGAGCCCTGTGCTTGTCTGGGGTCCTTGTTTCTTGATGGCTTTCCCTGCCCTACTAGAGTTTGCACTAGAAATGTATGTCTCTACACAGCTTTCTCTTCTGCTAAACCAGTTAAGAAGACCGGCTGAAGGGTAGGAGATACAGTCATTGCAGAACCCTCAAATTAGATTCAATCCACTGGACGCTTGACTCAACTGAGTCCCACTCCCCATCACAGGCCACCAGCCAGGAGGCTTCTTCCTCCAAACCCCAGAGAAATAGGGATGCCAACATCTAACCCACAGAAGTCCCTTCTTAGAGAATATTTTTAGAGTTGTCTGTGCCTTGCCGAGAATGAGCAAAGCATGGTGGCCCAGATCCAAGCTGGTCACTCTGAGAGATGGACAGTGAATGACGTCAAGGAATTACTCAGGTTGGGTTCCTCTCAGATGATTAAAATTCTTTCTTGGCTCTGACTCACAGGACCCAAATTGACTCTCACCTCCCTGTCTGAGAGCATTGTTCCATACTGCAAAGAAAGTAGAAATACAGGTCCTTAAAACTTTCTTATAAAACTAATTAGAGTAAAATCTCCTGCATCCAACACTCTCAGAATAATGAGAGTTTTAGCTAAAGTAAATTCCCAGGTAACTGAAACATACTCTAAATGGAAAACACACATTTTTTAAAGCCATTTTGGATGGAAACCCTTTTAAAATGCATGACATTCTCCTCTTAACCTTCTCTGGATGACTCACAGCCGTCATCAAGAGAACATCAGTCACAGTGTTGCATCCTATGTAAGGGCCTGAATTAGTTGGACTGTTTACCTCCACACCTGCTGACCCCAACTTCTGTGCTTTTGAGCTCTTGGTCCATTGTTTTCAGTTAGCATATTAGTTATTCATATTCAGTTGACTATGAGATCCTCTTAGTCAGAATCTCAGGATCACATTTTTGGGTTGTGATGGTTTCTTCTGGTCCTCGTTAATATATCTGCCTCTAGCCCCAGGCCCAGTCTACCTGAATTTTCACCTGCTAATTCAACATCATCAGGAAAACGATAGACTCATGTTCAGTAGAACCGGCTGGAGCAAGTCAGAAGGAGGAGGGTTAAGAGAAGGATCTGAGTGTCTCTCTTACGAGTAATGGCAAAGAGCTCTAATGCATTTTCCTGGCCCTTTTTCTGGCCCTCAACTATGTCTTCTATAGAGGGTGTTTCTGGATAAGTGAGTGTTTCTATAATGTTAAGGAAGTTTGAGACAGACCATAAGTTTAAAAGAAGGTCTTGTATAACAGTGCTGTCCAACAGAACTTCTGGCAACAATGGGAATATTCCAAATCTGTGCTGTCCAAGACAATAGCCACAAGCCACATGTGGCTCTTGAGCACATGAAATATAACCAGTGCAACCAAAGAGCTGAATTTTAATTTAATTTATTTTAATTAATTTAAATGTAAATAGCCACATTTAGCCAGTGGCTACAGTATTGGATGACAACCTATAGTACAGACCAGTGGATAAATGCATAGATTCTGGAGCCAGACTGCCTGTTGTTCAAATTCTGGCTCTCCCACTTATTAGCTGTTTCACCATAGACAAATAGTTCAAACTTACTGCACCTCAGGATCCTCCTTTGTAAAATGAGTATAATCATATTGCTTATTTAATGGGGCTTTGTGAGGGTTAAACAGGTAATAAACATAAGTGCTTAGAACCGTGTATGGCAACTAGTAAGTGCTACATACATGTTAACCATTGTCTTACATTGGGTTTCTTCAGAGGCAGAACCCAGGACAAGAATTTGGGTACAAATCATTTATTTGGGAGTTGTACCAGTAAGGGAACAGGGAAATGAGACAGGGAAGGGAAGATAACCATTATAGAGTAGGATAATAAGCAGGTTACTGCTGCAGGTAACTGAGGCTTTATCCTGCTGGAGATCTTCTGGAACACTTTAGAGAGAGAGCCTCAGAATTATTGCACCCCAAAAAATGATAAGTTATTTATCCACCAACTCCAGTCCATCACCAGTTTAGGGGTGCTCCCACAGGTGCTAACCCCCCGGCACATCTGGCCAGTCCTGCATGGCCAGGCTTCTGTGGCCAGAGAAAACTCCCAGACATAGAGTCATAGGTGCTTGCAGTAGGTGGGATAGGGAGGGTGGGAGGGAGGGAGATGCAAGAGGGAAGAGATATGGGAACATATGTATATGTATAACTGATTCACTTTGTTATAAAGCAGAAACTAACACACCATTGTAAAGCAATTATACTGCAATAAAGATGTTAAAAAAAAAAGAAATAATGGAGTTAAGATGAAAATATAATGATGGACATTAAAAATGGACAGCAAAAAGGAAATAATGCAGGAAATGGA